>NW_027362764.1:641010787-641610787 GCF_046119375.1 Phyllobates terribilis
CTTGGTCTCATCAGACCATAGAACCTTGAACCAGTCTGTCTCAGAGTCCTCCAAGTTATCATGAGCAAACTGTAGACGAGCCTTGACATGACGCTTTGAAAGTAAAGGTACCTTACGGGCTCGTCTGGAACGGAGACCATTGCGGTGGAGTACGTTACTTATGGTATTGACTGAAACCAATGTCTCCACTGCCATGAGATCTTCCCGGAGCTCCTTCCTTGTTGTCCTTGGGTTAGCCTTGACTCTTCGGACAAGCCTGGCCTCGGCACGGGAGGACACTTTCAAAGGCTGTCCTGGCCGTGGAAGGCTAACAGTAGTTCCATAAGCCTTCCACTTACGGATGATGCTCCCAACAGTGGAGACAGGTAGGCCCAACTCCTTGGAAAGGGTTTTGTACCCCTTGCCAGCCTTGTGACCCTCCACGATCTTGTCTCTGATGGCCTTGGAATGCTCCTTTGTCTTTCCCATGTTGACCATGTCTGAGTGCTGTTCACAAGTTTGGGGAGGGTCTTAAATAGTCAGAAAAGGCTGGCAAAAGAGATCTTTAATCCACACATGTGAAGCTCATTATTCTTGGTGCCTGAACTACTTCTTAATACTTTTGGGGGACCAAACAGAATTCTTGTGGTTTGAGGGGTTGAATAATAAATGACACTCTGAATTAACTTTTAACGTTTAAAAAAAAAAAAAAAAAAAAAAAAAAAAAACAAAAGCAAAATTTGCTGCAGTGCATTTCCCACTTCCAGGCTGATCTACAGTACAAATGTCACAATGCCAAGTTAATTCCGCATGTGTCAACCAGCAAAATCTGCAGGGGGTTGAATACTACTTGTAGGCACTGTATGCATGTATTGAGGCCACTGGGGAGAATCCGTCTGTGCAACACCCAGGAGTTCTGTGACAGCCTGCAGCCGCAGGGCGTCACATATCAGTCGCAGTTTTTGGTGGCCTGGATGGCAGAAGGAAGTCATCAAGTGGGTGCGTCAATGTACTGTGTGTGCTAGGTCAAAGGCTTCACATACTCCTGCTGCAGGGTTGCTTTGCCCTCTGGAGGTTCCTAGTGCGCTTGGACGCATCTCACAATGGATTTTATTACTGATCTTCTTGTGTACGAGGTTTTTACTGTCATCTGGGTGGTCGTGGACCGTTTTAGTAAGATGTGTCATTTGGTTCCATTCATTAAGTTGCCCTGCGCCAAGACACTCGCTAAGGCGTTTGTTAAGGAGATTGTCAAGCTCCATGGCGTTCCCACGGATATTGTTTCTGATAGAGGACCTCAGTTTGTGGCTCGCTTTTGGCGTTCTTTTTGTGACAGGTTGGGAATCCATTTGTCATTTTCATCTGGGTATCATCCTGAGCCTAATGGACAGACTGAAAGAAAGAACCAGGATGTTGAACAGTTTTTGCGTTGTTTTGTGGCGGACAATCAAGAGGGGTGGTCTGAGTTTCTGCCTCTCGCGGAATTTGCTCTTAACAATCATACATCCTCCTCTGCTGGGTGTTCTCCTTTTTTTTGTTGTACTGGGAGACATCTGTCTTTTGGTTCGTTCTCCAAATTGGGGTCGGCGGTGCCGGAGGAGGAGATTTTTTCCGGTGATTTGGAGAGAGTTTGGACTAATGTACGTTGCAAACTTCAAGAGGCTAGCAAGAAGTCCAAGAAATATTTTGACAGGAAACGTAAGGAGGTTTTGTTTACTGTGGGTGACATGGTTTGGTTATCCTCAAAGAACCTGCGGTTGAGGATTCCCTCTAAAAAACTGGGTCCTAAGTTTGTGGGTCCATTTAATGTGCTTCAGGTTGTTAACCAGTCTGCTGTTAGGTTGGATGTCCCTACTTCCTGGAAGATTACCATATTTTTCAAACCATAAGACGCACTTTTTTCCTCCAAAATTTTGGAGGAAAATGGGGGGTGCATCTTATGGTCCGAATGTTAGGGGGGGGGGGGTGTATATTTATGTGTGGTGTGGGGGGAGCGGTATCGGTGGAGGAGCGGGGCACAAGAGGCAGCAGCCGCCCGCTGTAGCCTACACTGTCCCCGCTGCTAAAGAAAATTAATATTCACTGCTCCCCACGCCCATGGGGCTCCTTAATAGTGGTATACAGTGTAGCCGCGCTGCAGCTGCTGCTGCTGCCGGCTATCTCCTGTGCCCGCTGTTAAAGAACATGAATATTCAACCTCTCTCCACGCCCATGGGCATGAGGAGGGGGTGAATATTCATGCCCTTTAATGAGCAGGCACAGGAGATAGCCGGCAGCAGCAGCCGCAGCGCGGCTCCGCTGTGTGCCGGCTATGAAGCAGAGTGAAGTCACTGCTCCCAGCGCACACAGACCCGGCGTGGGGAGCAGTGACTTCCGGCAGCTGATCGCTCTGAGCCGCGCATGGCAGTGACGTCATGTGGGGCTCACATGGAGAGATCAGTGCAGGCAGACCGGACGCAGCGCTGGAGGAGAGAAGAAAGGTGAGTATGAGTGTTTATTTTTTTTTAATGTGCAGCCTGATGGAGATTAGGGGTGCCATGCATACCAGGACAGGGATTAGGGGTGCATTGCATACCAGGACAGGGATTAGGGGTGCCATGAATACCAGGACAGGGATTAGGGGTGCCATGCATACCAGGACAGGGATTAGGGGTGCCATGCATACCAGGACAGGGATGAGGGGTGCCATGAATACCAGGACAGGGATTAGGGGTGCCATGCATACCAGGACAGGGATTAGGGGTGCCATGCATACCAGGATATGGATGAGGGGTGCCATGCATACCAGGACAGGGATGAGGGGTGCCATGCATGCCAGGACAGGGATGAGGGGTGCCATGCCTGCCAGGACAGGGATGAAGGGTGCCAAGCATACCAGGACATGGATGAGGGGTGCCATGCATACCAGGCCAGGGATGAGGGGTGCCATGCATACCAGGACAGGGATGATGGGTGCCATGCATATCAGGATAGGTATGAGGGGTGCCATGCATACCAGGACAGGGATGAGGGGTGCCATGCATACCAGGACAGGGATTAGGGGTGCCATGCATACCAGGATATTGATTAGGGGTGCCATGCATACCAGGACAGGGATGAGGGGTGCCATGCATACCAGGACAGGGATGAGGGGTGCCATGCATGCCAGGACAGGGATGAGGGGTGCCATGCATACCAGGACAGGGATGAGGGGTGCCAAGCATACCTTGACATGGATGAGGGGTGCCATGCATACCAGGCCAGGGATGAGGGGTGCCATGCATACCAGGCCAGGGATGAGGGGTGCCATGCATACCAGGCCAGGGATGAGGGGTGCCATGCATACCAGGACAGGGATGAGGGGTGCCATGCATACCAGGACAGGGATGAGGGGTGCCATGCATATCAGGATAGGTATGAGGGGTGCCATGCATACCAGGATAGGGATGAGGGGTGCCATGCATACCAGGATGGAGGGATGCCAGGCATACCAGGATGGGGATAGGGACCACATATAAAAGGAAGGGGGGTGGCATATATACCAGTATGGGGGATATTGTCATAATTGGGGGACATTACCCTATACCAGTGTGAGCAGAAGACCCCCTCCCTCTTAAAAGTGCATCATGACCAAATTTTTTGCTTAAATTATTATTTTTTTTTCCTCCTCTAAAACCTAGGTGCGTCTTACGGTCCGGTGCGTCTTATAGTCCGAAAAATACGGTAATCCTGTGTTTCATGTTTCCTTGTTGAAAAAGGCTGATGCATCAGATAGGGATGCCACTGTCTCAGTTCCTCCTGTGGTGGAAGACGGCAAATATGAAATTTCTCGTATCTTGAATTCTAGATGGCATAGAGGGAGATTACAGTATCTTGTCTCCTGGAAGGGTTTCGGTCCCGAAGACAACTCCTGGGTAAGGACGGATGATGTCTCTGCTCCTAGGCTTGTTAACGCTTTCCACAAAAGGTTTCTGGATAGGCCTGGGCCTGGAGGATCCGGAGGATCCTCATAAAAGAGTGGGTACTGTTAGAACCCTCCTGTTTGTTTTTTCCATCTTGTGTTTTGCGGTCACGTGACCATCTGCCTTTATATTCCAGCTCCACCCTTTTGGCTGTGCTGGACTTCAGTGTTTGATTGTTTTTCTAGCCAGGTGCTTCTGTGACTTTCTCTGTCAGTTCTTTTGGTCCTTCTGGGACGTCTAGTACTTTTTTTGTCTGTTTGTCTTTTTGTGTTCTGCAACAACTTCTCTGTTTAGGAGGTGTCCCATTTTTGTCCCAGTCCTTAGTTCTTTTAGGGACCCGTTCAGACTAGCCGAGGACTAAGGCGGGTCTGTTCGCTAGGAACAGGCAGCCCACTACATCGTAGGGATTCAGCTTAGTTTTACTGTAGGGACAGCTTTCCCTTATCTTTCTTTAGTACATGTTGCAGATCATAACACATAGCTCAGTCGCTTGACCTTGCTTCCACATCGAAGATATGGTTTTTTGGCTGCTATTCTTCCAGGAAAACAACTTTTGGATAGACTGCTGTGAACAGTAAATTAGTGTATTTGGGTTCCATTGGTTTCTGCTTATTCTACTCTAATGGCACTGCTGAAAATCTTCTGATTTCAAAGGGAAGTAAGCATGATGGGTCTTTCATCGGCTGCACTAAGTTTCCTTGGCCTACCACTGTGTCTACATTTCTCAATATTGCCCATTTCTTGGTACTTTGTCAAAAAAGCTTGAACAGCACATCCTGAAAACCCAGCTTGTTTTGAAATATTTGCCTGGGAGACACCTTGCTGATGCAGTATAACTACCTTATTGATGTTTGAAACATAGAAACATGTTCAGTCTTGCCAAGTTTTATGACCTGTGACATGAAACTGTTTTTCACAACCTCACCTTTGTAGAAGAGTTTGGCTCTTACTCTCCATTTTAAGCCTCCTACACAGGGGTTTCTGATTCAGGTAATAACTGTGTTTCAATCTTCAAATAAAAATTATGATCATTAAAAGTATTTTTACCTTGCAGATTTTTTTTCCACACCAGCTTACATATAAGAGTTAAAAGGACATTATTTCATTAAGAGGCTAGGATGAAAGACATTCCTTACAGGAAGGGCCCAGGATGGGGACATTATTACAAGAAGGAGCCCAGGATAGGGGACATTATTACAGGAAGGGGCCAGGTTGGGAGCATTGTTACAGGATGGTGACATGAGAGGGGACATTATTATATGGGGGACGAATACGTATGCCTTTATAGGATCTAGAACGCTGTAAGGGCCATTCAGGTGGGACCTATGTCCAAATTTTGCACCGGGGCCCATCAGACTCTAGTTATGCCACTGGGGAAGGAGTTAAAAATATTAGATATGAAAATCTGTAAATAAAATCATTTTTGTATGGCATGAAGTCAATTAAAGATGGCCTATTTTTTTGCTTTAAATTTAGTGAGACTCCTGACCTCAATTCTTAAGATATAGGAAAGGTGCCTGTAACATTTCCATTATTATATTTTTAGAATTCGTGACATCAGCTGTAAAATGTTTTAGCAACAGCAGATTTTATGAAAGTCCATGACCTAAGATGTTACATCATCCCTAATGCTTTTATGAAGTTTATGCTTCACATGAAATAGGAGACACAATTAGAAGATATGCAGCTACTACACTGCCAATTTGGAGATATTTTCTCTTAGCTTTTACTACAATTATTCCTTTTGTGAGGAGATAGGAGAATATGTTTGGGAAGTCAGAGGCTAGAATTGAGCTGCTAGTAATACTACAGGGAAGGTGACTTATTTAAGCGACCATTATAATCTAATAATATCATTAAATGTAATATTAAGGAAAAAGCATCACTGAAAATATGACATAATATGAATAAAACCAGCCATAAAATTTCCATAGTTTAGTATACATTATATCAGCCTATAACACATCTGTAAGACTATGCAACCACATACTATCTCCCCTATGTGTAGATTATTTTGAGCCATGTAAGCTGAAATAGTAACAATGGAATATTTCTCTGCTCTCAAATATATAGTTCATAATGTTTCTTATTTTATATCATAGTTTGCCAGTCATATAAAATAATGACATATTACTCATATTACTAGGATTCCATTGTTATATTAAAGGAGTTGTCCACTACTAGAAAAACCCCTTCTCACTCTGAATATTTGTCCCCATGAAAATAGAAACACCTATACTCCCCTCCTGTGCCAGAGCTGTTCCAGCGGTGTCGGCACTCGCGTTTCCGGGACTCACATGAGGTTGTTATGTCACGTGAGTCTTGCGCCCAATCAACGCTGATCTCACGGTCCTCACCTTTGGACATATAAGTAATCAACAGGAAGTGAGGGGCCAGACGCAGCTCTCACTTACTGTTGATTACATGTACCAGGGATGTCAAACTCAAAAACACAGAGGGCCAAAATGAAAAACTTGGGAGAAATTCAAGGGCCAACTAGTATACAGTATAATGGGCCCCAAACAGTCCTCCATACAGAATAATGGGCCCCACATAGTCCTCAAAACAGTATAATTGCCCCACACAGCCCTCTATACAGTATAATGGGTCCCACAAAGTCCTCCATATAGTATAATGGACACCACATAGTCCTCCATGCAGAATAATGGCCCCACATTGGGGTGGCTGCTCTGGTGTCGTGGGCCAAATATAATCACCCTGCGGGCCAGAGTTTAACATGTATGACTTATACTGTCCGAAGGCGGGGATAGTGAGATCAGCGCTGATTGGTTGCCAGGCTCACGTGACATAACAACCTCACGTGTGCCCCGGGAACGCGAGTGCCGACACCGCTGGAACAGCGCCAGCACAGGAGGTGAGTGTAGGTGTTTTCATTTTAACGGGGACAAAGAGGTTTTCTGATTTAGAATACTAATTTTCATACGACGTAAATCCTATTAGGAAATTCTGAAAAAAATAAAAGACGTTCCCTGTTTAGGCCAGAGTGAAAAAAGGTACCAAAGTGTCTTTAAACATGGGGAACCTGGCACATTTCTGTGCATTACATGGACAGTCCATTGATTCTAATGCATGCAAAGCTGCATTTCTCCGATGGTGAAGGTGCAAGACAATTCAACCTTTCAAGTTTCCCAGCAGATTTCACATAATTGCTAGGGCATCTAGTAAAGGCATTCCCTTTTATTATCAGATATATTATATTATTATATAATTATCTAACCTTCATTAGATACTTCTCACAGCAAAGAATTGTTAATAGTAGACAACCTCATTAGACTTGGAAGCAGGACAGTCATCAAAAATTTCTGGATCCTATACAACCAAGGTGTCCCTCCCATATAAGACACATATAGTACACACCGCTCACATATTAGACACATACAGTACACGCTGCTCACATATTAGATGCATATAGTACAGTCATGGCCAAAAGTTTTGAGAATGACACCAAAATTATATTTTCACATAATCTGCTGGCCTCTGGTTTTTATTAGTGTTTGTCTGATGTTTATATCACATACAGAAATATAATTGCAATCATATTATGAGTACCAATAGGTTATATTGACAGTTAGAATGAGTTAATGCAGCAAGTCAATATTTGCAGTGTTGCCCCTTCTTCTTCAAGACCTCTGTAATTCTCCCTGGCATGCTCTCAATCAACTTTTGGACCAAATCCTGACTGATAGCAATCCATTCTTGCATAATCAATGCTTGCATTTTGCCAGAATTTGTTGGTTTTTGTTTGTCCACCCGTCTCTTGATGATTGACCACAAGTTCTCAATGGGATTAAGATCTGGGGAGTTTCCAGGCCATGGACCCAAAATCTCTATGTTTTGTTCCATGAGCCATTTAGTTATCACCTTTGCTTTATGGCAAGGTGCTCCATCATGCTGGAAAAGGCATTGTTGGGCACCAAACTGCTCTTTGACGGTTGGGAGAAGTTGCTCTTGGAGGACATTCTGGTACCATTCTTTATTCATGGCTGTGTTTTTAGGCAAGACTGTGAGTGAGCCGATTCCCTTGGCTGAGAAGCAACCCCACACATGAATGGTTTTAGGATGCTTTACAGTTGGCATGAGACAAGACTGGTGGTAGCGCTCACCTCTTCTTCTCCGAATAAGCTGTTTTCCAGATGTCCCAAACAATCGAAAAGGGGATTCATCAGAGAAAATGACTTTGCCCCAGTCCTCAGCAGTCCACTCCCTGTACCTTTTGAAGAATATCAGTCGGTCCCTGATGTTTTTTCTGGAGAGAAGTGGCTTCTTTGGTGCCCTCCTTGAAACCAGCCCTTGCTCAAAGAGTCTCCGCCTCACAGTGCGTGCAGAAGCACTCACACCCGCCTGCTGCCATTCCTGAGCAAGCTCGGCGCTGCTGGTAGTCCGATCCCGCAGCTGAAACAGTTTTAAGATAAGGTCCTGGCGCTTGCTGGTCTTTCTTGGGCGCCCTGGAGCCTTTTTGACAACAATGGAAGCTCTCTCCTTGAAGTTCTTGATAATGCGATAGATTGTTGACTGAGGTGCAATCTTTGTAGCTGCGATACTCTTCCCTGTTAGGCCATTTTTGTGCAGTGCAATGATGGCTGCACGTGTTTCTTTAGAGATAACCATGGTTAACTGAAGAGAAACAATGATACCAATAACCAGCCTCCTTTAAAAGTGTCCAGTGATGTCATTCTTACTTAATCATGACTGATTGATCGCCAGCCCTGTCCTCATCAACACCCACACCTGTGTTAATGGATCAATCACTAAAACGATGTTAGCTGCTCCTTTTAAGGCAGGACTGCAATGATGTTGAAATGTGTTTTGGGGGTTAAAGTTCATTTTCTGGGCAAATATTGACTTTGCAAGTACAGTAATTGCTGTTAAGCTGTTTACTCTTTGACATTCAGGAGTATATGCAAATTGCCATTACAAAAAATTATGCAGTAAACTTTGGAAAAATTGCTATTTGTCTCATTCTCAATACTTTTGGCCATGACTGTATACACACTGCTCACATATTAGACGCATACAATATGTACACCGCTCACATATTAGATGCATATAGGATACACACCGCTCACATATTAGATATATGCTGCACACAGTTAACTCACATATCATATGCATACACATACCTTCTACCCCCATATTAAATGCAAGAGGCATCACTAGAACTTGTCAACATTCTTCCCTGGCTCTGCTGTAGCTATAAGACCACAGTCGGGAGGCATTGTATGGAGTGTCAGGTTGCACATGCTCTTTGCCATTTCATTCATTCATTCATTCAGTAATATACAGATCTCTTACACCTGATGAGGCTGGTGTGTTTACTGTATATACATTGAAAATATATGTCAGAATGGATGTATAATCCTTTTTTAAAGTTTACCTGCCTAATAATAAAATCTAGCTGGGTACATAAGATTTTAATTTAGGAATTATACAGACATTCTAACATGAATTTTCAAAGTAAATACAACAGCCTTTTCAAGTCTAATTCATCTATATTAATATACTGCATATAGTTTGTATTTAAAAATCTGGTGACAGATCTACTTTATTCATTTCATAAATAATTCCATAGACAAAATTGCTCAGAGTCCTTATTCTATACTTATATACACCAAAAACCAAAGACGAGAAAAGAAATGTAAATTTCTTAAATAACAGGCTGATATTCCAACTAAACTGTGCTTAAGAACAAAAATGGAATTCTTAATTTTTTTTTTGTGTGTTCCAACTTTTAAAAGTGATTGATGCTATTCACCAGCTTTGAATTAAGTGATTACCTTGTATTGTAGTATGCCAAGCGTTGGCGCTACCCTGACACTTGAAATATGGTCATCCATTTTACTGGTCTTCCTTCACTGATTCAAGAATGTCTCCGGGGGTTTTATGTGATCAGAAGTACTCTGCACAATTAATGACAGCGTTGTGAGAATGTTGCAGATCCAGACAGGAAAGAATCTTGTAAAGAGAAAATAGATTACTTTGGAGTGCGAGACATTATAGCATGCTGGAAAAAGAATTACCGGCAAAAGGTCATTGACTCAATTTATTTGGCGACCTAATGATTAAAAGAACAAGATTTTATAAACTCTAATTTATACTGTACTTAAAACTAATCATGTGTTATAAGAGCATAACATTCACACAAGCCCTAGTGCTGGGGGTTTCAATTAACAAATGCTAACAAATTTGATTGAAACAAGTACTATTTCCTATGGCCGGGTTAATTGGCAACACGCTTCATACTTCTCCCTGCAATGTTAGAGCCTTATGGCTCTTTGATTAACATGCACTGTAGTGATCACCCTGGGCTCTCACTTGATGGGGGAAATGTAAAAAGTGAGCATTTAGAAGCTGTTGTCATCAATTGATACAAAAAAGTCTTGAATGATCTTGTTCACAGCTTAGAATGCATCCAATCTGTAAACTGTTACTCCACAGTCCATATTGTGTTACATTGTATTAATAGATTATTATTGTTCAAACAATCACTTGTTTATGATGCATCTGTTTTCCTTTTATAAACGTTTTGGACTCCACACTCCTCATAATTTTTTCAAGCATTGAAAGAGTTTAGGTAGATTTCATTATGACTAGTGTTGAGCAAATTTGTTTGGCATTTCAAATTCGGGTTTGTGTTTGGGGTTCCGGCTTGTTCGCGACAAAATATCACCTCCGACCATGAACATCCCTGATTTGACAGCGATGAACCCGAATTTGAAATGCCGAACAAATTCGCTCAACACTAATTATGACTAGTGTTGAGCGAATTTGTTCGTCATTTCAAATTCGTGCTCGTGTTCGGGGTTCCGGCTTGTTTGCGCCAAAAAATCGGCTCCACCCACGAACATCCCTGATTTGCCACGCTGTCACACAGATGTTATCTGCAAATCAGGGATGTTCGTGGGTGGAGCCGATTGTTTTGCGCAAACAAGCCGGAACCCCGAACACGAATTTGAAATGCCGAACAAATTCGCTCAACACTAATTATGACATTTGAATGGTATAATAATGCAGAAAATATCATTGGAATATTCCACTGGAGTTTTTCAACACATATTGTCACCTAAAGAGACTTTGTGCCACTAATATTATAAACTGACCGTGTAAGGACGGTAAAGCCAAGTTCTCATTTTGCATGTAGGCAGCAGATTTTTCATGCAGATTGTCTGAATTCCCTGACTATTACTTTAGCAGCACTGTGAATGACATGTTAAGAAATCTAATGTGCAGGGAAAAAAATGCCATGGGCATTGACTGTGGATTTTACCCTATGCAATGAAATAAGTGAAATATGCAAAAATGGCTATGGAAGGCGTGCACATATGCTTAAAGGGAACCTGTCACATTTTACGTGCAGACTGAGACCTAGACAGCATGGTTTAGAGAAGAAGAAACTGAGCAGAATGATATGTGGGTTTGTTGGAAAAGATTCAGTATTGCTTGTATTTTATTCATTAAAATCCTTGGTGTTTGTATGCATAGGAGTCCAGTGGGTGATCCTATTCAGAGATTGACAGCTACCTCTGCATGTACAGTCATACGGTCAATCACTGAGTAGGACCACCCACTGGACTCATATGCTTACAAACAACAGGGATTGCAATGAATAAAATACAAGTCATAGTGAAACTTTTACCATGAAAATATAAATCCATCTGATCATCTCCTCCTGCTTTATAAACTCCTGACAGTAGAGAACATACTATTTTTAACATCCCTTTAGAGTGGCGATTCACAGTAAAAAAAAACTGTTGCCCACACAATAGTTTGACCGACCATTATTTCTCCCACCTCCCTATTGTAAATGTCTCTGTGGGTAGCAGTTACAGATTGTGAAACCTCTAATTACATTTACAATTATATTATTAATCATGATAAGCAATAAATGTATTGTTCATTGTTAATGAGGGTTTTTCTGCATTCACGATCCATGGCAACAATCAAACTGTGACAATAGTTGGCCAAATATAAGAAATTTAGTGACATATCTTATTGGAAAAATATGTCTCTCTCGCTACTTACGAGTCGTTTCTTTGCCTTCTGCCACTTCCCCCCACTTCTTGAAGCCTAAAATAACAGTTAAAGAGAACCTGTCAGCACAATTTTGTATGTTAAAGTAAATGGCCATAAAGGCACTGTTATTCGGATTAAACAGTTTTTGTTCTTTAATCAGCATTTGAAGCTTTGGTGTAATAAGCTTTAGGTGCATAGGGGCAGGACTGTGGGCAGGGTCTTCGGCTCCTGCCCTGGCCCCTCTGCCTGCCTCAGGTGTCTATATGACAGGTTGCTGCTTTTTTAAGTGACCAGTCTCCTGTTTAAAAGTTCACGCCTGTACTGTCTTCGTCGCAGGTGGTGCTTGCGCAGCTTGATCTTTAGGCCGGTGGCGCTGATTGAGATCTCGGCTCAATTAAACCTCTAAAGGACGTCATTGAGCTGAGATTTCAATCTGACAGGTCAATCTACTCATGTGCTCCACTGGAGCCCTTTTGTTGAAGACTGCCAGGAGATCAATCTGCACAAGCACCGCCCGTGGCAAAGACGCGCCAGTACAAACTTTCAAACAGGAGGCAGGTCACTTACAAAACAGTGACCTGTCATACAGACACCAGAGGCAGGCAGATGGGGTGGGGCAGGAACAAAGATTAAAGGGATATTCACATCTCCAAGATCCTGTCCCAATATGTACCAGGTGTAATAATAATAATATTATCAAGTACCTCCAATTAGAAATGTAGTATAGTTTTTCTAATTCGCTATGTCACTTACCTCATGTGCAGGGCATTGCAGTAGCTTAGGTATCCATGGTTACAACAACTAACAGCTATAACAGCTAACATGATGCCCCCAACAGCTCCCATATACACAGAAGGTTGGGCCCACAGCTCCTACATACATAGCATGACGGATCCATGGATCCACAGCTTCTTATACACAGGCTGATGGCCCTTAGTAGCCCCCTCACAATGTATGATGGCCCTCAGAAGCCCCCTCCCATACTGTATGATGGCCCTCAGTGGCTCCCCACACTGTGTTGGCGCTCAGTAGCCCTCTCCCCCACATGTAGTATGATGGCCTCCAGTAGCCTCCCCCACACTGTACGATGGCTCTCAATAGCCTTCCCAACACTGTCTCATGGCCCCCAGTAGCCTCTCCCACACTTTATGATGGCCTCCAGCATTCTCCCCATTGCCCTCAGTAGCCTCCCCCACAATGTATGATGGCCCACAGTGTTCCCCCCACACTGTATGATGGCCCCAGTAGTCTTCTCCACACAGTATGATGGCCCTCATTTGTCTCCCCCACACTGTATGATGGCCCCCAGTAGTCTCTCCCACACGGTATGATGGCCCACAAGTCTCCCCCACACTGTATGATGGCCTCAGTCTTCCAGTAGTCCGCCCACCTGTATGATGGACCACAGCAGTCCAACCACACTGTATGGTGGCCCCTAGTATTACGCCCTCCATCACCCTGTATGGTGGCCCCCAGTATCCCCCCCCTGCAAAACTTTATGATGGTCCCCAGTATCCCTCCACCTCTGCATGGTTGCTGACAGTATTTCCTGCCCCTCATACTGCATGACTGTATGATGTCCCCAGTATTCCCCCCAAAAACACTGTATGATGGATCCCAGTGCTCCTCCACACACACACTGTATGGTGGCCCCAAATATTCTCACCCTCCACCACACTGTATGGTGGCTCCCCATATTCTCACACTGTATGATGGCCCCCCGTATTCCCCACACATACACTGTATGGTGGCCCCCAATATTCTCACCCTCCACCACACTGTATGGTGGCCACCCATATTCCCACACTCTATGATGGGTCCCAATATTCCCCCACACACACACTGTATGATGCCCTTCCTCCATTATCCCTCCCACACTTCATGTTGGCCCCAAGTATTACCCCCCTCCACCACACTGTATGGTGGCCCCCAGTATTAACCCTCTCCCAACACTGTAAGGTGGCCTCCAGTATCCCCCACTCCTCACAATGGATGATGGCCCCAAGGGGCATAGTTATCGGGGCGACCGCACCCTCTGCCCTTCCCCCTGGCAGCTACAGTTCTGCTAGCACTAGTAAAAGAATAATCACTATCATCTCAAACAAGCACACAAACTGTAGCAGTATCATTAGAAATTTCTCCCAAAAGTGACTGCCAATGGGTTTGGACACCTTTATGTAATATATATGGACAGGTTTAGGATCTATTTGAATTTGCTGCATCTGTAACCGTTATGGCATTACACATAAGAAACAAGTTGGACAACCTGCCAATTTCAGCAGGACTGGCCTAGTTCATGTGTATGGATGTTTTCTGATTTACTCGACAGACGGGTGAGTCAGTGGAAATTTTGGTGGGGAATTGTTTGTCACCTATCCCAGTGCAAGAAACAGGACTTACTCCCTTCTCCTATAGCCGTATCCCTTTGCAGTAGTCCATGAAGGGTTTCTCAGGTTAAACTAACAAACGCCTCTGAAATCATCAAAGTAGGCTTTTTAAGGCCAAATGTGGCAGAGGTCAGGTGCTTGACTATTATGTAGTATTAAGTAGTCCACCGTTGCCTAAAGTTTGTCATAAAATTTTGTCTACTTAATTTGGCTAAGTTCGTCATTTCTGCTACTCTTCACTTTTAAGCTACAATAAGCGATATTTTCAAGCTTAATCCAATTTACCAGCCGCTGTCCACACCAATCTCTCAGCAAGCGAATTATCAATTTCCTATACATTTATTGTTCCCATTATCCTCTACCGTCCTGCATACCCTGCTGTCCTAGTCTTTGGTGATTCACTTGTCGTGCAGCACCCTCACCTCCTGTCCATGCTGCTCACCCAGCCCTATGGTTTAGAGAATCCACCTCACCAGGTGAGCCCATAGCAGGAGTGTTGACTATCATTGCTCATTTGTTTTGTTCTACATGGAGATAAGTCACAGTCAAAGTGTTGTGTAGTGGCTTATAGTCTCTACCCATAGACAGCAATTGCATCTCAGTTTGGCCAAGAGAGGGAGCACTAGGAATAGCAGTTAGCCAAATAATTGTTTGGAAGACAGCTATTGAAGGTGTATGGGCACCTTTATAGCTATGCAATACATGGTCATTAAGATACAATTGCTTACAGCCTGTCAAACAGATACAGTAATTACTCATTCCTTAACCTAAGGGGCATAAGTCTATCAGACTCTTTAGTATTACAACCATTAGGAATTGATTTAGCTATTTGTCTTGGGTGAAGACTGAAACCTCTTTTCTAAATTGTTTTCAGCCTTAGGAAATTTCCCAAATGAATGAGACTGAAAAATGTATCTACGCTGTAAGAAAACTGAGTGTAATATGGCATTCCAAAAATAATGAATGGTAGAGGAGACAGCAGTATCAATCTACCAGTGCTAGAACAGTTACAGCTGAAGTTAAAAGGTTATTCCCAGAATCAAAAGTTATAGCCTATCCAAATGATAGGATATAACTTACTGAGTGCTGGAGGTACAATCTATTTTTAACGATCCAGGGAAAAGTCCTTGAATTGCTCAACGTCTCTTCCTCTCATTGTCTATGGAATTGCTGGAGAAAGCATTGTGCTCAGCTATTTGCCATAGACATTAAATGAAGAGCACCATTCAAGACGAAGCTCTGCTGCAATGTATGGTGAAACAATGTGTCTCCATGTGGTTCAATGTCTATGGGAATCCTAACTGGCGAATGAAGAATTAAGAATTATCTTAACTCTGAATTTGACAACACCACCACATAAACCCATATTACTGTACTTTAAGTGGGCAGTACAAATTAGGGAAGCATGACTATTTTTTTCTAGTTATACTGCGACACCTGTCCATTGTTTGTGTATAGAATTTCAGATCAGTTGCATTGATGGGGCTGAGCCTCAATATCACATAACACCTGTCACTGTTTTTGGAAGAAAGCAGCCATTTTTTAAAAAATTCTGGATATTCTTTTAAAATAGATAAAGTCAAATTATGAGCAATGACTCAAGGTGACATGAGCGAAATAACATTGCTTATTCTGTAAATTAGTCTAAATGGGAAACATAACTACAGCTGATAATGTCTGGGGAAAATAGAACTGGACAATAAAATCCAATCCACTTTGTTTCTCCATACAAATTATGAATCAGGAGATCATGATAGGTGAAAATTTCAGTAGTCACCTCTCCTATCTGACGTTGATGGACACTGATATGTACTGACAACCTCAAGCATGCTTATAGATCCCAACAAAATTGGCAGAAGCCACTGGTTATGTGATTTTTAAGTAAATGATGATAATATCTTAAATTATATGCAATTTGTTTTTATATAGTA
Organism: Phyllobates terribilis; assembly: GCF_046119375.1. Classification (NCBI taxonomy): domain Eukaryota; kingdom Metazoa; phylum Chordata; class Amphibia; order Anura; family Dendrobatidae; genus Phyllobates; species Phyllobates terribilis. Next base: position 641,027,057 of record NW_027362764.1, read on the forward strand.
TATGGGCTGCAAAATGCTGCTGCTCAGTAGCTGTTTGGTACATGAGACCCCAGCTATTCAATAAAAACACCGCTCTGAAGTGCACAGCTCCTACAGGAGTGCATGCATAAGCCAATGTATGGACTAAATAGAAACACTTGTTTTTGCTCCCATTTTTCCCGAGCTGAAGTCAAAGATCTAAGACTTTTTCTATATACCCAAAAGGCCTTCTTCTCTCAAATATTGTTCACAAATTTGTTTAAATCTAAATGTGCCTTAGGCTGGCCACAATAAAAGGCCACTCTAAAATGTGCAGTTATATAGTATTTTACAGCCTAAACTGCAGCCTCAGAGGGAATTATATTCAGAAACATAAATTACTATAAGGGTATGTGCCCACGATGAGGAGCCGCTGCGACCTCGACGCCGCAGAATAGCTGCTCCATTTCTGCCTTCATTATGCAAATTAATTTTTTTTTTCACATGCTGACTTTCCTCATTGATGCAAGTCTAGGGGAAAGTCCACATGAGGACCCGCAAAAGAAATTGACATGTTGCGGATCTAAAAGATGCGCCGCATGTCAGTTTCCGAGAGTGATAAGCAGGTGCACAGAGACACACAGTGGACATGGGATTTCTAGAAATCCCATCCACTATGCTGTTACATCTGGACGCTGCGGGTTTGACGCTGCATAAACACACAGCATCAAACCCGCATCATTTCCTGATTGTGGGCACATACTCTGAAATCATTTAACCACTTGGGGTGTTGGGCAGTAGAACATCGCCTCCACCACTCCTACATGACCATCATTTGTCTCACGCAGTACAACACATCTAATTCGCATAGACAGGCCCAGCGTCAGCACCCTGCGCACCCGGGCAAGTGCTGCGGCACTGAGCAAGTGGGGGGCCCACTCACCATCGGGGACACCTGTCGGGGGCCCATTCTGTATGGAGCATAAAATGGGACCCATTATTCTGTATGGAGCAATATATGGGGTCCTTAATTCTGTATGGAACATTATATGGGGCTCATTATACTGTATGGAGGACTATATTGCCCAGTCTAAAATGAAAACTTTTGAATCCCCCCAGGTCACGTACTGTGCGCTGCGAGGATTCGCCAGTTTCTGAGCTATTGTAGAATTTACAATAGATATCACTCATGTAATGTAAGAAGTAAGTTAAATCTTTCGCCTTGTACTATATATATATATTTCTCTGCTGTATCTGTGCATCATGAATCGTGGTATGTGTTAAAGGGGCCCACTGAGACGCTTTCGCCCGGGGCCCACGAAAACCTGGAGCTGACCCTGCACATAGAGTTGATCAAGTTGTTGATTGTGGCCTGTGGAATGTTGGTCTACTCCGCTTCAATGTCTGTGCAAAGTTCTTGCATGCAGCACGGTGGCTCAGTGGTTAGCACTGCAGCCTTGCAGCGCTGGGGTCCTGGGTTCAATTCCCACCAAGGACAACATCTGCAAGGAGTTTGTATGTTCTCCCGTGGTGGGTGGATGGGTTCCTCCGGTTTCCTCCCACACTCCAAAGACATACTGATAGGGAATTTAGATTGTGAGCCACGATGGGGACAGTGCCCATAATGTCTGTGAAGCGCTGTGAAATTAATGGCGCTATATAAGTGAGTAAAATAAATAAAAATAAATAAATACTCACTAGGCATGTCACCCATTGAGCATGTTTGGGATGCTCTGGATCGGCGTATACGACAATGTGTTAAGGTTCCTGGCAATATCCAGCAACTTTGCACAGCCATTGAAGAGGAGTGGACCAACATTCCACAGGCGACAATCAACAACCTGATCAACCCTATGCAAATTATATGTGTTGCACTGCATGAGGCAAATGATGGTCATGTAGGAGTGGTGGAGGTGATGTTCTACTGCCTGACACCACAAATGGTTAAATGTGTTTTATAGTAATTTAGGTTTCTGAATATAAATCTCTCTGGGGCTGCAGTTTAGCCTAGACAGGGAGGGGGAACTGAGAGTTAGTGCCAACTTCAGGAAGTATCAGATTAGTTAGGAGAAGTGTGGTGAAGTGACAGCAGTGGTCATAGGCAATAGGCTGCTAGTGACAACATGAGCCTGTTACTCGGGGCAGCATATTGCCATAGATCCCTTCCGTGCAAATCTGTCTGTAGGCCTGGGAACCTCGAGATAGACGTCGGGGCCCTTGGGAACACTCAGCCTACGAAGCTGCATGGAAAGATGGACTCAAACTCTCAGAGGTGGGAGGTGATGGAATCCAGGTGCACTGCTTGTGGTGGAGAAGAATTCCTAGTGCTAGGGGAGTTAGCAAGAGAGATGCTCTACCCATACCGAGAACCAGGGCTGAAGTTATGTTCGGTACCTGTGGGAAAGACTGTAACCCGTTGGGCCCTATTCTATATGTCTGAATGTAAAGACCGCAAGCTGTCAAGTAAAAGTTTGATTGTTTTTTCAAATTCTGTGTCCTTTGGATTGTTTGCTGCAAAGGCTCTGGAAGATGAAAGCCTGGAGCCAGTGGATGCCTATAGGCCACAAGTAAGTGTGATGCATCCCACACACAGCAGCACACCGGGACTGGGACACATTTTGTCTGTAGGGTGCCAGAGCAAGAAGAAGCAGAAGCTCGCCCACAACTACCTTGCACAGGCACTTTACCATCACACCAGATACTAACTGGTTTTCTGACCCCCACGGACCTCCCGAATACTGTAAAACTGCACATTTTAGAGTGGCCTTTTATTGTTGCCAGCCTAAGCACACCTTTGCAATAATCATGCTGTCTAATCAGTATCTGGATATGCCACACCAGTGAGGTGGATGGATAATCTCGGCAAAAGAGAAGTGCTCGCTAACACAGATTTAGACAAATTTGTGAACAATATTTGAGAGAAAATGTCCCTTTGTGTATGTAGAAAAAGTCTTAGAACTTTGAGTTCAGCTCATAAAAAATGGGAGCAAAAACAAAAGTGTTGCGTTTATATTTCCGTTCAGTATATAAGATAAAAAAACCTTTTGCAAATGATAAATACTTTTTCAGCTGATTATAAAAATTACATTTTAAATTCAACATCTTGTGATGTGTTTTGATGGTATTCCAGTGTCTTCTGTTGTTCAATGTTGAGAATTGTGTAGGTTCTAAAATCTCTTGTGTGTGGTTGCCTTATCATGACAGGTGGGCTTTTTGATCAAAATGAGAGCTAAAAATCTCAAATTTATAAGCATAGTGAACATGGCAGTAATGCAAATTTAAAAAAGGAAAATATTACAATATATCTTAGCATCTTCAGGGTGCTGCTGCATCATTATGGCAGTTTTCTATTATGGGTTGGTATTTTACCTACCATTGCTTGTGAAATTAGCACCTGGACACTGATTCAACATATAGTTAACATAGACTTTATGGTAATTTCCAGTATTAAAAAAATGATGTAATTTGCTTGTATAAAATACCATCAAGTTAGGGACCCTGCTAACCAAGTTCAAGCAAATCAGCAGCTTATCAACAACTTATCATATTGTGCATTTCACATTTTACTTTTTTTGTCTTCCATTGTTTCACAAATGTTACGCCCAGTTGGAGCCCACTATTAGCACTGAATACACAGTTGAAAAATAAAGTATAGACAATATTATTTGGAACTGTTATTTGCATCTCTAAGATTTTAGTTGCGTCTTTAAAGTTTAACCATAATAACAGTGTATAACGTGGCACAGTTGACATAATCACTTTCATAAGAAGCCATTGAACATTGATCCCATGCTAAAAATCCACTTGTAATCACGTATATTCTCAGTTTCGCCTCAGCAGAGTTGCCTGGCACTTCATATCAGAGAAATCACTACTCTATTCATGCAGTAGTGTAAGCTAGCAGAAAACAATGTAAAGAATTTTAACACCTTGTACTTCACCCTTTGACGGATTTCAAAGATTTTGAAATTTGATGATAAATCTGATGAACCCCTTCTGCACTGAGAAAAGAAACATAAGTTTGAAGGTTTCATGATGGAAAAACATAGATCATATTAAAACGAGATAAAGGAAAAGAAAAACTTATCTTAAAAGCTTTATGGTTTCTTTAAGATTCATAAGATGAGCACATGGTTAACCACCAAAGATAGGCAACCAAACAAGGAAAAGTATTGGCAAATTGTGCACTTTTTTATGATGCAACATTATGGGATACAATTGTACTCCAAATCAGACGTCTGCCTATATTATGGTTTACCCATAGCTTTGCTATATTGCAAACTTCAAAGGCCACCAGAGTTCACCTACCAGCAATCATAGCCAGCCATTTGGAAGTGTTTTATGACCACTCTTCCTCCCATAACGTACAATTTTCTCTACAGCATGTGACGGCCTTTATTACAGAATAAGGGGTCGTAATCCATCCATACATTTTAAACACCAACATTCCCTGAAGTAAACATTGGGTCGGAAAATTAAAAACATCTGTGCTTGTGTTAATCACTTTTCTAGGCTCTTGTTGCCTGGTAAACTCAATCGATATCATTGCCCAAGGTCTTTTAAGACCAACTGTTTAGTAAGCTTTGTATCCAGATAACGTGTGCCTTGCTGTTTGTCACAACTTTCATTTGGTAATAACAGTGTAGCGGTGTCCAAAGAACACTGCAAGCCAGGATTCAAGTACGGCACAGCAGACGAGAACGCTGAAACAAAACTCCAGCTTTATTATGTTCAAAGGGGATATATGCCGGGAAATGAGAATAACAGTATATACAATTACAATATTAATATTACAATATTAATAACATGAACATAGGAAGAAATAGCTGAAGCGAGTCACAAAGCTATGCTCCAGCTATGGCAATGAAAGCTCAATACAACAGTACACATCAAGTTTCACAAACTACTCTAAGCTAATTCTCTAGCTAGTTTTCCGCTATTCGAGCCATGCTGCGTCCTAACTAAGGAAAAACTACACTTAACCCTAACACAGTTCAACACCGGTGAGTCACTCACAATTGCACAGATCAAACGCAGATGGCGGCCGCCACTTGTTCCCGGTGTAACTGTCCCGAATCAATTCACTTGAGTCCTTTCTTCTGTATATTGGATCTCTTTCCTCTGCAGGCAGGCAAATCTTGTTTCACTTTCACTATTGAGGAATGACATTTTGTGTTGTCTGTTGCATCAGATCACAAGTCTTCAGGGAAACCGTTCTTCAAAAAGGGATGAATTTCTCTACTCTTTGACACAATTCTGGCAACAAATCTTGCTAAAGACCATACTCTTATCTCTCATAAATTAACAGTTTCTTTTTATAACCTCTCCTTATCAGGAAACCTGAAGCAGTCTCTCTGTTCCCTCGGACACACACAAGGCCTCTCTGCTTCCTGGTTCTTCATCTCTCCCAGCATACACCAAGGGGGGAGGCAACTAGTCCAAAGGCAGAAAACCCAGAGGGAGCATGGTTTCTTAAAGCCACAGTGCATTCAGTGTCCGGTAAGGGCTGATCCCCTACAACAGTTTGACCTTAATTCTTTGTCTCTAATGACCACCACCACCTACCCAGCTAGCATGACAATTTTCCTGCGCTGACCCCAAGTTCTACAGTTTCAATTGTCTACCCAAACATGTTGGCTCTGCAAACTTAATAAAAGTCATATTAAATAGTATTCCCGCTAATGCAACCATGCTTTTATCACTCCATTGGTGGGGGAATCATGACCAACTTTCTGTACCCCCCACAGATTGTTCCTAATGGGAATTATGTGAATGCCATTGGGATGTGAAAAATAATAAAAAGATCAATAAAGTGTTTAGAAAAAAATCAAAAAAATGTTTTAGCTTGTGAATAGGCTGTTGGTGCAAATCATGTGAATTTTCTGTGTTTCAATACATATTGTTCTGTAAAGCAGCACACCCAATAAGATGTAATCACACTTCATTGGACGTGATGTATCGCGGCAGGCCCAAACAATCATCTACAATCATAACAGAAGCCAAATATAATGCAACACACAGTTCTCTTTATCCTCTTTCTTTAACTCTTGCACAACTGACACTCGGTATGGCTTCAGGTGAAGTGATTTCAGTATGTGTTGACATATTGTTCTGCCAACATACACCTGCTGGAATAATTTTCACATTGATTTTCTGTACTTCTCATAATCCTCCTTATGATGTCTGCAATATCAAGGAATTTATGTAAATGAGCCTGTGTGTACATATGCCTCCATCACAGTTCTTTGTTGAATCCAATGCAACATGTTGGACACAAACTACGCACAACACAACTGGCCTCCACGGAGTACCAGGGAAATATACGATGTGCCTTATTTTTACACTGCCCCATTAAAATGAAAGTTGAGCACTGTTTGATTGCTAGAGAGCCCATGTAACTGTTAGACCAGTGACATAACGATTGTGGTCACAAGTAGTGGGATTGCATTCAGGCCTGTATTAGAAGAGGCCACACATGTGGCCACCTTCACTTTCACCTGCATCCTAAGGACGCTGGTACAGATGAATACTATGAATGCTCTCACACTGCAACAAAATATGAAGCTCCACTACCAGCATCTGATAGAGTCCCTGCGATCAGCACTAAGAATGTGAGTGTTTGATGGGGAAAGCAATGGTCACAGAGTTATTGCCTGATGACCTCCAGCAGCAAGTGACCTGACAGTTTACATACTTGCCTGAATATTTACTTCTGAAACAATAAGGGCAGGAAGCAAGGCTCAGTGTAAATGATTCAGGCAAGTGTGAAGACGTGGAGATGTGTGTGCAGAGTTTTCTTGTCTATACATTGCAAATACAGCTCTGCCATCGTCATAGTGTAGTGAGCTGGCAGGCTCTGGCTGTTCTGTGATTATTGATATAGAGTCTGTTACAGAAGTGATTACACAGGATGATGTTGCCACCTTGTGGCCAGAGGTTGCACCTGCGCAGGGTGTGATAGAGAAAAAGACTGAGCCTCCTGTGTCCGGCCCTAGAGAGTCACGTGACCAAAGTGGGAAGCAGAAAAAAGCGCGCGAGGAGTTTGCTGTGGGCTGTGAAAAGAGCCAGGACTGTGTGCAGGCCCTCGTGCGTGGCGCAGGAGAGACTCTCAACGGGATTTCTTTTACCTGACACCATATCCTCGGGGCCTTCCCCAGCTTCTTCACTGCTGAGGGATACTGCTATTACACTCCCTGCTACTGGAGTGTGGACTACATAAGGGATCCACCAAAGCTGCTATCCGGATCGGAGAGACTGTAAGCGGGTCCTCCGGCGAGAGGCCGAAGTATTCCCTTCCTTTCAGCGTAATTTGTTGTTCCTGTTTTTTTTTCTCCGGCTGGGACGCCCTCCTGCAAAGACAGACAGGCCTGCGACGGGGGACACATCCTTCTGGAGTAAAGGACTGGTAACGTGTGAGTAGGGACAGTGAGGGTCAGCTTATCACTACACGTTATTACTGTGCATATTTACGGTTGTCATTTATTGTTTTTTTTCTTTGCTGTTAAAAATGTATACGAGTAAAGATAAGGTTATCAAGATAGAGTCTGTGTGTGGGGATCTTGCTGGGCCAGATCATAGATACCAATGCGCGGCCTTGCCCGCGGTCACTTCATCTGGCGCAGTCGGCAGGATCTGTGACCAACAGGATTCCCACCCAGGCCATGTGTACAGTCAGAAACCCCCGCCGGTGTCTATTGTGAATCAGGTCAGGAAATTTGGCGGACGAAACTACCCTGTACCAGAGTGGGCGGAACAAGTCCGGATACTGGGGGAAATGTATAATATTGACCCTAAGACCTTGGCAGAAATGGCGGTACTGACGCTAGAGGGGGAGGCATGGACGACAGTCAGACTGGAGACGGTCAGGGGCCAGCGTACAGTAGATGATTTGGTGCGGGTGCTGGAGAACACCTATGGGCCGACCACATACCAGGGAACACTGCGACACATGTTCTTTAGACGGATGCAGCTTGAATGGGAGGATATTCCCCAATATGCGAACGCCCTTCAGGTACTCCTTGAACAAACCTGTGGAAAAGGGGAGCAACTAGCTGGTATGGCTTCTCGTGACCTGGTACTGAGAGACCAATTTGTAATAGGACTGAGAGACCAGTATCTTAACCGCACGTTACAGGACTTGATCCGGATGATGCCGGCTCTTACTTTTGCTGAAGTCAAACAGGAAGCCATAGAACGTTCAAGGGGACCCGTCATGGATGTGGGGATTCAAGGTGCTGCGTGCAGATCCATATCTGACATTAAAAATCCGAACAGTGACACGGAAGACCTGAAACAGATGGTAGCAGACTTACAGAGACAGATATTACAGTTAACATTAGACCGACAGGGAGACCAGCAAAGACAGCCTAGTCGTCCCGTGGGACAGTGTTGGTCATGCGGTGATCCTCACCATAGGGCAAATCGTTGTCCTCAACACTTCCCTCCGCAACAACCTCCGTCGCACCATCGAACAAACCCTCAGTCACCCCAGCGAAGGGAATTTCGATCAGACCAGCGAATTGAACCCCAGCCATATCCACAAGCAGAGCTACCACGCCGGGCCTCACCACAATGGCCGCCGTTAAACTAGACATCCCTGCAGCTGAGGCTCGCGCAGCAGGGGAGGCCAAGGAGAGGGGTGTGGAAAAACAGAGCTGATGGCGGAGTGCTCTTGCCTCGAATAGCCCGACACTTGAAGTTGTCCTGGAAGGAATTGCCGTACAGGGACTGATGGACACTGGGTCACAAGTGACCACGATCTCTGAACAGTTTTACGAAAATTACCTCAAACCAAGAACTGCTCGTGACCCAGACACCGCCATTAAGATTATTGCGGCTAATAATCTACCCATTCCAGTGACCGGAGTTGCTTGGATGGACACAAAGGCCTGCGGACAGGACTTAGGGAAACGAGGGATTGTCATCGTCAAGGAAGGTTTCGGCTCCGAGACCCCAGTGATAGTTGGAATGAACATTTTGAAAGACCTGGATCTTATGCTGTTGACAAGAAAAGGACCCAAATACTGGCAGAAAGTCACCAAACATAAGCCTACTCGTCTGGCGTTCCAGCGCGTAATCCGGACCGTTGGACTTCAACAGATGGCAGAGGAACAACTACCCCTAGCCGCCATTACGGTGCCACGCCGTACCCGGATTACTTTGCCCGCTGAAAAAGAGACAGTCATTTCCTTACCCCTTAACACCCACCGACAACTTGAGGGGGTTGAAGTGTTGATCGAGCCGAGGACCCCAAGTGGGGGTAAGCTAAACCCACTAGTTGCTCGCACTCTAGCCGTCGTGAGGAACGGGAGAGTCCCTGTCAGGCTAAACAACACCGCAGACGTAGGCCTAGCCCTTGAAGCCGGCACTCAACTTGCCCGGGTATATGCTCTACCCACGGAAGTGAATCCCATTGGGCCCCTAGAATTCACCCCGTCTACAGAAGGCGACTGGACGGTAACCGTCTCAGCCATAAACGCTCAAGTAAACGATGAAGACATTGGGCGAAAACTACGGGAAAAAGTGCAGCTAGACACGTCTCATTACACCAAACAAGAAGTGTCTCAAGTGGAGGAACTCCTGCGGGAACACCAAGACTCCTTTGCAAAGCATGACACAGACTTTGGGTGTACCACCAGTATCCAGCACGAGATACCCACGGGCGATACCCCCCCTATCTGCGAGAGGTACCGGCAGATACCACCTCAGCAATACCAGGAGGTGAAAAGCCTGTTAGAATCCATGCTACGCGCCGGAGTGGTACGTGAAAGCCAGAGCCCGTGGGCTGCACCCGTGGTGATAGTCAAGAAGAAAGATGGTTCCCTAAGGTTTTGCGTGGACTACCGTAGGCTGAACGCTTGCACTATCCGGGACTCATATCCACTTCCTCGGATCGAAGAGTCACTGACCGCCCTGAAGAAGGCCAAATATTTTTCGTCCCTAGACCTCGCCAGTGGATATTGGCAGGTTCCAATGAGTGAGAAGGACAGGGAAAAGACCGCCTTCATCCTTCCCATGGGCCTGTATGAGTTCGACCGGATGCCGTTCGGCTTGAATAACGCACCGGGGACCTTTCAGAGACTAATGGAACGCTGTCTGGGGGACTTCAACTTTGAGTTTACGCTGATATACCTTGACGACATTGTGGTATACTCCGCCACCTTTGAGGATCATCTTCACAAGCTTGGCCAAGTGTTCCAGTGCTTGAGGAGACACGGCTTGAAGTTGAAGCCCAGCAAGTGCCGTCTGTTCCAGCAGGAAATCGACTACTTGGGCCACCGGATCTCGGCCGAAGGCGTCCAGCCCTCTCCGGAGAAGATAGCAGCCGTTCAAGAGTGGCCGCAGCCAACTACCGTCAAAGAAGTCCGGGCTTTTCTGGGGCTAGCAGGCTACTACCGTCGGTTTGTCAAGGACTTTGCTCGGCTTGCTGAACCACTGCATGAGGTTCTCCGAGGGACCGCGAACAGCCCCAGAGGACGACGCATCAGTTGGGGGCCTGACCGAGAAAAATCCTTTCAGGCACTTAAGGCTGCTCTAACATCACCCCCTGTTCTGGCATATGCAGACTACACATTACCGTTTCAGTTGCACACCGACGCCAGCCTTCAAGGTCTAGGGGCGGTCCTCTCTCAAGTTCAAGATAATAAAGAACGCGTGATAGCCTATGCCAGTAGGTCTCTCCGTGACACCGAAAAGAATCCCGTCAACTACAGCTCCTTCCGCTTGGAACTCCTGGCTCTGACTTGGGCTATGACGGAGAAATTTGCTGGCTATCTGACAGGAGCGGAAGTGCTGGTCATGACGGACAACAATCCTCTTGCCCACCTAGAGAATCTCATACCCTACCATCATTATATATAAATGTAAAGCAAAGTTGCATAATAAATATAGGGTACTTAGTGAACTATTTTTGATCAAAAAAAGTATACAAGCCGTCCCACCAGCGGCAAGGTGACCCTAAATTGGGACGGTACCTATACTGCCTATATTAAAAACCTTACTGTATATCAAAGTTGAAGTAATGCATATAAAAGGGTAGACAAATAGGACCGGGTCCCAACTCCAGACCACCTAGGCCCGTGGTAAGCTACATATATACCAATCAGCTCAACAAAGGGGATGCCACACCCTTAAATTGCACAGAATGCAAACAAGACAGAAAACCAAGCAATGTGAACTGAGGTCTAAGATGGTAGACATGCAAGAAATAGGAGCATGTTCACACTAGCAAAAAGAAGCAAAACCTACAAAAGACAAAAATATATCTCATACCCTACCATCATTATATATAAATGTAAAGCAAAGTTGCATAATAAATATAGGGTACTTAGTGAACTATTTTTGATCAAAAAAAGTATACAAGCCATCCCACCAGCGGCAAGGTGACCCTAAATTGGGACGGTACCTATACTGCCTATATTAAAAACCTTACTGTATATCAAAGTTGAAGTAATGCATATAAAAGGGTAGACAAATAGGACCGGGTCCCAACTCCAGACCACCTAGGCCCGTGGTAAGCTACATATATACCAATCAGCTCAACAAAGGGGATGCCACACCCTTAAATTGCACAGAATGCAAACAAGACAGAAAACCAAGCAATGTGAACTGAGGTCTAAGATGGTAGACATGCAAGAAATAGGAGCATGTTCACACTAGCAAAAAGAAGCAAAACCTACAAAAGACAAAAATATATCTCATACCCTACCATCATTATATATAAATGTAAAGCAAAGTTGCATAATAAATATAGGGTACTTAGTGAACTATTTTTGATCAAAAAAAGTATACAAGCCGTCCCACCAGCGGCAAGGTGACCCTAAATTGGGACGGTACCTATACTGCCTATATTAAAAACCTTACTGTATATCAAAGTTGAAGTAATGCATATAAAAGGGTAGACAAATAGGACCGGGTCCCAACTCCAGACCACCTAGGCCCGTGGTAAGCTACATATATACCAATCAGCTCAACAAAGGGGATGCCACACCCTTAAATTGCACAGAATGCAAACAAGACAGAAAACCAAGCAATGTGAACTGAGGTCTAAGATGGTAGACATGCAAGAAATAGGAGCATGTTCACACTAGCAAAAAGACGCAAAACCTACAAAAGACAAAAATATATCTCATACCCTACCATCATTATATATAAATGTAAAGCAAAGTTGCATAATAAATATAGGGTACTTAGTGAACTATTTTTGATCAAAAAAAGTATACAAGCCGTCCCACCAGCGGCAAGGTGACCCTAAATTGGGACGGTACCTATACTGCCTATATTAAAAACCTTACTGTATATCAAAGTTGAATTAATGCATATAAAAGGGTAGACAAATAGGACCGGGTCCCAACTCCAGACCACCTAGGCCCGTGGTAAGCTACATATATACCAATCAGCTCAACAAAGGGGATGCCACACCCTTAAATTGCACAGAATGCAAACAAGACAGAGTAGGTTTTGCTTCTTTTTGCTAGTGTGAACATGCTCCTATTTCTTGCATGTCTACCATCTTAGACCTCAGTTCACATTGCTTGGTTTTCCACCTAGAGAATGCCAAACTAGGGGCAATGGAACAGCGCTGGATGGCCAGGCTCTCTAGATTCCAGTACAAAATTAAATACAGAGCGGGGAATGAGAATCAGAATGCTGACAGCCTGTCTAGAGTGACATCATCCCCACCAGTGGGGGACCGGGATGAAGAGTTGGAGGAAGATGAGATGCCTGACTTTGCCCGGCTCGCAAAGCAAATAGAAGATAACCGCCAGTATGCTGTAGGAGGGATTGAAGCCGTAGTGGGATCTCCCCTGTCCCAGCAAGAATGGGCCAAGCTTCAAGATCGAGATCCCGAGCACGTCTTACTGAAACAGTATGTGAATAAACAAGAGAAACCGCCCTCCGAAGTGCGAGCCCGACTATCGACCGGAGCCTTGGCTCTGCTTGCCCAGTGGGATCGGCTGATCGTGAAAGATGGAGTCCTGTGTCGCAGGGCCCTTTTATCCCATATGCTGGAGGAGTGTTTGCAGATTGTCGTCCCGGTGCAGTTGGCCCATGAGATGGTGGGCGAAGCTCACAGAAGGAACGGCCACTTCGGCATAGACAAGACCCTCCGGTGGACCCAGCAGTTCATTTTTTGTCCGGGGCTCCGTAAGTTGGTTGAAAACGTCTGTCAAGCATGCCGTACCTGTGAATTCCACAAGTCCGCGGAGCAGCGTGCCCCCGTCCAGACTATTAAGACGTCGAGGCCCCTCGAGCTGTTGATGGTGGACTATCTATTGATCGGAACGGCGAATAGTGGCTACCAGTACTGTCTGGTGATGGTGGACCACTTCACGAAATTCGCTGTCGCTGTTGCTAAGAAGGATCAGACTGCTGAATCAGCTGCACAGGCTATCTGTCAGCAATTCGTTCGGGTCTACGGGTGTCTGGAGCGGCTACACTCTGATCAGGGGGCTTGTTTCGAAGGGCGAGTCATTGAAGAACTCCAACGGATATATGGAATCAAGAAGTCCAGGACCACCCCTTACCATCCACAAGGGAATGGCGCGTGTGAACGCTTTAACCGGACCCTGTTACAACTGATCCGGACTTTGGCTGAAGACAAAAAGCCCGACTGGCCTCGATTCCTCCCGGAACTGCTGTGGGCCTATAATAATCAGGTCCATTCCGTCACCGGATACACCCCATACACCCTTCTCTTTGGCCGTCCAGGCAAAGACATCCATGAGTTGCAACTGTCTAGCTCCGAAGAAGATACCTGTGGTACCTATCCTTCCTGGCTACAAACACACCGCCAGAGAATGGAGACTGTCTACCGGCTAGTAGGCCGACAAATTCAGGATCAAGTGCACGCTGACCCACTTCCGGTACAAGAAGACCCACTGAATGCAGGTCAACTGGTCCTAGTCCGAATAAAGAAGCCGCAAGGGAAACTCCGGCCCAAGTGGGAGACCGAAGTCTATCGAGTAATTGGACAGCCGTACCCCGGCGGCCCCGTCTATCGAGTGCAGGGCGAAGACAGCGGCAGCATCCGAACTTTGCACCGTAATATGTTGCGCCCCTGCCGTTCCCAGCCTGACTCCCCTACTGTGATACCTAGAGAGATGGATATCACTAATACTGTCGGAGACACTGACCCCGGGGATGTAGAGACTGAATGCATGCCTACCCCTGTCCGTCCGACTGACGCACTTGAACCGATTACCTCCTCTACTGACATGTCGACTGGGAAAGAGAGTGGGGTGACTGATAGGAGAGAGGGGATCCAACCCGTTAGGCGGACAATGAGGACCACTGCAGGGGTACCTCCAGGACAGTCCTACAGAGACCAATATGTGTGGCCCTCTTCCCCTCCGCCCCCTGTCACATCCACAGCCATCGCCGCCCTGGAGCCGGTCGTTGACAGGGACTGCCAACCTTTGAGTGGGGGGGCGTGTAGTGAGCTGGCAGGCTCTGGCTGTTCTGTGATTATTGATATAGAGTCTGTTACAGAAGTGATTACACAGGATGATGTTGCCACCTTGTGGCCAGAGGTTGCACCTGCGCAGGGTGTGATGACAGAGAAAAAGACTGAGCCTCCTGTGTCCGGCCCTAGAGAGTCACGTGACCAAAGTGGGAAGCAGAAAAAAGCGCGCGAGGAGTTTGCTGTGGTCTGTGAAAAGAGCCAGGACTGTGTGCAGGCCCTCGTGCGTGGCGCAGGAGAGACTCTCAACGGGATTTCTTTTACCTGACACCATATCCTCGGGGCCTTCCCCAGCTTCTGCACTGCTGAGGGATACAGCTATTACACTCCCTGCTACTGGAGTGTGGACTACATAAGGGATTCACCAAAGCGGCTATCCGGATCAGAGAGACTGTAAGTGGGTCCTCTGGCGAGAGGCCGAAGTATTCCCTTCCTTTCAGCGTAATTTGTTGTTCCTGTTTTTTTTTCTCCGGCTGGGACCCCTTCCTGCAAAGACAGACAGGCCTGCGACGGGGGACACATCCTTCTGGAGTAAAGGACTGGTAACGTGTGAGTAGGGACAGTGAGGGTCAGCTTATCAGTACACGTTATTACTGTGCATATTTACGGTTGTCATTTATTGTTTTTTTTCTTTGCTGTTAAAAATGTATACGAGTCTGTGTGTGGGGATCTTGCTGGGCCAGATTATAGATACCAATGCGCGGCCTTGCCCGCGGTCACTTCATCAGTACAAGAAACACTCAGCATTTATCTGTATATTACACACACCTTTCTACTGTCTCTATATTACACACACCCAGCTTTGCTATTCTAACATTATGCATTCACAACTCTTCTTCTTTGAGAGGTGGGAAATGGAAATGCATGGAATGTTTCCACAGCATAGCTGTGTTTGCAATATGTAGACACCAGTGCTTTACTATATGTGAGTGTAATATATAAGAAGTAGAGGTGTGAATGCAATACCATCAAGCACCAAAGGAAGAATGGTGAAGGGGGCAGGTATGTCCAAACTTTGTTCTGGGTTCTAGTTATGCTTCTGTGTAAGGCAGTTATAATGAACTAGATGGTGGCCCGATTCTAACGCATCGGGTATTCTAGAATAGGTATGCGGCCGACCGGGCGCAAGCAGCAGAGCGGTGTTTACATTTGGCGCCAAAATCGCTGATTGGTCGAGGCCGGCAACCGCGACCAATCAGCAAAGCTATGTTAAAATTTGGCGCCTATATCGCAGATTGGTCACGGCCGGCGGTCGCGACTAATCAGCAGAGCGGGGTTTAAATTTGGCGCCAATAATGCTGATTGCTTGCGGCCGGCGGTCGCGACCAATCAGCAGAGCGGTATTTAAATTTGGCGCCAATAATGCTGGTTATTCGTGACCGGTAACCGCGACCAATGAGCAGAGCGGTGTTTAAATTTGGCTTCAATATCGCTGATTGGTCACGGCCGGTGGTTGCGACTAATCAGCAGAGCGAGGTTTAAATTTAGCGCCAATACTGCTGATTGGTCGCAGCCGGCCACCGCGACCAATCAGCAGAGCGGGGTTTACATTTGGCGCCAAAATCGCTGATTAGTCATGCCCGGCGGTCGCGACCAAACAGCAGAGCGGGGTTTAAATTTTGCGCCAATCTCGCTGATTGGTCGCGGACGGCAGACGCGACCAATCAGCAGAGCGTTGTTTAAATTTTGCGCCAAAATCGCTGATTGGTCGCGGCTGGCGGTAGCGACCAATCAGCAGAGCGGTGTTTCAATTTGCCACCAAAATCGCTGATTGGTCGGGGCCGGCCACTGCGACCAATCAGCAGAGCGGGGTTTAAATTTTCCGCCCATATCGATGATTGGTCGGGGCCGGCGGCCGCAACCAATCAGCGTCGTAATAGTGAGGACCGGGGAGCGGCGCTGCCTGTGCGGGTACTTCCGCTGCGAGCAGCTGGGAGATGAGCGGCTGCTCGCAGCAGAAGCATCCCGACCGGCGGCGCCACTCCTCGGTCCTCCGTTCACACTTGCCGTCGGGAGATCATAGCGCTGTTTAAATTAGGCGCCAAGCTCGCTGATTGGTCGTGGTCGGCTGGCGGCCGCGACCAATCAATAGAGCGGTTTAAATTTTGCGCTAATCTCGCTGATTGGTCGCAGTCGGCTGTCATCCGCGACCAATCAGCATAGCGTTGTTTAAATTTGGCGCCAATCTCGCTGATTGGTCGCGGTTGCCAGCCGCGACCAATCAGCAGAGCGCTGTTTAAATTTGGCGCCAATCTCGCTGATTGGTCGCGGCTGGAGTCCGTGACCAATCAGCAGAGCGTTGTTTAAATTTGGCGCCAATCTCGCTGATTGGTCGCGGACGCCAGACGCGACCAATCAGCACAGCGTTGTTTAAATTTGGCGCCAAGCTCGCTGATTGGTCGCGGCTGGCGTCCGCGACCAATCAGCACAGCAGTGTTTAAATGTGGCGGCAAGATCGGTGATTGGTCGCGGGCGCTATTTAAATGTGGCACCCAAATCGGTGATTGGTCGCGGGCAGCGGCCGCGACCAATCAGCAAAGTGGTGTTTAACTTTAGCACCAAGATCACTGATTGGTCGCGGGCGGAGAGCGCGACCAATCAGCGAATCGTATTGGTGAGGACCGGGGAGCGCCGCTGCCTGTGCGGATACTTCCGCTGCGAGAAGCCGGGACATGAGCGACTGCTCGCAGCAGAAGTATCCCGACCCGCAGCGCCGCTCCCCGGTCCTCCCTTGACACGCTAGCCGCTGATGTCCCAACAGTATCTGCATGGTGTTACAAAGGTCCGGACATTTGTGTTAAAAATCGCTGATTGGTCGCTGGCGCTGCCCGCGACCGATCACCGATTTGGGCGCCAAATTTAAATATTGGCCGCGACCAATCACCGATTTTGTAACACCATGCGGATACTGTGGGGACATCAGCGGCTAGCGTGTCAAGGGAGGACCGGGGAGCGGCGCTGCGGGTCGGGATACTTCTGCTGCGAGCGCCCGCTCATGTCCCGGGTTCTCGCAGCGGAAGTATCCGCACAGGCAGCGCCGCTGACATCCATGCGCCTAGGGTGTGAAGGGAGGACCGGGGAGCGGCGCTGACATCCAATTGGTCGCGGCCGCTATTTAAATGTGCCGCACAAATCGGTGATTGGTCGCGGTCTTGGCCCACGACCAATCACTGATCTTGCCGCAAAAGTTAAACACTACTGTGCTGATTGGTCGCGGACGCTGCCCGCGACCAATCACCGATTTTGGCTCCACATTTAAACACCGCTGTGCTGATTGGTCGCGGCCGATATTTAAATGTGGCGCCCAAATCGGTGATTGGTCGCAGGCAGCGTCAGCACAGCGGTGTTTAACTTTTGCGGTAAGATCAGTGATTGGTCGGGTCCGAAGGAGGACCGGGGAGCGGCGCTGCCTGTGCGGGTACTTCCGCTGCGAGAACCCGGGACATGAGCGGGCGCTCGCAGCAGAAGTATCCCGACCCGCAGCGCCGCTCCCCGGTCCTCCCTTCCGCATGGAGGTCAGCGGCGCCGGCGGTCCTTCCGCTGCTACCGGCCGGGAGATGAGCGCCTCGCGCCGCTCATCTCCCGGCTGCATCTCCGTCCCGCAGATGGGTCCGGCGGTCGAGGTCCTTCTGCTGGTACCGGCCGGGAGATGAGCGCCTCGCGCCGCTCATCTCCCGGCTGCATCGCCGCTGAGCTCCGTCCCGTCATCTTTTTTCAGAAATCCCACGGCGCTCATTGGCCGCTGCCGGACCAATGAGCGACGCGGGATTTCCAGGACAGACAGACAGAAAGACAGACAGACAGACAGAAAGACAGACAGACGGGATAAGACGATTATATATATAGATGAGACGCAATAAGCATGGGTGGACATACTATAGGTGCAACCAGTGCAGCCGCACAGGGGCCCAAGATGTAAGGGGGCCCATTTCCTCCTTGAATGCAGGTGGAATAGTGCATTATGATGAGCTATTGGACTGAAAAGAGCCCATATACTGTTTTTGCACAGGAGACCTCTTCTATCTGTGTCTGCTTCTGCAGATTAAACATTATCCTGAACAAACGCACAAGGAAAACAGAGGTCTCTTACTACCCATCCTGTACAAAAGTACAACTCCTTTTTAATTACAAATCCAACTTATCCAAGATCCAGCAATCAGCTATTATATGGACGCCTTATTTGGCCATAAACCCTGAAGCAACCATTCTAATGACCATTCTCCAACACTGGAGATGCTCTTACAAGTGCACCAAAGAGAACCCACTTAATTTTTTCTGATATGTCTTCCATAAAGGTTATACATGGTTTAAATCTTGTAGTATATATATACACCACATGCAGAATTATTAGGCAAATGCGTATTTTGATCACTTTGATACTTTTTATACATGCCCTACTCCAAGCTGCATAGGCTTGAGAACCAACTAGCAATTAAGTAAATCTGGTGATGTGCATCTCTGTAATGAGGAGGGGTGTTGACTAATGACATCAACACTCTATATAAGATGTGCTTAATTATTAGGCAACTTCCTTTCCTTTGGCAAAATGGGTCAGAAGAGAGATTTGACGGGCTCTGAAAAATCCAAAATTGTGAGATGTCTTGCAGAGGGATGCAGCAGTCTTGAAATTTCCAAACCTTCGAAGCGTGATCACCGAATAATCAAGCGTTTCATGGCAAATAGCCAACAGGGTCGCAAGAAGCGTGTTGGCCAAAAAAAGGCGCAAAATAACTGCCCATGAATTGAGGAAAATCAAGCGTGAAGCGGCCAAGATGCCATTCGCCACCAGTTTTACCATATTTCAGAGCTGCAACGTTACTGGAGTATCAAAGAGCACAAGGTGTGCAATACTCAGGGATATGGCCAAGGTAAGGAAGGCTGAAAAACGACCACCTTTGAACAAGAAACATAAGATAAAACGTCAAGAATGGGTCAAGAAATATCTTAAGACTAATTTTTCAAAGGTTTTATGGACTGATGAAATGAGCGTGACTCTTGATGGGCCAGATGGATGGGCCAGAGGCTGTATCAATGAAGAGCAGAGAGCTCCACTCCGACTCAGACGCCAGCAAGGTGGAGGTGGGGTACTGGTATGGGCTGGTATCATCAAAGATGAACTTGTGGGACCTTTTCGGGTTGAGGATGGAGTGAAGCTCAACTCCCAGACCTACTGCCAGTTTCTGGAAGACAACTTCTTCAAGCAATGGTACTGGAAGAAGTCAGTATCGTTCAAGAAAAACATGATTTTCATGCAGGACAATGCTCCATCACATGCATCCAACTACTCCACAGCGTGGCTGGCCAGTAAAGGTCTAAAAGAAGAAAAAATAATGACATGGCCCCCTTGTTCACCTGATCTGAACCCCAAATAGAACCTGTGGCCCATCATAAAATGTGAGATCTACAGGGAGGGAAAACAGTACACCTCTCGGAACAGTGTCTGGGAGGTTGTGGTGACTGCTGCACGCAATATTGATCGAAAACAGATCAAGCAACTGACAGAATCTATGGATGGAAGGCTGTTGAGTGTCATGATAAAGAAAGGTGACTATATTGATCACTAATTTTTTTGGTTTTTGTTTTTGCATGTCAGAAATGTTTATTTCTAAATTTTGTGCACTGATATTGGTTTACCTGGTGAAAATAAACAAGTGAGATGGGATTATATTTGTTTTTTATTAAGTTGCCTAATAATTCTGCACAGTAATAGTTACCTGCACAAACAGATATCCTCCTAAGATAGCCAAATCTAAATAAAAAAACACTCCAACTTCCAAAAATATTAAGCCTTGATATTTAGGAATCTTTTCGGTTGATTGACAACATGTACAGTGGTGGCCAAAAGTATTGGCACCCCTGCAATTCTGTCAGATAATACTCAGTTTCTTCCTGAAAATGATTGCAATCACAAATTCTTTGGTATTATTATCTTCATTTAATTTGCTTGCAAGGAAAAAACACAAAAGAGAATGAAGCAAAAATCAAATCATTGATCATTTCACATAAAACTCCAAAAATGGGCCAGACAAAAGTATTGGCACCCTCAGCCTAATACTTGGTTGCACAACCTTTAGCCAAAATAACTGCGAACAACCGCTTCCGGTAACCATCAATGAGTTTCTTACAATTCTCTGCTGGAATTGCAGACCATTCTTCTTTGGCAAACTGCTCCAGGTCCCTGATATTTGAAGGGTGCCTTCTGCAAACTGCCATTTTGAGATCTCTCCACAGGTGTTCTATGGGATTCAGGTCTGGACTCATTGCTGGCCACCTTAGAAGTCTCCAGTGCTTTCTCTCAAACCATTTTATAGCGCTTTTGGAAGTGTGGTTTGGGTCATTGTCCTGCTGGAAGACCCATGACCTCTGAGGGAGACCCAGCTTTCTCACACTGGGCCCTACATTATGCTGCAAAATTTGTTGGTAGTCTTCAGACTTCATAATGCCATGCACACGGTCAAGCAGTCCAGTGCCAGAGGCAGCAAAGCAACCCCAAAACATCAGGGAACCTCTGCCATGCTTGACTGTAGGGACCGTGTTCTTTTCTTTGAATGCCTCTTTTTTTTTCCTGTACACTCTATGTTGATGCGTTTTGCCAAAAAGCTCTACTTTTGTCTCATCTGACCAGAGAACATTCTTCCAAAACGTTTTAGGCTTTCTCAGGTAAGTTTTGGCAAACTCCAGCCTGGCTTTTTTATGTCTCGGGGTAAGAAGTGGGGTCTTCCTGGGTATCCTACCATACAGTCCCTTTTCATTCAGACGCCGACGGATAGCACGGGTTGACACTGTTGTACCCTCGGACTGCAGGGCAGCTTGAACTTGTTTGGATGTTAGTCGAGGTTCTTTATCCACCATCCGCACAATCTTGCGTTGAAATCTCTCGTCAATTTTTCTTTTCCGTCCACATCTAGGGAGGTTAGCCACAGTGCATGGGCTTTAAACTTCTTGATGACACTGCGCACGGAAGACACAGGAACATTCAGGTCTTTGGAGATGGACTTGTAGCCTTGAGATTGCTCATGCTTCCTCACAATTTGGTTTCTCAAGTCCTCAGACAGTTCTTTGGTCTTCTTTCTTTTCTCCATGCTCAATGTGGTACACACAAGGACACAGGACAGAGGTTGAGTCAACTTTAATCCATGTTAACTGGCTGCAAGTGTGATTTAGTTATTGCCAACACCTGTTAGGTGCCACAGGTAAGTTACAGGTGCTGTTAATTACACGAATTAGAGAAGCATCACATGATTTTTCAAACAGTGCCAATACTTTTGTCCACCCTCCTTTTTTAGGTTTGGTGTGGAATTGTATCCAATTTGGCTTTAGGACAATTCTTTTTGTGTTTTTTCATTGAAGACAAATTAAATGAAGATAATAATACCAAAGAATTTGTGATTGTAATCATTTTCAGGAAGAAACTGAGTATTATCTGACAGAATTGCAGGGGTGCCAATACTTTTGGCCACCACTGTAGTTGTTGATCAATAATAAAAATAATCCTCTAAAATACAACTTGCCTAATAATTCTGCACACAGTGTATATATAGGATGGCAAGATTTTATTGTTGCTCATACTAGTATAGTCAATGTGTCTTAGGACCAAAACATGTTGCATTAAACAATAAGCCTATATTAATACAGTCATTACAGTGGGGTCAGGGCCTGACATTCTCTTTGTAGGACTTTAACTAGGCTTTGTGGGTCCTCTTCCTTTGCAGATGCTAAATATAACAGATTAAAAAAAAAGAATTTGAATAATTATACAACCTATAAACACAGTATTTATAGCTTGAAGATGTATTTGGCAATTATATTATATTTTACATCAGATATCATCCTATTGAGAAAATTCTAAACTTGTTACATTAAGAATAAGAGAAAGAGGGAAAATTGAGGCAAAAAAATTCAAGAATTTTGAATAGAAAAATACTAAATCATTCTGATGTGAAAGCATTATATACAACCAATGACACCATCTACACAGGTATGCGGAACTTATCCCAAGCCCTCCCATCATGAAACAGGAATTAACATATCTTCAATGTTAAGAGTTTATCAGTTTTCTCACGTCTGTTAGAAGTCTTTTGGAGACCTGGGCGGACTGGGTTGTTGTCAGGTGAAACCTTCCCTGCGGGATCTGTCCGAAATCTATCTTATAGCCCTGTGCGATAGACTGGAGAATCCATGGGCTGTTATTAGTCTTCACCCAGGCTCCGTGGAAATGTTGGAGTCTTCCTCCTACTTTCCTGGCGTCATCTTCTACGCGTGTTAGCACTTGTAGTGGGAAGGGGATTCTTCGAGATACCTCCCTTCTGGTAGCTCCACCTACCTGATTTCCCTTTTCCGGAATATTCTGGCTTTTGCTGGTAACGAGGTTTCCGAAAGGAGGACACCTTCTTAGGTTTCTCCTCCGGAAATCGCTTTTTTTTTATCTGAGGCTTTCTCCAGTATTTCATCCAATACTGGACCAAACATCCGGAGGCCTGAAAAGGGAATGGCACACAATTTACTTTTAGAATGACTGTCTCCTGACCAGATTTTTAGCCATATTGCTCTTCTGGATGCAGTAGAAACGGCCTCATTCCGAGCAGCAAATCTTATTGATTCCTCCGAAGCGTTGGCGACAAACCCTGTTGCCATCTTAAGTAGCGGAATTGAGTCGAGGATCTCCTCTCTGGATGTCTTCCTCCTCAGGTGGTCTTCCAGTTGTTCCAGCCATATGCTCATGGATCTTGCCACTGAAGTGGATGCAATATTAGCTTTTATTATGGCCGCAGATGTTTCCCAAGTCTTTTTATGGAGACTGTCTGCCTTCCTATCCATTGCATCCTTTAGAGATGATGACTCCTCAAACGGGATGGATGTTTTTTTCGCTACCCTGGCAATCGGGATATAAATTTTTGGGGTTTCGTCCCATAATTTTATATCTTCTGGTTCGAATGGTAGGCGAGTTCTGAAGCTTCTGGGAATTAGTAGCTTCTTCTCTGTGTTCTCCCACTCTTCCAGGATCATTGCCTTAATGTGATTATTCATGGGAAAAACCTTATTCCTGCGGGTTCTCAACCCCCCAAACATCTCATCCTGCACTGGTGATGGTTGGTAAGTGTCTTCTATCTGCATAGTGTTTCTTACTGCAGTTAACAGTGTATTGGTGTCTTCCCAGGAGAAGAGATATTTTTTCTTCTCTTCTGATGGGTTAATGATAGAGTCTTCCCTGTCCTGATCAGGGGCAGAAAAATCCGACAACTCTTCTTCCCCAGAAATGGACTCCAGCTCCTGACGTGGCCTCTTGAGACGGGGTGCACCCTGAGGAGCTTGCGGAGTACTCTGCACTTCCTCTCTTACTATGGCTCTTAAGTCTCACATGAAGGAGGAATGTTCTTCTTTCACAACTTTTGCAATATAGGTAGAGCTTAACTGTTTCCTGTATGTGTCCGGTAGTTTCTTGTTACAGATGGCGCATCTCCTTTTCTTAGGAGCTGATGTCATCGTGTCTTTTTTAGGTATCTCCTTGTCCTAAAATGACAAGGAGCACAAGACTTTTTACTACCGTATACAAATGGGAATGTGGTGAGAAGAGAGGAAGTACTCACTAAACTTACTTGGACTGGAGGTTCAGTCAGAGTATCATAACAAGTGGTTTGATCTGCCATTACTGGTGTGCTGGTTGACTGATAACCTTAGCCCCATCCCCCTTTAAATAGCTTTTTTCACCTGTCTTCCATCTGCATCGTCAGAAAAAAAGGTGGTTCCCCTTTAATTTTCAGTTTGGCGTGGAACGCACTCTGGCTACTAGAGGTTTGCGTATCGCTCCCTCTGTAACCGGAAGTGCTGTCTCCGCCATCTTGCGGCGCACGCTGGAGCTGTGCGCAAGGCTGCAGCTGCCGGAACCCAGAGCCCCCTTTGCGGGGGAGACGGTTCCAATCCTACCAGAAAAAAAGGCTGGTTTCAGCGGTGTGTCGGCCTCCGGCCCCTGGCAGGAGGGAGGGGAGGAGTGCGAGGACCCCGGCCCGATCCTCCTGCGCCCGGCTTCAGGAACTCCTGCTCCCGGTAACGTAATCCTCTTCTGTGTCCGTCCCTGATAGGGACAGGAAAAACACTGGAGTTGGGGTGGAGGAAGGGGCCTTTTAACCTCTTGTGTGTTTCCTGTCCCTATCAAGGATATGAAGGACGACCTCCTGATGGTGCTGTCAGGAGGGACGTCCTGGAAACAGGAATTAACATATCTTCAATGTTAAGGGCTTACCTGGAGAGATGGACTCTCTAAGTCAAAGGTCAGGGTGAGCAGCACGGACCAAAGTTGATGGTGCAGCAGAGGGGGTCTTAACTGACGACATGCAGATAAGCAAGGACCAGAACAGTAGGGTATGCAGGACAGCAAACAAGAGGAGCAGGTAGCATATACAGTACATGTGAGCTGTAACTGCATAGAAAATTGGTATCTTCCAGAAGCGACGCAGTTAATCACAGGAATGCAGTCTGGTACCTTCCAACAGAGCAATGATTAGTCACAGATATAACAGAGAAATAAATGTGACTCACCCCCTGGGCCGTGGGGTACCTGGAACCGGGCTTCTGTATGATGCTGGGTATAGTAGTGGCAACCCGATCCCGTGGCTCAGGGTGGTCAGATCAAATGGTGGCAGTCTATTTATCAGTGTTTTGTGAATGTCCGACTACGCCACCCATGGATTGCGGTCAGGGATGACCGCCGCTGCAAGGCAGACCGCTGAGGCTGGTGTTGGTGTGCAGCACAGGGGTAGGATAACTCCCCATGGGAAGAGTGTAGCCTCAGGGCAGTGTAGGTGGATGCTGGGGGTGATAGTGCAGGCCGCAATAGTAAGAGTTCAGAGTCCACTTCAAACAGTCCAGGGTCTTTATTGCAGGTATTATTAATGACCCGACAGCGGTACCG
Organism: Phyllobates terribilis; assembly: GCF_046119375.1. Taxonomy (NCBI): domain Eukaryota; kingdom Metazoa; phylum Chordata; class Amphibia; order Anura; family Dendrobatidae; genus Phyllobates; species Phyllobates terribilis. Next base: position 641,052,385 of record NW_027362764.1, read on the forward strand.
GTTAGGAATGGGCCTGGGTGTCTGAGAGCATTCGGGCGAGCCCCACTGGTCAGGGTGAGTGTGTAGGCCTACTGTTCTCTCTATGCTCTTTCTGACTATCCCCCTCCTCGTGGTGTAATAGCCCACGTCCCTGAGCTGGCCGTGTACTTCTCGCCCGTATGGCTTGCAACTTGGGTTCCTTTTACCTTTGGCCTCTCTTGGCCTTGCTGGTCCCTTCTGTTGTGGCGGAGCCTCCGGGCTTCTTGGGCCAAAGGACCTGAAATCCCTTGCGGATTGGTTCTCTGCTGCTGGGTTTACAACCCTGACAGCCTTGGACCCCAATGTCCGGTAGATTGGTTCTCGGCCAGGACCGGCTCTCGTCGCCTCTGTCCCTGGCTTGCAGTTTCTCCTCTGCCTCACGTACTCCTCAGCTGCTGCTGACCTGTCCCTTCCTCTAAGGCACCCTTCTGGTCACTTCAGAAGTGGGTTCTGGTCTCTCTAACCCTGCCCCAGTTACAGCTTTTATAGGGCAGCCAGCTCCCCCTACTGGCCTGGGACAGGAGGTGCTGCATGCTAATGGTCCCTAACCAGGGAACCTCCCTCCTGCTCTCAGACACAGCCTTTAATATTTGTGGCATCCAGGCCTGGGGTGACACAAATGCAGTGTAGTTTCTTCTACCAGGAACAAGGTTAATAGCAGTGATGTAGCAAGAAAATGGTTACCCACGGGATAACAGTGTATTATAGGCAAACTGGAGAATCACTTGAAGAGATTCGTTACCTTGATTGCAGAGGTCAGGTGTGAACAACACTGAGAAAAGTTACAAGAAGTCGGTAACTTGTCTGCTGAAATGTAGGTGTGGATACCACCTAGTAAGCTGAACTGAGCATGGAAAGCAGAAGAATTTATAGACACCTGGAAGGAACTAAGCCGAGTCATGACACTTGGAGGAGCAACTCAGCTCCTTAGTTCTAGCAACTGGTGTGATAACAGGACTTTAACTCCTAATGATGACATCAGAAGACATGCCAAGGTGGAACTTAATTACACATATAGAATCTTTTTTATCTACATGCATACAACTGTTTAGGGCTTTTCAGCTTTATTATAGTTGCACTTCTAATAATACCTTTTGATTCTTTCAGTCTTACCCTAAGGTCACATTCAGGTACGAGAAAAACAGATCAATTATTTGATCAGACTTTGATCAGAGTGTCATTAGATTTTTCTGGTACATAGAGAGAAAAAAAGTTACTTCACATTTTCCTTTCTGACAGTCATTGAAAATTGGACTGCACTCAGATGTCATCCAAGTGCAGTCCATTTTTTTCACTGACCCATAGACTTGCATTGCCGATTTTGATCTGACACTCGGATCAAAATTGGACATGTTTCCAATATTTCCGCTCAGTCCGAGGAAAAAATCAGACATGTGAATGGTCCAATAGAATATCATAGGTACAAGTGCTATCCGTGAAAACCAAGAATAGCATTCGTACAAGAAAATTGGACATGTGAACGATACCTAACCGTGAAGATTTTACTAAAATTACACTGGAAATATCTCAAAATCAGCTGCTAAGAAGAGTAAAACACTTAAAAAAAATAACACTTTATATAGACACAAATAATTGCAAAAGTATGATTGTATCAAGCATTAAAATGACAATGCAGTGCTGACACTGTCAGTGATGGACTGCCCTCTAGAGACACATATTAGCATTTCACAAATAGATATTTCCAAGTTCCAGAACTTTAAATACAACTATAATGTATGTTTTAAACATATTTTAGGTTTGCTCTCTGCCACTATACAAAGCCACAAAATTTCCTACTTTAAGAATATCCACATTAAGTATGATATATCATAAAGGGAACCTGTCAGTAGGTTTTTAGACTTCAAAGTAATGTGATCATAGTAACGTACCTGTAATGATGATTACTTCTACACCTTTATATTATAGTCTCTGTTGTCTTGTAATACACACATTGATGAGCAAAAGGGTAACAATGTTTTGAACTTTTGAATTTTAGGCTCCATATCTCACCACCCACTACTTCTTCGAACATGAGTGTACCATCATTTTATAGACAATCATCTTGGCTATCTAAGACATATAATTGACTTGCAACTATTTAGCATATGATTAGTTATGCAGATTCTTGTCATGTCACTGCATTGTTATGTAATACAAGCTAATGAACCATCAGGAGAACTCTTGCAGGATGTGCCAGTGATGAGGAGAGATTGCCATCTGCTGGCCAGGCAAAATCAAGCGGAACCAAGTTGTGCTAGAACAGTCGAAGGGAGAACAAATTCAGATGTCGGACCTGATCAGGTGACCTCCAGGAAGGATTTCCTGGATATAAAAGTCCAGCGCGCCAAGCCACAAGGAGATTTGATGCCAGAGTGCAGAGTGGAGCAGACGTGCTCCAGAGATACCGCACAGCACGACAGGCCTCAGACAGAGGCCTGCATCACACAAGAGCCAGACTCCGCCTGATAAGGTCCAGACCCCTCACAGAAATGTCCCGAGTTCTGCGCAGGTTGATAAGAGTCAGGACTTGTGCTCTGGTCTGAGTAAGTTCCCGGAACCCGACGTCGCCTTTCAAGAGCCAAGGTCTGAATCCACTTACCCCAAGCATGAGGTACTACCATTGATGGTCAAGCCAGGAAGAGCTGAAAGAAGACCACGACAGGAGAGACGCGCCAGCAGTAGCGGAGGAACCGTGCAAGTGAACAGGACTGTCACTTAATAATAATAATAATCTTTATTTTTTATATAGCGCCAACATATTCCGCAGCGCTTTACATATATTATCATCGCTGTCCCCATTGGGCTCACAATCTAAATTCCCTATCAGTATGTCTTTGGAGTCACTTCCAATTTTCACCTATGGTCCCGGGGACAGTTGGGATTAGGTCTTCAGATTGGAAGGGGGCTGGTTAATGCGTGGGAGACTAAACAGGATCTGATAGACTTTATCCAGAAGAGACTTGCAGCCTAGCGAGAAGAACTGGTGACCCCCGCTAGGGCCATATAAAGAGAACTCACCTGGTGACTCCCCCAATCGGGGGCATCATATTTTTGCAAAGATCTTTACTGTTATTCACTGAAAATACTTCTCACTGTTATTCCAAGTTATTGTTTACTACCCTTAAAAACCTACAAGAAGCAAAATGAAAATAAACCCTGCTGCAAATAAATAAAGGCAAGTGCATTTAAATAAAATAGGGTTCTTGGTAACACTGTTTTTGATCAAAAATAGTATGAAAGCTATCCCACCAGAGACAAGGTGAACCCGTTCAGGATAGAACCTACTCTGTCTAATATTAAAAACCTTACCATGTGTCAAAGTTGACCTCTGTGTGAATAAGGGCAGACTGAGCCCTGGTCCCAAACTAGGAACACCAGCCAAGGGAAGCTTCTTCAATGTGTTGTCCAGCTCTAGGAAGGGAGGCCACACCCAGGTTTGCACAGAATGCAAAATATACAAAGAAAAAAACTCAAAATTTGAGCTTGGTTTAAAATGGTATACATGCAGCACATAAATGCATGTTTCACAATGGCCATGAATCAGAAAAACCTACAAGAAGCAAAATGAAAATAAACCCTGCTGTAAATAAATAAAAAGCAAGTGCATTTAAATAAAATACTGTTCTTAGTAACACTGTTTTTGATCAAAAATAGAATGAAAGCTATCCCACTAGCAACAAGGTGAACCCGTTCGGGATTTTTGGAAACCCAAGAGAATGGGGAATGTCACCCTGGCACAGCACAGTCCAGCAAGTAGGGAAAGGGAGATACATGGCACAGCCTTGCGGGAGCCCCTAGGGCCCCGGTGCTTGGCATCCACGCATAGCAGGGGCCCGGCTGGATCCAATGACACCAGAATCGGCTTCCTAGAACCATCCAGTAAGGACGTATAGCCCATTTTAGTTTTTGGAGTTTTTAGCTGAGAGAGACCAGGGAAGGAGATTTAGGCTCAGCGGCTCAGCCAGGAGGTAGGAGTAGGGGTGACCCAGATCGGTTAAGAGGACCTGCAGCTAGAGCCCAGTGTCTTTTTCCTTGGGAGGTCATGACGTCACGTTGTGTGGGAGAAGTCCTGCAACAAAGACAGAGGGTCCAACAAGCCTCCCATGTGGCAGCCCTTCCGCCGAAAGCCAGGTCGTCCATCTGACTGGTAACTGACTCTTAATAACTACTTTATATGTTTTGTGCCCCTACTATTGTGTTTGCAACTCTGACCACTGTGTATGTATAACCCTTATGTATATAGTTTATTGTCTAGTGTGCCTCTGAGACGATTGAATATATAATTTAACCTTGGGCTGCTCTTTTATCTCAATCCACGAACTCTCACGTCCATTGTTCGTTACAACGAACACGCTGCCGGACTGGTTTCTAGCCCGATATAATTCTGTTATATCTAATATACACTGGTGGCAGCTCTCCCAGGCCAACCAGGCTCCGCTTCACTGGAGCTAGTGAAGGAGCCTCTCAATCTGTCAGGGGTGTTAGCGAGTGTGGTGCCACCTCTTCTTACTCCCTGGTGTCTTACTGTACCCATGTGGACAGGGGGTGTCTGTGTAGAATGGTACCAATCTGACCTTACACGTCCTCGAGGGAGTGTGGAACGTCACATTGGTGCAAAGGGCAGATCCGTATCATGTGATCCGTCTGACATAATGGCGACGCCAGGCGTGTGGCGGGGTGTGGATCCATCACAAGTGGTGGCAGTGGTGGGATTCTGTGGGGTCTCTCTGCTGCCATTTCTTCACATTGGTGGCAGCGGTGGGATAGTTACATAGTTACATAGTTAGTAAAGCCGAATAAAGACTTGCGTCCATCAAGTTCGACCTGTTAGTTCTGTAATTGCTAAAGTTGATCCAGAGGAGGGCAAAAACCCCAAATGATTTAGCCAATCTTCACCTGAGGAAAAATTCCCTCCCGACTCTGAAACCAGCAGTCAGAATAAATCCCTGTATCAACCTACTATTTTATTTTATTTTTAAGTATATGCAGAAATCTGCCTGGTATCTAGAAATGCATCCAGTCCCCGCTTGAACTGGTTTAGTGAATCCGACATTACCGTCTCCTCACTCAGTGAATTCCATATTCTCACTGCTCTTAAGAAAACTCCCCGTGTGATCCAAAATTCAACGAGATCTCCTCCAGATTCCTAATGGTATCCTCGATTTCTCGCAGGGACTTCTCCGCTTCATCATACTGATTACGAGCCACTTGAGCAGTGTCTATCAGAGCCTGGGTGGCCTCGTCATACGGGGGCATCTCCACCTCCTCTGTGGGTGACTTGCTTGGTGGAGCCTTGTGATCTTCATCCGAGTCGTCATCATCATCCTCATCTTCCTCAGCTACGTCATCATCATCCTCATCTTCCTCAGCTTCCTCAGCGGGGATTTCTGGGTGGCTTTCTGTCCCCTCTTCCACTGGAGGCAATGGTGGGGCGTCGCTCTCTGACTTGAACTTTTCTTTAATCTGTGGCCACACAGAGTCCAGGAAAGTGGCTGTGTCCACCGAGTACGACCCTCCGAGGAGATCCAGGGCTTCTTTTTCGGACAACCATCCATCCCCATCTGAATCCAGCTCCATGTGAGAGAGCAGCTCCGGTGTGGAAAGCATGCCGTCTGAATCCTTGTCCAGCTCGGCAAACACTTCCAGGGAGCGTTTCTTCTCCATGGCGGCCTTCTCAACATCCCTCCGCTCTTCCCACTCCTTCTTGTGAGCATCTTTCGCTTCCTTCTCCGGTTCCTCAGCCGCCTCCTTCTCGGTGCGCAGGATGTCCACCTGCGCCTGCACGCTCTGCCGCTTCTCCACCAGCTCCTGCAGCTGCACCTGTTTCTCCTCTCTGCCTTTTCGGGCTTCCTCGATAAACTTCTGCTTCAGCAGCATGCCCTCCCGGGCCATCTCGGCCTTCTTCTCCAGATCCTCTCGCTCTTTTTTGCCCATCTCTCGGCACGTGTTCTGGCAGTGCGCTCCGCTGTTATACTCGTCGGTGGTGTCACAGCAATCGCAGATGCCGTCGTTGACCCGCGAGGATGGGATGTACTGGGGCTTGAACCCGGGGTTGGTACAGTGGAATTTTCCATTGGAGCATGCAGCGGTTCCGGGCTCGTCGGTTCCATCCGCGCAGTCGCAGTAGTCGTCGTTCACGCGGTCGAAGGGGATGGTCTTGGACCCGTCCAGGCAGGTGAAGGGTTTGGTCTCATCGTAGAAGCTGCGATTGGACAGGGAAACCCCGCGAGGTCTCTTCACCTCCACCGCCCGACAGGCGAGCCCGGCCAGGAGGACCAGAAAAACAACCAGCGACCGCATCTCCGCAACCAGGAATCAATATCCGCCTTCCGGAGCCTGAAACTAAACATGTATTTCTGAGCACAGAACAATCCCACCACTAGCATGGAAACAAGAAATACAATAGCAGCTACTTGGAATATTTTTGTGGGGTCTCTCTGCTGCCATTTCTTCACACTCCTGGTAGCGGAAAAATCTTTTTCTTCCTGTATACTACAAATTACAACTTGTTCTCACATTCCCTAATAGCTCAGTTTGTTATTAGGTTGATTCCCAAGCGAAAGGTCACTAGTTTGAATCGAGGCACATCCATGAAGAAGATTTTACAAGAATAGAGAAACAATATCATTCAGCTCATCAATAGCGGTCTCTCAGCCAAGAAAATTGCCAAACTGCATCATGTGGGTGCCATGACAGTTAAAAGAATATTAAATGAAGTCCGTCCATCCATTCAAAAGCCAAGAGGTGAACGTCCAGGCAAAATATCGGAGTCAACACGTCGGCTCAAGATCTATCAGTTCTGGCATGACAAACACGTCAGTGGAGGTGGCTCTTATGCTTCATGTGAAGATCTGAGATTGTGGGTTTTAATAATCATCTAGGCAGGTTAACGATGCAACAATATTTTATTCCTTACAGCCATGGTAATACAGCAATTACAGGTAAATGTCCAAAATATAATTGTCTCAGAACACAAAATCCCCTCCCCGGGACGATAGTTCCACTGCCTTTGTGACAAGTGATACTCACTGTCCCCCAACTTTTGGTTGGCCCACAGATTTCGTATCTCAAGCTAGTATAGTCTCTAGTAACAGTCTATGATCCTCCACATGACAGATAAAACGATAGAAGCAAAGGTACTGTATCCAGTAGCAACAGTCCTTTAAGAAAGTTTATCAAATCCAGACAACAGATCCCACAACTGTAGCATGTTTATCCAGCCCAGCCGGCAGACAATTTCTACTCCATAGGCCATTGATCCATCCATGGTCCAGGTCTTCAGGCTAGATCCTATTCCTTCGACGACATTCCACCAACTCACCACTAAACATGTGGCTTTTTTTCTCCTTTTCTGGAATCAGCCCCCTCAATGGGCAGAACTGCTCTCACCCTCCCCTCCCCCAAAGCTAAGTGGGATATTAGTGGAGTTATTTTTCTCAAGTCAAACCCATCACCTGGGTCAAACCGAGGCTCCTGAGATACTAATGAAATTACTGGAATGCTGGACACTTCACAAGTGAAATTAGTGCACATACTGTCAAGCAGAACAATAAAACACAGCAAGAAATCACTAATAAAACACAACAATAAGATCGACGAAAATCGGTGTTCCGTGCTGCAAAAGTCTTTAGTAAATGGGCAGCTCCTTACAGTCCACCCCCATTCTTTCAGCAGACACGAATGTACGAGGTCTCACCTTTATGAGAACGAAATTTTGTATCATCTAGTTACCTCAAAGCATATTCCATGTCGCCCTTGCGAACAAACTCCACAGTCCCCATTCCACCCTGGTGTACATCTCCAGTGTCTCTCATATGATCTTTCAGATCCTGCCAACTCCCCGATGGGGGAAACCCTAAGACGAGGACTCTGTATTTATTTAGCTGGGAAAGGGGTATGTCCCTCCCTCAGGGTCCTCCATATCCTTTCCTCGATACCCAGTTTGTCCTGGGAAACTCCACATGTACCCGATGAGAACCAAACTTGTATCCATTGCAACCAACCCCAGTGTTTGGTCACTTGGCGGCCTGGTGAATGGTGTTCTGTGGGGACAATATCTGGGCTGACCAGGGTGATGGTAGAACCAGTGTCCCGAAGGTCCTGGGCCTTCTCCCTGATGTAATTTACCTCCCCCAGGTCACATTCCTTCATGGTAACAGTCATTGCATTTTGTGTATTACTCACCACTGTCGGGGGATTAGTCGTCAGCATGTACAGATTGCTCCTTCCCCTCTCGGCTGATGCAGCGTGAAAATGTCCTTGGCTTCGGGTTACGACATTGGTCCAGTAGCACACCAATCCTGCTCCTAGATTGTTTCCCAGCCACACATCTACTGGTAGATGCTGCATTACTCCTATACCCACCATTCCATGACTGTGACCCCAGTCTAAATGTAGTCAGGCCCTTGGAATGTTCAAAGATTCTCCAACGGCAATGTTGACTAACATACGGTTGCCGGGAACAATACATTGACCTGGTACTAAATGTTCTTTGATCAATGTGACTGAGGCTCCGGAGTCATGGATCCCCACAGCCTCCACGACCTTGTACCACATATGCCTCTTCTTCTTCTGGGCGGGGTAGTAGGATCCTCTCCCCCTCAGTATTCCAGCCCCATTGCAGCACAGTGTTCACTGGTTGGGGACGCGGATGATGTGGGCTAGAACGTTGCTGACATTCCCTAGCAAAGTGTCCCATGAGTCCACAGTTATGACAGCTTAGCCCTCCTCATCCCAACATGGGCCGTACTAGGGGGCTTGGGAAACCTTCCCCTCTTTGTGAAGTCCGAAATCTCCGCAGTTCCTCCTCTGGCCGGTCCATGGGTCTCACTGGCCTTCCTGTAAGCTCCTGTTCCTGACTCGCTGTACTTCCATGTAGCTGGTCGATTAGCAGACCAATCATCAGCCAATCTTGCAGCCTCATCCAGGCTGAGTGGTTTTTTATCCGTCACCCATTCTCTTAAGTCACCTGGGAGCTTGGACATAAATTGTTCCAGCATGAATATATCCAAGACATGTTCTGCTTCCCGAGCCCTCAGTCCAGCATTGGACTGGTGTGCCTTGGGCCCACCAGAGAAAATCATTCCTGGGGCCCACTATGTAGCTACTTAGAGATAATACAAGACCACCAATTGTGAGATAAAACGTGCTAATATTGTGGTATAACATAAAAACACAATGGTTCACATTTATCAAAAATGGCGAAATTTGAGCCAAATCTTGTATACCCACTTCAACTCCACTATTCCATATTTATCAAATTTTACCCCCAATGATAAATTTGGTGCAAATTATTTAACACAACATTGTAAGCATGGTAGCACACTTCTCTATGTTAAAAAAGAGCTGGCGTCCAGTGTGTTAAATGTTGCATAGTTATATAATTTTGTACAATATTTTATGCATGTATCTTTTTATGCATGTAAAAATGGTTTTAATATAAATGCATTTGTTCCATGCCTTTTTAAAGACAGCTAGTGTCGGGATAAGGGTGCTCCGCTCCTCTCCCCATGCACATACATAAAATCAATTCAAAATATTAATCCCTTGGCACAGATGAACATACAGTACCAGTACGTCCACAGCAGGATCCGCATGTGTGGAGTTGGCTCCAGAGTGGAGCCCGCTTCACACGCAACATACAGCGGGCATGTGCCTGTAAGGTTACCATTCAGCTGTGTGCCCCCATCTTGATACTCCTGTGAAATCCAGCATTAGGCTATGTGTCCACGATACAGAAATGCTGCTTATTATTTCTGCATCTCCCTGACAGGAAAAACATGTGGATTTTACATGCGTTTTTCCTGCCAGGTAGAAGCATTTGTCAAGCATTTTTGCGTGCATTTTCCAAGCGATTTTAGCATCACTTGGAAAAGTGCTTGACAACTTGGTCACACTATATAAATCCATGCAACCGGCATGGATTTATAAAATGCGACCAAGTTAATAGTTAAAAAAAATAGTAACAATGGTAAAAAATAAAAAGAAAACATTATACTCACCTTCTGATGGCCCACGGTCTCCTGTACGGTGCGTCCTGGCTTCCCGGCGGCTCGCAATGGTGTAAAAGAACCTTCCATTACGTCATTTAGTCATTTAGCGTTCCATTATCTGGTTACCCAATTCTGATACTCTCTCCAAACTGTTTATTACTCATGTGGTACGATTACATGGGATTCCTCTTAATATTGTATCTGATAGGGGAGTACAATTTCTCTCTAGATTTTGGAGGGCTTTCTGCAGAAGGTAGGGGATTGATTTATCCTTTTCCTCTGCTTATCATCTGGAAACTAATGGTCAGACTGAAAGGACAAATCAGTCTTTGGAACAAATTTTAAGATGTTTTGTCGCCGATCAGCAGGAGAAATGGTCATCCTTTCTTCCTCTAGCTGAGTTTGCCTTTAACAGTCGGGTTAATCAGTCCACTGGGACCTCGCCGTTTTTCTGTAACTATGGGTTTCATCCTCATTTTGGTGAGTTCTCCAGGATAAGTTCTGGGTGACCATTCAAGAGCTGGGGGATGTCTGGAGGGAGGTTAAAAAGAATATTGGGATGGCTCAGCATCGGTAGAAACAGAAGGCCGATAGGAGACGCTCGTCAGGTGCTGCCTTCAAGGTGGGAGATAAGGTATGGCTATCCTTTAAGAATATTAGATTGAAGATGCAATCGCTGAAGTTGGGTCCTAGATTCATTGGTCCATATGAGATCCTGGAGGTGGTCAATCTGGTTTCCTTCCGATTACGACTCCCTCGGTCTTTCCGTATTCCTAATGTGTTCCACAAGTCTTTGTTGAAGGAATTTATTCCCCCTGTTCTGTCTCCCTCACCCGCTCCTCCTCCTGTGTCTATTGAGGGAAGCTTAGAATATGAGGTACAGAAAATCATTGATTCCCGTTATGGTCCGGAATTCCCTACAATATCTTGTACATTGGATGGGGTATAGACCCAAAGAACGGTCCTGGGTTCCGGCTCATTCTGTGAGGGCTGATTGGTTGGTCCGGGCCTTTCATCAGAGGTTTCCTGGGAGACCTGCGGGTCCAGTGGACCCCCCTTGAAGAGGGGATACTGTCACGGTCTCCACACTTTCCCCATCTGCTATGTTACTATTGTGTGGAGGCTGTCAGCCTGTTTTGGTTTTTCTGGGTCGGTTCTGCAATCATTTGTGTTCTCTTCCCTTGATTAGTCTTCTACTTAAGCATGCTAGCTCCTTTACCCAGTGTCAATTGTACACTTGCTGTTGCCTGTGTAGGACTGATCACTCTGTGCTCGGTGCCTGACCCAGCCTGACTATTTTCCCTTACCTGGATTTTGACCATTTGCCTGTTATCTATTCTTTTGTCTGCTCCCTGTGTACTGCCTTGTCTTTCTAGTTTTCCTGACCTTTTCCCGGCTTGTTCTGTGGATTACGTCTCTGACTTCTCCTTGTTGTACTGTGCCATTTTCCTGGACTTGGCTTTGGATCGTTTGACCTCCCTCTATTTATCCATTAAGTAGTACTTACTTAATATTTCTTTCAGTAATATTAGTCTCTTCTCTCTTTTAATGGGACTGTTATTTCTGTAGTGACTCGCGTCACACCAATGATGGGTTGCACATGGCAGTGACGTCGTACACTGCCCTTGGCGGCCCGCAGAAGTCAGCTCCTGGCTGGGGGAACATTATACCAGGATGGCGGACATTATATCAGGATGGGGGACATTATATCAGGACGGCGGACATTATACCAGGATGGCGGACATTATACCAGGATAGCGGACATTATACCAGGATGGCGGACATTATAACAGGATGGGGATATTATATTAGGATGGGGACAATATACCAGAATTGGGAAAATATACCAGGATGGCGTACATTATACCAGAAGGGGTACATGGTTATAGCAAGGGGCCCAGGGTTGGGGACATTATTCCAAAATGGGGATATTATATCAGTCAGGTGTGGTACAGGGGGGGCTCAGTCAGGGGTGGTACAGGGGAGGCTCAGTCAGTGGTGATACAGGGGAGGCTCAGTCAGGGGTGATACAGGGGAGGCTCAGTCAGGGGTGACAGGGGAGACTCATTCAGTGGTGATACAGGGGAGGCTCATTCAGGGGTGATTCAGGTGACGCTTAGTCAGGGGTGATACAGGGGATGCTCAGTCAGTCAGGGGTGAAACAGGGGAGGCTCAGTCAGGGGTGATACAGGGGAGGCTCAGTCAGTCAGGGGTGAAGCAGAAAAATGAGGGAAATCCTCCCTTAGTGACAGAGCCCTCTCACCCTCTAACACCAATGAGTAAAGCCCCCCTATGACACTCACTGTTGGTGTTGGAGGGGGCTCGCTTAGTTATGGGTGATAACAGATCTAACCTTTGGTGAGTGATGCAGCAGGCAGCCATCCATCTCCCTGTGCTTCTTACTGTCAGCCTGTGACACTGTGGGGGAGGAGCACCGTTACTCAGCACAGCATGGCTCATTAACTGAGCTGTGCAGTCAATTGGTGGAAGAGGCCAAAAACAAAACTAACACTGATTGGTTGCGCTGATGCAAATCACTATTAGACTTACCAACAGCAGCACCACTCTCCCTGGTTGTTCCAGGTGCGGTATCGCAGTGACAAGGTTCCAGCATTATTTATCAGCGTCCTGGTCAGTACATGCTGCTGTCTGCACTGCAGCAGAAGAGAATCTGTGACCCATGCACTCTACCAGGATGTGTAATGCTGGGAGGAGCGGTGAATAGTAATCAGTAGCACTGACACATGTGAGCTGCCGTGCTTGCAGCATGTCATGTGCTAGTGCCACTGAGTACGGCTGACTGCTCCTCCCAGCATTAGACATGCAGGGAGAGCAGAGCACGGGTCACTGAATCTGTTCAGCTGCAGACTGCAGCTCACTTCTTGTACTGACCAGAACACTGATCAATTCTGCTGCATCCTGAACACTGCGATACCGCACCTGGAACAACCAGGGAGAGTGGTGCTGCCATCAGTGAATCTCTCTCTTCTGCGGCTCATGTGTACTGAACAGAACAGTGATCCGATCAGCCGTCATTTTATCACCGCTGTGCCTGTAGCTGTAGTGTGTAGAGAGCTGACAGTGCCAGCACGTGGGGCCACCGGACGATCCTCCGGTCCCCCAGTGGGCCAGTCTGACCATATATATATATGTGTGTGTGTATGTGTGTGTCCCTATAGTTATAGTTTTGGATGATTACTATTGTTCCTTCATTGTCTGTGCCGTTGCATACAAATAACCTGTTCACAAAATCAAAGTATTTCATTGGGTTGGAAGGGGTTAAACAGGCAGATTTGTTGACATCACAAAGCACATAAGCATCATAGACATCATGTGGTATAGAATGTACAAAGTGTAACACCTGAGCCATCTTGTTTCATTAGAGCCGGACAGCTTGAAGGAACAAGTCCAGGTAGGGAACTCTTCACTTACGACCTCACTCACACATTGTATAGATGGGGGGTTAGTACTGGGATTCAAAACTGCATCATTAACCTGAAAATCTCAGCAAATGGCGCTGGGTCATGTGTCCAGTGTTGTGATTGTTATAATGATTCTATGATTTAAAAAAAAAATGTTATTGACCAGATTCCAAGGAAAATCTGCACATTTAGAAAGCCAGTGTGAGCACGGCCCAACAGGGGTTACCAATCTGTACCAATCTGGTCAACCCCTTCCCTAAATGAGGACTTGCTGGTTGATCAACTGATCATCTGTCAGAGGTCTTGAAGACCCTCAGCAATCGGCTGGTTTTGCCCTCTATGACACCCATGTGCTCTAATAAAAGCATATAGAAAGGGGTGGGCCAGTTGAGACCACTCCATTTGGTTCCATTTTTGGGTAGCTTTGCCATTAATGTTGTCAAAACATAGTGTTTTCATAACATAAATTTAATTGCAGACTGGTACAGTTCTCCATTGTCAGCTCTCCTGTTGGATCAGGGGTGACCGGGAACTGACGGTTTATCGTGAGCAGGAATTGCAGTATAGCATCCTGTGTTTCCCTTATATCATAGAACAGTAGATGATACGGATTAGAATAAAAGGGTGGAAATGTTTAGGTTATAACGTGCGTCATGACTCAATTAAAAATGAGGCTGGTGGTTATTTGCAGCTTGTGATTTTGTTTTATTAATTCAACTCTTCCTTGATGTTGGAAACTTGATACATACACAGCAGTGGCAGTTATTACGACATCACAAGGGATATGACATCACAGGTCACATGACATCACAGGGCACATGACATCATAGATATCACATGACATCACAATTGGTACAGAATGTGTAAAGTTCTAATCCTTTACCATCTTGTGTCCCAGAGGCAGCAGCTTGAGGAAGACAAGTTCATGTGGGTAGCTGTTCACCTAACACTAAGGCCCCATTCACACATCGTGTAGCTGTGGGGTGTTTGTGGTGAAGTTTAGAACTGCACCATTTACCCCTAAAAGATCTCAGCAAACATCTCTGAGTGACGTGTTCTCTCTTGTGTATCAGGATGATTCCTTATATAGGACCTATTATTTAATCTTCTTTTTTGTAATGATAGGTGTTATGTCTCATCTAGTTCAGATGAGCAGCTGTAATGAAGCACGGACAGATGACGGTGGCGCAGCAGGATGGCCGAGCAGAAATAACGGAGAACGTAGTAGCTTGATGGCAGCAGGAGGACCAGAGCTGGAGCCACAGGAAATCATGAGCAGAATTGAAGCAACGGCAACTGGCGTAATAGAGTTACAGACTCTGATCAGACTTTGATCAGAGTGGCATCAGTTTTTCTCAGACGTGGAGAGGAGAAATAAAACGTTTCTCACCTTCTCCCTTCTGTCAGTCTGTGAAAACTGGACCACACTCAGATGTCATCAAAGCGCGGTCCAATTTTTTCACAGACTCATAAATAGTGTTGAGCCACCCCCGTAGTGTTCGAGTTCGGTTCGGTTCGTCGAACACCCGAACACCGTTAAAATCAATGGCAGGCAAACAAAAACACATAGAAACACATAGAAAACACCTTCAAAGGTGTCCAAAAGCTGACAAACTGCTCAGAAGACATAACTAACACATGGAAAAGTGACAAGTACATATAGTCATGCGAAAAGAAAAGAGGTGGAGGAGTAAAAGGAGGGGGAGACACAGATATAGGCATGTCATGCCCTTCTAAAATCCAAAAAGTGAGAAGCCGACACGGCCAGTTCGTTCCTGCCCGTGCCACCTCCGTGTCGCCGGGTTTGTGCCAGAGCCGCGGTGGACCCTGACGGCCAGCCCCCCTCTCCCAATACTGGTGCCTGTCCGCTGGTGGGTCGAGCCCCCCCGCAGTGGGGGGCGGGGTAACATCTGCAGAAGAAAGACCATCTTCCAGCCAAGCTAAGATGTCGACTTCTTTTCGTGGACAATGTGATACGATCCCATTCTTACGGACACGCCCATCGCTACAAATTCCAGATGAGGCGCAAAAACAGCAGGTGCTTCAGCGGATATCAAGTGCTCCTTCAAGTGGGCTCTCCTCCACCTCAATTTCAACATCACAAATATTCCAGTCCTCAGAGGTGTCACCCCAATCACACTTGCTTCCTCACAGCTCCCAAGTCTCCAGCTGCCCGTCTGAGTATGGGGTAACACAGATGGTTGAGTCTGCAGAGCTGTTTACTCATACTATAGCCTGGGAAACGTAAGTCTGCTCCAGAGCTTCTGTTAATCCAGACGAGGAAATGATCTGCACTGATGCCCAGAATCTTTATAAGTCGCATCCAGGACCAGATGAAGAAGGTTCTGAGCATAATGTAGACCCTCGTTCCCAAACTGTCACTCCTGTTGGTGGAGACAATGATGAAGACGATGATGAGACTCAAATACCTGATTGGAGCGACAACTTGACTTTTCGGTCAGGGCAGGAAGAGGTTGGCTTTGAGGACGACGGGTGTGATAACACACAGGGTGATGATGACGAGGTTGGAGATCCCACTTACTGTCAACCCACAGTCAGCCAGTCGATGAGGTCAACGGAGGAGGTGGAGGAGGATGTGACTAGCCCAGGGGATGGGGATGACTCGGTACCCGGGCCTTTGCCTGGCCTTGGGGATGTCGCAGTGGTCGGCTCCCTGGCCCGTACCCTGGGGTCACTCTTTAAAAGAGTGGATAATTGTTAATTTTATAAGAGTTTGTGACGCCACCTGTGGTATCTGGTGAGAAGCACCAGCGCTGCAGCAGTCCACTGAGACCCGTGATAAGGCTGCTCGATGGTATAGCTCCCCACAGGTGGAGCTAGGTCTCAGGGCAGCGTATGCAGGGGGAATGCAGGACAGGCGAGACCCAGCTGGGTCAGAGCAAGAACGGGAACGGACACGGTAGTCACTTCAGTACCTTTTACTGGAGGAAATTCAGGCACATCCCGGAGCACTGTAGGGTGAAGGGTGAATATCAGGATTCTCCCCAATGAGCGGGTGTAGGGCCTCCTGTTTCTTGCCTCTGCGTAGTTAGTTTCTGACCTGCCTGGAGCTAGGCCTAACTTTGTCTCTGTCCTGCGCTGGCTGACCTTGTGGTAGGGCCTTCTCTTGGAGTTCACGCTCCCACTATGCGGGGCCTAAGCGTCTCCTGGCTCTGTTACTTATCAGCACCTTAGCCATCCTGGGACTTGTAGTTCTCCAGGGATTCCGGTTATGCCTTACTGAATCTACTTAGCAGGAGCCTCGTGCTCCACTGCTGAACTATTAACTGAGTTCTCTAGACTAGACTGAGCTCCACTGCAGACTGACCTCTCTTAGGCTTCTCTACTGCAGGAACTCTTCAGAGGAACTGAACTGCCTAGCTCCACCTTCCCTATTTATATCCCTAATGGGCTCCATCTGCTGGTCTGAGGTGGAAGGTGGAGATGTGTGAATGTTTATGGGGGCCTCTTGTGGAGGATTCCATCAATACACTCTTCTAGGATATGTGATACCAAGCACAGCGGGGCGTCACAGATGCTATTGACGACGAGGTTAGGTTGCGCCTTCCTGGACACAGATGGAGTACTGGAAGCACGTCAACAACTGCATCCTCAACCACAACTCTGCCTCTGACCACAAGTCGTAGTGGCTCTTCAGGTCGCATGGGCTCTAAGCCTTGCATAGCCTGGGCATTTATTCAGAATGATAAGGATGACCCAACTCGTGTTATCTGTAATATTTGTAACCAAAACATAAGTAGAGGCCAAAAAATCCATAGTTTGAGTACTTCATGCATGAACCGGCACATGGATATGAAGCATAAGTTGCAGTGGGAAGCTCACTGTGCTACAATGCGGCCTAGCAGGCTGGGCCAACCACCGTCTGCCCCATCTTGTGCATCCGCGGCCTCTTCATCCTCTGTGACTGGGGGGACAGCAGTCACACATGTTTTTGGACGCAGACCTGCCACCTCTTTACCTGCAACAGCCAGTGTGATTGGCAGGTCATCAGTTCATTGGGAAGTGGAAACACCTGCTGGTGTTGAGCGCTCTCTGACATCGAGAGCACCAGCTTTGGATCAAGGCAATCTAACATGTCCACCTGCATCTTCCTCACAGACCGGCAGTTTGCCGGGGACATCCTACTCAACCCCGTCTAAGCACAACAGCCAGCCCTCGGTCCCTCAGATGTGGAAAAGTAAAAGACCATTTCCTCCTAGCCATGAGAAAGCTAAGAGGTTGAATTTCACCATCTGCAAGCTCTTGGCTACAGAAATGCTGCCTTTCCGCCTGGAGGACACAGTGGATTTTCGAGACCTTATGTCCGTCTCAGTGCCCCAGTACCAGATGCTCAGTCGGCACTACTTCTCAAAGAAAGGTGTGCCTGCGCTCCACCAGCATGTCGCACACAACATCACCGCTTCTTTGAGAAACTCTGTGTGTGACAGGGTGCATTTCACCACAGACACTTGGACGAGTAGGCATGGACAGGGGCGTTACATGTCGCTGACTGGGCACTGGGTAACTATGGTGACAGCAGGACAAGGGGCTGCTGTCCAAGTCTTACCGTCCCCACGAGTTGTGCGTCAATCCTCTTTATCTCGAAGTTCCTCCACTGCTTCTGCCTCCTCAACCTCCTCTCGGTCCTCCACCTGCACCCAAAGCCTGTCTGGTAATGCCACCTGCATTCTAACTGCGCAGAAGGAATCCTGCACACCTCCTTACTATGCTGGCAGCAGGGCTCAAGGCATCAGTGTTTACTTTGAAATGTCTGGGAAATGTGAGTCACACAGCTGAGGAGTTGTGGTCAGCTCTGGAGACCCAGTTTCATGAATGGTTGTCTCCACTGGACCTGCAACCAGGGAAGGCCATGTGCGACAATGCTGCATCGCCGGGGCAATGTCACACACGTGCCTTGTATGGCTCACGTGTTGAACCTGGTTGTCCATAAATTGTTAGCCCACTATCCCGGACTAGATGGCCTTCTGCAAGGGGCACGGTCGCTGTGTGCTCACTTCCGCCGTTCGCATCCCGCAGCTCAATGACTTACATCTCTACAGAAGTCGTTGGGCCTGCCAGTTCACCGGCTGAAATGCGATGTGCCGACACGGTGGAATTCAACTCTGACCATGTTGCAGCGACTGTGGCAGCACCGACAAGCCCTGGTGCAATACGTTCTGACGTATAGCCTGGGCCAACGAGATCCAGAGGTGGGGCAAATCACGCTGCAGGAGTGGTCTCAGATCAGGGACCTATGAAGTTGACGCGCCCCCTGGGTCGTGGGGTACCCTGAGCCGGGCCGGTAGACGCTGAGGGTTGTAGTCACTGTGGCAGTGACCCGGTCCGTGATCCAGGGCGGTCAATCCAAGGGTAATTTGTACATATAGGTTTTATAATGTCCGACTACGCCACCTCTGGAGTGGGGCAAAAGGGGCCGCCGCTGCGGAACAGTCCTCTGAAGCTGGTGTTTTTGCAGCAATGGTATTATTACTCACCACAGGAAGAGTGTAGCTTGAGGGCAGTGTGGGTGGATGATGGTGGTTGTAGCATCGGCGTCTCTGCCCCGTTCTAGGCAGAGACGCCGTCCCTCTCACCTCCCCGCTCCTGGCGCGGCGTCCTCCAGCGCTGCTCTCCCCGCTGCTTCCGGCACGCGCTCCTTCCCCGGCAGTGTGCTTAGGGCGCGCGCGCGCGCGCTCCCCCTCTCTTAAAGGGACCGCGCGCGCCGTCCTAAGGAGTCCCCGGCCAATTGCCGGAGGACCTCCCATATAAAAGGCACCTCCTCCAAAATGGAGGTGCCCGAGCAATGTTGTAGCACTGTTCACTACTCTGCTTCAGCCCTCAGGTCCCGTTGCCAGTTACCTGCCAGATAACTGCCAGATTCCTACCAGTCTGCTGTCTAATTCCTGCCTGATATCCTGCTACCTGCCTGCTAGCCTGAGGTCCGACGGTCTGCCTTCCAACTCCTGTCAGTCTGTCTAAGGACCAGCTTGCCCGCTCACCTGGGAGCGCACATCAACTACCTGCCTGCTTGCCTGAGGTCCGACGGTCTGCCTTCCAACTCTTGTCAGTCTGTCTATGGACCAGCTTGCCCGCTCACCTGGGAGCGCACATCTGCTACCTGCCTGCTAGCCTACCTGGAGGCTCTGCCGTCACGTGCTGTGACCACCTGCCTGTCCAGTGACTCCTGCCCGCTCACCTGGGAGCGCTCATCTGCTGCCTGTCTGCTAGCCTACCTGGAGGCTCTGCCGTCACGTGCTGTGACCACCCGTTTATCCAGAGACTCTCGCCTGCTCACCTGGGAGCTCACGTCTACCATCAGCCGCCACAGGTCGTACCAACCCTTTACCCAGAGACTGCCCCGGTCACTTGCCGTGACCATCTGCCCGTTCACCCAGAGACTGCCCCGGTCACTTGCCGTGACCATCTGCCCGTTCACCCAGAGACTGCCCCGGTCACTTGCCGTGACCATCTGCCCGTTCATCCAGAGAATGCCCCGGTCACTTGCCATGACCTCCTGCCCGTTCTTCTAGAGACTGTCCCGGTCACCTGCTGTGACTGCCTGCCTGGTCGCCACCCGCTCCCTTACAAGGACCGCTCCCTTGTATAGTAGCTCAGAGGTTCCGCCTCCCAGACCCGTTACAGTTTGCTCGGGCCATGGAACCCGGTGGCCCCCAAGCTCCCTCGCTCTCGGACCTGTGTCATGAACTGTCCCGTCAGAGGTCCCAACAGGAGTCCATCCTGGGTCACCTGCGGAATGTCAATTCTCGCCTGGACACTCTGACTGCTCTGCCTGCAACCACCGCCAGTGCCATGACTCGCAATCCGGCAGCTCCACTGCCCACTAATAACATGGTATCCTACCCCGGACCCCGGCTTTCTGCACCTCCTCGTTTCGGAGGCGACTCCGCCCAGGCTCGGGGCTTCATAAATCAGTGCACCCTGCACTTTGAACTCCTGTCTCACCAGTTTAACTCCGACAGGGCCAAAATTGCCTTCATCATGTCCCATCTCACCGGAGAGGCCCTGGCCTGGCTAAATCCTCTATGGGAGAGAGGAGACCACCTGGTGTCCGACTTGCCTGCCTTTCTCACGGCTTTCCGGAAAGTCTTCGACGAACCCGGACGGAAGACCTCATCCGCATCATCTCTGCTACGCCTCCGGCAGGGAAGTCTCACCGTGGGCCAATATGCCATACGGTTCCGTACCCTTGCCTCGGAGCTGGCCTGGGATAATGACGCTCTGGTTTCTGTCTTCTGGGAGGGTCTGTCCGGCCATATAAAAGATGAACTTGCCGGTCGGGATATTCCTACCACTCTTGATGACCTAATAACTCTTGCCACCCGGATTGACCTGCGGTTCCAGGAGCGTGCCAAAGAGGTCACCCGTGAGAGGAGGTTTCCACGTCTTGCTCCTACTTTTCAGAAACCCGTCACTCCCTCCGTCTCTCCTCAGCTACACTCTCCTGAGCCTATGCAGGTCGACCAGACCAAGATGGTCGGTTCTCGCCAAGAATCTCGCCGAGCCGAGGGAAGCTGTTTCTATTGTGGCAGTATGAAGCACTTCATCCGTTCCTGCCCGGAAAAGCCGGGAAACGCCAGTGTCTAGGACCACTCGGAGCGGTCGTCCTAGACAAAAGTAAGCCCTCTCCGTCTCTGACCTTACCGGTCTCTATTGCTTGGGGAGAAAACCGTCTCTTTGAACTCGCCCATCTGGATTCTGGAGCTGCTGGAAACCTCATCTCCCAGTCTCTGGTAGAGAGATACCATATTCCCACCAAGTCCCTGGCTGAACCATTGTCAGTCGCCTCCGTGGATGGAAGACTTCTCTCGGAGACCATCCTGCTCGTCACCGAACCCATAACCCTGCAGGTGGGAATACTGCACTCTGAGGAGATCTCATTCCATGTGCTCTCCGGACTTTCTCACTCCCTGTTGCTAGGTCTACCTTGGCTCCAGACACATGAACCCGTATTGAACTGGCGGTCCGGTGAAGTACACCGATGGGGTCCTGACTGCCATAGGACCTGCCTGGTCCCGGTCTGTCCACTTCGCCCTCAGCCTACTCCAGCTAACTTACCTGGTCTCCCGGCTCCCTACTGGCCCTATGCGGACGTCTTCGGTAAGAAGGAAGCTGAGACGTTGCCACCCCATAGGCCATACGATTGCCCGATCGACCTGGTACCTGGCACCACTCCTCCCCGTGGGCGTATCTACCCGTTGTCTGCAGCCGAGACCCGAGCCATGTCTGAGTACATTGAAGAGAATCTGGCTAGGGGATTTATCCGAAAATCTACCTCCCCGGCTGGAGCCGGATTCTTCTTTGTCAAAAAGAAAGATGGCTCGCTACGTCCCTGTATTGACTACAGAGGACTCAATCTCATCACGGTAAAAAACAAATATCCCCTGCCACTCATCTCCGAATTGTTTGACCGTCTCAAGGGCGCCAGGATCTTCTCCAAGCTGGATCTACGAGGAGCGTATAATCTGGTCCGTATCCGTCAAGGAGACGAGTGGAAGACGGCATTCAATACCCGGGACGGTCACTACGAGTACCTTGTGATGCCCTTCGGTCTCTGTAATGCTCCCGCGGTCTTTCAGGAACTAGTCAACGACATCTTCCGTGACCTCCTGTACTCCTGCGTAGTGGTATACCTGGACGATATCTTGGTCTTCTCTCCGGATCTCCCCACACACCGGAGGGATGTTCGTCAGGTCCTGCTTAGGCTTCGGCAGAACCACCTTTACGCCAAATACGAGAAGTGCCTCTTCGATCAGACCTCCCTTCCGTTCTTGGGCTATGTCATCTCCCAAACAGGTCTGCAAATGGATCCCGAGAAGCTCTCTTCCGTTCTAAAATGGCCTCGTCCTGAAGGTTTGAAGGCGATACAGCGATTCCTGGGCTTCGCTAATTATTATCGTCTTTTCATCCCACACTTCTCGTCTCGGACTGCTCCCATATCTGCACTTACCCGTAAGGGGGCTAACCCCAGAACATGGTCGCCTGAAGCCGAGGAGGCCTTCCTTTCCCTAAAGAAAGCCTTCGCCTCTGCTCCCGTCCTGCACCGTCCGGACTGTAATAAACAATTCTACCTGGAGGTTGATGCCTCCTCTTCCGGAGCCGGAGCGGTGCTCACCCAGAAGTCTTCTACTGGGAGAATGGTAACGTGCGGCTTCTTCTCCAAAATCTTCTCCTCGTCGGAGCGCAACTACTCCATTGGAGACCGGGAATTGCTAGCCATCAAATTGGCACTGGGAGAGTGGCGCTATCTGTTTGAAGGGGCTCTCTACCCGGTAATTATCTACACGGATCACAAAAACCTGGCATATCTCCAAAATGCCTAGAGACTCAATCCTCGCCAGGCCCGGTGGTCGTTGTTTTTTGCCCGCTTCGACTTCATTCTTCATTTCCGTCCGGCGGACAAGAACGTCAAAGCTGATGCCTTGTCCCGGTCCTTCCTGTCCTCCGATCAAGAGGAGGAACCTACGCACATCATCGACTCCTCCAAGGTGATGAATGTGGCCCCCGTGGATCTGACTCGTCTTCCACCCGGTAAGACGTTCGTAGCTGTGCCAGATCGGGAGAGGGTTCTTCGCTGGGGACATTCTTCTAAACTAGCTGGCCATGCTGGCCAAAAGAAGACCTTCCAACTTATTACCCGGCATTACTGGTGGCCTACCCTGCGTAAGGACGTGGTAGACTTCGTCGCGGCCTGTTCATCCTGTGCCCGTAACAAAGTTCCCCGACATCTACCTGCCGGCCATCTCCTGCCCCTTCCCGTACCTGCTGCTCCTTGGCAACACATCGCTATGGACTTTATCACCGACCTTCCAGTTTCTGCCGGTTGCACTGTCATTTGGGTTGTCGCTGACCGTTTTTCTAAGATGGCCCACTTCATTCCCCTGCCTGGTCTTCCGTCTGCACCCGAGCTGGCTAAAGACTTTATCCGCCACATCTTCCGTCTCCATGGTCTGCCCCTCCACATCGTGTCGGATCGTGGGGTTCAGTTCACCTCTCGCTTCTGGAGAGCCACATGTAAGCTGCTGGACATTACCCTGGATTTCTCCTCCGCTTACCACCCTCAGTCCAATGGTCAAGTGGAGCGGATCAATCAGATCTTGTCCAGCTACCTCCGGCACTTCGTTGATGCTCACCACTCGGACTGGGTGGATCTCCTACCATGGGCCGAGTTCTCTTATAACAACCATGAGAGCGAGTCCTCTTCCAAATCCCCGTTCTTTATAGTCGGTGGCCAACTTCCCCGGATTCCACTTCCTGTCTCCGTTTCTGTGGACAACCCTGCTGCGGAGTCTCTTGTCAGCGAATTTTCTACTATTTGGGAGAGCACCAGGTCCGCTCTTCTTCTCTCCTCTGAGCGGATGAAGAGATATGCTGATAAGAGACGTCTGGATCCGCCCCAATTCCGTCCGGGAGACAAGGTTTGGCTCTCATCCAAACATGTGCGGCTCAAAGTACCCTCCTACAAGTTGGGTCCTCGATTCATCGGCCCCTTCGAAGTCCTCAGGCAAATTAACCCTGTGGCCTACAAATTAAAACTCCCGGCCACCCTACGGATCCCCAACTCCTTCCACGTATCTCTCCTCAAACCCGTTGTCTTTAACTTTTTTTCCAAAAATCCAGGTGCCCCTCCTGCTCCGGTTTCCGCTGATGACATCTTTGAGGTAGAGAGTATTCTGGCCTCCAAGAGGGTAAGAGGAAAAACCTTTTTTTCTGGTAGATTGGAAGGGGTTTGGTCCTGAGGAGAGAACTTGGGAACCCAGGGAGAACATCAACGCCCCGCTTCTCCTTGAGAAATTTCTTTCTGGCCAAAAAAAGAGGGGGCCTAAAGGGGGGGGTACTGTAGCATCGGCGTCTCTGCCCCGTTCTAGGCAGAGACGCCATCCCTCTCACCTCCCCGCTCCTGGCGCGGCGTCCTCCAGCGCTGCTCTCCCCGCTGCTTCCGGCACGCGCTCCTTCCCCGGCAGTGTGCTTAGGGCGCGCGCGCGCGCGCTCCCCCTCTCTTAAAGGGACCGCGCGCGCCGTCCTAAGGAGTCCCCGGCCAATTGCCGGAGGACCTCCCATATAAAAGGCACCTCCTCCAAAATGGAGGTGCCCGAGCAATGTTGTAGCACTGTTCACTACTCTGCTTCAGCCCTCAGGTCCCGTTGCCAGTTACCTGCCAGATACCTGCCAGATTCCTACCAGTCTGCTGTCTAATTCCTGCCTGATATCCTGCTACCTGCCTGCTAGCCTGAGGTCCGACGGTCTGCCTTCCAACTCCTGTCAGTCTGTCTAAGGACCAGCTTGCCCGCTCACCTGGGAGCGCACATCAACTACCTGCCTGCTTGCCTGAGGTCCGACGGTCTGCCTTCCGACTCTTGTCAGTCTGTCTATGGACCAGCTTGCCCGCTCACCTGGGAGCGCACATCTGCTACCTGCCTGCTAGCCTACCTGGAGGCTCTGCCGTCACGTGCTGTGACCACCTGCCTGTCCAGTGACTCCTGCCCGCTCACCTGGGAGCGCTCATCTGCTGCCTGTCTGCTAGCCTACCTGGAGGCTCTGCCGTCACGTGCTGTGACCACCCGTTTATCCAGAGACTCTCGCCTGCTCACCTGGGAGCTCACGTCTACCATCAGCCGCCACAGGTCGTACCAACCCTTTACCCAGAGACTGCCCCGGTCACTTGCCGTGACCATCTGCCCGTTCACCCAGAGACTGCCCCGGTCACTTGCCGTGACCATCTGCCCGTTCACCCAGAGACTGCCCCGGTCACTTGCCGTGACCATCTGCCCGTTCATCCAGAGACTGCCCCGGTCACTTGCCGTGACCTCCTGCCCGTTCTTCTAGAGACTGTCCCGGTCACCTGCTGTGACTGCCTGCCTGGTCGCCACCCGCTCCCTTACAAGGACCGCCCCCTTGTATAGTAGCTCAGAGGTTCCGCCTCCCAGACCCGTTACAGTGGTTGTAGTGCAGGGAGTCAGTAATGAACACAGAGTCCGTGTGATGCAGTCCCAAGATCTTTACTCACAGTTGTTGCAGTCCAGATTACAGGTACCAGAGCAATCTCACCCGTCGTGCTGTGCGTACTCAGTGAGGGGCTCAGTCCACCCCCAGATAGCTCCGGAGTACTTAGCAGGACCCCCTTCTGTGTGTCCTTTCTCTGGCCTTCTACCTGCACCTCACACCCAGTGACACTTCTATCCGGTATCCTCGGGCCTTGGCGGGCGACTTGTGTTCCGTCCCCTGGGTCCTATGTGGCTACCTTCTTAGTGAGACTGGTGTGGACTTTTACCTGCAGTACATGAAATGCTGCAGCCTCCGGTTTCTAGTTGAGCCTTGCTGTTTCTCCGCTAGTTGAGGGACCGGTCCCCCTTATCTGGTCTGACCCCTCTACCTCCTGGTAGCAGCAGGAGTACGGGTGGCCTTCTGCACGGCCCATAGCCCTAGGGTCCCTTCGGTTCCTGGAGCCTTCCTGCTCCCACTCCTCTCTTCTCTCCTTCAGTCCTGGGCCTCCCAGGCTAGGCCCGCCTCTGAGCAGAGCTCATGCCGAGCCTCTGCTCCTGTCACTTTTCCTCCTCTGACTGGCTTGCTCTTTCTAAGATAGCTTCCTATTTATACTCTCCCTGTCATGTGCTCCGCTAAGCTGCTCCCCTAAGCACCCACTACATAGGACCCTTCCACCAGCTAGGGACCTGGGACTGTGCTCTCCCTTAGGAGCAATCTTGCCCTACCCCCACTGCGGGTATGTGTTGGATGCAGGTGTTAGGGTCCCGAGCCATATGCCTTCCTTACCTGAGGGTGAGATACCACACCTCTGGGTGAGATGCAGTAACTCTGTGGCGACTGAACCCTCAGGGGCGCCACACACCCTTCTGCACAGTTTTGAAATGGCGACGAAGATGTTTAGTGCTGACGACGATGCCATTATCAGCATGACTATTCCGGTGATTTACATGCTGGAGCACACACTAAACAGAATTCAGAGTCAGGTGGTGGGACAAGAGGAGGTGGAGGAAGTAGAGGAGGAGTCGTATGCGGAAGGGATAACATCTCCAAGGTCCAGACGGTTGGCAGCACCAAGGCGGCAGGCATGGGAGGGTGGGGGAGAGGGATTAACCAGGGCGCATGGTAGCAGCCAAACTGTTGAGGAAGGTGCAGGAGCCGAGGAAGAAGTGGAGGACGAACTGGCGATGGGCATGGAAGACTCATCAGATGAGGGAGACCTTGATCACATTTCTGTTGTGCGAGGTTGAGGGGAGAGGGCAGAGGAAGGAAGCATGATTCTTACCTCGCTACCAACACAACAAGGACTTGGTCCTCCTGGATGCACAAGACTCATGAGTGCCTTCTTGCTGCACTACCTGCAACATGACCCTCAGATTGTCAGAATTCGAAGTAATCCCGACTACTGGGTTGCCACACTCTTAGATCCCCGGTACAAAAGTAAATTTGCCGAAATATTTCCTGCCATAAAAAGGGATTGACGCATGCAGGAGTATCTGCAGACGCTGTTGCAGAATCTTACATGTGCTTTTCCACAAAACACCAGTGGTGCACGTAGTGAATCTCACAGTTCTAACTTGCCAACCGTGGGACTGTCGAGTCTTCATCACTCAAACCGTAACAGTAACACAGTATCTGCTGGTAACAGCAATTTTGTGGAATCGTTTCACCACTTTTTTAGACCATCCTTTGCAAGGCCACAGGAGACAAGAAGTCTGACACATAGTCAACGCCTAGAGAGGATGGTGCAGGAGTATCTCCAAGTGAACATCGAAGCCATGACTGTGTCACTGGACCCTTGCTCATTTTGGTATTCCAATCTGGAAAAATGGCCGGAGCTCACCACTCACGCCTTGGAGATCTTGTCATGCCCTGCAGCCAGTGTTCTCTCTGAACGTGTGTTCAGCGCTGCTGGTGGTGTGCTGACAGATAAGCGCACGCGACTCTCCACTGATAATGTAGACAGACTCACATTCATAAAGATGAACAAATCATGGATTCGCAAGGACTTTTCTACCCCTGTGTTATCCTTGGGAGACTAAAACCTTGAGGATTTGGTAAAATCACCTCACCAACCGTTTTAAGCAACTGTGGGGCAATTGATGCCACTTAACCCTAGAACGCATGACCATAAAAATCTACACTTTCATATACCTGGGGCCTTTTAGGCTCGTGTGCAAATAACATGGAATAACTCAAACTCAAATGACAAACAACTATATACATGAAGAATACCTAGAGTTTCAAAATTCTAACTAAAGTAATCTTGCAGAAAATAGAAAACAATTAACAGGGCGGGCCTGCAAGGCCCCAGGTATGCGTTCTAGGGTTAAGTGGTGTCTGTGCCACAATTTTGGGAAAAAATGGAGACTCTTTTTGGAGTCCCCTTGCTGTGTCTTACGTGACGTTGGCATCGTCAATTCCAGGTGGGTTGGGTCGCTCCCCCCCCTTTTTAACTGTAAGAAACTAGATACACTATGGCTTGGGGTAACACAGATGGTTGAGTCTGAAGAGCTCAGAGGTCTGCTCCAAATCTTCAGTGTCTGCTAGTCAGCGTAGAATTTTTAACTGCATCTAGCCTAGGCAATACTTTGGGCGTCGTAGCCCAGCTGCGAAGCAAGCTGCACC
The DNA here is from genome assembly GCF_046119375.1 of Phyllobates terribilis. NCBI lineage: Eukaryota > Metazoa > Chordata > Amphibia > Anura > Dendrobatidae > Phyllobates > Phyllobates terribilis. The sequence continues at coordinate 641,080,445 of NW_027362764.1, forward strand.
GCCTGTGTATCTAATAAGAATTTTTAAATGCATCTAGCCTAGGCAGACTGTGGGGACCCCCAACCAAACCCAGACGCTCAGCCCCCCTACCGCCCCCCTTTCCTTGACAATACAATAATGTAACTCTTACAACTGGATGGGTGAGGATCGGTCACAGCTTTATTAACTCTTTATACTCATTCCATTAGAAAGGCATTTTATTTCTAAAATAATTCAGCTTGTTGCAGCATGCCCTGGATCTCCACTCCGGCAAGTTGGCCAACAAGTGTAACTCTCCAACATGTCCTTTCTATTTCCAGGCCACGGAGGATCCTGCGTACTCGTATGCAGGACTCTGACCCCCACCCATCACTCTTAACGCTTGTTCCACTCCGTCCTGGAGTCCTGACAGGAATATGTCCAGTTCAATATTCATTAAGTGAACAACGTCGGGCCGTATGAGGCCTGCTTTATCTCCTTCCAGTTGTCGGTGTCATACCACTACACCGCCTCTGTCTCTTCTAAATTTTGCCATCCGAATATTTATTACCCGCCTTGTCCGTTCGATGGCAGTGATGTCTCGCGCACCTTGCCATACCGCTATCGGCACAATCTCTGACCATACTATCGCTAGTTTTGTGAAAAATTCTCTGAAGCGCTCAGTGTCTAGTTTCATTATTGCCATTAGTTATGCGCTGTTATGATGACCTAGGTTGTTTCCCCCGGCCTGTATAACTAAGATGACCGGACATCTTGCCTCTCTCCCTACCTTGATTACCTCCATTAGTACCTGTGGCCATAGCAGGCCTCTAATACCTCTCTAGTTGAAATATGTGTTATGAAACTCTAATTTCCTCCCGCCTGGGCAGACTTTCGCCCTTTTTTCTGCCCAATACATATACGAGTGGCCTATCACCCACACTGTTGGCTTAGCGTCACCTGTAAAAGAAACAAACCACGTTAGGATAACAAGTCCGGTCTTATGTATCTTGCCAAACACGTGGATCGCCATCTCCCTATCCTCTGAACTTCCGTTTCTGACAGTCCTGCTCTTGCTGCTTCCGTGGCCGCGCCTATGCGGAATGAGTGTGTCCCGTAATCTTTGGGGTGGTTCCCTGCCGATGTTATGCATTTATTAAATATAGCTTGGAACTGGTATCTTGATAATGGCATTCCATCAATGTGTGATGGGAAGAAATTACTTTGTGATCTGATGGTTAGATATGTTTTTACTATTGTTACCCAACTCAGTGTACCGTTTGTGGGTTGTAGAAGTACCCAAGTGCCCCTGCCCGCTGGAACCGTTTTCGATTTGTGTATGCGTAGACGTATTGCATTATTGGCTATGACTATGTCCTGGTGTAATAAGCCTCCACTGGTGGTAATTTTGGATTGAGGGACTAATTCGCTTATGCATAGCGCCCCGAAGAAGGCGATCACAAATGCAGTAGACAGTAGTGTTGCTTCAAATTGTGAGTGTCATGTTAATGGTGTTAGGGATATGATGTGAGAAATCAGTTTTAGTGACACGGGACGGGACGTCTACACTCCTGACTTGGCTGACCCCTTTTCCACCCTTTTATGGATTGTCTGATGATGAACCTTTGTCACATCTCCCCAATTCAGTAGTTGGAAGTGAAATGCTACTCCGGTCAGACACCGCTGCGCTGACGCCCCTGATATGCCCCTCATAATTAGCTGGTGGAGAAATTCTATGGTGACTTGTGATCTGGCTTGTTCACATTGGTCAACCCGTCTGCCTGCTACTAGTCGTGTCCACTCTTCCCATGCCTTACCGTATGCTTGCCACGTCGACGGGGCAACTGACGCTCTGATTAATGCCATCAACTATTCGCCACTAGATCCCATAGGGAAGGTGGGCAACTGTTGCCCGATGGGTGGGCGTTGTGGAAGAGCTCTGTGAAAATCTGCCAATTGAATTGTTATAAAGCGTTAGCAGCAGCTTTAGACCCCTCAGCATAGTGGCTAGCGCGGACCCATACATTGTGTTTTAGGCACAGGAATGCTAGCCTGGGTAGTAGGCCTAGCACTGGGGGAGACGATGATGCCATCTTATTAATGCAGTGCGCTAGGCTGGTGTTTTTTGTTATGAAGCGTATATTTTTGTAAGCCAGGCGCGCGCCCCATATTTCTATTGCTACCACTATTGTGAAGAAAAATTATTTTCAGGGCTAGATGCAGCTAAAAATTATTATTAATTTAAAAGCTGGTGGAGCTTGGTATAGATGGACTAATACAATGAGTCCAACACACTACTAGAAGGCCAAATATTTTTTCAGAGCTAGATGCAGATAACAATTATTTTTAATTTGCAACCTGATGGAGGTCAGTATAGATGGAGTAATAGAGAAAGTCCCACACACTGCTAGAAGGCCAAATATTTTTTCAGAGCTAGATGCAGACAAAAAATTATTTTGAATTTGCAACCTGATGGAGGTCAGTATAGATGGACTAATAGAGAAAGTCCCACACACTGCTAGAAGGCCAAATATTTTTTCAGAGCTGGATGCAGAAAAAAATTATATTCAGTTTGCAGCCTGATGGAGGTCAGTATAGATGGACTAATAGAACAAGTCCCACACACAGCTAGAAGCCCAAATATTTTCTCAGAGGTAGATGCAGAAAAAAATTATATTCAGTTTGCAACCTGATGGAGGTCTGTATAGATGGATTAATAGAACAAGTCCCACACACAGCTAGAAGCCCAATATTTTTTCAGAGGTAGATGCAGAAAAAAAATATATTCAGTTTGCAAGCTGATGGAGGTCAGTATAGATGGACTAATAGAGAAAGTCCCACACACAGCTAGAAGCCCAAATATTTTTTCAGAGGTAGATGCAGAAAAAAATTATATTCAGTTTGCAACCTGATGGAGGTCTGTATAGATGGATTAATAGAACAAGTCCCACACACTGCTAGAAGGCCAAATATTTTTTCAGAGCTAGATGCAGAAAAAAATTATATTCAGTTTGCAACCTGATGGAGGTCAGTATAGATGGACTAATAGAACAAGTCCCACACACAGCTAGAAGCCCAAATATTTTTTCAGAGGTAGATGCAGAAAAAAATTATATTCAGTTTGCAACCTGATGGAGGTCAGTATAGATGGACTAATAGAACAAGTCCCACACACAGCTAGAAGCCCAAATATTTTTTCAGAGGTAGATGCAGATAAAAATTATTTTTAATTTGCAACCTGATGGAGGTCAGTATAGATGGACTAATAGAACAAGTCCCACACACAGCTAGAAGCCCAAATATTTTTTCAGAGGTAGATGCAGAAAAAAATTATATTCAGTTTGCAACCTGATGGAGGTCAGTATAGATGGACTAATAGAGAAAGTCCCACACACTGCTAGAAGGCCAAATATTTTTTCAGAGCTAGATGCAGAAAAAAATTATATTCAGTTTGCAACCTGATGGAGGTCAGTATAGATGGACTAATAGAACAAGTCCCACACACAGCTAGAAGCCCAAATATTTTTTCAGAGGTAGATGCAGATAAAAATTATTTTTAATTTGCAACCTGATGGAGGTCAGTATAGATGGACTAATAGAACAAGTCCCACACACAGCTAGAAGCCCAAATATTTTTTCAGAGGTAGATGCAGAAAAAAATTATATTCAGTTTGCAACCTGATGGAGGTCAGTATAGATGGACTAATAGAGAAAGTCCCACACACTGCTAGAAGGCCAAATATTTTTTCAGAGCTAGATGCAGAAAAAAATTATATTCAGTTTGCAACCTGATGGAGGTCAGTATAGATGGACTAATAGAACAAGTCCCACACACTGCTAGAAGCCCAAATATTTTTTCAGAGCTAGATGCAGAAAAAAATTATATTCAATTTGCAACCTGATGGAGGTCAGTATAGATGGACTAATAGAATGATGCTATGCCCAAAAGATTTTACTTCACTAGGTGCAGTAAAAAAATTGGTATTCTATACACAGGTGGTATATCTTGCAACACAGATAGGCTACTCCACTGACTAACACTCTCTGCAATAGGCCAAAAAGGATTAGCTTTGCTAGATTCAGCCAAATGCTGTGAAAAAAACTTGCACAGCACTGGCGCAGACCTGCCTGGCAAAAACTGATAGGAACGGATGTAACCTAGTCCTGAAAAGGACTGCAATTACAATTAGTCTTTACTCCCACAATCTATCTATTTAAGAGCACAGACCTGCCTGATAAAAGTCGTAGGAAATGCTGTAACCTAGTCCTTAAAAGGACTGCAATCACAACTATTCCCTACTCCCAAGCTATCTGTAGATTTGTGCGAAAATTGGCTTGAAATTAACAAGGTATAGCGCACACAGCAACAGCGGTACCGTCTAACACGCAGCTGCAGCAGTGAGAAAATGGTGGCGACGGGGAAAATGGCTTGGTCTTATAGGGCAAGGACATGTGACATACACTGCCAATGACACATGCCCTTGCTTGTGTGAAAAAAGCACTTCGCTCCGTGTGTGCGCTGCTGATAGACTGACAGATTGCACCTCCCCACTGTAAATGCGGGAAAGAGAAAAAAAAATGGAGATCTTCATTATTCCTGCAGAGATCCATCCCCTGCCCCTCCCCCCACCCCGCTGTACACTCAAACTGCGTATTAACATTAATTTTCATCATTACTGAGAAAAAATCCAGTTATGATTTTGGTGCACGAACAGTTATCGAACATAACCTCGAACAGCCGAATTTTTCTCAAATCGTTCGTGTTCGCCGAACGGCTCGAACACCGCCCAAAACAGCTCGAATTTGAGATTGGCGAACAGTTCGAGTAGAACAACGCTCATCTCTACTCATAAACTTGCATTGCCATTACAATATTTGGTGGACTATAAGATGCACTGGACCAAAGACGCACCCCAAATTTTGGGGTGGAAAATATTTTTTTTAAATAAAATGGTGGTGCCTCTTATAGTCTGCTTTGCGGTAGGTTACCGGGGGTGGTGGCGGTGGAGCGAGTTTACAGGAGGCAGGGCCCCTGCTTCAGGGGGCCGGCGGCATCAGGAGAGCGGCGATGCTGCAGGTCCTGGGCTCTCATAAGATGTCGGCGCTGGGAAGCAGAGTCCCCTTTCCTATTGATTGCCCTGAAGTGGGCTCTGGGAAATTGGCCGCTGGAGGCGACACATGTGCAGATTGAGATCTTGGGAGATGCATGTGCCTCCTCTAGCATCCATTTTCCCAAAGCCCACTGCAGAGCAATCAATGGGAAAAGGGCTCTGCTCACAGGCGCCTACATGTTATGAGAGCCCAGGACCTGCCGACACCGGCCTCCTGCAGCAGCGACACTGCCTCCTGTGACCCCGCTCCATCACAGCCACCCCTCAGTAAGCTACCTTCAGATATTGTATATTAGATTGTAAGCTCCTAGGAACAGGGTGTACATTATTCTGCATGCCCTCAGGAGCAGTCTGTATATTGTATATTAGATGGTAAGCTCCTAGGACAGGGTGTGCATTATTCTGTATGCCCTCAGGAGCAGGCTGTATATTATATATTAGATTGTAAGCTCCTAGGACAGGGTGTAGATTATTCTGCATGCCCTCAGGAGCAGCCTGTATATTGTATATTAGATTGTAAGCTCCTAGGAACAGGGTGTACATTATTCTGTATGCCCTCAGGAGCAGTCTGTATATTGTATATTAGATGGTAAGCTCCTAGGACAGGGTGTGCATTATTCTGTATGCCCTCAGGAGCAGGCTGTATATTATATATTAGATTGTAAGCTCCTAGGACAGGGTGTAGATTATTCTGCATGCCCTCAGGAGCAGCCTGTATATTGTATATTGGATTGTAAGCTCCTAGGACAGGGTGTACATTATTCTGCATGCCCTCAGGAGCAGCCTGCATATTGTATATTAGATTGTAAGCTCCTAGGACAGGGTGTACATTATTCTGCATGCCCTCAGGAGCAGCCTGTATAGTGTATATTAGATGGTAAGCTCCTAGGACAGGGTGAGCATTATTCTGTATGCCCTCAGGAGCAGCCTGTATAGTGTATATTAGATGGTAAGCTCCTAGGACAGGGTGAGCATTATTCTGTATGCCCTCAGGAGCAGGCTGTATATTATATATTAGATTGTAAGCTCCTAGGACAGGGCGTAGATTATTCTGTATGCCCTCAGGAGCAGCCTGTATAGTGTATATTAGATGGTAAGCTCCTAGGACAGAGTGAGCATTATTCTGTATGCCCTCAGGAGCAGCCTGTATAGTGTATATTAGATTGTAAGCTCCTAGGACAGGGCGTAGATTATTCTGCTTGCCCTCAGGAGCAGCCTGTATACTGTATATTAGATTGTAAACTCCTAGGACAGGGTGTACATTATTCTGCATGCCCTCAGGAGCAGTCTGTATACTGTATATTAGATTGTAAGCTCCTAGGACAGGGGGTACATTATTCTGCGTTCCCTCAGGAGCAGCCTGTATATTATATATTAGATTGTAAGCTGCTAGGACAGAGCGTAGATTATTCTGCATGCCCTCAGGAGCAGCCTGTATACTGTATATTAGATTGTAAGCTCCTAGGACAGGGTGTAGATTATTCTGCATGCCCTCAGGGCAGCCTGTATATTATATATTAGATTGTAAGCTCCTAGGACAGGGTGTACATTACTCTGTATGCCCTCAGGAGCAGTCTGTATACTGTATATTAGATTGTAAGCTCCTAGGACAGGGTGTAGATTATTCTGCATGCCCTCAGGAGCAGCCTGTATATTGTATATTAGATTGTAAGCTCCTAGGACAGGTTGTACATTATTCTGCATGCCCTCAGGAGTAGTCTGTATATTTTATATTAGATTGTAAGCTCTTAGGACAGGGTGTACATTATTCTGCATGCCCTCAGGAGCAGCCTGTATACTGTATATTAGATTGTAAGCTCCTAGGACAGGGTGTAGATTATTCTGCATGCTCTCAGGAGCAGCCTGTATACTGTATATTAGATTGTAAGCTCCTAGGACAGGGTGTACATTATTCTGCATGCCCTCAGGAGCAGCCTGTATATTAGATTGTAAGCTCCTAGGACAGGGTGTGCATTATTCTGTATGCCCTCAGGGCAGCCTGCATATTGTATATTAGATTGTAAGCTCCTAGGACAGGGTGTACATTATTCTGTATGCCCTCAGGAGCAGCCTGTATATTGTATATTAGATTGTAAGCTCCTAGGACAGGGTGTACATTATTCTGCATGCCCTCAGGAGCAGCCTGTATAGTGTATATTAGATGGTAAGCTCCTAGGACAGGGTGAGCATTATTCTGTATGCCCTCAGGAGCAGCCTGTATAGTGTATATTAGATGGTAAGCTCCTAGGACAGGGTGAGCATTATTCTGTATGCCCTCAGGAGCAGGCTGTATATTATATATTAGATTGTAAGCTCCTAGGACAGGGCGTAGATTATTCTGTATGCCCTCAGGAGCAGCCTGTATAGTGTATATTAGATGGTAAGCTCCTAGGACAGAGTGAGCATTATTCTGTATGCCCTCAGGAGCAGCCTGTATAGTGTATATTAGATTGTAAGCTCCTAGGACAGGGCGTAGATTATTCTGCTTGCCCTCAGGAGCAGCCTGTATACTGTATATTAGATTGTAAGCTCCTAGGACAGGGTGTACATTATTCTGCATGCCCTCAGGAGCAGTCTGTATACTGTATATTAGATTGTAAGCTCCTAGGACAGGGTGTACATTACTCTGTATGCCCTCAGGAGCAGTCTGTATACTGTATATTAGATTGTAAGCTCCTAGGACAGGGTGTAGATTATTCTGCATGCCCTCAGGAGCAGCCTGTATATTGTATATTAGATTGTAAGCTCCTAGGACAGGTTGTACATTATTCTGCATGCCCTCAGGAGTAGTCTGTATATTTTATATTAGATTGTAAGCTCTTAGGACAGGGTGTACATTATTCTGCATGCCCTCAGGAGCAGCCTGTATACTGTATATTAGATTGTAAGCTCCTAGGACAGGGTGTAGATTATTCTGCATGCTCTCAGGAGCAGCCTGTATACTGTATATTAGATTGTAAGCTCCTAGGACAGGGTGTACATTATTCTGCATGCCCTCAGGAGCAGCCTGTATATTAGATTGTAAGCTCCTAGGACAGGGTGTGCATTATTCTGTATGCCCTCAGGGCAGCCTGCATATTGTATATTAGATTGTAAGCTCCTAGGACAGGGTGTACATTATTCTGTATGCCCTCAGGAGCAGCCTGTATATTGTATATTAGATTGTAAGCTCCTAGGACAGGGCGTCGATTATTCTGCATGCCCTCAGGAGCAGCATGTATATTGTATATTAGATTGTATGCTCATAGAACAGGGTGTACATTATTCTGTATGCCCTCAGGAGCAGCATCTATATTGTATATTAGATTGTAAGCTCCTAGGACAGGGTGTACATTATTCTGCATGCCCTCAGGAGCAGTCTATATATTGTATATTAGATTGTATGCTCCTAGGACAGGTTGTACATTATTCTGCTTGCCCTCAGGAGCAGCATGTATATTATATATTAGATTGTATGCTCCTAGGACAGGGTGTACATTATTCTGTATGCCCTCAGGAGCAGTCTGTATACTGTATATTAGATTGTAAGCTCCTAAGACAGGGTGTAGATTACTCTGCATGCCCTCAGGAGCAGCCTGTATATTGTATATTAGATTGTAAGCTCCTAGGACAGGGTGTGCATTATTCTACATGCCCTCAGGAGTAGTCTGTATATTTTATATTAGATTGTAAGCTCTTAGGACAGGGTGTATATTATTCTGCATGCCCTCAGGAGCAGCCTGTATACTGTATATTAGATTGTAAGCTCCTAGGACAGGGAGTACATTATTCTGTATGCCCTCAGGAGCAGCCTGTATATTGTATATTAGATTGTAAGCTCCTAGGACAGGGCGTTGATTATTCTGCATGCCCTCAGGAGCAGCATGTATATTGTATATTAGAATGTATGCTCCTAGGACAGGGTGTACATTATTCTGTATGCCCTCAGGAGCAGCATGTATATTGTATATTAGATTGTATGCTCCTAGGACAGGGTGTACATTATTCTGCATGCCCTCAGGAGCAGCATGTATATTGTATATTAGATTGTATGCTCCTAGGACAGGGTGTACATTATTCTGCATGCCCTCAGGAGCAGCACGTATATTGTATATTAGATTGTATGCTCCTATGACAGGGTCTACATTATTCTGTATGCCCTCAGGAGCAGTCTGTATACTGTATATCAAATTGGAAGCTCCTAAAACAGGGCGTAGATTATTTTGCATGCCCTCAGGAGCAGCATGTATATTGTATATTAGATTGTAAGCTCCTAGGACAGGGTGTACATTATTCTGCATGCCCTCAGGAGCAGTCTGTATATTGTATATTAGATTGTAAGCTCCTAGGACAGGGTGTGCATTATTCAGCATGCCCTCAGGGCAGCCAGTATATTGTATATTAGATTGTAAGCTCCAAGGACAGGGCGTAGATTATTCTGTATGCCCTCAGGAGCAGTCTGTATATTGTATATTAGATTGTAAGCTCCTAGGACAGGGTGTACATTATTCTGCTTGCCCTCAGGAGCAGCAAGTATATTGTATATTAGATTGTAAGCTCCTCTTTATCAGGGTGTATTTGTCTTTTCCTTCCCAGGGTCGGCTCTCCTGAGCTTATAATACATGCAGATATACAGCAATATGCAGCAGGACAGACGTGATCCAGGGAAATATTCGATCGCCACAACTGGGGTCAGGAAGGAATTTTTTCCCCCCCTGAGGCAGAACTCTCCGGGGGGTTTCTTCGCCTTCCTCTGGATCTTTGGGTCCAGTGTCTCTCAGTCGGTCCTCAATGACCACATCTAGTTCTGTGGTCTCTATGGGGCCTGACCTGAGAGTCATTGCGATCATAGTTTAATTTCTTAAAGGGCCAGTAATATTTTGATTACAATGTTGCTTATTGCTATTCCAATAAAAGATAAAAAGAAAGAAAATAAAAGTGTTTTTTGTCTTGACATTTTTCTTTTACACAGTTACAATGATGGGAGTGATCATTACTAACCCCAATATTACTCAAGTAGAACCAGGAATTATGGGGATGCCATTTACAGACAGCAGACCACATATATCTCCACCCATTGTGGTATCATAATGTCAGCTCCTGTCCCAAGCTACATTACACTGTTATGGGGGCCAATCTCTGTAATGGGGGCAGGGCAGTAAAATAGTATATGTCCTGCACAACAAACTACCTGATAGAAAACTGAAGACTGGGGCACAGAGCCGCCGAATAGAAGATACACAAGCAGTGTAAGACTGTGTGCCAAGAGCCCCCCAGTAACCAGCTCAAGGGCCCCACTTTTCAGCTTCAATGAAATGTGACATTATCCTCAATCACAAAGTTATATAACAATGAACTGGGTAGATTGTTAGATGAGTAAGATGCTGCCTTTGTCTGTATGTAGTGAGTCAAGTATATTGTGGCAAGCACTGTTGTAAGAGGGTGGAGGCCCACTCCTGCATAAGGGCCCACCGGAGGATTCTCCTGTTCTCTGTGGGCAAGTCCAAGCCTGCCTAAGTCCTTCTATCCACCGAGTGCATGCCGTACGTAGTGTGTTGGCAAACTCCCGATGCGTGTGTGCAGCGGGCTTGTCAGTCTCCCGAAACGTCCTCCGGTAGGTTTAAGCGTGACGGCATACCTCTCTAGTAATGCACTGCAAATGGTATAGTAATATCTCTGATCCCCAGAAGACAAGTTATTAAAAGCTTCTCTTGCTTTTCCAGTCAGGCCAACACTCAAAAATCTGGGCCAGTCACAGACTGACACCTCATGCAGCAGGCAGAGGTTCTCAAATAACCGGAGATGTTTATCAATATCCGAGGTGTCCTCATTGAACTGTGGTATATTCCGGTACCTTAAAGATGCAGGCCCCTCTCTCCTGTTATCCACTGTCCTCTGCACTGGGGCGGGTGGTGGTACCGCTACATGCACACCCAGATATCTGCTTAACACTACCGCCTGATCTATCTCCATGGCCCACTCTCCTAATGCGCCCAGCATCTGCCTCAACTCAGTCGGTCGATCCTCCGCCATCTGGATGACAGCCCTGGGCTGTTGTCCCTCATCTACGTCTTACCTGACCTCCTCATGTGGTTGTTCACAGTCCAAATCGTCCAAGCGTTGCATTAGGGTCGCCCCACTGTCCTCCGGCAACCACTCTAGTTCTCTCTCAGAGCAAAGGGCTCTCAGCTCCTCCTTCTTGAGCTACTTGTAGATGGAGTCTGCTATCTCTTCTGCAGGTGATCACACCTGCAGACACCACTTGTGAAGATCTGAGATTGTGGGTTTTAATAATCCCCTAGGCAGGTTAACGATGCAACAATATTTTATTCCTTACATCCATGGTAATACAGCAATTACAGGTAAATGTCCAAAATACAATTGTCTCAGTCCACGGGATCCCCTTCCCGGGGCAGTAGTTCCACTGCCTTTGTGCCAAGTGATACTCACTGTCCACCAACTTTTGGTTGGCCCACAGATTTTGTATCTTCAGCCAGTATAGTCTGTAGTCACAGTCCACAATCCTCCATATGACAGATAAAACGATAGAAGCAAAGGTATGCAGTAGCAACAGTCCTTTAAGAAAGTTTATCAAATCCAGACGGCAGATCCTACAACTGTAGCATGTTTATCCAGCCCAGTCAGCAGCCAATCTCTCCTCCATAAGCCATCGATCCATCCATGATCCAGACTAGATCCTATCCCTTTGATGACATTCCACAAACTCGTCACTAAACATGTAGCTTTTTCTGGGATCAGCCCCCTTAATGGGCAGAACTGCTCTCACCCTCCCCCCCAAAGCTAAGTGTGCATTACTGGAGGTATTTTTCTCAGGTCGAACCCATCAACTGTGTCTGCATGCGGGACTCCATGTGGTGACGGCTCCGCCGGATCTACTTTCAATACTTACACAATGGGCCTAGTCGCTGTTTGAACAATGGTTAGAGGCTCCTGATATATTAATGAGATTACTGGAATGCTGGACACTTTACAAGTGAAATTAGTGCACATACTGACAAGCAAGCAGAACAATAAAACACAACAATAAGATAAACGAAAATCGGTGCTCAATGTTGGAAAAGTCTTTAGTAAATGGGCAGCTCCTCACACTTCGTAATAGTGAGACGTCCATGCACATACCGTGCTACATATGTTACACCAGTCTAGAATGGTGGCCCGAAAAAAGGTGAAGAAGCCTCGACTTCAATATCATCATAAGAAGCGTCGGCTCGAGTTTGCAAAGAGTATGAAAACTGGATAGTAGAATATTGGAAATGGGTGGTTTGGAGCGATAAGATGAAAGTCAATAGACTAGGCTTTAACGGTTGCAAGAGGGTCTGGAAGACACAAGGGAAAAATGGGTTACGGACCGAGAAATTGAAGGAACTATCACGTTCGGTGGAGGAAGCCTCATGATATTGGGTTGCTTCACAGCCAAAGGTGTTAGATACTTGACCAGGATGGATGGTGTCTCAATGCTGAGCTATATGTGAGTATTCTACAAGGCCAGTTACTTCATACACTCGAGTACTATGGGTATGAAAAGGACGACATAGTGTTCCAGCAGGACAACGACCAGAAGCATAAGTGATTGTTTCATTATTCCACTGATGTGTGAACCAGAATTGCAAACTACTTAGATGCATCAGTGTGGCCCATTAAGACATCATGATTTAGAGTGCCTACAGCACCAAAAACGAGTAGATGTTTGCAGTGAGAAGACTCACTGTTTCGTGAAGCTGGACAACATTCTTTCTTCTACTGAGTTGTGGCGTTCAGGCGGATGCGCTGTCTGTGCTCCGGATCATAGCACTCAAATGCAACAGTGAGTTGGATTACTTCCTTCTACCTATACACGCATGCAGGGAGAGACTTGTTAGTCATTGGCAGCGGGCAAGGAGAAGCCGCCATGGACCGGCATTTGCGATTAGTCTCCTATGCGGCTTGGTCCCTGGCAACTTTTAAAACATGTTTTTCAAACATAGCTGGCTGAAATCATGCAGCCATTGTATTCTACATGCAGCCTGTGGATCAGACATCAAGTATCATCTGTCAGGTTGCCTTTAAAAGACAGATGCAGCCATATAATTAGTTTATAGGTGTTGATCCAGCTATCATGTTCCCTTTAAGAGAAAACCTGTGCTTAAGATTCTTAAACGAAAGGGTGATTAAAAAAATGAAGATGATGCTATGAAATAAGCAGTAGCCATATAATAACATATCTCTAAGGATTACACAAGCAAACTCTTCTAACTTGGCTCTTCAGAATTTAAAATGTAAATTGTGAAATGATGAGAATAATGGGGAAGTATTATAAGGGCTCTTCCCAGCTACTTTACACTACAGCAGGAGCATTTAAATTTCCAAGCATAATACTCATAGCAACTATCCTCACAGCAGGCGTGGGGTGAATCTGATTCATCTCGCACCATTTCTGCTTTCAGGCTGCAATTCTGTAAAGTTTCACATTTAGATGTAAGTTAATGTACTGGAGGTGAACAGGATTAATATGTATGGTAGCATGTCTCTATAATAGCTCTGAAAACTGCATGAAAACACAAGCCATTAGCAACTACAATTTAAAAATATACACTGCTCAAAAAAATAAAGGGAACACTCAAATAACACATCCTAGATCTGAATGAATGAAATATTCTCATTGAATACTTTGTTCTGTACAAAGTTGAATGTGCTGACAACAAAATCATACAAAAATCATCAATGGAAATCAAATTTATTAACCAATGGAGGCCTGGATTTGGAGTCACCCCCAAAACTAAAGTGGAAAAACACACTACAGGCTGATCCAACTTTGATGTAATGTCCTTAAAACAAGTCAAAACGATGCTCAGTATTGTGTGTGGCCTCCACGTGCCTGTATGACCTCCCTACAATGCCTGGGCATGCTCCTGATGAGGTTGCGGATGGTCTCCTGTGGGATCTCCTCCAGGATGGCACATCAATGTAAGCTGTGGCAAGAAGGTTTGCTGTGTCTGTCAGTGTAGTGTCGAGAGGCTTGAGGCGCTACCAGGAGACAGGCCAGTACACCAGGAGACGTGGAGGGGGCCGTAGGAGGGCAACAACCCAACAGCAGGGCCGCTACCTCCGCCTTTGTGCAAGGAGGAACAGGGGGAGCACTGCCAGAGCCCTGCAAAATGACCTCCAGCAGGCCACAAATGTGCATGTGTCTGCACAAACGGTTAGAAACCGACTCCATGAGGGTGGTATGAGGGCCCGACGTCCACAGATGGGGGTTGTGCTCACAGACCAACACCGTGCAGGACGCTTGGCATTTGCCACAGAACACCAGGATTGGCAAAGTCGCCACTGGCGCCCTGTGCTCTTCACAGGTGAAAGCAGGTTCACACTGAGCACATGCGACAGACGTGACAGAGTCTGGAGACGCCGTGGAGCGCGATCTGCTGTCTGCAACATCCTTCAGCATGACCGGTTTGGCAATGGGTCAGTAATGGTGTGGGGTGGCATTTCTTTGGAGGGCCGCAAAGCCCTCCATGAGCTCGCCAGAGGTAGCCTGACTGCCATTAGGTATCAAGATTAGATCCTCAGACCCCATGTGAGACCATATGCTGGTGCGGTTGGCCCTGGGTTCCTCCTAATGCAGGACAATGCCAGACCTCATGTGGCTGGAGTGTGTCAGCAGTTCCTGCAAGATGAAGGCATTGAAGCTATGGACTGGCCCGTCCATTCCCCAGACCTGAGTCCGATTGAGCACATCTGGGACATCATGTCTCGCTCCATCCACCAACGTCACGTTGCACCACAGACTGTCCAGGAGTTGGCGGATGCTTTAGTCCAGGTCTGGGAGGAGATCCCACAGGAGACCATCCGCAACCTCATCAGGACCATGCCCAGGCGTTGTAGGGAGGTCATACAGGCACGTGGAGGCCACACATAATGCTGAGCCTCATTTTGACTTGTTTTAAGGACATTACATCAATGTTGGATCAGCCTGTAGTGTGTTTTTCCACTTTAATTTTGGGGGTGACTCCAAATCCAGGCCTCCATTGGTTAATAAATTTGATTTCCATTGATGATTTTTGTGTGATTTTGTTGTCAGCACATTCAACTTTGTACAGAACAAAGTATTCAATGAGAATATTTCATTCATTCAGATCTAGGATGTGTTATTTGAGTGTTCCCTTTATTTTTTTGGGCAGTGTATATTTATTAGATAGAGGCTATATGCCCACGATGCAGAAATGAAGCAGAAAATTTCTGCAGCATTTCTGCATCTCCCTGGCAGAAAAAAACGCATGCAGATTGTGCATGCGTTTTTCCTGCAGAATACATGCGGATCCACATGCGGATTCACATGCGTTTCCGCATGCAGATTGACAAGCGCTTTCCAGGCGATAGCATCACTTGGAAAGTGCTTGACAACTAGGTCACACTGTATAAATCCATGCAAACAGCATGGATTTATACAGTGTGAACCGTAAAAATGAAAACAAATAAAGCTATACTCACCCCCGAGGCACTGGCGTGGCTGCAGCGCTGCTTCCTGTCTGGCTCCTGGATGCCGGCATCTCGCGAGACAGAGCGGTGAAGGGCCTGCGGTCACATGACTGTGACGTCACCGCAGGTCCTCAAGCGATGCCAGCATTCAGAGAGAAGCCGCCGGACAGGTGAATATAAACTTTATTTGTTATTTTATTCTTTTTTTACAGGTACAATGGTACCCAGGTCTGGATGAGAGTCTCCTCTCCTGCAGAACTGGGTACCATCCGCACATAGAGACGCATAGAAGCCGCTTGTAAAAATGTACAGTCGCGGTTTCTATGCGTTTCAATGCAAGTCAATGGCGGGAGTTCCGCTGCGCTTCCGCAAAATTAAATGACATGCTGCGGATTTTTGTACGCAGCATAAACGCTGCGGAAAAATCCGCAGCATGTGCATAGAACATGCGGAATCCCCTTGGGGACCATGGGGTGCGGATTACCTAGCGTTTCACAAGCGTTTATGCTGCGGAAATTCCGCAGCATAAACGCTTGAAAAACGCTACGTGGGCACACAGCCAGAAAGTGAAAAATCCTCTATCAAAATGATTCATAGATATATCCACATATTTTTTCCTAAAAAACTAACAAAAAAAATGGGAGCAGCTAGTAAATCAGCTCACTCATAATCGTCAATCTTTATCCAGATTTTTTTTGTTTCATAGAAATAAAGCTGAATGATGGTTTGATGCATTTACTAAGTTGATTTTGCCAGTTTTCATCATAAACGGAGCAAAAAAAAAACTACAAATGATGACATCATACACGATATTTGACCTAAAATGGGAACTTGAAAAGTGTCCGCTCCAAATAATGCCAATTTGGGTGCAAATTTAGATCTGTATTTCTGAAAGTTGGACCACGGCCCCACTATCAGTATTCGGTCAGTATTCGGTCAGTATTTTTTCTCAGGAGTGGGAGCCAAAACCAGAAGTGAGTGATAAATGCAGAATTGGTGACTTGTTTCTATTATACCTTGTTCCTCACCTGGTTTTGGCTCCCACT
This sequence comes from Phyllobates terribilis, assembly GCF_046119375.1. Taxonomy (NCBI): domain Eukaryota; kingdom Metazoa; phylum Chordata; class Amphibia; order Anura; family Dendrobatidae; genus Phyllobates; species Phyllobates terribilis. The sequence continues at coordinate 641,097,015 of NW_027362764.1, forward strand.
CCTGAGAAAAAATACTGACCAAATACTGATAGTGGGGCCGTGGCCTTAGGGCTGCTTCAGACATCTGTGCAAACAGATCCGAGCATGAACCACAATGCACGGACTGGCCGTTGGTCTCCCAAACCGAGCGTCACAGTCTCATAGACATATATGAAGCAGTCACTCTCGGGTCAGGAGACTTGCAGCCAGTCCATACATTGCGATCGGTGCTGATTTGCACGGACGTCTGAAGCAGCCCCAAGGCTAAGTGCATACATTACATGTTTTGTGCATATTTGCATGCAGCAAATCTACCAAGAGAAAGAGATTGCAACAGATCTCACATACCTGTTGCTGAAAAAATTTGCATGATTTTAAAATCTGCAACATGTTATTGCTTTATGAGGAATCAGTGCACATTTCACTTTATAAAGGAAAGGGGAAAATTTAAGACAAATAAGCATCAAAATCCACATACAAGCAGGGCAGATTTTGCTGCAGATAAAGTGCAGATACCCTGTGGAAAATTTTGCACCAAATAGGCAACGTGTCAACTTAGTCTGTTTGACCCCCACTGATCTGTAAATTATCACTTATTCTGCAGATAGTTGATAGCTAATCTTCACTGTAGAACTCCTTTAAATAGGGTTAAAGATGAGTCGGGAATGGAGATATGAGTCAAGGAGGCAGATTACTCCAGGCTTCTCCCTGCCCTGTTTGGCTTAACATGGAGAACCTTGTCAATCATGCTGTGATGAGACGGAAAAGGAGAAGTCTGTTCTATATAATATTTATTTACATCATACTCATTTTAGAAGCCTTAAAAGGGATGACCCCTTTTAGAAATCTTTTACAGACTCTTGTGCTCTTCATTTGCATCATTCTGTGCTACATAAATGACATTTTGATCACTTTTTATTACACTTTTAGGGAGGAAAAATTACCAAAATAAAACAATTCCAGATTTTGCTTAAACACTGTTCATCTTTAGGTTTAATTGACATCTTATCTGTATTCTACAAGTCAGTGCAATTATAGCAATACTTAATTTATATTGATTTTTAATTGTTTGCTACGTTTGCACACAAATTTATAAAAAGGGGGGAATTTCCATATTCTGATATCCATAACCTTTTCATTTTTCGGTGTATAGAGCCGCGTGATGCTGCTTTTCATTCATGACAATCTGTAGTTACCAAAGATAGCATTTTGAAATATGTACAAGTTTGCCATCACTTTTTCTTTTGTGAGTCTAGATGAGCTGAGGTCTAAGGGGTAATGTCTCTCCTTGTGGAGAGCGACATGCCAGACATGCCAGTGTAAGGAGACTTATAGGCCATGCAATGCTCCTCTGGGAAATTAAATATGAAAATTGTCTCTTCATGGAAAAACAGTACTTAAACTCTAGTGCCACCTATTGGAAGTAGGAAACCTAAAAGTCAATATTTACACTCTAATGAGTCTTGTCACATGACCTAGGATAAAAGCCAAGCTAAAATCTCTATTTACAGACATGTGTTTCCTGGTGTTGCCCCCTCCTCAGTGCAAAGCAAGAGATCTGATTTGGCTGCATGAGAGGCATGACAGGCATGTCACTCACCACAAGGAGATACATTAGATCCCAGTCAGAGACCTCTCACCTAGCCAAATCAAATCTCTTGCTTTGCACTGAGAAGGGGCAACAGCTGAACACACGTCTGCAAATAGAGATTCTGGTTTGGCTTTCATCCTAAATCATGTGACAAGGCTCGTTAAAGGGTTGAAATGAACTTTTACGATTGCCACTTCCAACAGGTCGCATTAAAGTTCAAGTTCTCTTCCTCTATGAAGAGGCAATTTGCATATTTAATTTCCCAGAGGAGCATTGCATGGCCTAGAAGTCTCTCTACACTTTTGTTTTTACAGTGTTCACCAAGTGGAATTAAAAATAATATACTTCTATAATACGTGTCATTATGGAGGTGGAGCTATTGAATATATGTCTTTTTTACAAAGGGTTCTGATTTTTGTTTTACAAATATACCATTTTTAATTATTAATAAAGAGGTTTTGCTGTTTCTTTTATTTTTTTGTTACATTGAAAAACTTTTTTTTTGTTACAATGCTTATTAGTCCAAAAGAAGAACTGGCATATGCATATGCAATCATTTGTGCACACAGATCAGGGGTGCACAACTTTTTTGGGTCTGAGGGCTACATTGTCAAATCAAATCAACCCCATGGCCGCATTATTACCACACTATTACCTTCTGAAACATGTACTGCATATTAAGAGTATGTATATGCATATTTACTGCATATTGAGAGTGTGTGCCATAAAAATCTAATAGGTGCTCGTTCCATTTATAGGTCTATGGCTGTCCTGGAAATGAGCACACAGCACACCATTCATAATTAGGGGGTGCTAAGCACCACTGGTCTTCTCCATGACGTGGAAAATCATATGACCAGACACTGCTGATGGCTGAGGGCCACATAAAAAGGTATTGCGGGCTGCATACGTCCCCTAAGATGCAGGTTATGCACCCCTGACATAGATCATACACTGCACTACATAAATGTATTATCCAGTCTTTCAGCATTGACTAACAGCGGAAAAACCTACAAGAAGCAAAATGAACATAAACCCTGCTGTAAATAAATAAATAGCAAAAGTGCATTTAAATAAAATAGGGTTCTTCGTAACACTGTTTTTGATCAAAAATAGCATGAAAGCTATCCCACCACGACAAGGTGAACCTATTCGGGGTGGTCCTACTATGTCTAATATTAAAAACCTTACCATGTGTCAAAGTTGACCTTTGTGTGAATAAGGCCAGACAAAGGACCGGGTCCTGAACTGTGGACACCAGCCAAGGGAAGCTTTTTAAATGTATTATCCAGCTCTTGGAAGGGAGGCCACACCCTGGTTTGCACAGAATGCAAAAAATACTAGTAGGACCATCCCGAATGGGTTCACTTTGCCATGTTGGGATAGCTTTCATGCTATTTTTGATCAAAACAAGTGTTACTAAGAATCCTATGTTATTTAAATGCACCCTTGTTTTTTATTTATTTATTTATTTACAGCAGGGTTTATGTTCATTTTGCTTCTTGTAGGTTTTTTTCTGATCTATGGCAATTGTGAACAAGCGTTTTTGTGCTGCATGTATACCAACTTAAACCAAGCTCAAATTTTGAGTTTTTTCATTGACTAATAGGTGGCCTACTAGACCATACCCTCTGCAGGATCTGACAGGCTGTGGCATAGGGAAGACTCTCAGGCTATTGTTTGAATTCGTTTGCCATAGAAACGCTTGTGAAGGTTGATGATTGACTGACAGATAAGCACTCTCCCTCTGTAAAACTCCTCACATGCCACTGACACTACTGACAACAGCATCTGAGGGGTGAAGTGCTGGGATTGGAGCTTGCTGTACTCTGCAGATGGCATGGAGACAACTCCTGTGCTAGCCCCATCCCTGGTACATACCAATAAGTTCTGAAGCTGTAACTAATGCCCCATCAGGATGAACAGTTACATCCAATAACAGAAGGTGTTAAAACTCATATTCATCCCCTCCTCAGATTCCATGATAAAATATAGGTTGAGTAAGTCGTTTCTAGTGCCTCTTTTGAACATGACAAACATTTGTTAGAAAAAATTCTTGTGTCATTTCATTTATAATGCACTACATCAGAACTTCACATCCACCATTTAGTATAATGGGACTCATTGGATTTCTGTCCATCATTTTACTGGTAAAATAGTGACATATTACCTGAAAGTGTTATCACTTAGTAGCAGTTGATGGAATCCGTTGGGCTCGGTTGTTTTCCACCATGCAAGGGATCCAGCATTTTTGGTTTTCAGCCCTTAAGATGGAACAAAAAAAACATAAATGACAATATACATGTGAATAAAGTCATAAGTTAGCATTGCAGCTTGTGCTGGTGGAAGATGGAAGATCCCCCACTGATAAAATAATGGGGGTAAATGTATAGCTATATACCGTGTTTGTGTGGGTTTCCTCCGGATTCTCCGGTTTCCTCCCACACTCCAAAGACATACTGATCGGGAATCTAGATTGTGAGCCCCAATGGGGACAGTGCCCATAATGTCTGTAAAGCGCTGCAGAATTAATGGCGCTTTATAAGTTAGTAAAATAAATAAATAAATAAATATAGATCTGAAGTGTTACATAGTTCCCAATCATCCCAGATCCAGCGGGATTTGGACGAAAGGGAGCTGTTACCTTGTTATGTACCTTGGTGTTAAGTACCTTGGAGTATTGACTGTCTATTGCCTGGTGTTCTTGCTATATATACCCTGTATCATGCTCTGTGATTGTTTTCAGCAATTCAGTATGAACAATCATTAAAGGGAATCTGTCACCCCGTGGGACTTATCTGACCTCTAATATGGGCATACAGGTGATATAAATGTAAATCTATTCCTACCTGTATGCCCCATATTAGAGGTCTGGTTTGTGTGAAATGTCTTTTTATTCATTCTGGTTTCTTATGTGTTCCCATCCCTGGGCCCGGAAGAAATCACCGCCTCCTGTTTTAATTATAATGTTTCCCCCCTCCTCCTACAGGGCACTGTGACGTGCAGTTGCCGTGGCCAGATCCTGCGCCTGTGCACTTCACCTTTTACGCAAGGCGCCCTTTTTCCTGCCGTCTATGTATCATTGTAGAGCAGGGATCTTGTGCACAGGCGCCAGGAAGTCAGAGTGGCTCGGCGGTGCCTGCGCACAAGATCCCTGCTCTACAATGATACATACAGTGGTGGCCAAAAGTATTGGCACCCCTGCAATTCTGTCAGATAATACTCAGTTTCTTCCTGAAAATGATTGCAATCACAAATTCTTTGGTATTATTATCTTCATTTAATTTGTCTTCAATGAAAAAACACAAAAAGAATTGTCCTAAAGCCAAATTGGATACAATTCCACACCAAACCTAAAAAAGGGGGTGGACAAAAGTATTGGCACTGTTTGAAAAATCATGTGATGCTTCTCTAATTCATGTAATTAACAGCACCTGTAACTTACCTGTGGCACCTAACAGGTGTTGGCAATAACTAAATCACACTTGCAGCCAGTTAACATGGATTAAAGTTGACTCAACCTCTGTCCTGTGTCCTTGTGTGTACCACATTGAGCATGGAGAAAAGAAAGAAGACCAAAGAACTGTCTGAGGACTTGAGAAACCAAATTGTGAGGAAGCATGAGCAATCTCAAGGCTACAAGTCCATCTCCAAAGACCTGAATGTTCCTGTGTCTTCCGTGCGCAGTGTCATCAAGAAGTTTAAAGCCCATGGCACTGTGGCTAACCTCCCTAGATGTGGACGGAAAAGAAAAATTGACGAGAGATGTCAACGCAAGATTGTGCGGATGGTGGATAAAGAACCTCGACTAACATCCAAACAAGTTCAAGCTGCCCTGCAGTCCGAGGTTACAACAGTGTCAACCCGTACTATCCGTCGGCGTCTGAATGAAAAGGGACTGTATGGTAGGATACCCAGGAAGACCCCACTTCTTACCCCGAGACATAAAAAAGCCAGGCTGGAGTTTGCCAAAACTTACCTGAGAAAGCCTAAAACGTTTTGGAAGAATGTTCTCTGGTCAGATGAGACAAAAGTAGAGCTTTTTGGGAAAAAGCATAAACATAGAGTGTACAGGAAAAAAAAGAGGCATTCAAAGAAAAGAACACGGTCCCTACAGTCAAACATGGCGGAGGTTCCCTGATGTTTTGGGGTTGCTTTGCTGTCTCTGGCACTGGACTGCTTGACCGTGTGCATGGCATTATGAAGTCTGAAGACTACCAACAAATTTTGCAGCATAATGTAGGGCCCAGTGTGAGAAAGCTGGGTCTCCCTCAGAGGTCATGGGTCTTCCAGCAGGACAATGACCCAAAACACACTTCCAAAAAGCACTATAAAATGGTTTGAGAGAAAGCACTGGAGACTTCTAAGGTGGCCAGCAATGAGTCCAGACCTGAATCCCATAGAACACCTGTGGAGAGATCTCAAAATGGCAGTTTGGAGAAGGCACCCTTCAAATATCAGGGACCTGGAGCAGTTTGCCAAAGAAGAATGGTCTACAATTCCAGCAGAGCATTGTAAGAAACTCATTGATGGTTACAGGAAGTGGTTGTTCGCAGTTATTTTGGCTAAAGGTTGTGCAACCAAGTATTAGGCTGAGGGTGCCAATACTTTTGTCTGGCCCATTTTTGGAGTTTTGTGTGAAATGATCAATGATTTGATTTTTGCTTCATTCTCTTTTGTGTTTTTTCCTTGCAAGCAAATTAAATGAAGATAATAAGACCAAAGAATTTGTGATTGCAATCATTTTCAGGAAGAAACTGAGTATTATCTGACAGAATTGCAGGGGTGCCAATACTTTTGCCACCACTGTAGACGGCAGGAAAAAGGGCGCCTTGCGTAAAAGGTGAAGTGCACAGGCGCAGGATCTGGCCACGGCAACTGCACGTCACAGTGCCCTGTAGGGGGAGGGGGGAAACATTATAATTAAAACAGTAGGTGGGATTTCTTGCGGGCCCCGGGACGGGAACACATAAGAAACCAGAATGAATAAAAAGACATTTCACACAAACCAGACCTCTAATATGGGGCATACAGGTAGGAATAGATTTACATTTCTATCACTAGTATGCCCATATTAACAGGTTATATACATTCCCGGGGGTGACAGATTCCCTTTAATGATGAATAACCTAATATAATATCATTTGTACCTGCTGAAGACTTTGTTGGGTTATTGCAACCTCTTCATTTGTCTGTATATTTTAAATGTTTTTAATTCCCTTGACTGAAGTTGCTCCATTTTTGTCTATTATGTCTAATAAAATGTGCTCATTTTCTCAGATTTAGGGTGTGCACAACTCTTTTTGCCGTCCCTGCGGCTTTTTCTCCTTACTATATTGTACAGTCCTGATTTGGGGGGAGCTGTCCCACTGTCCCAGGAGGTCAGCGCAATGTCCCATCTTCCAATCCTGGAAAAAAAATGCATGTTAAAAGCAGTTGGTTTTTTAAGTGCAGAATCAAAGTTTTTCTGTCCTATAAAAAAACACATTAAAATGCTTTTCAAATATACACTAATAAATGATTAAATAAGGGGGAAAAGCAAATAAAAAAAATGCATCAAAAATGAAGTTACCAGATATGCTTGAACTTTTTGCTTCGACAAGGCAAAACTTTCCAGTGACTGCGTTTGGAACTACAAGTACCAGCATGACCTCAGAGCAGTCCGAGCCTTTGATACATTGTCCAGTGTGGTGCGACCTCTAGTGGCTGCACTCAGTATTAGATCAGTTCGGCCTTATCTTTATCACGCCCTCCGTCAGCCGCAGCTAATGGGCTTCGCCGGAAGGAAACCTTTGACCTGAGGTAAGTCACGTGTCCTTCCATGCTGTCTCCACGTGTTTCCTGCTCGCTTCTTCCTGCGCTGCAGACATGGCGGCCGCCACCATAGAAGACGTGTTGGCCCAAGTGGAGAAAGATGAGGCGGACAAGCTGAAGCTCATCACTGTGACCAAGGAGCTGGAGCTGCAGTTTGATCTGGGGAACCTGCTGGCGATAGACCCCAATCCTCCGGACGGTAAAGCCTTCCGCCAGCAGAGCAGAGCCGACTTCCTGCGCGCCCTCGCCCGGGACAACACGCAGCTCCTCATCAACCAGCTGTGGACGCTGCCGACCCAGCGGGTGCAGGAGACTGTGGTGGCGACACTACCGGAGCCCAGCACCCGCCTGCCCCGGGAGAAGCCGGTGCCCAAGCCCCGGGCGCCCACCCGCTGGGAGGAGTTCGCTAAGCTGAAGGGGATCCAGAAGAAGAAGAAGACCAACCTGGTGTGGGATGAGGAGCACAAGGAGTGGCGGCGGCGCTGGGGCTACAAGAGAGCCAAGGATGGCACCAAGGAGTGGCTGATTGAGGTGCCGGGCACCGCGGACCCCGATGAGGACCAGTTTGCCAAGAGAATGAACGCCAAGAAGGAGCGAGTGGCCAAAAACGAACTGCACCGCTTGAGAAATCTGGCCCGGGCACACAAGGGCAAAGTCCCTGGCGTAGGGCTCACCCCGACCAGCCAGCCCTCCAAGGACCAGCTGGGCAAAGCCTTGTACGTGGCCAAGCGCTCCACCGCCTCACTGGGCAGATTCCAGGACAAGCTACCCCAGGAGAAGGAGCCCAAGAACACGGGCAAGAAGAGGAAGTTCCAGCCCCTGGTGGGAGACTTCGGGGCAGAGCGGAGCAAACAGCTGGAGATCTTGAAGATCATGGATAATAAGAAGCCCAAGATGGATGTCACCAAAGCCGTCAACAAGCAGATGAGGCAGGAGGACGCAGAGGCCTCTGCCAAGAAGAGGAAGAAGTCCTCCAAGAAGGGCAAAGGGGGCAGAGACAGAGGGGGCCCCAAAAAGGGCAAAGGCAAGGCCCCAGCCAGGAGAGGGAAGGGGAAAAGAAAGTAGAAGGGACTGTGAGTTGCTACGTGTGTCTGTTGGGAATGAGATGACCCTAGTGCCCCCAGCTGCAGGACTGTTATGCCCCTGTTGTTGCTGGGGATGTGGCACCTTCTGCTCTGAACTCACATCTATTATCAACGTTTTGCATTTACAAACTATTTTTGTAATTCTGGAGCTGATAATTATTTATATGATAAATATGTGCCCCCTCTCCGCAGCTTAACTCCGGCTCCTGGGGCAATAAAGTATCTGATGTCTTTCTGTGTCTTAGTCTCTACTCACAGATGCAGATCGCGGTGTGGATGGAAATGTTAGATCTCTTCTATAAGGTGCCAGCGTCGTACACAACTGCTTGATTTAGGTTTTCTTCAGACGCGTTTGTTGACATTGGATTTTTGCCTTAACGCTGGAGTTATAGGCTGCATGCCCATGAAGCATTTTCCAAGCGTTTATGCTGCAGAATTTACGCAGCGGAAACGCTTGGTAATCCGTCCCCAATGACAAGCCGCAATGTCAATGCCCATGCTGCGGATTTATGCTGCGCTCAAAAATCCGCAGCATGTCCATTAATTTTGCGGACACGCAATGTAATCGCTGCACAAGCGGATATCACACCGTTCACTGTGTGGATGGTATCCAGGCCTGGGTACCATAGAAACTGTAAAAAAAAGAATTTAAAATAAAAAATAAAGATTATACTCACCTTTCGATGTCGTCCTGGTGTTTTCTCCCCTTCTTCTGGTCTGCTGTAAGGGTCGCGGTGTTGTGAAGGACCTGCCATGACGTCATTGAGTCATGTGACCTGTCACATGACTCAATGACGTCACGGCAGGTCCTTCACACCACCGCGAGCAGTGCAAGAGACCGGACGCGGTGGAGAAAACACCGGGAGGACATCGGAAGGTGAGTATAATCTTTTTTTTTTTTTTTTTTTTTTTTTTTACCATTTTTATTCTTTTTTTTTTTTTTTTTTTTAACTAACTTTGTCACATTACTATAAATCCATGCCGGTTGCATGGATTTACATAGTGTGACCAAGTTGTCAAGCACTTTTCCAAGTGATGCTAAAATCGCTTGGAAAAGTGCTTGATAACACGCATGAAGAAATGCATGCAAAAAACGCTTGACAAACGCTTCCACCTGGCGGAAAAAACTCATGTAAAATCCACATGCGTTTTTCCTGCCAGGGAGAAGCGGAAAAAATATGCAGCATTTCTGCATCGTGGGCACATAGCCATATGCCATTTTTTTTCTGTTTAACCTCTTTCCACTGTGTCCAATTACTTATTGTGTGCTTTTTGTTTTGTGGGGGGGGTCATTTTTTTTTTTGTCCTTGCCAACTTAGCCTTATGAGGGCTTGTATTTTGGTGGCCAAGTTGTAGTTTTGAATGACACCATTCATTATACCTTAAAATGTACTGGACAATGGGGAGAAATCCAAATACGGTGAAATAAAAATGCTATTCCTCCATTTTTTTTTTTTAGGTTTTGTTTTCAGTGTTCATTAGTAATCTAACATATGTCACATGCTTGGGTGCAACTACAAGGGTTTTCCCACTTTTAAGTTTAATTTCCTCCATTGGCATGCCTGTATTTAAAATGCATAAAATCAGCTGTTACTTGCCCTCTCCAGTGGTGACGTCTCTAGCGCTGCTGCAGTGATTCACAGCACTGGATCTGGACAAGGGTAACAGCTGATTTTAATATGTGCATGGAGAGGTATAGGAGAAAAATTCCACAAACTGCCTGTAAAAAAAACTAACTGCAGATAAAAAGCTGCCAAACCAATATTAAATTCAACACATACTGTTTATCTATTGACTCCCTGCAAACAATCCTTATCTGTGTATATTTCTGCAAAATATGGCAGAAAAAAATAGTACTGACTGTGTATATACCCTTAGGTTGTGTGCTCAAAATGTCTTTTTGTGGTAGGTTTTAAATGCAACCGACCAGAAAAAGCACCAGAAATAATGAACGTATGCACAGCAATTTCAAAAAGGGCTCGTTTTGCATCTGTTCCGTCTATTGTGACTATTTTTAACTGCTTTAGGCTTTGAAATCCATGAAGTGGCTGAAAAGTGACCTGACCATTGTTCAGGCGGCTTCTGCTTGGAAAAGCCGCATATATATCTATCTAAAATACGCTGTGTGCACATACCCTTAAACTGAGTGCTCAGACAGGAGATTTACTAAGCAAAAGTCACCAGAATGCCATCTCGTTGTGTTGAACTTGTCATGTGTAACAGCTGCTAACACAAAAGCTTACACCACAGTATTAAGGGTACGTGCACACTATCCATACTGTCAGATCTTTGAACGCAGTATATTTTATGCTGCGTCCAAAGTGCTGCACCCAGGTGAATCCGCTTGTGTTCATTGAACCATGTGGATTCACCGCATCTTATACATTGCACTGATATAATTTCTCTTGCGGAGACTAGCATCTCCACAAGAGAAATTGACATGCTGCGGTCTGGAAAGATGCGTCACATGTCAGTGTCCGCGGGTTATCCACAGGTGCACGGAGACGCATAGTGGACATGGGATTTCTTTAAATCCCATCCACTTTGCTTGTAATGTAGAACGCTGCGGTTTGCACACAGCGCAAGTGCGCTACTTCCAATCTATAGCGTTTACTGACCGTGTGCACGTACCTAAAAGTGTCCATAAAAATTTGGTGTGGGTAATGGGAGTCATTATATTCACAAATCATAAGCGTGCACCATTTTCAAACATTTTCCTAATGCTGGGAGGAGGAATTTAATCTGGCATCATTATCCTGTTGGGAGATGATCAGTTTCAGTGGTCACGTGTTGCCCCCTACCTAATATTGATGCCCGGAGACCAGTGGGGGACACAGTACCAAGCAGAAGTTATCCTCTTAGGCTATGTGCCCACGATGCAGAAATGCTCCGCATTTTTCCTGAGCGTTTCTGTGTCTCCCTGGCAGAAAAAATGCATGTGGATTGTAAATGCTGATTGTACATGCGTTTTCCTGCCAGGGACATGCGGATGTGAAGCGTTCTTCACATGCATTTCCGCATGCGGGTTGACTAGCGCTTTCCAAGAGATTTTAGCATCACCTGGAAAGTGCTTGTCAACTTGGTCACACTATATAAATCCATGCAAACAGCATGGATTTATATAGTGTGACCGTAAAAGAATGGTAAAAAATAAAAAAATAAATCTATACTTACCTTCTGATGGCCCCCGCAGTCTTGCTGCGCTCGTCCTCCCATGCCGGCACATCTCGGTACACTGAAGGACCTGCCGTCACATGACTATGACGTCAGCGCAGGTCCTTCAGTCCATCGCGAGCTGCTGGCATGGGAGGACGAGCGCAGTGGGGGCCATCAGAAGGTAAATGATAACATTTATTTTTTATTTTATTCTTTTTTTCACAGGTTCTATGTACCCGGGTCCGGAGGAGAGTCTCCTCTCCTCCACACCCGGGTACCATCCACACATTGAAACGCATGGAATGCGCATCTACATATACAGTGATGTGGAATCAATGCGTTCCAATGCAAGTCAATGGCGACGAAAACGTTTTTTAAGCGTTTCTGCAGCAATTTTGCCTCTGCGGAAACGCTTAAAAAACGCATCGTGGGCACACAGCCTTACAGTGAGTTTTTTTTCCCTCCTCTTCTTTCTTACCAAGTTGAGACATTGTTTGAAAGTTGAACTTAATAGACAAGTTCTTCAATACTGTTATAGGTTGTATCAATTTAGGAGCTGGTAAAAATTGCAGACATTAGGGATATTCCTTTGTGCATGAGCATGGTACCCGGCTCTGCTCCAGAGCAGTATTTATCAGAATGGTCCACATCTTAATGTGGTCAATGCCAAAAAAGCACTCAAGTTGGACTTAGTTTGGTATGACTGAAGACCTGACCACTTTCTTTGGCTTTCTACAGGGATTTTAGCCTAAATAATATTGTTCAAAGTATGATAGATTTACAATCTGCAGTTAGGAAGACTACTAATTCTGCCAAAATTTATTAGTTCTACCAGCTTTAGATAAATCGGTAATACCCATTAGGGTAAATTCACATAAGCTTATAAAAATAAAAAGTTCTGTTTCCATACGGAAAACTTGGACAATTTTATTTTTCACTTGTTATCTGTTTAGTTTGTATGCAATACATTTTTTACAGTAGTAGCTATTAATCATTTACAGGACCATTTACAATTTCCTATGTTACTGAACTGCAATACATCCTTAGGATCGGTCATCGATATCTGATAGGTGGGGGTGCGACATCGGGCCCCCCGCCTATCAGCTGTTCCTGCCATGCAGCTCAACACATCCAGTTGCCAACTGTCAACTGCATAGTGGCTGCCGGCAGGTACTGCACATCTGCCACCTATTGATTTGAATAGGGGGTTGAAGTGCAGTACTCGGCCGCAGGCATTATTCTGTACAGCGCTGTGCAGCTCCACAACTCAGCATATCCGGACACCACTGGCATCGGGAACCAGCTAATTGGCAAGGGTGCTGGGTGTCGCACCCCAACCGATCAGATATTGATGACTTATCCTAAGGATAGGTCATCAATATAAAACTCCTGGATAACCTGTTTTAAGGCATATAGTTGGAACCATGCTTACCATTGTATGGACAGAAGTGCTGGTGGGTTTGTGAGGAAAGCACTAACAGGAGAAAGTGGCCTACCTCTGAGAATCCATCCTGTCACTTTCTAACAATCTAAGGGTATGTGCACACAGCGTCTTTTTCAGGCAGATTCTGGGCAGGAAAAAAAATCTCATCAAATAAACATAATGTACAACAATGTCAAAATGATGTTACTGTGCATACATTCCATCTTAAAGGAGTTGTCCCGTCTAAATCGATAAGTCAGTCACTCTGACAGCAGACTTGTGAATCCCCCCGAGAGCACACACTGTGGGCTGCAGGGATTCACCGGTTTCTGAGCCAGGACCAGAGGATATGTATGCGTTATACTTACTCCCGGCCAGTGGACGTGGCCTTGCTTCCATACACTTGTATAGAGCGAGGCCATGCCCTCTGGATGACAAGTGTATGGAAGCGAGGCCACTGCCCAGGAGTATGTATAACTCACTCATACATACCGTCCGGGCCCAGCTAAGAAACTGGCGAATCTCACAGTGCATCCGCTGGGGGATTCATAAGTCTGCAGTTACACAGTGACTGCAGACTTATCGATTTGGACTTAACAAGCCCTTTAAGTCACTTCTTTTAATCACTTAAGAGTTTCAAAACACTGAAGTTGTTAAAAAGAAGTCACATGGTCATTCATTGTTTAGTTTCCTTAAAAAGAACTTGTCACCAGCAAAAAACGCTATTACCCTGCAGATATAGAGTTATTCTGCAGGTTAATAGCATTACTAACCTGCCCGGCGCCTGCACATAGCCAAACACTATTGCCAGGGAGAAAATGAACTTTATTCTCCCTGGCATCATTCAGTTTTGGTCACGGGGTGGCACCGATGCTGGTTTAGTCACCACTCTGAGTATAGAGAGCAGTGGCTGTAACTGTGCCCCCGGCTCTGACTGACATCCGGTCCCAATGCAGAGCCGGTGTCTGTCAGTCAGGTCTGTGGTTACAGCCAGAGCTCTGTATTCTCAGAGCAGTGACTGAAACTGGATCCTGCCGGGGGGAATAAAATTAATTTTCTCCTCGCTGTATTCGGCTACTTGCAAGCTCCGGGCAGGTTAGTAATGCTGTTACCCTGCAGATTATCCTCATATCTGCAGGTTAATAGCGTTTTTGCTGATGACAGGTTCTTTTTAACAGTATAGAGAGGAAAACCACCGCAAGTACGACAGTGAAGCCGCCTCAGAAGACCACCCACCAGCGTGTTTCTGAAGCAGCTTCATGTGGGAAAAATGGACGGCTGCGTCTGTGTCTAAATGACACCATATGCATGGTGGCTCAGTGGTTAGCATTGCAGCGCTGGGGTCCTGGGTTCAAATCCCACCAAGGACAACATCTGCAAGGAGTTTGTATGTTCTCCCCGTGGGTTTCTTCCGGGTTTTCCGGTTTCCTCCCACACTCCAAAAACATACAGATAAGGAATGTAGATTGTGAGCCCCAATGGGGACAGTGATGATGATGTCTGTAAAGCACTGTGGAATTAATGGCGCTATATAAGTGAGTAAAATATGCACATGTCCAAATAGGAGCCATGTAACTCCATTGTATCTGTCTTTTTCTGAGCTTTCATCTGATTCATGGCCACAGAACACATTAAAGTTGAATGTGCAGGAAATGAAAATTTTGCAGGTTCAAAATTTGTAATGAAACCCAATTACAAATATAATTTTTAGGGCGAAATACATACATTTAAGTAAAAAAAAAAATTGTTGCCAATTTCACCAGAATTTTTATTATGTCCCTGTTCCTATTTCTTTGTCGGAACTACTTAAGGGATTTTTTTTCCATTGTTAAATTAGCCATGAACACACAGTACATGAAATGCACAACCGATTTTCACTATCAAACACGATCATAGTGTATTCTGTAAAGACCTATCCCAGGAGAAACATGCAGTGAGATCTTGTTGCAGAAAAGGTGTAAATTTTAATATGGGTGACATCAGTGATGCCATTCACAGCACAAAGACCCGCACTGCCGACTACACTGCATTACTGTGCCCCATTGTCTTCAGCCTGTGATCTGAGAGTCTTCAGTAGCCAGCAGCACAGTGTGCACATAGTGGCCTACAGGAGGCAGTATACAACAGATCACATTCCTGCCTGTGAGAAAACACCAGCACTGAATGCTGGGAAAGGCGGAGGAAGCTGGATTGTCCTTGTCCTATAACCACAGGACTTTTGCTGCAGGTATTCCTATCCGCAGTCTGTCTCCTAATCTCTGACAGTGTTATATACAACAATGTGACGTGGCCAACTAAAGAATATAAACAGCAGATTAGCAAACAATCTCAAATAGGACACGGCTGAGGAAATCTATATATTCTGCATATATCTGGGTACTTACTAGCTGTATGTTTATTTTGGACTAGCTGGACTTTTTAGCTGTAGAATCGATCACTTGGATTAGTTTGATAAGCCATTGAATGAGGTAGCAGAGCAGTATTAGGTGGCAATAAAGTTTAGGGGCCATATGGAGCACATGTGACTACCTGATCCCATAGCAGGCAAGTGTCCAGGATTTAGTAAGGAAAGTCCTGGATCTCTCATTCTGTCCTAGAACACAACACTTCTGTTATTCTGCCCGACTTGCCTTCTGCAGTGCGATCTGGGACTTTCATATGGCTGTTGATTGACACATAAAAGTTCCTGTCGGTGTATAGAGCACTGCAAGATCATTGCGAGCGGCATTGTCAATTCTCATGTTGGCATAACTGCGGGCACTGCAGTGCGATTGGAACTACTGTATGCTATGCAGCAGGCACAATAATATGGACATTTCTGGATTTCTCCATATGCTCAACAGAGCCATAGACTTCAACTTCAAACACTCAATTTGGACATTGTCTGAGGGGTTTTTTCCATACCTGTGTGTAAAGTCAGAAATAACAGCACTAGTGTTTCTGACTTCAAGGAAGGATAAGGCCAAAAAAAAAAAAGCTCCAAATCCAAAGTTGCAAGTCTTGAACTTCGTTAGATAATTGTGCCCATTTCATATTTTGTGGGGGGGTTAGGTTTTTTTTTTTTTTGATTTGTGTTATTCTTTTGGGGGTTTTTTTGTGCCAAACTCTTCAAAATGTGGTTCATGAAATGCCCAAAATAAAAAAAAATTCTCTTCATTTTTATCTATAACCTTTTTTTTGCAACTTGTTTGAGCAAAACGTCACGTGTTCCGCTAAAATTATGCAAAATTTGTGTAAAAAAATTAGACAGCGCTTCTGTGCCACCTCTTGAAACCCATAGAACCGGCATGGCAGCACTGCCTTGTCTCACTAATATATGATACAACCATACTGAAGGTGTTACTGCTGTTGGCACAATACAGGAGACCCACAATGTTGTAGTATTTATGCAGGACACACAGCGAGATCCTCCAAAGTACTGAGAGAAGGATACCTGCACAGAATATCTTGCAGGGGAGCAAACACGCTCCCCTGCAAGGTTGGTGTTCTGTGGGTTTGTTTAGATGCCCGTACAATCAGTCCGTGTGCACCACGGACCTCACATGGAGAGCACAAGGACCCATTATAGCCAGTGTGCCATTGCACATGGCTGATTTCACAGCTTTCACTACTTTGATCCGTCGTACCAGAATAATGCATAGAATCAAAGGCAGCTCTGGCACCTGTCCACAATGCGGACAATCACACAGAGACAGTCACATCTGCAATTTGCGGGTGTAACTGGCTTAATTTGGAATAAGGTTGTCTGAAGCCGCCCTATATAGTAAGCACTGGTTTGGAGGCCACTTAGGTGCTAGTATTTACAGGTCTGATGCTAAATCGCTTAAAGGGAACCTGTCACCTCGTTTTTAGCTATTATACTGGCCCCAGTGTGCGGCTAGTGATGCAATGCGCATCACCAACATGTTTTTGTCAAAGAAAAGCTCCAAGTATTATGTATAAAAACCACTTTACCTCACTTATCTAACTATCCCTGTTTTTCCCATACAAAATTCCTTCCAAATTAGGATCCTCGTATCATCTGTTCACACACACCCTTAATATCCCTCTGTGTCTGTACTTGTTCACATACTGGTTGGTGACTGGTTCATTCAGCATTATATTAATACCCTATTTATTACATTGATGGTTGACCATACAATACAAGCAATTGTTACCATCCACCTTTTGTGTCCCCCCTATTTCCTCACATATTGTAAGCTTGCGAGTAGGGTCCTCACTCCTCCTGGTATCTGTTCATTTACAGTATATGATTATTGTTACTCTGTAATGTCTTTATTGCCTGTACAAGTCCTCTCTAAAATGTAAAGTGCTGTGGAATATGTTGGCGCTATAGAAATAAAAATTATTATTATTACTTTATATCATTAGGGGATCCCCTCACATAACATTTCTTTCAGTCATAGGGGGTGGTGATTTTATCTTTTCAGTCACGGATCATACACTGTACTTTTGAAATTAGGCTTCCCCACAACATTGTGATTAATTGCTGTGATTGGCCCGACATCACAGCAACCACGTAGTATATCCCGCGTGTGCGAACTGCCCATCTGCTCCGCGAGCATGTGCACTGACTGTGGGAATACAGCCCCAGCTTCATGTCAGATGTGCACATGCGTAAGGCTATGTGCCCACGATGCAGAAATGCTCCGGATTTTGCCTGAGCGTTTCTGCATCTCCCTGGCAGAAAAAAACGCATGCGGATTGTACATGCGGTTTGTACATGCGTTTTTCCTGCCAGGGACATGCGGATGTGAAGCGTTCTTCACTTGCATTTCCGCATGCAGGTTGACAAGCGCTTTCCAAGCGATTTTAGCATCACTTGGAAAGTGTTTGACAACTTGGTCACACTATATAAATCCATGCAAACGGCATGGATTTATATACTGTGACCTTAAAGAATGTTAAAAAATAAAAAAATAAATCTATACTTACCCTCTGATAGCCCCTGGAGTCTTGCTTCGCTCCGTCCTGGCTGCCGGCAGATCGCGGTACACTGAAGGACCTGCCGTCACATGACTATGACGTCAGCGCAGGTCCTTCAGTCCACCGCGATCTGCCGGCATGAGAGGACGAGCGCACCGGGAGCCGTCAGAAGGTAAATATAACATATATTTTTTATTTTATTCTTTTTTTACAGTTTCTATGGTACCCGGGTCCGGAGGAGAGTCTCCTCTCCTCCACACCCAGGTACCATCCGCACATTGGAACGCATGGAATGCACATCTACATATACAGTGATGCGGAATCCATGCGTTCCAATGCAAGTCAATGGCGGCGAAAACGCAGCGCTTCCGCAAAATAATTGGTAGTGCTGCGTTTTTTTCCGCAATGATAATCCGCAGCGGAAATTTCCGCAGCATGTGCACAGCACATGCGGATTATCATTGGGGAACATGCCAGGCCTTCTACCATGCGTTTTTTAAGCATTTCTGCAGCGTTTTTGCCGCTGCGGAAACGCTTAAACGCATCGTGGGCACACAGCCTAAGAGTGACTACATGACTTGTCAGCGCACACTATGCACGTCACTGCGTTCCCCCTCCTGTCTGCTCTCCGGATCGGAGGGGCAGTATCGGGAATTACTACGCTACATGGTTGTCGTGACGTCAGCTAGTCACAGCAATCAATCGCAATGTTGTGGGGAAGCCTAATTTCAAAAGTACTGTGTATGATCCGTGACTGAAAAGATAAAGTCACCACCCCCTATGACTGAAAGAAAAGGTATGTGAGGGGATCCCCTAATGATGTAAAGTGTTTTTTATACATAATACTTGGAGCTTTTCTCTGACAAAACCATGTTGGTGATGCGCATTGCATCACTAACCGCACACTGGGACCAATATAATAGCTAAAAACGGGGTGACAGGTTCCCTTTCATAAAGTGATTTAGAAAGTTAAATCACTTTCATTGCTGGACAGAATTAGCAAAAAAAATGTGAATTAGTTCGATTTTAGTATGAAGTGTTTTACTATGGGAACGAAAAAAGATGACGGACATCAAAACTGTCGCGGACCAAAAAGGAGCCATAGTCACTCTTTAAGAATTACTTTCAATATTGCATTATTAAATATACGTTACAGTATGGCAAAGAAAATCCTGGGCACTGCCGGTGTCACCACCAGGCAAACCTGCCCAGATGCAAGGACCCAATGGATGTAGAGAAAAACCTGGGCACTACCGGTGTCACCACCAGGCAAACCTGCCCAGATGCTAGGACCCAATGGATGTAGAGAAGATCCTGGCGATCTGGATAAGCATAACCTAAGCTTATTCAAGTTTTGTTGGTGTTGAAAGCATTTGGCAAGAGTGAAATCACTACGGTAGTGTTCACACAAAGCAGTCACCGAGCATTTATTTGCAGCAGTCGTAATATAATCACAACATTTTACCACAATTGCAGCACAAAAAAAAGCACAAGGTGATGGCAGCCCAGATAAGGTAAATTTATACATGGAAAATACAACATAATGCACTTAAAATGCAAAAAAGATCTGTGGTCGTTGCAAGCAATTTACGTACTGTTATAAAACCCTGCAGGTTCTCATGGGAATACTGCTGCGGCATAGGGAGTGATAGCTAGTAATAAGGTAAAATGCTTATTTGTTGTTTTTACTTTTAGTGACTGTTTTATCCAGCACTACTCGGGGATCAGTCTGTCTGTAACCTAATGGCGGCTGGACGGGACAAAGTGATTCACCTCCTGAGACTACTGCACGGAGCCTCGTAAGCTTTTCTCTTCATATATAACAATGTGCACACTCTGCATTTATTTTACCTGTCATAAAATTAAAGGGCAATATCACCATAGAATTTATTCTACTTTATTTTACAAGAGCTATACTTGAAACTTTACAGCACAATATTAGGGCTTGTTCACACGCTGCATTTTTGCCGTGTTTTCGAAAGGTAAAAAAGCTGCACTTTACAGTACCAGCAAAGTGAATGAGATTTCTGAAATCTCATGCACGCTTTTTTTATTTTTTCCTTGCGGATGTGAACCATCAGAGTTTTTTTCAACTCTGCAGCATGTCAATTCTTACAGCGTTTTTGCAGTGTTTTTTCTCCCTTGAAAATAATGGGGGGAAAGACGCATCAAAAACCGCACTGAAAACATGTAAAAAAATGATCGAATTCATGCAGTCTTTTTTTTATGCAGAAAAATCTGCTGCAAATACTCAACGTGCGCACATACCCTTAGGCAGGGCGGACATATTATTTGTGCAGCCGCACAGGGGCCCATGAGGTAAGGGGGCAATCTTCACCTCCAAAGCAGGGGAAATTCTGCATTATGATGAGCTATAGGACTGTAAAGGGCCCATATACTGTTCTTGCACAGGAGACCTCTTCTGTCTGTGTCCGCCAGTGCCCTTAGGACTCATGCTTGTGGTTTTACTATGGCTCTGTTTTGTAGAGGTGTAAATCCTTTACTGTATCTTCATATGCCTTTAGCAGGCTTTATACATACAGATAGGCTAAGTGTGTACTGGGGGCTTTTAGGGGAAAAAATCTTCAAACACATGGACTCTAATAGCGCCTGTATGGCACCGCATGGAGGCCACGCAGGGTCTGACGTGTGTACTAGCCCAGAGCCGGTGTTCATACTGGTGACAAGGTTTTTGACAGATCTGCTTCTTTAAAAGGTTCATTCTGTATTAGAAAAAGATGACATTGTTTCCTGAAAAAAAGTAACCTTGTCTGATCTTTTTATATTTTAGGTGCAGATGTCCAGCCCATTCTCACACTTACTCCCAAGGTAGGAATTGAACCCCATAAGATAAACTTGAACCCAATGGTGCTGAAGGAAACACAAGCAAATCCATGTGTCTGGCAGCTGGTTGGTTAGTGGACATTACAGGTTGTGCAAGATGAAAAAAAAAACTAAACCAAATCTCATACATCCCTTTAAGATTGTCAGGGAGTTATTTCAAGGGAATGTGTCACCAGAAAATGACCTATTGTTTAAATCAGCTTTTTTGATAAATGTATTATTTCAAAAGTTTGGCAATGTTTTTTTTTTTTTTCCATATCACAATCTGCATAAAAAGTAAAAATGAGAAATGTTGCAATGTTCACACTGGCCAGTGGCTCTATTCTAGACTCTAACTTTCTCTTGTTTCAAGAAGGTAACATGTACATTAGTAGCAATAGACTTACTCCAACCCTATCTTTTGTATTTTGGCATCTAATGAGAGTGTGCGAAGGGAGGAGGAGGACATGAGCTGTGACATCTCCTGCTGTGACTGGAGGATCCTGTGTTATCAGCTTTGTATAGGGCAGGGGTGTCCAAACTTTTTTCTAAGAGTGCCAAATTTGATGAAGTGAACATGTGCGAGGGCCGATCATTTTGCTTGACATTCTTTGGACCATTAAAATGAATGCAAATAAACTTTTTTTGCAAAGTTTATTGAAAACGGCATACTTTTTATTTTGTGACTTGGATGACAAATCTAAACAGGTGTTTAATCAATCTGCCTTAAAGGGGTTAACCCAGACATACCCCCATTCTCACCCAGGAAGCCCCTCCCCGACTTGAGCATCGAAGCAGTTTATGCTCCAATGTCCTACTTTTGCCCTGCACTAAATTGCGCAGAGGAAAGGCATTTTCTGGAGTTCTAGTGACATACCCGGCTCTCCACGGGGCTGGCAGAAAGCCCAGTGACGTCACCGGCACTGATGGGCGGGCTTTATCACCAGTAAACCAGCTAGAGCAGCGCTAAAGCCTGCACATTAGAGCCGGTGAAGCCTCCTACCGGCAGTGTGTCATTGTAAATAGCACAGGGCAAGGGAGCACATCGGAGCATGAGATGCTTTGATGCCCATGGCAGGGGGGCTGCCTGGGTGAAAAAGGGGGTATGTCTGGGTTCTGAACTTGGACAACCCCTTTAATATAATAAAAACAGGAAACTGAGATATCTCAGGAACATTTTAAAGTACATTACACAAAGTAATGTAAGGTTGTCTGTCAACTTATAAGTTCAAAAAATGTGAACAGGAACATAACAGCAAGTATACATGTGTTCAAATATATAACTGTCTATCCAACTGACATTAATTGAGATTTTACAACATATTAATCTCAATTAAAAAAAAGAAACTAGCCTGCACTAATGTGAAGGGTGAAACTGGGATCTGGACTGCAGCACATAGACTAGGTCTGGTTCAATGGCCGTGGTTTTGATGCGCAAAATGTCACGCAGGTGAGAGTCACTTAGTCTTGTCCTCACGCGGTTCTTGTTAAAGTTCATAACAGAGAATGTCTTCTCACACAAATATGTTGAGCCAAACAAGCTCAGGGTTTTCTTAGCCAATGTTCGAATCTCTTGAAACCGGCTCTTATCCAGTTGGCGGTAAAAGTTAACAAGAGAGAGCTGTTGATGACGACTGCGTAACTCGCTGTCACAATGTAGCTCAATGAGCTCGAGCTGCAACTGATCAGGAGCATTGTCGGGGTCAACAGAGAATGGAGAGGAGAAAATGCTGATCTCCTTTTCAATAGCTGCAAAATCTTGAAAGCGCCGTTGAAACTCCCCAGCCAGAGATGTGATGTCTGCTGCATACCTGCTTATTTGCGCATGGATATCATCCTGTGGAAAACTGTTAATTATTTCCTGTAGCGCTGAAAAATGGATGGTATTGGGCGGTGTTTGTGACAACTGCCTTAGGAAAAGTTGCAGCTTTGTTCCAAAGGCTTTGAGGTGTGAATAAAGTTGGTTCACCGCTGCATCTTTGCCCTGAAGATTCATGTTCAGTACATTCAGATGCTTTGTTAGGTCGACTAGAAACCCCAAATCAGCCAGCCAAATTGGATCAGATAGTTCTCGCATCGTTTGTCCCTTTGTTTCCAAGAATTCTCCTATTTCCTTTCTGAGAGAGTAGAAACGTTGCAGTGCAGACCCCCGACTGAGCCATCTTACATCGTTATGATATGAAACATCTTCATATTCAGCCTGGATATCCAGTAGAAACTGTTTAAACTGGCGGTGGCACAGGGCTTTAGAGCGGATAAAATTAATGGTCTTTAGTACCGGTTTCATAACCTGATCATATTGGAGATGTTTAGCACAGAGAACTTGTTGATTAATGATGCAATGAAGTTTAATAGCTTTGCCTCCTTCTTCGCTCACCTTGTTACAGATTAGGGTTGATAATCCACTTCGTTCACCAGTCATGGCAGGTGCCCCATCAGTAATAATCCCAGTAACTTTGTTCCAAGGCAGTTTCATGTCATCTATGGCAGAACTAACAGAATCAAATAAATCTTTCCCTCTTGTTTGATCCTTGAGGCTCTGGAGGTCAAGTAGCTCTTCAGTCACATTCATTTCATCGTCCACCCCTCTTAAAAAAATCAGCAACTGAGCCGTGTCAGATAGGTCCGTGCTTTCATCACAGGCTATTGAAAAGAAGTCAAAATCAGCTCCTTTTGACATTAACTGTCTCTTAATATCCGATGAAATTTCTTCAATTCTCCGTGCTACAGTGTTACGAGCCAGGCAAATGTTGGAAAACTCTTGCTTCTTCTCGGGACAGACATTCTCTACCATTTTCATAACACATTCTTTGATAAAGTCACCCTCTGCAAAAGATTTGCAATTTTTAGCAATTAACGCTGCCACCTCATAGCTCGCCTTTGTGGCATTTTCATTTGACTCACGGGCTCTTGTAAAAAATCGCTGTTGTGACAATAAAACAGCTTCAAGTTGCTTATACTTTTCACTTCGGTCGTGCCCTGTTAGCTTGTCGTATGTGCTATGTCTCGTCTGATAGTGTCGCTTGACATTAAATTCTTTATAAACAGCAACGGTCTCTTGGCATATCAGACAAACACAGTGATTCTTTATTTCAGTGAAAAAATATTCTACTTTCCACTTGTCCTGGAAGCGGCGGCCCTCACTGTCAACTTTTCGTTTCTTATTTGTAGTTGCCATTATAAAAATTGGCCAGAAGGGGAGAGATTAAAAGGCGCAGAGGGTGGAACAGCAAAAATAAGATACTGCTATATGCTTTATAACACAGGCAGAGAATAGCAAGCTGTGCAACAGTCGCACATCAGATAATGGAATTATAGCACAGTGACAGGCAGTCAGGGGTTAATGAAGGGTATGACAGCTTGCTACCACAAGCTTGTGTGAGAGCCCTGCTGGCCTAACCTTTCTGGAGGTGTAAGGTGGCGCAGGGACTTATATATAACTTAATATATATATTATTTATATAATTTTACACAACTAAGCTGAGGTCTTCAGCCTATCTGACCTCTGAACGTCTTACAACCCCTGGGGGCTGGAGATCTCGCACGTCGCGAGATCTTGGCTGGCCGGTTGCCGCCGCTCAGTACTCCGGCGCAGGGAGAAGGAAAGCCGAAATCTCGCGATGTCCGAGATTTCGGCTCTTCTCCCTGCGCCGGAGTACTGAGCGGCGGTGGCGACGAGAGCGGCGGTGGCGACGAGAGCGGCAGCGGCCGCAAGGTACATGCTGCTGGATACCTGGGGGCCTTATTAGTCCGGACCGCGGGCCGCAAATGGCCCGCGGGCCGGACTTTGGACATGCCTGGTATAGGGGTATTACCTGTCAGTGTAATCATGCCTCTGATGATAAGACGCCTGCTGAAAACTCTTCCTGAAACAAAGTGTTTTTTGATATACACTGCTCAAAAAAATAAAGGGAACACTTAAACAACAGAATATAACTCTAAGTAAATCGAACTTCTGTGAAATCAAACTGTCCACTTAGGAAGCAACACTGATTGACAATCAATTTCACATGCTGCAAATGGAATAGACAATAGATGGAAATTATTGGCAATTATCAAGACACCCTCAATAAAGGAGTAGTTCTGCAGGTGGAAACCACAGACCACATCTCAGTTCCAATGCTTTCTAGCTGATGTTTTGGTCACTTTTGAATGTCGATTGTGCTTTCACACTCGTGGTAGCATGAGACGGACTCTACAACCCACAGAAGTTGCTCAGGTAGTGCAGCTCATCCAGGATGGCACATCAATGCGAGCTGTGGCAAGAAGGTTTGCTGTGTCTGTCAGCGTAGTGTCCAGAGGCTGGAGGCGCTACCAGGAGACATGGAGGGGGCCGTAGGAGGGCAACAACCCTACAGTAGGACCGCTACCTCTGCCTTTATGCAAGGAGGCACAGGAGGAGCACTGCCAGAGCCCTACAAAATGACCTTCAGCAGGCCACAAATGTGCATGTGTCTGCACAAACGGTTAGAAACCGACTCCATGAGGGTGGTATGAGGGACCGACGTCCACAGATGGGGGATGTGCTCACAGCCCAACACTGTGCAGGATGCTTTGCCACAGAACACCAGGATTGGCAAAGTCACCACTGACGCCCTATGCTCTTCACAGATGAAAGCAGGTTCACACTGAGCACATGTGACAGATGTGACAGAATCTGGAGACGCCATGGAGAGTGATCTGCTGCCTGCAACATCCTTCAGCTTGACCGGTTTGGCAGTGGGTCAGTAATGGTGTGGGGTGGCATTTCTTTGGAGGGCCGCACAGCCCTCCATGTGCTCGCCAGAGGTAGCCTGACTGCCATTAGGTACCGAGATGAGATCCTCAGACCTCTTGTGAGACCATATGCTGGTGCGGTTGGCCCTGGGTTCCTCCTAATGCAGGACAATGCCAGACCTCATGTGGCTGGAGTGTGTCAGCAGTTCCTGCAAGATGAAGGCATTGAAGCTATGGACTGGCCCACCCATTCCCCAGACCTGAATCCGATTGAACACATCTGGGACATCATGTCTCGCTCCATCCATCAACGTCACGTTGCACCACAGACTGTCCAGGAGTTGGCGGATGCTTTAGTCCAGGTCTGGGAGGAGATCCCACAGGAGACCATCCGCAACCTCATCAGTAGCATGCCCAGGTCACACACAATACTGAGCCTCATTTTGACTTGTTTTAAGGACATTACATCAAAGTTGGATCAGCCGGTAGTGTGTTTTTCCACTTTAATTTTGGGGGTGACTCCAAATCCAGGCCTCCATTGGTTAATAAATTTGATTTCCATTGATGATTTTTGTGTGATTTTGTTGTCAGCACATTCAACTTTGTACAGAACAAAGTATTCAATGAGAATATTTCATTCATTCAGATCTAGGATGTGTTATTTGAGTGTTCCCTTTATTTTTTTGAGCAGTGTAGGTCACAATTTGGAGAGAAAAAAAAACATTGGCAAAAAAAATTCATGTAACACAAAAACCTGATTTAAACAATAGGCCATTTTCTGATGACACCTTCCCTTTAATTCTGCTTGCCACTGTTTAGGATGTATAATATGTGGATAAATGTATAACATTACCATACATTGATGCATTTAACATATTTTACTTTCAGCTCCATCATCTCCAATAACAACAGACTATGCATTTGAGGTACGTGTCCTTTATGGATTTCATTTCTGTAATCTATGTAAAGGCTTAATCTGTGAGTGCTTAATAATGTGGGCTTGTTCTGCAGAAAGATTGGCCTGCAGGTTACTTTCAGTCTGTATGTAGTATGAGTTTTTGAATTGGACGTAGATAAGTCATGCTAGGGCTTATTTTTGGGGTAGGTGTTATTTTCGGGGAAACAGTTACCCGTGGTGTGTTGGTGTGTGGTCGCAATCAGTGTTTCACATGGATAAATGCAGCTTACTTTTAGATAGGAGGTAATAATTAACATGGCATTTTCGTGTCTGTTATTCACATTTGACAATGGGCCTGTCGCTTAGGCACAATTACATCTCATGGATTTATTTCCGTCTTTCAGATGGCTGTTTCTAACATCAGATATGGAGAAGGTGTTACAAAAGAAGTGGGAATGGTAAGAAGATACAGCAGTCAACGCTAAATATAATAGGGCAATTGTGTCCTAGTTCAGAAAAGTTCAGAAGCGCTTTATAACTCCCGACATGCTGCAGGTTTATTAAGATGATCCATTTTCTCGGAACATAACCACTAGATTATTTACCAAAATTTCTGGTGTTTTCTTTTTTCTTACTAGAAAAGATCATAGGCTCATTGTATTTCTTTATCTATGAAGAGGCTTAGTCCATAAACCTATTCTGTGTGTAATTATGTGAATTCATTGTTTCATTCAAGCGTTATATGAAAAAACGTAAAGTTGACAAAGACATCATTCTGTAGTCAGTGAAGCAGACAGCCCCCTCCCTCGGAAATCAATGGCTTTGACTGCTATTACTGTATTCTCTAGTTTTAGGCGTGAAGAGGCTGCTTTTAATTCAGTTCTGGTGAATGGATAATTAGAAAACTGACCACGTATTTATTATGAAAATTCCATGCAAAAACCAATGTTAATATATGTTTAGATATTCTCAGGTACTTTTTTGGGCATAATCCTATTACTTAATTTGTTGTATTCTGTTTTACAAAGGATTTGCAGAATATGGGTGCAAAAAATGTATGTGTGATGACAGACAAGAACCTTGCACGTCTCACACCTGTTCAAGCTGTGATGAATTCACTAGCAAAGAATGACATCAAATTCTGCATGTATGACAAGGTCCGGGTGGAGCCGACAGATACAAGGTAAAGACTACAGGGCTTTGCTAACTGCTTGTTTGGAGTATGGAAAAAATAAATAAGTTGTAATATGTATTCAATATTACAGATAACATATTGGATAAATAGTAATGTATGACCTGATATCCCGTGTTCAAAGCCTAATATGAATGGAAGGTATTGCAATTAATAGACTATGCACAGCAATGTAAATATATGACTGGTAAGCCTGGCCACTATCTTTTCTGACTGCCCCATACACATGAATGCTCAGCTGGGCCCAAGCGTTCATGTGTTTTCAATGGGGAGAGGAAAGACAATGCCGCCGGTTTTCTTCTCTGAAAACAATAGGATCGGGCTTTTAACCCCTTCATCACCCAGGTTGTTTTCACCTTCCTGACCAGGCCAAATTTTACAAATCTGACCAGTGTCACTTTATGTAGCAATAACCGTGGAACGCTTCAACATATCCCAGTGATCCTGAGTTATTTTTTTTCGTGATACATTGCACTTTATTTTAGTGGTAAATTTGGGGCGCTATTTTTGCATTTAATTGTGAAAATATCATTAATTTTTCGAAAATTTAGAAAATGTCGCAATTATTCGACTTTTAATTTTTATGCTCGTATACCTGAGTTATGTCACACAAAATAGTTAATAAATAACATTTCCCACATGTCTACTTTAGATCAGCATAATTTTTTAAACATAATTTTTTTTTGTTAGGAAGGTAGAAGGGTTAAAAGTTGACCATCGATTTCTCATTTTTCCACCAAAATTTACAAAACCAATTTTTATAGGGACCACATCACATTTGAAGTGACTTTGAGGGGCCTATGTGACAGAAAATACCCAAAAGTGACATAATTTTAAAAACTGCACCCTTCAAAGTGTTCAAAACCACATTGAAGAAGTTTATTAACCCTTTAGGTGATTCCCAGGAATTAAAGCAACGTGGAAAGAAAAAAATTAACATTAACTTTTTCCGACAAAAAATGTTTCTTCAGCCCCAAATTTTGCATTTTCACTAGGGTAACAGGAGAAAATTGATCCCAAAATTTCTCCTGAGTAAGATGATACCCCACTTGTGGGGCAAAACTACTGTTTAGGCACACTGCCAAGCTCCAAAAGGAAGTAGTGATGTTTTGGAGCGCAGACTTTGATGGAATTGTGTGCGGGTACCATGTCGCATTTGCAGATGCCAAAACAGTAGAAACTATCTACAAGTGACTACATTTTGGAAACTACAGCCCCCAAGGAATTTATCTAGAGGCGTGGTGATCACCTTGACCTCCCAGGTGCTTCACAGAATTTTAGAACGTTGAGCCGTGAAAATTAAAACATATTTTTTTTCCCACAAAAAATGTTATTTTGGATCCAAATTTTTCATTTTCACAGAGGTACTAGGAGAAAATGGACCCCACAATTTGTTGAGCAATTTCTCCCGAGTACGCCAATACCCCATATGTAGTGGGAAACTACTGTTTGGGCGCACGGCAGGGCTCGAAGGGAAGGAGCGCCATTTGACTCTTTGAATGCAAAATTTGCTGGAATCATTAACGGACGTCATGTTGCGTTTCTAAAGCCCCTGATACGCCTAAGCAGTGGAAACCCCCCACAAGTGACCCCATTTTGGAAACTAGACCCATCAAGGAATTTATCTAGATGTGTGGTGAGCACCTTGAACCTGCAGGTGCTTCACAGAATTTTATGACGATGAGCCGTGAAAATAAAAAAATCACCTTTTTCCCACGAAAATGTTTTCAACCCAAATTTTTATTTTCACAAGGGAACAGAAGAAAATGGATCCCAAAATTTGTTGTGCAATTTCTTCTTAGTATGCCGACTTCACATATGTGGTGGAAAGCTATTGTTTGGGCGCACTGCTGAGCTCCAAAATGAAGGTGTGATGTTTTGAAGCGCAGACTTTGATGGAAATGTTTATGGGTGCCATGTCGCATTTGCAAAGCCATTGAGGTGCCAAAACAGTAGACCCTATATTGGAATTGATCTAGTGTTTTCCTGATATGTGAATTTTATAATGTGGTGGCATATGTAAGTTGTGTAAAGTGCATCAGGTTAGCATATGTGAGTTGAGTAGAGTACATCAGGTTGGCCTCTGAGTTGTATATCAATATATATCCCATCCTAGTATTTACTGGTCAGATATATCAAGTTACCACTCTATATAGTAAAACCATAATACTTTATTGAAAAACATTTAAAACAGTTTATAAAATATGGATACCTCCGTACAGCGGGGCACAAGACAGGAATTCCATGTCTTGTATTGGCATATGCGAATTGTGCAGAGTAAGTCGTGCAATAAATTAGGCTAGACTAAATCAGAAATAAATGTAGTAGTTCATGGTATAGTGGTACACTTTGAAACAGTCTTTTATACACAGGCCAGATTTTTCGGGGCTGGTGTCACACTGAAAAATGGTGTCCTTTCATATCCCCCTTCTGTAACACACTTTGCACCTTTTTTGTGACCTTCTTTTTTTCCAGATTGGGAGACCTCACTAGGGAAATGTTGCCCTGGTACTATACGGGCTCCTTCAGTTCCAAAAGTACTGGGCCTTCCCCTTCCTGACTTCCAAATATTAGGGCCTTGATCACTAGCTCCTGAAAATGAAGGAATGTGCCAGCTGGCCTACATTTAGTGATAGCACGTAAGCATTGTACACTGCCATCTGTACGATGTGCACTTCCAACTTTTTGCACCACACCTTAGCTTTCCGCATAGCACTGTAGAGTTGAAGGACTTGATCAGAGAGATGAACTCCCCCCATGTTCTTATTGTACCCCAGGACACAGTCTGGTTTTGTGACCTGTGTACAGGTACCTTGTACAGCGGTAGGGGTGTTACCATTACCATGTATTGTGGTCAAGAAAAAGACATCCCTCTGGTCGTTATACTTGACCACCAGCATGTTGTCGCTACATTGGGCTCTGCTCTCACTCTTACTGTGCGGCTGCCCAATTAGCGTTTTAGGGAGTCCTCTCTGGTTTTTGCTCACAGTACCACATGCTGTGGTAGCTCTGGTAGAGAGGGACTTGAAGAGAGGGATGCTGGTTTAGAAGTTATCTACGTAGAGGTGATAACCCTGATCCAGCAGTGGGTGCACCAATTCCTACACAATTTCCCACTCACTCCCAGGACAGGGGGCATTCAGGGGGTTGAATCTGGGTGTACTTCCCTTCATAAATCTTAAATCTGTGGGTGTACCATGAGGTACTCTCACACAGGTTCTGCAGCTTAATTCTGTACCTGGCCCTCTTAATGGGCAGGTACTGCCGGAATTTAAGACTCCCCTTAAAATGTATTAGGGACTCCTCTACATAAATGTCCCTTTGGGGAATGTACACCTCAGCAAATTTGTTGCTGAAGTGATCAATGACCAGCCGAATTTTAAAAAGTCGGTCAAAGTTGGGGTCATCTCGAGGTGGACACTGTGCATTATCGTTGAAATGCAAAAATTTGCGAATGGCCTCAAAACATTTCCAGGTCATAGCCATGCAGAAAACTGGAGTGTTGTATGAAACAACACTCCAATATTGCCCTACTTCTGGCTTCTTCACTTTCCCCATGTGAAGGACAAGGCCCCAAAACTTCATAATTTCTACGGCATCTATGGGGGTCCAGTTAGCAAATGATGAAGTGGTATTTTGAGCTAAAAATTTTTGGACATACAAATTTGTCTCTGCTACCATGAGATTTATGAAATTCTCAGAGAAAAAGACTTTGAAAAAGTCAATTTCTGAAGACACAGTGACCGGAGATTCCCATGACGTAAGTTTATGTCATATGTTGTGAAGGGTTTAAAGAAGCACACCCATCAAATTGTTTATCATCTTAATATATAGCAATCATCATATTATATAGCACTGTGTAATTGCTCATTTTGCCTTTCTACCCAGCTAATTCTTCTCTTTTCCATTAGGTCTATGGCATTACATGATTAAAAATTGACTAACTGAATCCGTCTAAGCTCTGTGTTGAAACAGGAGGTCAATTTTCCCTGTATGAGTTATAAGTCACTGCAAAAGTCCCTGGCAGGGGGAAGAGGAAGCAGCTGGGTCAGGAGTTGAAGAGGGGAATGATAAATGATGGGACAAGAGATTTCCTGTTTCTACATAGAGCAGAGAAAAGAATTTACTGGGCAGAAAGGCAAAATTAGCAATTGTAAGTACACAGTGCTGTATAATATGATGACTGCAATATATTAAAAAGATAAAAACTTTGATGTGAGGAGTGTTTCTTTAATTTTTAACTGCCTATTCCTCCTCTCCATGAAAATGTCTTGAGGGACAGTCTGGAGTAACACAGGTACATCTGATGGTCTAATGTGTTTAAGGACTTTACGTGTAGTACATTGGACAGAATATCTATTGAGTGCAGTAAGTAGAGTAACTAATGATGGAGCTTTTTATAGCAAGCAGATATCTTTGAAATGATAATAAAAAAGTAAAAATTGATGTCCTTACTTATGCGCAGCTTCATGGATGCAATACAGTTTGCGAAAAGTGGGTCATTTGATGCCTATGTCGCTGTTGGAGGTGGCTCTGTAATGGACACCTGTAAGGCTGCTAACCTCTATGCATCCAGTCCTGATGCTGAATTTCTGGACTATGTCAATGCCCCAATTGGAAGAGGAAAGCCAGTGACTGCGACTCTTAAGCCTCTTATTGCAGGTAAAAAATAATAATTTAGGGGGGATTTTTAGTTATTTTTAGGCTATGGCAAACTTGAGATTGGAGGACATTCCAGGTACAGACCCCTAAATCTTACACAATATAGTTGTTGGTTGAGCTAGCTCTCCAGCTCCACATAAATCTGCACACCTGTCATAAGGAGACACTTGTACATGTAAGATCCAACATCATTATTTTAAAGTACATGGGCTGATTTAGTGAAAATGTATGTACACTTCTATACAGCACATACAGACCTGTTATAAATGTTAGTTCATGCCCTCGTCATTTCCCACCACAACAACTGCAATATCCTCCTATGTGGCCTCCCAACAAACACTCTTGCACTCCTCCAGTCCATCATTAAAGCACCAGCATTTTTTTTATTTCACCACCGGAGTGGTGTCATTTATGTAAATTCTCTACCTCTAGTATTATACTTACCAGTTGCCGTCTTCATGTGTTATCGGCGTCGCTTTGGTCAGTCTTCTGCAGGATGTGGCCTGCTGGATCGCTCCATTGTTTGTTGGACGAGCTGGAAGTCGCAACTCAACGCAAGTCTATGAGAACAAGAACGAGGTCAGAATGTCGGCTCTCATAGACTTGCATTGAGAGCTTGTGAGCGGATACGGGACTGGAGCGGCAACGGGAAGAGCTGAAGACTGTGGCTGGTAGGTATATTGCTAGTGGCAGAGAAATTTAATTAGTGACTCCAAGGGTGAAATAAAAAAAATGCTGGAGGGGTGCTTAAACTCCGCCACCTCTACGCTCGCTACTCCTTTACCTCTGTAAATCTTTTCACTATTTTCCAATTTCCCAGCAAAACCAGTTTAAAATACTAACAATGACTTACAGGGCCAACCATAATCTGTCTCCTCAATATATCTCCAAACCAATCACAGGATATTGCCTCACACGTAATCTCTGCTCCTCACAAGATCTCCTTGTCTCCTCCACTCTCTCACTTTTCTCCCCCAAATTATCTCCAAGATTTTTCCTGAGCATCCCCCATCCTCTGGATTTTAGTGCCTCAGCAAGTCCAAAAAAGTGAATACCAAAGTGAATACTGGACCAGGTTACTGCAAATCTTTTTGGTCATCTCTAGAAGGAAATGATTCCCCCTAAGATAAGGACAATTTGGATTTGGTCTTGAGTTTTGCTTCCTCTGGATCAACACTGTAGGATGGTAGGATGAACAGGAAGGACTATTTTCTTAAACTTACTCACTATATTACTATGTTAATTAATAGTACCAACAACCTCTGGAACTGGGAGTGAGACTACAGGGATTGCGATCTTTGACTATGAAGAACTTAAAGCAAAAACTGGTAAGAGAAATTAGAGTTATATATTCTATACATTTTCTTTTTCTTGATCTGTCTCTTATGATTTGTAGACTTCTTTCTGTCACATGAACTTTAAAGACGTTGTGCAATCAGACCATTCATTTTTTAGATTAACTGAACTTACTTCGGAAAGTTATGAATTTTTGTGATTTTCTCTACCTTATTTTACCTCTTCTTCTCCGAAGCACTGCAGTATGCTGCTGTGTAGTTTTAATGCCAAAATCTTCTCTGCTCTTTATCCACTTTTGAGAAAGAGAAGGTCCCTAACACAGATTTGAATGCAGTCTACAGATCTTGCAGAGCAGCAGGTGTAAGGAGCTTGAACTTGCCACTGAAATGACATTACAGAATAGTGTTTAGCAAAGAAAGCAGCAAAATAAAGTAATGTGGAATATTACAAAAATTCATAACTTTCGAAATGCTGATCAATAAATATGAAAAAAAAACAAAAAACATTTAATTACTATTTACACACTACTGCCACTGTAGAGAAAAAGGTAGTATTACATGATGCCCTATAACTTGGCGATGGTTTAACGTATTCGCATCACGTCTACTTAAGCCCTTCTGAGTCAGCGACTCCACTATACAACTTGTCTGCAAGGGAACCTGTCACCATGGAAAACACTATTTATCTGTATAGATTAGATTAATCTACAGATAAATAGTTTTACAATGCTGTTACCAAACTGATCGTTAGTATTAAAGGCTCTCCCTTACGAGCACAATATTCATATAGAAACACAGGAGTATAAGCCAAATTATAAACAAGAATATCTTTATTGACATAATCGACAAGGACAAGTAAAAATATATAAAAAGATATCAGACAAAGGGAAAGCCACATAGGAAAAGTTCTTCCCTAGATGATCAATAAAATGATTCCTGGGGGAAAACATACATCATAAACCATGATATACAGTATGTATCACAAAATATGATATAATATGCTGGAAACAAGTCCTACCCCATATAAAATACACAATAATCCTATAAACACTTAATAATGTTCATAGAAACAAGTAAAATAAATGGTGGTACTACCTATAATAAATGGTCCTACTTATACATATTGGAAAAATCCAATTGCAAATATGAAAATTAATCACAATTTGATACAATGGTATACAGTTGATGGCTAAAAGGCCAAAAATAAGGCCCATGTATAATCCAAATAAGGGAAGACAAGACTAAAAGCCTAAATAGGGAATAGCACGAAAGAATAAAGCTGTATGGCCGCCAATGGAAACACTCCTGACGCACGTTTCGCATGAAGCTTCTTCCGATGGGTGGAAATCTTGGTTCCAGTCCAACAAAATTGAGGTTATGGAGTGGCCAGCCCTATCCCCAGACCTTAATCCGATAGAACACTCGTGGGGTGACATCAAAAATGCTGTTTCTGAGGCAAAGCCAACAAATGCAAAAACATTGTGGGATATAGTCAAAGCATCCTGGGCTCGAATAACAGTTGACAGGTGCCAGAAGTTGGTCGACTCTATGCAACATAGATGTGAAGCAATTCTTAAAAAATGTGTGTATACAGCTATATATTAGGTTAGTAATTCACAGGAATTCAAAATCCTCAAAAAAAGAGTACATATTGTGAGTTTGGAAAGACAAATGCAGACACTGCTATATTTTAGAACAGCCCAGTGTTCATTTTTATTATTTTCTGTAAAGTAGTTAAAATTCTATACATTTCTCTTCATGTTTTGAATTAGAAAACAGTGTGCAGTGTTCCCAATGCATGGAAATAAAAACTAGTAGAAAGATTTAGTGCTTAACTCATGTTTTTGAACAAACTGCTATTATTTTGAACACTACTATAAATGTAAATGATAAGGTCTGATACAGTGTATTACTATTAATGTACATATGGATTTCCTGTAAGAAAGGAAGTATAAGTCTTCAATATCTCATGTGGCCAGTTTGAAAATTGCAAGATATCTATTTTTTTTTATTCAGATCTCGGAATGAAAAATAAAAAAAGAACACTACTATAATAAAAAAATACATGTAACTCAATAACCTGATGTAAACTGTAGGACATTTTCTGATGATACATTCCCTTCTGACAGTAATACTGAAAGGAGTTGTTCAGATAGGACTAGCCCTCTATTCACCTTATAGTTAATAATTTCGTAATATTTGCAGGTTAAGGATTCGGGACAATGATGAAACAAATATGGTGAAATAGTTTACGAGCTTTTCTGACACAGAAGGTTTAGGACTTAGATACCATAATTCTGTAAAAAAATTTGTGAATACATAGGCGTACCCAGGATCAAAACTAGGGGGGGGGGGGGGGGGGCAAGCCATGGTCACAGATACCGAAGAGAAATATATATAGTACAATGCAAAGATTTCACTTCTTACATTACATGAGTGATATCTATTGTAAATTCCACAATAGCTCAGAAACCGGCGAATCGCTCCACACCGTATACTGGCCCCCATAAAATGCCCCATACAGGATACTGGTCCCCATATAATGCTCCATACAGGATACTGGCCCCCATATAACGCTCCATACAGTATACTGGCCCCTATATAACGCTCCATACAGTATACTGGCCCCTATATAACGCTCCATACAGAATACTGGCCCCCATATAACGCTCCATACAGAATACTCGCTCCCATATAACGCTCCATACAGAATACTGGCCCCCATATAACGCTCCATGCAGGATACTGGCCCCCATATAATGCTCCATGCAGGATACTGGCCCCCATATAACACTCCATGCAGGATACTGGCCCCCATATAACGCTCCATACAGAATACTGGCCCCCATATAACGCTCCATACAGAATACTGGCCCCCATATAACGCTCTATACAGGATACTGGCCCCCATATAGTGCTCCATACAGAATACTGGCCCCCATATAACGCTCCATGCAGGATACTGGCCCCCATATAACACTCCATGCAGGATACTGGCCCCCATATAACGCACCATACAGAATACTGGCCCCCATATAACACTCCATGCAGGATACTGGCCCCCATATAACGCTCCATGCAGGATACTGGCCCCCATATAACGCTCCATGCAGGATACTGGCCCCCATATAACGCTCCATGCAGGATACTGGCCCCCATATAACGCTCCATGCAGGATACTGGCCCCCATATAACGCTCCATGCAGGATACTGGCCCCCATATAACACTCCATGCAGGATACTGGCCCCCATATAACGCTCCATGCAGGATACTGGCCCCCATATAACGCTCCATGCAGAATACTGGCCCCCATATAACGCTCCATGCAGAATACTGGCCCCCATATAACGCTCCATGCAGGCTGTTCCCCACACATAATGCCTCATCCAGGCTGTTCCCCCCACATAATGCCCCACGCAGGCTGTTCTCCCCACATAATGCCCCACGCAGGCTGTTCCCCCCACATAATGCCCCATGTAGGCTGTTTCCCCCCATATAATGCCCCATGTAGGATGTCACCCCCCCTTATAATGCCCCATGCAGGATGACACACACACCCCCCCCTTCCTTATAATGCCCCATGCAGGATGTCACACACACCCCCTCCCTTATAATGCCCCATGCAGGATGTCACCCCCCCCTTATAATAATGCCCCATGCAGGATGTCACCCCCCCCCTTATAATGCCCCATGCAGGATGTCACCCCCCCCCCCTTATAATGCCCCATGCAGGATGTCACACACCCCCACCTCACCCCCACCTCACCCCCCTCCCTTATACTGCCACAGGCCTCCATACAATTAAAAAAAAAAAAAATCAAATACTCACCTCACGTCTCACCTGCTGCCGCTGCTCCGGACTCCAGCGTCGCCGGCCTCATCCTGCTCTGCGTTGTGACTACTCAGGAGAGAGCGCGGTGTATAGACGTCACCGCGCCCTCTGACCTGAGACGTCACAGTGCAGCAGCCGCTGAGGATGCAGGAGCTGCTGCGGAGGCATGGGGAGTATTGTGCTGGGTGTCGGGGCCCTGAGCAAGCGGGAGGGAGCGGACGCTGACGGTGAGGGGCCCCCCCGCCTGCTCAGGGCCCCGGCATTTGCCCGGGTGCTGACGCCGGCCCTGGTGTGTAGCGTGCGTGGCCCCCCCTTCCTGCCCCACGGTGGGTACGCCCATGTGTGAATACATAAACCTTTTTCAGAATGTGATATTGTGATCATGCTACGATACTTTAAAAGAATAAAAGTAAACTGATGCACATGACTTTGTTCCTGTATTTATTAAGAGTATTTTTTCAATCTGTTTAAAAGGGTTAACAAATCTTGGAAGCTGCATATTGCAAAATACAACAAGCTTCTTCTCACCCCAATTCCCCAGCCGATCCAGCCCTGGCCTGTGGTTCCCTTTTTTTTTTAATTGACCGCTGGAGTGGTGCTTTAAATCTAAGGTCCATGCACTTAATCTGATACTTACCTGCCGCCATCTTCCCTTTCTATCGCCACTGCTCCGGTCGGTCTCCAGCAGGTTGTGACCTGCCGGCAGCTCCAGTGTTTCATGCAGAGAGCCGGAAGTTACAACTCAATACAAGTGTATTAGAAGCTCGCTCTGGCTGTCATAGACTTACATTGAGAGCTTGTGATTGTTACTTCTTACTTCCAACCCAGCAGAAGTTGTGGTTACAAGATGGTGCTGGGGGACCGAAAAGGTGAAGATGACGGTGGTCCCAGATTTCAGACCCCACCGTTCCTAAATTGCTGGCATACCCAAGCACTATACCATCACTTTATGAGATGGGAAAACCCCTTCAATATCGTAGCAATGACATTCCATAGTTACTTCTGCACCCAATCACTGGTCCCACCAGTCACGTGCTGTACATACTGCTAGTGATTGGCTGCAGTGGTTAGGCATCCATACAGAATTTGATCACATAAGTAATGTGAACAGAGACCAGAAGGACATTCCTGGATAGGGATTCTGATGTTCTAATCAATGTGATCCAATGTCGATATTGCAAGAATGTAGTTGTATTTCTTAACCTTGTACTTAACCATTGTAGATGTAATCTGTATACAGCCTCATATATGTGCAGTGTAAAGTTTTTATGATATATATTTTTTAGGTATAGCATCAAGAGCCATAAAGCCAACTCTAGGACTGATTGACCCGGAGCACACATTACACATGCCAGAAAGAGTGGTTGCCAACAGTGGGTTTGATGTATTATGGTGGGTATGTTTATAGCACTATTGTAATTACTATTATACTGTGATATAATAACCAGTCAAATATCTAATTTATTTTTTTTTACAGCCATTCGCTGGAATCCTATACTGCTATCCCATATAATATGCGTAGCCCTTGTCCTACCAATCCAATCAACCGCCCAGCCTACCAAGGCAGTAACCCTGTTAGCGATGTGTGGGCCGTACATGCATTGAGGATTGTCGCTAAGTACTTGAAACGGTGGGTCGGCTTTTTTAACTCCTCTCCTCACTTAAAGGGTTATTCCCAACTTCACAATTTATCACCTACCCAAAGGATAGCTGATAATTTGCTGATTGATGGGTGTTTGACTGCTGAGACCCCACCGATTCAGAAAACAGGACTCTGGAACGTCACGTCTGAATGCAGCAGTGGACGGCATGGAAACCTCTGCTCCATCTATTCTCTAGGGGACTGCTGGATGAGGCAGAGTAAAATGCATGTCTTTTTCCGGCAGGCCCATAGAGAATGAATGGAGCTGTGGTTCTCATGTCCGTCCTCTGCTGCATTCAGGCGGGGCATTTCAGATCCCCGTTCTCCAGATCTGATAACTTCTTAAGATGGGAATAGTTTTTTAAGAGATAGCTAAGGCAAGAAACCATTGATATAATATATTCTAGTAACTGAAAATACATTACTATTACTGTACAGTGAGGTTCTAGCTACATAATTTTAATTTTACCGTCAATAGAGCTGTTAGAAACCCAGATGACCGAGAAGCTCGTTTCTCAATGCATTTGGCAAGTTCATTTGCTGGAATAGGCTTTGGAAATGCCGGGGTACATCTCTGGTGAGTTTTGGTGCACACTCATTTTCTGTACATCCCTCGTATCATCATTGTATTATATGTGATATCCAGGAAGTTTCTCTATAGCCTTTCCTACAGGAGTTTTCACATTACGTAGCCATAAAGCATGTCCGATTAGTGCAGGTCCAGCATTTGTGAGCGCGATGCCGAGAAACACTCACAAGTTTTTGTAACTCTAATTAATTTTGATACAGCCTTTCAGTTGCATCTCCGCAGAAACCGAGATCAGAAGATGTCTGTTCTCCAAAGCTGCACGGTTCTTTATTACAATGTGCTATACATGTCATAAAAAGGAGTTTAGAAGCAAAAGCATCAAAATGTTTTTTTGTTTTTTTTCCTTGTTTCTCAAAGCTGTGAAAATAATCCTGTATGTTTAATATGGGTAACACTGTGTGAAAAGCAGAACATGTAAGATCTCGCAGAAAACATTGCCGTTATTTTGCAACTATGTAGATTGCTGAATACAGATAGAAAAAAATACCATTATTTCGCTAAAAAAGTTTGTCTGCACATTAATTTTTACCCCAGGAGCAATGGCAATATACCTTCAAGGCTTAAAGGGGTTGTCCAGGACTTTTACATTGATGGACTACACTTTGAGGTCATCAATATCTGATCCGTGGGGTTGTGACACCCAACACCCCCCTTCCCAATCTGTTGTTCCAGTGGAGACCAGAAGTGCTCAGTTGCGGAGCTGCACAGTACAGCTCTGTCAACTGTATAGTGGCCGCAGACGGGTACTACATCTCCGCTCCCTATGAATTAGAATATGTGGCCGATCAGCAGTACCCATCAGCGGCCATTATACAGTTAATGGAGTTGTGTTGTGCCACTTCACAACTGATCACTTCCGCTGGGAATGGGAAAAGCTGATCAGCGAGGTGCAAGGTGTCACACCACCCCCACTGATCAAATATTGATGACCTATCTTAAGTCCTAGATTAACCATTTAAAGTGTAGTTTTTTTATCCAAATAGGTCCTAAATTCTGTACTGGTAAATATCTGTATACCAGTTGGATCTACAAATCCCCTGATACAGCCATATAATTACATAATTCTGTCGGGCTGCAGCCACCCATAGGGGGGAGCTCAGGAGCTTACTGAAGACAGATTTTTCATTGTGTTCAATGAAGGCTGTACTGACCCATCATTAGCTGCTAAGCTTTTTCTAGTGATGGCTGCTAAGTTATTACCCTGTGCAACGGAAATCTCGACATATAGCATAGAACTTATATATTTTTTGTAAAATAAAACCAAATAATTGGAACTGGGATCATATTAATCCGTAATAATATCTTATACTTCCAGCCATGGGATGTCATACCCTATTGCAGGGCTGGTGAAGAAGTACAGAGCAAAGGATTACAATGTGGATCATCCAATAGTGGTAAATATGTCCTCAACAGTATTTCCTTCACTCATAACAGTGTCCCATCCTTTTTTCTAATTTTACTTAGCGTAACAGTCGTTATTTATTTCATAAATCAATAGTATTCATGAAAATAAGTAACTCTGTAATATATCTGATCAGAGAAATCTGCTTCTTTCTCTTCCTGGACTGATCAGTCAAAAGTCCAAATTCCGAGGTAAAATCTGTATTCAGTGAAGAGAGACTTTCCCGTTACTGAGATAGGAGATGGCAGCTGCTACGGATACAATTCTATGTAGACAGGAGGAGGAGCTCTGTCTCTAGCTCCTCCCTCCTATCTACATAGAATCTCATCAGTAGCAGCTGCCATCTCCTATCTCAGTAATGGGAAAGTCTCTCTTCACTGAATACAGATTTTACCTCAGACTTGAGATTTTTAATAATGACTGATCAGTCCTGACAGAAGGAAGCAGATTTCTGTGATATGATATATTACAAAGTTGCTTATTTTCATGTGCACAATTGATTTATGAAATAAAAATTAAAACGTTGGTTACGCTTTAAGTATTTTTTAACAAGAGATACTGGTATCTTGAAATGACTACCTGATTAGCAGGGAACCAACTGCTGGGATTTCTAGAGTGGTATGCGTCTTATACATCTTTAACAAACAGTGCCAGTCCCTTTAAGACACTGTGCCCGAAGATACAATTTAGGAACATTACAAGATAGGGCCGTGTTTTAGAAAACAGAAGTGGTGCCTTCCTTTTTTGTTTCAGATGGATGTCCTAGGGCAGGGATTTCAAACTCAAATACACAAAATTAAAAACTTGGACTAACTTTGATATTTATTAAGCAAGTGTACAATTGAGAAAGTTTTTCTTTATCTAATATGGAAACAACCTCCAGGTGACAGCAGACTATCCCATGGTTCTCCGTGTACCCCAATAAAGACTAAAGAGAAACACATTTTATTGTGAGTACCAAAAATCTTTATTTTTGTTTAATTATTGA
Source organism: Phyllobates terribilis (assembly GCF_046119375.1). Taxonomy (NCBI): domain Eukaryota; kingdom Metazoa; phylum Chordata; class Amphibia; order Anura; family Dendrobatidae; genus Phyllobates; species Phyllobates terribilis. The sequence continues at coordinate 641,139,029 of NW_027362764.1, forward strand.
TTTGTCTTCCGCAGCCTCATGGACTTTCAGTAGTGCTCACGTCACCAGCAGTATTTTCTTTTACTGGATCCATGTGCCCAGAGCGCCACCTGGAGGCAGCGGAGATACTTGGTAAGAACTTCTCACTTTTCCACTAAAGAAAATATTGATTGTATTTTAATTTACCTTTACAATTTCTCATTTTGACAAATTGTTCATTGCAAATTTGTGGCCAGTAAATGGCTGACTGTGTGATAGATTGTATGCAGTGTGTACAAGAACTAAGAGATCTTTCATATCCACCTTATAGTGGCAACTGTGATAGAGCCGCTAATAATTTTTATACATTTTTATACATTAAAGCTGCAAACAATTCACCTTTATATTGGTAATGTATTAAACATCATACCGTATGCCTACAAGTTGTCTCACGTAATCCCGAATGGTTACTGCTGTGGCTTAGATCTGCAAGTTAATCTTAGTTATTTAATATACCAGAAAATGCACATAATTAAAATCATTTTATGTATTAAAAATGCGAAGGATCCAAATGATAACTTAGCATTTTAAGCCTTTATATGAGATAAGAGATGTATACAGTGCAAATAATCGTGTTTTATCACGTGTAAAGCACAATGTTATGCATCCCATTCACATTTGTTTTTGGACATTTTGTTTCATTTTTAGGAGACAAATGCAATTAATGTGAAAAATGGATCTGTTGCATAACTGCTGAAAATTGCAGCAGAGGAGCCTCATTGATCCTTATGGGTTCTTTAATGTTTCCAATTTTAAAACGGAAAAAAATGTTCTGCACGGCACACTTTTCCTATTATAAAAACTAAGGCATTGTGTATCTTGAGGGGCCCTTTCATAGTTTATTTTTTAGTTATGCAATTGGTCTATTTTTTACATTAATTGCATTTGTCTGTTACTAAGAAAATAGAGCAGACAAATGGAATGCCAAAACACTGGAGTGACCTAAATTCACTAGATTCAGGATGCAATATATATGTATATGTATATATATATATATATATATATATATATAATGTATTTTTTTTTTTATCCATTTTTTTTGTCTGTTTATTTCAGCCTGATAATTGAAACTAAGCCAGAATTTGTGAGCTTAGTATTTCATTAATTTTCTTCCCTAGCGTCAATACTTTAAAGGGGTTGTCCACTATAACCCCTTTTTAATGCCCCTTAAAAAAAAACAAAAAAAACAGCAAATTTACCTCTTGGACCAGCGCCGCTCCTCCGTTCCAAATGCTGTGTCCCCTGGCCATCTTGTGACACTGTTTATTACATGAGCACTGCAGCTTTTCAGGGGACACTAATGGGCTACAGACTTCATGCTTCCATCAAATGGAACAGCTTTGGCTGCAGCCCATCAGTGTCCGCTGATAGACAATGTCACAACATCGCCGGGTGTGTCAAGGTTTGTGTCATTTGCTCCATTTCCTATTTGGTGTATGAACGTGAGAATTGTGGTCTGTTGACAGATTTGTATTTTTGCAATCATTTTCTCACATGACCAATAGGTGTCACTGTATAATCACTATCTTCCTTTGAAATTTGGCACAGAAGAGAATCAGACATTAAAAATGAAATGTCATTGGGACTTGATAGTTATTATAGCAGTTTATGGGGAAAAAAATTAAAATATTGCATGACTGATGATAAATGTTACTATGTTTAATGTGGTACATGGCCAGACCCTACAAAGAAAGCATAGATACTGCGAAACATCTTTTGAAAGGCAAAACTCTTCTGAGTATCTTAAGTGTCACAAGTATGGTGGTAACATTTATTTTAACCAAAAACGAGTTCATTGCTATAGTTTTTTAATTTATTTATGTATTTATTTTTGCAAAACACAGAAAAATGGCAAAAAATGACAGATCCTAATACGGGTAACAGCAGGCTATGTAGTTGCTAATGTCTGTCCGCTCTACCTGATGCCGGCACAGAGTGATCAGTGGCTGCTCCTGGCGGTGAATCAGCTGCTTACCGTCAACAGTGCAGTTCTTCCTCTTCCGCACTGCTCTGTCGAATAGTCCCAGATAACCCCTTTAATTCTTGCTGTTTTTTTCTGGGTTGTTGACAACTTTAGTCACAAGTGTTTAGTGCAGCTATTTGATAATGATGGCGCAGGTCACCTGCGATAGTCTGCAGGGACATCTTTCTTATTCTGATTTTTCACTTAAGACGCATTGGTAAAGCTACCTGGTCATTAAGAAAGTATAATTATATTCACAGGGCATAAATATATTATTCTGGTTAGGTGCATGTTGTAAAAAAAACTCATGATCCCCCTTAACTCGTAAAGGATAGTATGGAATGCACTCCAACAAAATAAGACCTACATGTGTCACACAGGCTGGAGTACTGCATTCATATAGTAAAAATGCACCATTTTATTAATATAATATATAGTAATAACAATGAAAACAAAAAAAAATATTAAAAGAGGTTTGAAAAAAAAAAAAAAAAAAAGATCCAAGAAAGTCCAAGGCTTTGTAACATAAATATAGCCAGATCACATACAACAAATAACAGTTCATGTGTCACATATAATAAGGAGGTCACAGACCGTGTATAATCATACACAGTTAAAAAAGGCAATGTGCCTAGTGATATGTAAAAGAAGTGACAATGACTGAGGAAAAGATCAATATGCATCAGTAGCAAAAGAGGCCATGAACTGTTAGCAAATGGCAAACAATAAATCATGTGGACAACATGCTCAAAATGTATGATATTAATGCAGAGCCCAGGGAAAGTCCCCAAATGAATAAACAATGGGAGCAAAAAACATAAAAGTAAATCATATGGACAGCTTACCCATGATAATAAAGAGCCTTTGCAAAATCAAGAGAGAGTCCCCAACGCGCGTTTCGTGTCTGCTTTCTCAAGGTGAGTACTCCCTGAATGCCAGAATTGATAGTAATACTTCCGGTTCGTGTACCACTGCGCACGCTTTCAAGAAAAAACTCTCCCTCTCTTCCTTTTGATTGTGTGATTATACAATTACGATGACTTCCTTATTATATGTAACATATAAACTGTTAATTATTGTATATGATCTGGCTATATTTACCCATGGATCTTTTTTGGCAAACTTCTTTTTAATATTTTTTTGTTTTGATTGTTACTACTATAAATGACATTAATAAAATGTTGTATTTTTACTATGTGGATGCAGTACTCCAGTCTGTGTGACACATGTAGGTCTGGTCATGAAGAATGATGTCCATCATAAGACACTGCCTGTATTTTCTGCCTCATTCTGTGAGAATATGTCGCTCACAGCTGTATCTGTACATGTAACATAATAAATATTATGAACTGATTAAGCTGTATGATCCATGGCCTCCTGCACACGTCTACAACCCACAATTAAAGCTGTCTATTTTGATTTAGGGGCTGACATCCGGACGGCCAAGATCAAAGATGCTGGGCTTATCTTGGCAGACACACTACGGAGGTTTCTCTTTGACCTGAACGTAGATGATGGCCTGGCGGCTGTGGGCTACAGTACGGCCGATATTCCTGCATTAGTGAAAGGAACTTTGCCTCAGGTGCGGTTTCCAAATGTAGTACTGTACTGTAAACCTTAATGTAATGTCTTTCTTGTTACCATAGTTTCAGGCACCGGGCCGCAGGACCCTCAGGAACTCCTGAGCCGTCAAACCTTTGTATGTATGGATCCAGAGTCAATGCAAGAGGGCAATGATGAACATATTATTTAGGACTTGTCTTATGGATAGTCCCATTTTCTGGATGTTCCTCACTTTGTCAGGGCCACTAATAAAAATTATCCAAAACCATAACAAAGTATTAAACCTAAAGGCCCTCATATACATTGGAGTCAGCCATCATCTAATGGGTATGGGGACCTCCCTATTCTCTCCTGACAGATGTGGTCGGGGATGAGAAGAATCTGGTCCTTTTATTAGTCGCAAAGATAAGCCTCTGCCAGAAGAGTCTGGTGAGGGATGGAGGAGTCTGGAAGGGGACAGAAAGGCGTCTAACTGCGGTTCTCTGAGAGTCAGCCGAGCTGAGCCTTCCTGTGTAGTGGGCAGTCAGAAGAAATGGCTGACAACCGAATGATAACTATCTAATATTTATGGCCAGCTTAAGGCTTTGTTCACATGTATATCCAGAGGCTTTATTTGAAGGCTGCATTGCAGATTATGGCAGATTTGGTGCTTATTTTGCCTTATCAAGATGGTAGAAATCACAATGGGGTGTCAATGATGATATTCAATGTGTCTGTTTTTTTTTTTGTTTTCTATTCTAAATCAACAATGAAGTGTGAACACAGCCTTAATAAAGCAGGTAAATAGTGTAATACTGAATAGTGGACTCTATCTATAAAGTAAACTTGGGTGGTCTCACAAAGTGTATGCTGGAGTGAAGGATAATGAGGGAAGGGGGCTCTAACATATAGTGGCCCATCCTCATTGCACATACATCTCAATCAATGTACGGGTAGAAGGAGCGCACATGATGAGCACTGTGCTTCTTTCAGAAGGAAGCAGCTGTCAGCGTCTTGTCCTGTTTGCTGTAGATATATGATCATTTGCATTTCTTATGAGAAGTTAGAAAATACTTCACATCTGTCACTATTTAGCTAGAAGCTGCCATACTACCTTTTATCCCCCCGAGCAGTGACTCTCACTTGTCATAAATACAGTACATGTTGTATCCTTCCCTGTAGCCCACGCTCACCTGTATTTTTTAGCATTTCCAGACAGTAAAGTATGGAAAGTAGACTCCATTCGACGATTCATAGGCTAATAAATCTGCTTTAGCTTATCCAGGCAATTATTTAATGAAATCTCTCAAAACTTGTGAACCTACCACTGATGGAGTAGCCACAAATCACAAAAGAGAATAAAAAGTGCTTTTATTGAAATGAGTTTAAAATAACCATACATGCAGAATATTGTTGTCCAGTAAGGAGGTAGAAGAAAATGGAGAGACATCAATATCCAGTAACAAACACAGGAAAAGCATGTTTGCATCAGAAACAAGTTACAATAGTGCAAAGAGCAAGTGCCACAAATCTATAGAGATCATATAACACATGTAGTAATTGTTCCCAAAGACCCATGTGTATGTGTAGCGTGGCGTGGGGCGGTAGCCACTGGCGAGGCACTAGTCTCCCTTTACGCCCCAGTACGCTACATGAAAGTGTGGGTCCTGGATGGGTGTGTGGACTTGTGCTATAAGGGCCTTACGCCCGAACAGGCCACCTATAGCTGGTGGTGTTGGCCGGCCAGGACCATAAGTTCCACAGGTCAATAAAGAAGACTGTCATTCAAACATAGAGTCTTTACTGAACGATAATTTGGTAACGGTTATATACAAGGGATTGCGGGTACAAAGACTTATGGCCGTTTCTTCTAAAGCATACTTCAGTCTCCTTCACACAGCATCCTTCTTATGTAGTCTACTACTTCACCACAACCCAGCTTCAACGCCACAGTCCTGATCAGCAAGTCTCTACTCAGTAACCGGTTCCGCATCCTATTTCTTCCACCACTGGCACCCTGGATATGCAGCTGGTCCCAAGAAACTCAGTCCTGTTTATGCCCATTACCTTCGACGTTGCAAGCTCAGGGGTTCGTGACTAGTTGTCCTTTCCAAGGACCTTTTTCCGGAAGGTCACTCTATCTTAACAGTCGCCTTACTTCATGATCTCGCTATCCCTGTACTTAGGTCTCCTCTTGCAGTTTGTGCTGTAAATGTTTTCATAAAAATTTGGGAAAGTTATGAAATGTACATGCTCAGTAGTGAGGCAGTGCTGTGGAGTTGGAGTTGGAGTCGGAAGTCAGGAAAATTGAGTCTGAGTCGGTGGTTAGGCTTACCGACTCCACAGCCATGGGCGCCGGTCCGGTCCTGCTACGCCATCTTGTGAGTGCAGCTTCTTGAGTGGCTGGAGGTCCAAAGCTGCACCACAAGCTCTCAATACAAGTCGCTGAGATCCAGAACAAGCCTCTCATAGACTTACCTTGATTAGTGACCTCCAGCGCGCTCCATGAAACACTGGAGCAGCCGGCAAGTCACAAACTGCAGGATACTGCCTAGAGCGGCGGCGAAAACAGATGAAAATGCCGGAAGGAGAGTATCAGATAGGGGACTTGGATCTTAAGCACCACTACAACTGTGAAATAAAAAAAAAACACTGAAGTGGTGCTTTAAGTAATTGAGCAAAAGTCAAATTAGCTCCGTGTCCAGTTGTACAGTGCATGTGTCTGCCGCAATGCCAGGTGCATAGACTATCTATAGAACTTTTTACTCCAGAATTTTAAAAAATGCAAATTAAAAATACAAATATATTTTTAAAGAGTATAAACCTCAGAAGGAAACGGCTCACAAAACCACAAGGTGACATAAAGCACGTCACTACAAGCTGAAAGTACAGCTGTGACCACATGGCCCAAAAGTTGACATTGAAAAGATAAATAATCTCACATCGGGGTGAAAAGGTGACCCAAAAAGATCTCTAAACCACATACGTAGACACCATTATTATTGATGGCACATGTTAGGTGCCCAGTTTCATATCTATTACTTTAACTAGATCCCAAATACTTCATGTTTAGCCTAATGGATGGCATGTTTATATGCTTGCATACTTGTATGGTTACAGTAATATATAGCCAATGAAGGGGCATAGCTGGCAGAAAGCAGACATTACATAGTCTATTAATGTGCTGTGGGGGCAACAGGGTAAACACAAAAAAGTAGATGTTCACCTAATAGCTAGATATTAGGATAAAACGAAAACTCTTATTGGATCCATCAGAAGCAGTTACTTGTTGATGGATTAGCTTTATAAAATGTGGAGACTCACTTAAACTTTGTGAACACAAAATACAGTCATATAATTATAGGATCATTATTACTTTGTGAGAATTTTCAGTACATTTTTTTTCTACATTTTAGGAACGAGTTACAAAGTTGTCCCCAAAACTTCACTCTGAAGAAGACCTGTCAAAGTTGTTCGAAGCATCAATGAAACTTTATTGATTTTGAGTTCACATGGTGGATGGAGGAGGCTCTCTGGGTATTAATAAATGATGTCTCTTACAATAAGAATATAAAAATAAGAATAGTCTTTGACATCGGGAAAGGTACTAAGACAATGCTGAAGACGCAGTATACAGTATGTACCGTATATAGAGCAGGGTTGCCAGCTTCAGTTTTTGTCTTTTTGTGAATGACTTTTTAGACACAATGGAAAACCATAACTAATCATAAAGATTATAAGTGATACAGATCGGAATATTGATGTGAAGAAAGTAAAACTGTGATGATGATTACAAGGACAATAACCTGTTCAAGCTTTTCCAGCTTCAAAAAAATCCTGTCGGATCAATTGATTTTCTTTAATTGTTATGGGCTGTGCAGGAATTTCCAGACAGTTGGCAACCCTGATATAGAATTATATATTCATATGTCCTCCTGTGTTTTGGTCCTTGAGATCTGATCTCATAGATGTGAATTAGTGTGAAAGACAGGTTACAATAGGTATATTAAAGGGAACCTGTCTTGTAAAAAATATTAACCTTCAGATATGGGGTTATTCTGCAGTTTAATAGCTGAAGCACCCGCACTAAGAGCCCTGCTGCCGGAAGGAAATGATCTTTATTCCTCCCAGCTTTCAGTCATGGGGGTGTCACCATTGGGGCTTCAGTCACTGCTCAGTATACAGTGAGCGGTGGCTGTAACCTCACCCCAGCACTGACTGACATCCAGTTCTAATGCTGAGCCAGCTGTCAGTCAGTGCTGGGGGCACGGTTACTTCCGCCACTTATTATGCACTGAGCGGTGACTGAAACCGTACTGGCCGCACCCCTATGTTTGAAAGTCCGAGGCTGTAGGGAGAAATAAAGATCATTTCCTCCCGGCAGTGGGGCTCTCAGTGCAGGCACTAGACAGCTTCAGAATGCTATTAAACTGCAGATGAACCCCATATCTGCACTTTAATAGCATGTTTTTACATGGCAGGTTCCCTTTAAGTGTACTGCAGATACAATGCTGAGGTGTCCAGAAGCTTTTATTTCTAAAAGCACACAGAACCCTTTTAATACCATGCAGAGAGAGTTCTACTTTGGAGTATTGATATTTTCACTGACATTTTAAAGCTGTGAATATTTAACCTATAATGTTCCATACCGGATATATCAGTTGGGTATATATATGGGTATTCTGGATTCAAATTGAAAAAGCACAAGCTAAAGTTGGTATAAAATGACTAAACTCATCCACTGTCTTTTTAGTGTGGATAATGAACTCATTAACTAATTGCAGCTACGGTACAATATAGCAACAACATAGCAACAATTTTCCATTAAAGCTGTATCTGTTCCTTGTACCGTCCATATACATTACAATAAATGTTTCTTTAAAATATGGATTTTAAAACTTGTCTTTCTTTCAACCGTATTTACAGTGGATGTAAAAAGTCTACACTCTCCTGTTAAAATGCCAGATTTTTACTATGTAAAGACACCATACCAAGATGAATCACTTTATAACTTTTTTCACCTTTGATTTCACCCACAATCTGTACAAATCCATTGAGAAGCACACTGAAATCATTTTGAGGGGGAAAATGAAAATGACAAAATCTAAAATAATGTGGTTGCATACTTGCGAATACCCTCTTGTAATTGGGGATGTGGTTGTGTTCAGAATTATCCGATCATGTTTAAATTCATGTTAAATAGTAGTTAGTATACAGCTGCCATCATTCACAGTGATTCTGATTAACTCCACATACAGTTTATTTATTCTAGTAGGATTTTCCTGACCTTTTTTTTGTTGCATTTTACAGCAAAAGCCATAGTCTGTAAACATCTTGCAACAAAGCAAAGGGATCTCATGGTTTGAAAGTTTTCAGTCAGGGTACAAAAAATTTCCAAGACATTACCTATAACATGGAACACTATGAATATGGTCATCAAGAAGTGGCTTAAATTTGACACATCAGTGACATCCCTCAAAAATGGATGAACAGATAAGAAGAAAAGTTGTCTGAGAGGCTGCCACAGCAACATTAAAGGATCTGCAGGAATTTCTGGCAAGTACTGGATGTGTACTGCATGTGACAACGGTCCCCCGCATTCTTCATATGTTTGGCCTGTGGGGTTGAGTGGCAAGATAGATGCCTTTTCTTACAAAGAATAACATCCATGACCGGCTATGTTTTGCCAAAACCTACATCAAGTCTGAAAAAAAGTATGAGTATGTGGGAAAACATGTTATTTTCTGATTAGACCAAGGTTGAAATTTTTGGGCTGTAATTCCAAATGGTATGTTTAGTGCAAAGCCAACCCTGTGCATCACCAAAAGATCACCATACCGACAGTGAAGCACGGTGGAGGCAGCATTATGCTTTGCGGCTGTTTTTCAGTGGCTACAACTGGGCTTTATTCAAGGTGCAGTGAAATATGAACATTTTCAAATATCAATCAATTTCAATAAAATCTTCAGGCCTCTGCTAAAAAGCTACAGATGAAATGGAATTTATCCTTTCAGCATGACAATGACCCTAAGCAACCTCCAAATCAACAAAAGAATACAAAGAAGATAAATATTTTGGATTGGCCTGACCTGAATCTATTGAAAATCTGTGGCTTGACCTGAAGAGGGCTGTACATCTGATCTGGAACGCTACTGCAAGGAAGAGTGGGCAAAGATTGGCAATTCTAGATGTGCCATGCTGGTCAACTCCTACCCAAAAAGACTGAATGCTTAAATAAATTCAAAAGGTACTATAACACCCAAAAAACTTGTTTGTTTTTCAGCTGAATTATACAGATTATAGGTGACATTAATGGTTGAAAAAGTTCTGAAATTATTCTTCTTGGTATGATTTTTTTACATGACATAAAACTGGCATTTTAGCAGGGGGGTATAGACTTTTTATTTTCATTGTAACAACGTAACTATATAAATAGGACACTAAATAAGGAAATTGCATAAATAACCATTGCCTAGTATAGCATCGTGCTAGAATTAACTCCCTTCCAGCAGGCAAGAAAAATGGAACCAACTTCTGCCTATAGGCTGAAAGAAAAGTCTTGAAATATTGACCTCCAACCTATGACTGCTTCAGCCTTTGTGACTGTCATGGTATGCTGGGAGTTGTAGCAAAAGTTAGAGAGATCATTGTCTTACAGAATGAAGCAGGGACGGACATATCATTGGTTCAACCTATGCAGCCGCACAGGGGCCCAAGAGGTAAGGGGTCCCACTACCACCTCCATTGCAGGTGGAATTTTGCATTATGATGAGCTATTGGACTGCAAAGGGACTGTATATTGTTTCTGCACAGGGGCCTTTTCTCTGTGTCCACCAGTGGCATGAAGCATGATATCAACTGTCCTGTTCTAATCCTATTGGTCATAACACAATGCTAAAGTGAACAATTTACATATTTCATCTGGCAATTAGTGATCAATAGCTGTATGACATTATTAAAAAAAAATTGGTCTGCCTTGTCCCAGTAATAGCCCAACTCTTGTATAGAATCATAGAACGTTAGAGTTGGAAGGGACCTCCAGGGTCATCCTCCAGGGTCAATGCAGGATTCACTAAACCATCTCAGACAGATGTCTGTCCAGCCTTTGTTTGAAGACTTCCATTGAAGGAGAACTTGCCACCTCTCGTGGCAGCCTGTTCCACTCATTGATCACCCTCATTGTCAAAAAGTTTTTTATAATATCTAATATGTATCTTCTCCCTTTCAGTTTCATTCCATTGCTTCTCGTGTTTCCATGTGCAAATGAGAATAAGGATGATCCCTCTATACAGTGACTTCCTTTCAAATATTTGTAAACAGCTATTAAGTCTCCTATAAGCCTTTTTTTGCAAGCTACACATTCCCAGCTCCTTTAAAACGTTCCTCGTAGGACATAGTTTGCAGTCCGCTCACCATCCTGGTAGCCCTTCTCCAGTTTTTATATGTCTTTTTTAAAATGTGGTGCCCAGAACTGGACATAGTATTCCAGATGAAGTCTGACCGAGGAGGAGTAAGGCTATGTGCCCACGATGCAGAAATGAAGCAGAAAATTTCTGCAGCATTTCTGCATCTCCCTGGCAGAAAAAACGCATGCAGATTGTGCATGTGTTTTTCCTGCAGAATACATGCGGAATACATGCGGATTCACATGCGTTAACGCATGTGTTTCCGCATGCGTTTCCGCATGCGGACTGACAAGCACTTTCCAGGCGATAGCGTCACTTGGAAAGTGCTTGACAACTAGGTCACACTGTATAAATCCATGCAACCGGCATGGATTTATACAGTGTGACCGTAAAAATAAAAAAAATAAAGCTATACTTAACTCCGATGCCGCCGCGTGTGCTGTCGCGCTCGTCCTGGCTTCTTCCTCGATGTCATCTCAGGTCCTGGAAGGAGAAGCGCTGCCGGCAAGCAGAGAGAAGCCGCCGGACAGGTGAATATAAACTTTATTTTTTATTTTATTCTTTTTTTACAGGTACAATGGTACCCATGTCTGGATGAGAGTCTCCTCTCCTCCAGAACTGGGTACCATCCGCACATAGAGACGCATAGAAGCCGCTTGTACAAATGTACAGACGCGGATATTATGCGTCTCAATGCAAGTCAATGGCGGCGCTTCCGCAAAATTAATGAACATGCTGCGGATTTATTTGCACTGCAGAAACGCTGCGGAAAAATCCACAGTATGTGCATTGACATTGCGGAATGCCATTGGGGACCATGGGGTGTGGATTACTATGCGTTTTTGATGCGTTTCCGCTGCGGAAATTCTGCAGCATAAACGCATGAAAAATGCATCGTGTGCACGCAGCCTAAAGGGGGATAATTACTTCACGTGATCTAAACTCTATTCTTCTCTTAACCCCTTCGCAACCTTGGGTTTTGTCGTTTTTGCTTTTTCGTTTTTTGCTCCCCTTGTTCCCAGAGCCATAGCGTCTTTATTTTTTGGACAATATGGCCGTGTGAGGCCTTATTTTTTGCGGGACAAGTTGTACTTTTCAACGCCATTACTAGTTTTACCATATCGTGTACGGGAAAACGGGAAGAAAATTCCAAGTGCGGTAAAATTGCAAAAAAAGTGCAATACCACAGTTGTTTTTTATTTATTTTTTTTACCACGTTCACTGAATGCTAAAATTGACTTGCCATTCTTATTCTCCAGGTCATTACGAGTTCGTAGACACCAAACATGTATAGGTTATTTTATATTTTAGTGGTGAAAAAAAATTCCAAAATTTAGTAAAAAAAAATAGCGCCATTTTCCGGGACCTGTAGCGTCTCCATTTTTCGGGATCTGGGGCTGGGTGAGGGCTTATTTTTTGCGCGCCGGGCTGACGTTTTTATTGATAACATTTTGGGGTAGATCCGATGTTTTGATCGCCCGTTATTGCATTTTATTGCAATTTTGCGGCGACCAAAAAACCTAATTCTGGCGTTTAGAATTTTTTTCTCGTTACACCGTTTACCGATCGGATTAATTCTTTTTTTATATTGATAGATCGGGCGATTCTGAACGCGGCGATACCAAATATGTGTATGTGGGGGGGGGGTTTATATTTTATTTTGAATGGGGCGAAAGGGGGGTGATTTAAACTTTTATATTTTTTTTATATTTTTAAAAACATTTTTTTTTCACTTACTGCATGCTTCAATAGTCTCCATAGGAAACTAGAAGCAGCAGTTGTCTGATCGTCTCTGCTACATACAGGGGACGAGCAGATCTCCTGCATATAGCAGAAATGGTCCTGTGCTATGAGCGCCGACCACTAGGTGGCGCTCATAGCGCCGAGATCATGACAACCACAGGCGTCTGCTGCAGACCCTGGGTTGTCATGCACGCCCATCGGTGACCCGCGATCACGTGACGGGGTCGCCGGTGGGCGGGGCTTATGACGCGCAACCCAGAAGCGCGCGTTAAATGTCGCTGTCGGAGATTGACAGCGGCATTTAACATGTTAACAGCCGCGGGTGGATCGCGATTCCACCCGCAGCTGTTGCGGGCACATGTCAGCTGTAAGAATCAGCTGACATGTGCTCGATTCAGTGAGGGCTCAGCGCAGCAGCCCTCACTGAACAGGGGGTACGCAAATGTGCGTACTAATACGGCATGGGCTCTAAAGGGGTTAATACATCCCAGAACTGTGTTTGCCTTTTTTGCTACTGCATCACACTGTTGACTCATGTGCAGTCTGTGATCTATTAGTATAACCAAGTCTTTTTCACACATTCGGTTGCTTAGTTCTATTCCTCACATTCTGTAGATGTAATTTTAGTTTTTCTTGCCTAGATGTAGAATCTTGCATTTCTCCCTGTTAAATGGCATTCTATTAGTTACTGCCCATTGTTAAAGCTTATCTAGATCGTTTGAATCCTTTCTCTGTCTTATCTAGTGTTAGCTATCCTCTCTAGCTTTGCATCATCTGCAAATTTGATTAGTTTACCTTCAGTTCCGTTATCTAGATCATTTATAAAAATGTTGAACAACACTGGGGCCTGGACAGAGCCTTGTGGTACCCCACTTGAAGTTTTCATCCAATTGGATGTACAACCATCTTACCACTCTTTGAGTACGATCACTGAGCCAGTTATAAATCCACCTAACCGTAGCCCTGTCAATCCCATACTTTATAAAATGCTTTGCTGAAGTCGAAATATACTATATCTACCTCATTTCCGTGATCCTTCCAGTTAGTGATTCCATCATTGAAGGAAATTAGATTAGTCTGGCATGACTTGTTTTCTACAAACCCATGCTGGCTCTGGTTAATTACTGTATTCTTATCCAAGTACTTACATACATGCTGTTTAATAATTTGTTCAAAGATCTTTCCTGGTATAGAAGTAAGGCCCACTGGCCTGTAATTTCCTGGCTCCATCTTCTTTCCTTTTCTGAAGATAAGGACAACATTTGTCCAATCTTCTATGACTTCTCCTGTTCTCCATTATTTTTTCAAAGATTCTGGTTGGTGGTTCTGCAATTTCCTCTGCTATCTCTTTCAGTAACCCGGGATGCAATTCATCTGGAGCAGGAGATTTAAATTAATTTAAATTAGCTCAGTGTTCCCTCACTATCTCTGTGTTTATAGATAGTGTGGATTCTTTTATTCTTTTGATAGCACCGTAAAGATCAGTTGATGTTACATTTGCTTTCTTAGAGAACGCAGATGCAAAATAAGAATTTAAAAGTTCGGCTTTCTCAACATCATTTTTGACCACTTCATCCTTTTCATCCTGTAAAAATCCTATAGCATCTTTTCTTTTGCTTTTGACATAACCAAAAAATCCTTTTTTATTGCTTTTGGTCTACCTTGTAAGCCTCACTTCATTACTGGCTTTAGCTCTTCTAACGCTTGCCCTGCATTCTGTGCAGACAGCATTATATTCTTCTTTAGATGAGCCCCCCTCTTTTCAATTGATATACATTTATTTTTTCCTTTTTAGCAAGTGTTTAAGTTCTGTGTTCATCCATCCTGGTCGCTTTAAAAGCTTCCAATTCTTCCTTATTTTCGGGATTGTTACTGATTGTTCAGTGAGAATTTCATTTAGCAAAATCTCCCATCCTTCATGGACATTTCTGTCCTTTAGAACATCCAGCCATTGGACATTTCCTACCCTCTTTCTGAGTTAATTAATATCTGCCTTTCTGAAGTCCAACCTTAAAGTCTGAGTTCTCTCAGGTCTTCATCTTCTTGTAATCCAAAATTCAAGGATAGCATGATTGCTGCCTCCTAAATTCCCAGCCACTTTTAGTTCCTCAACCATTTCCTCCCTGTTGGTAAGAATTAGGTCAAAGATGGCAGATCCTTTTGTCCTCTCTTCAACCTTTAAAGTTGATAAAATTGTCAGCGAAAGAAGATAAGAATTTTCTGGACCCATTACATTTGCCTGAGAAAGATTCCCAACAAATATCTGGATAGTTAAAATCTCCCATGATCACTATGTCACACTTTTTTGAGAACAAAGACATCTGATGTAAAAAGAGTTCATCCATATCTTCAGTCTGTCTAAGCGGCCTATAGTAAACACCTACAATAGTGTCCTCTCTGTTCTTCTCTCCTTGTATTCTTACCCAAACAGTTTCTGCGGAGCTACCATTCTCTGAAGCTTGGATCTCTGTGGAGATATACGCTCTCCTAACATACAGTGCAACAGCTCCTCCCCTCTTGTTAAGCCTGTTTCTTATAAATAAATTGTAGCCTTCAAGGTTTATATTCCAATCATGTGTATCATCCCACCATGGGTACATGGGTAGTGACTGGTATTGGAGATCTGCAATCTCTGACACAGCTCCTAGGCAAGTGGTGTCTTTTTATGCATTCCCTTAAATCCCTTCACACTATTTTTGCACCTTTTTTTTCCGGAGTAAAAATGACTCTAAGGGTACACTAACACATGTGAGAGAATCGGGCCGATTATGCTAATGACATTCGGCTCAAACTCTGTCAGAGATTGAGCCAAGTATCATCTGAGTGTGATCCGATTCTCTTGCATGAGAAAATCGCAGCACAGGTGCGGGAGAGACGGAGGACTTAATTTTTCCATCTTCTCCATTGAATTTTCAAGGTTTTTTTTTAGTTTTTATTTTTAGTTTTCCACAGTTGAAAATTAATGTGTGACAGTTTAAAGCTTATTGAAAGCATTGTGCAAATCTTTTTTTACTCTAAAAAGCTGCAAAAAAGGCAAATTTTAACTTGTTCCAATTCATCAAACATTATTCGCTGACTTTAATAAATTTGTAGCAAGGTTCACCAGCTCAAAAAGAGACAAGACAAGAAATAATGAATTGTGGCCTTCATGATTCTGAATAATAGTTGGGATTTTCAGAAAAAAAGAGAAGCCTAAGAATCAACAAGGCCCTAGGTCAAAAAATAGAATTTTTCATCATTAGTGAAAACACTGCCTGCCAAATTTGAGAAATTGCACTTTATGGCATTTCCACATTTCCGCGTCTGGCCATATGGTGCATTTTCTTCCATCTCATTTGAAACCGATTGTCTCCAATATCTCTACATAGGCACTGAACTAGAGAAGATTAATATTAGTTGTCTGATGGGTCCGATGTTCACTATTCATAGGCTGTTCTTGTCACCCACACAAAGCCAAAAGGCCATCAGATTCTTCTTTTGTGTAGAAGTTAGCACTAATTATTTATTGCCTCAAATTGAATACAATTTGGCAATGTTGTTGATAAATTCTCTCTAATATTTTTATTCTCGCACTTTACTTTATTATAATGTGTTGTTTACTTAGAGTTGGTGGGAAACCATTTGGGTACATGATGTTTTTTTCAGGCGGGTCTAGAGCAAGTCCACTCAGAAACTTGAATGAAAAAGTGCTTACAAAATGCTCAAAAGGAAGAACTTGTACATTTCTATGTAAAAACGACTTGCTGCTCATATGTTTAGGCTTTTGGGCATCTTTTAACCTCTTCAGGTTTCCAAAGATGCCAAGTGATTTAAAAGAAGTGACTAAATCATTCAGGCATCTTCTGTTCTGAAGACATTCTATACTTGCAATATGAGTCAATGGGAAGGCTGAAAAGATACCCTATTGTCTTTTTGAGTCCTTTGTCAGTGTTTTCTTCATTGATGAATGGAGTTGAAAAAAAAATATCTGAAAAAACACCATAACAAAAGTCACCCCAAAAATACTGAATACTTTAAAAAAAATGCTGGCGGTTAAAAAGCGTTTAAAAAAAAACATCAGATTTACAAAACACCAGAAAAAACTTATACAGTGCATTATGAAAGTATTTGGCCCCCTTGAACTTTTCTACCTTTTGCCACATTTCTGGCTTCAAACATAAAGATATAAAATTCTAATTTTTTGGGAAGAATCAACAACAAGTGGGACACAATCATGAAGTGCAACGAAATTTATTGGATATTTTAAACTTTTTTAACAAATTCAAAACTGAAAAGTGGGGCGTGCAATATTATTCGGCCCCCTTGAGTTAATACTTTGTAGCGCCACCTTTTGCTGCGATTACAGCTGCAAGTTGCTTGGGGTATGTCTCTATCAGTTTTGCACATCGAGAGGCTGAAATTCTTGCCCATTCTTCCTTGCAAAACAGCTCAGGCTCATTAAGGTTGGATGGAGGGCGTTTGTGAACAGCAGTTTTCAGCTCTTTCCACAGATTCTCGATTGGATTCAGGTCTGGACTTTGGCTTGGCCATTCTAACACCTGGATACGTTTATTTTTGAACCATTCCATTGTAGATTTTGCTTTATGTTTGGGATCATTGTCTTGTTGGAAGATAAATCTCCATTCCACTCTCAGGTCTTTTGCAGATTCAACAGGTTTTCTTCCAGAATGGTCCTGTATTTGGCTCCGTCCATCTTCCCATCAATTTTAACCATCTTCGCTGTCCCTGCTGAAGAAAAGCAGGCCCAAACCATGATGCTGCCACCACCATGTTTGACAGTGGGGATGGTGTTTTGAGGGTGATGAGCTGTGTTGCTTTTACGCCAAACATATCGTTTTGCATTGTGGCCAAAAAGTTCGATTTTGGTTTCATCTGACCAGAGCACCTTATTCCACATGTTTGGTGTGTCTCCCAGGTGGCTTGTGGCAAACTTCAAATGAGACTTTTTATGGATATCTTTCAGAAATGGCTTTCTTCTTGCCACTCTTCCATAAAGGCCAGATTTGTGTAGTGTAAGACTGATTGTTGTCCTATGGACAGACTCTCCCACCTCAGTGATCATGGGCCTTTTGTCTGCATCTCTGATCAGTCTTCTCCTTGTTCTAGATGAAAGTTTAGAGGGACGGCCGGGTCTTGGCAGATTTGCAGTGGTCTGATACTCCTTCCATTTCAATATGATCGCTTGCACAGTGCTCCTTGAGATGTTTAAAACTTGGGAAATCTTTTTGTATCCAAATCCGGCTTTAAACTTCGCCACAACAGTATCTCGGACCTGTCTGGTGTGTTCCTTGGTCTTCATGATGCTCTCTGCACTTGAAACAGAACCCTGAGACTATCACAGAGCAGGTGCATTTATACGGAGACTTGATTACACACAGGTGAATTCTATTTATCATTGCCAGTCATTTAGGACAACATTGGATCATTCAGAGATCCTCACTGAACTTCTGGAGTGAGTTTGCTGCACTGAAAGTAAAGGGGCAGAATAATATTGCACGCCCTACTTTTCAGTTTTTAATTTGTAAAAAAAGTTTAAAATATCCAATAAATTTAGTTCCACTTCACGATTGTGTCCCACTTGTTGTTGATTCTTCCCAAAAAAATTAGAATTTTATATCTTTATGTTTGAAGCTAGAAATGTGGCAAAAGGTAGAAAAGTTCAAAGGGGCCAAATACTTTCACAATGCACTGTATATTCTGAAAAAATGTCTTGCTAACATACCCTTAGAGTCCACACATGCAGTTTCATTGCAAAAGTAGATGCAGCAAAAAAGGTTATTGGCTGAAATAACTATATCAAGCTCATTATGTGTTTATCAGCCTAAGGCCCCCTTCACACATCAATGTGTTTCCATACATCGTGTGTCCGTGGGCAAAACACGCTGACATGTCCATCAGCGTGTTTCCGCACAGGCCCCAAAACGTTACACACACGTGCACACTGGTGATACACAGATGACATCCGTGTGTCATCAGTGTGACACATACCGGCGCCTAGGAATCAGCGGTACAGGTTGTGCTGTTCCCAAGCGCCGGGTTCTGGGGGCAGCTTTCATCTTTGTCCTCTGCTGGCGCTGAGATCAGATTCTGCCCCCGCTGTGTCCAACAAGTGTAAAAAGAAGAATAAAATAAAAACACATTGTACTCACCTTTACACCTAATTCCCTGAAGCCATTGTCTCCTGTAAACAAACCAAAAATTAAAAAGAACAATATCCCTCACCTGTCCGAAGTTCAAATAATCCATAGTGTCCCATGCCGCAATCCATCTGACCGACATTTCTTCATCAGCGTGAGCGGTGGCTTGAGGTGACCGCACATGCTGAGGAACAGAGGAGAATGACTCACTGCAGCGGGCGGGCCCCTGAACTGCGCTAAGCTCACTGAGTGGTGTCCTGTCACTCATTGAGCTCAGCACAAGTCAGGGGCCCGCTCGCTGCAGCGAGTCATTATCCTCTGCTCCTCAGCGTATGCTTTCGCCTCAAGCCACCACGCATGCTGATTAAGAAATATCAGTCAGATGGCTTACTGCGTGGGACAGTATGGATTATTTCAACTTCGAACAGGTGAGGGATATTGCTATTTTTATGTTTGGTTTGTTTACTGGGGACAATGGCTTCAGTGAAGCAGGTGTTAAAGGTGAGTATATTGTGTTTTTTATTTTATTCTTATTTTTGCACTTGTTGGACACAGTGGGGGCAGAATACAACTCTAAAAATTGTCCCCTTCTGGCGCTGATCTCAGCGCCAGCAGGGGACAATGATGAAACTTGTCTATAGCATCTCCCCTTCAGAAAGCTCTGGCGAAACGCGTTTCGGGGCAGCATGGGCACACTGTTTTTTGCACACCATGGGTAAGTCTCAATAGATCACTCCCTTTATTTATTTATTCTCTTATTGTATCTGGGTGTTACTATGGATAGTGTTTGAGACATATGTCTCTTCCCTTCACACTTCCTTGGTAGGATCAAATTGACTTGACAGGTCATGCTGAGATAACATAGGATTGGTTATAACTAAATGGTTGGTTACTACCTCACAGTGTAGAAAGCATTCTGGTTTTTTGGAATTGTTTGTACCAACTTGTACCATTTGCTCTCTCTCTCTCATGGGATATACAGTATATTATAAGGACAATTGTCCCCCTGTCATTCCTTCTGTACGAGACCTCATTCCAATACGTTATTTATCTTTTTAATGTAATGTATCAATAAAATTTGTTTCTTTTTACTTTACCTGGTGGTTTATGGCTTCTCCATGGTTCTCTCTTTTGCATATAGTATTTGGGAGTACTCCACCCCCTCATGATTTTTTCTATTAATGTGGGGGAACTCAATGGTTCTTATGGTTCCCAGCCACTGCTACATATGATGTGCTATTTGAATATTTGTCTAATTATTTTTACACTTGGTGGACACAGCGGGGGCAGAATACAACTCTCAACATTGTCCCCTGCTGGTGCTGATCTCAGTGCCAGCAGGGGACAATGATGAGAGTTGCCTCCAGCACCCGGCGCATGGGAACATCGCACACTGTGCCGCTGATTCCCAGGCACCGGTATGTGTGATACAAAATTGCCACATGTATGCCACACAGGTACACAGGGACATGGATATCTCCTGTACTGGTTTTTCCAGTCCCGGAAATATCAGGAAGTGTGAAAGAGGCCTAAGGTTGAGTTCACGGTCCGTGTACAGATCGAGACAAGCCGAGGATCTTCTGACCTGAAGTCAACAACCTCATGGGCACATATGAAGCTGACGCGTTCAGGTCAGAAAATCTTGTTCTGTACACAGACCAAACTCGGTCGTATGAAGCTGGCCAAAATCTAATATCAAGCTATGCAAATATTTGTTGCTATACCCCTAGGGCAGGAGTGCCCAATCTGTGGCCTGGAGGCCACATGTGGACCTTGATGCCTTCCTGTGTGACCCTCACCAGAAGGTTGCAGACATGCTTGAAACTGTCTGGTGGCTGTTCATTTGTAATTTTCATGTCGGCAGTAGAAGAGTGTCAGGTAGCACCGTAGGGATGGGTAACCAGTAATGGGGACCGTGTGGCCATTCTGTGACCATGCCATTATCTAAGTAAGGAGTAGATAAAGTAAAGAAGTGGCCATGCATGAGTGCTGCCATATTATTTGTAGTTTATGGGAGAAGGGAAATACTCGACTGGCAGCGTTTTGCCTAAACTACAACAGAGAAAGTTGAAGCCATTGTCTCTTCCTTTCTGGACTGGGAATATAACCTCTATCCCCATGATAGGTGAGAATCCTAAAAAAAAGGAATCAGAATCTATTAAATATTTATATTGTGTTGTTTATGATGTTGTATTGTGGCCCTAGGACCATAAGTTGTGTGCCGTACCTTACCCTAGCATGTAGCAGATTTTTTTTTTCAGAAATTTCTGAAAATCAGAAAGCAATGTGCCAACCCAATTCAGAAAAAATCTATCAGCTCTATTTAGATAAATGGTAAATTGCAGAATTTTCTGCATTTTTTGAAGAGGAAAAACAATCAGTATTTTTATCATTACATCTCATCCAGTTTTTTTTAGATGCAGAAAGAAGGCCCATAAGCATATATCTCGAAATAAAACTAAGTAGATTTCCCTTTTACCATAGATGTCTTGGAAGCAGGGTTTAAAAATGCGATGGATGATTAAAGCAAACATAAGTGGCCGAAAAATTAATAAACTTAACCCCTTTACCACCTTGGGTTTTTTCATTTTTGCATTTTTGTTTTTTGCTCCTCTTCTTCCCAGAGCCATAACTTTTCTTTTTCCGTCAATATGGCCATGTGAGGGCTTGTTTTTTGTGGGAAGAGTTCTACTTTTGAACGACACCATTGATTTTACAATATAGTTTACTGGAAAATGGGAAAAACGTTCCAAGCGCAGTGAAAATGCAAAAAAAAGTGCTTTTTTTTTTTTTTTTTTACCATGTTCACTAAATGCTAAAACTGACGTTTTTAATTGATACCATTTTGGTGAAGATACAATGTTTTGATCGCCTGTTATTGCATTTTGATTTTTCTTCTCGTAACGCAGTTTACCAATCAGATTGATTATTTTTAAATAATGATAGATCGGGCTATTCTGAACGGGGCGATACCAAATATGTGTATATTAGATTTTTTATTGTTTTATTTTGAATGGGGCAAAAGGGGGTGATTTGAATTTTTGTATATTTTTTATATTTTTAAAAACATTTTTTTTTTACTTTACACATGCTTCAATAGTCTCCTCAAGAGACTAGAAGCTGCGATCATCTGATCGCCTGTGCTACACTCAGCAGGGCTTCAGCCCTGCTACGTGTTGCAGAAATGCTGGGCGGCGCTCATAACAGATAGGCCATGACAACCGCAGGGGTCTCCTGCAGACCCCAGGCTGTCATACCAACCCATCGTCGGCCTGTGTTTATGTGATGCGCCGATGGGCGGGGTTTGTGACGCACTTCCGGTGCGGCCATGTTAAATGCCGCTGTCAGAGTTTGACAGTGGCATTTAACATGTTAACAGCCACGGGTGGATTGTGATTCCACCTGCGACTGTTAGGGGCACATGACAGCCGATCAGATCAGCTGTCAAGTGCTGGAGCCCGCATCAAAGGAAGGGAGATGACCTTGGACGTACCTATACGTCAGAGCTCGTAAAGGAGTTAAAGGGGTATTCCCATCTCCAAGACGTAGTAGGTGTAATAATAATATTAGCAAATACCTCCAATTAGAAATATAATGTATTTCTAATGATAAACTAAGTCATTTACCCCATGTGGAGGGTATTGCAGTAGCTTAGGTATCCATGGTTACTATCACTCATATAGTGACAGTTAGTGGTCGTAACCATGGATTATCTAAGTTACTGCAATGCCCTGCACATGGGGTAAGCGACATAACTCATCAGAGGAACTATACTACATTTCTAATTGGAGGTATTTCCTAATATTATTATTACACCTACTAAATATCATTTAACGGAACACATCATTGATTCAATTATAATTTGTAACTTCAGTCATTGTATATATAGACATAACTCTTGGACTCTGGTGTATATGATGCCCCGATTTATTATGTGCCTTTTATAATACCGATGTCCTCCCATGCCAGGATCCGGGTGCCACGGCTACTTCCACATCACCTATATTTACTGCACATTTAGGGACAGCATAGTCGTATTAAAGTAGCACCGAGATAAACTTTATAGACCTGCTGGCAGTTGCAAATTGATATTTCTGACAGGTCTGATATTTCAGCACTATACCCATGGACAGATTATTGAATCATACCCATGTGCCCTTCAATAGAGCAATTTGCTGACCACAATCCAAGAAGACAATAAGGAGACACATGGAGCTGATTTTACACAATATTATGTTTCATATAGAATTAGCACAACCTTCTGCACATAGCATATTAAGGGCACATATTGCCACTAGGATTTAATGACACTCTAAACCACAGACACGGAGCACTGGGCCCTCTTATTAACCAATTTATTACCAGATGTGTTAGAGATGTAGGACGCTATTACTTTACCTATCATGTTCATATTTACACATAAGGCTATTACATATTTGGTACAGTGATATTTTAGTATATCCCAAGGACTTAATGGAGGTAATCGTCATTAAAGAGGTTGACCGGATTTACTTAATCATGTGTGTAGCACATCACTAATGGATAATCATGTATGCTATAAGTTTAATTCTCCAGTATGGAATCAAAAAAATGCACCCAACATTTAAAAATGTATTTTGTAATTTACAAAATTGTTTTTAATGACCGCAAAATAGAAAAAGAATTTGAAAAAAAAATTTGCGTATCTTACCTTTTGCCTCCTCTCTCCCCAAATGGTTCTTGCATACAATGCATCAGCAAGGCATGTCTTCTATAATTCTACTGTATCTGCAGAGATTTCTTGGCCAGAACATATCGCTGGCAAAAATGGAATATTTTGTCATTATGAACACAGAGTTAGGCTTAGACTATAGAGGAAGGGTTCTATTTTTGGGGAAAGGTCTGAAGCATTTTCTATGTATACAGTGTAAAATATTTATGCTTTATCTTTGGAACTGAGGTTAATCTGCCATGCAACCTATTTACCTGGTGTCTACCGATCGGGCATACAGTCATGGCCGAAAGTGTTGGCACCATTGAAATTGTTCCAGAAAATGAAGTATTTCTCCCAGAAAATTATTACAACGACACATATTTTGTTACACACATGTTTTATTTCCTTTGTGTGTATTGAAGCTACACAAAAAAAACAGGGAAAAAAAGTCATAATTTCACACAAAACCCCAAAAATGGGCTGGACAAAATTGTTGGCAGGCAACTTTGTTTCAAGCATGTGATGCTCATTCAAACTCACTTGTGGCAAGTAACAGGTGTGGGCAATATGAAAGTCACACCTGAAACCAGATAAATAGGGGAGAAGTTGACTCAATCTTTGCATTGTCTGTGTGTGCCACACTAAGCATGGAGAACAGAAAGAGGAGAAGAGAACTGTCTGAGGACTTGAGAACCAAAATTGTTGAAATATATCAACAATCTCAAGGTTACAAATCCATTTCCAGAGATCTTGATGTTCCGTTGTCCACGGTACGCAACATAATCAAGAAGTTTACAACCCATGGCACTGTTGCTAATCTCCCTGGACGTGGACGCCAGAGAAAAATGGATGCAAGGTGGCAACACAGGATAGTCCTTATGGTGGATAAGCAACCCTAATCAAGTTCCAAAGAAATTTAAGCTGTCCCGCAGGCTCAGGGTGCATCAGTGTCAGCACAAACTATCCATCGACATTTGAATGAAATTAAACTGCTATGGCAGAAGCCCCAGGAGGACCCCACTGCTGAAACAGAGAATTAAAAAAGCTAGACTGAAGTTTGCCAAAATGTTCATGAGTAAGCCAAAATCCTTCTGGGAAAGAGTCTTGTGGACAGATGAGACCAAGATAGCCTTTTGGTAAAGCACATCACTCTACTATTTACCAAAAACAGAATGAGGTATCTTGAAATCTGAAGATTACCAAAGGATTTTGGGTCACAATGTAGTGCCCAGTGTCAGAAAGCTGAATTTGCGTCCTAGGTCATGGGTCTTCCAGCAGGACAATAACTGTGTGTATGCAAATCACATACTTGTGGTCATGTGACAGCTCGATCTTGGCAGTGACACCGGAGAATCCTGACAGTGTTTGCTGTAATTATTAAGAAGTCTGTAGACCAGACAACCCCTTTAAGCAGAAATTAGCAAGGTCAAGGCAAGGCAAAGTAAAATGCAACGCACTATCATTATGGAGTAAATGTGAATAATTAATGAATGATATATAATAAGTGTGCATATCTTAACGGACTGTAATGCAGAAAAGACCTATCCGTGAAGAATCAAAACACTAACGAGAAGAACTGATATAAAGTCAAAATTAGTACAAAATCTAAAATAAAATATCCTTTATTAATCAAAGGAAGAGGAACACATGCAACAAGGAAAGGGCCCACATAGTGGGAAATACAAGTGAAAAAAATATGTATATAAAACATATATACATACAAATGTAAAACAGTAGTGCCAAACTAGGAGAGACTGCTGTGCCGTGATAGAGTCCAAGTGTCAAATTGATAGCTAATGCAAAGTGACCAAAGAGCATAATATATGATTGATAATAATGGTCATATAAATTGTATAGGATCGGTGAAAGTAAATACAGTGCATAGCACAATTGTATACACAGGATTATAACGGCATAATACCTTAATAGTAACAGCAGCAGAGACTCCAAGGGACAAGATGCGCCCATATTTTTTCACTTGTATTTACAGTTTTCTTGTTGCATGTTCACCTTACCCCTTGATTTGATTAATAAAGGATATTTTATTTTAGACTTTGCACTAATTTTGACTCTATATTGGTTCTTCTTGTCAGCATTCTAACCCCTTTAAGCAGCATTATTATTATTACCATGGAAAGTTGTATTAACTGTCTAACTAAATCCCTCCTGCAATAACTCCCAATCATTACAATGGTGGGTTACTACATATGTTCAGCCACATATACACTGTAAATGGGCAATAGTTCCCCTTTTACTGATGTCAGGCTGTAATTAAAGAAGCACTCCCATCAAAATTTGTATCTTAATATATTGCAATCATATTATATATCACTGTGTACTTACAATTACTCATTTTGCTTTTCTACTCAGCTAATTCTTCTCTTTTTCATTAGATCTATGATATAACATGATTAAAAAAGACTATCTAAATCCTTCTAAGCTCCATGTAGAAGCAGGAGGTCAATTTTCCATGTAAGAGTCATAAGGCACTGCAAAAGTCATTGGCAGGGGGAGGAGGGAGCAGCTGGGGCAGGAGTTGAAGAGAGGAATGATAAATGGAAAGAAAAGAGACTTTCTGTTTCTACATAGAGCAGAGAAAAGAGAAGAATTATCTGGGTAGAAAGGCAAAATGAGCAATTGTAAGTACACAGTGCTATATAATATGATGACTGCAACATATTAAGAGGATAAAAACTTTAATAGAAGAAAAGTTTGTATATGATTAAAATATGTTTCATGGAGATGTACAGTCATATGAAAAAGTTTGGGCACCCCTATTAACCTTAAGCTTAATGTTTTATAAAAATTGGTGTTTTTGCAACAGCTATTTCAGTTTGATATATGTAATAACTGTTGGACACAGTAATGTTTCTGCCTTGAAATGAGGTTTATTGTACTAACAGAAAATGTGCAATCTGCATTCAAACAAAATTTGACAGGTGCATAAGTATGGGCACCCTTATCATTTTCTTGTTTTAAATACTCCTACCTACTTTTTACTGACTTACTAAAGCACTTTTTTTGGTTTTGTAACCTCATTGAGCTTTGAACTTCATAGCCAGGTGTATGCAATCATGAGAAAAGCTACTTAAAGTGGCCACTTGCAAGTTGTTCTCCTGTTTGAATCTCCTCTGAAGAGTGGCATCATGGGCTCCTCAAAACAACTGTCAAATGATCTGAAAACAAAGATTATTCAACATAGTTGTTCAGGGGAAGGATACAAAAAGCTGTCTCAGCGATTTAACCTGTCAGTTTCCACTGTGAGGAACATAGTAAGGAAATGGAAGAACACAAGGACAGTTATTGTTAAGGCCAGAAGTGGCAGGCCAAGAAAAACATCAGAAAGGCAGAGAAGAAGAATGGTGAGATCAGTCAAGGACAATCCTCAGACCATCTCCAGAGAGCTGCAGCATCAACTTGCTGCAGATGGTGACACTGTGCATCGGTCAACTATACAACGCACTTTGCACAAGGAAAAGCTGTATGGGAGAGTGATGCGAAAGAAGCCGTTTCTGCAAGCAAGCCACAAACAGACTCGGCTGAGGTATGCAAAAGCACATTTGGAGAAGCCAATTTCTTTTTGGAAGAAGGTCCTGTGGACTGATGAAACCAAGATTGAGTTGTTTGGTCATACAAAAAGGCGTTATGCATGGCGGCAAAAAAACACAGCATTCCAAGAAAAACACTTGCTACCCACAGTAAAATTTGGTGGAGGTTCAATCATGCTTTGGGGCTGTGTGGCCAATGCCGGCACCGGGAATCTTGTTAAAGTTGAGGGACACATGGATTCCACTCAGTATCAGCAGATTCTTGACAATAATGTTCAAGAATCAGTGACAAAGTTGAAGTTACGGATCTTTCAGCAAGACAATGATCCAAAACACCGCTCCAAATCTACTCTGGCATTCATGCAGAGGAACAATTACAATGTTCTGGAATGGCCATCCCAGTCCCCAGACCTGAATATCATTGAACATCTGGGGGATCATTTGAAGAGGGCTGTCCATGCTCGGCGACCATCAAACTTAACTGAACTGGAATTGTTTTGTAAAGAGGAATGGTCAAAAATACCTTCATCCAGGATCCAGGAAATCATTAAAAGCTACAGGAAGCGACCAGAGGCTGTTATTTTTGCAAAAGGAGGATCTACTAAATATTAACGTCACTTTTCTGGTGAGGTGCCCATACTTATGCACCTGTCAAATTTTGTTTGAATGCAGATTGCACATTTTCTTTTAGTACAATAAACCTAATTTCAAGGCAGAAACATTACTGTGTCCAACAGTTTTTGCATATATCAAACTGAAATAGCTGTTGCAAAAACACTAATTTTTATAAAACATTAAGTTTAAGATTAATAGGGGTGCCCAAACTTTTTCATATAACTGGATATGTCTTATATGACATTCTGACAACTTGATCACAAGTCAGATCTTCATTAGAGCCTATGACAAGTTTGTGGCTTTTAAGCGTACAATCAAATCTAAAAAATTTTCAATACAGATTTTTGTCTTGGATCGTTGGCAAATCTGCATCACAATCGGTATGTTACATGTACAATTGTAGCCGATTGTGCAGTGGAATTCACTTTTGCCATTGCAGAATGTGTTGTGTGCTGTGAAAATTGACAGGAAAAAGGTCGGTTGAAAAGTGACTGGCAACATAATTTTCCATCTGAATTTGCAAGCAGCTTGTTACTGTTGGGGGGATGAAATTGATTTTTTTCTGCAGTGGAAATTGACCTAAAGTGTTGACATTTTTAATGCAAATTTTCACCAGATTTTTGCTACCTAATCTGAGAGTAGTATAATGTAGGGGCAAATACCCTGATTCAAATGATGTGTCACTTACTAGTCTGCTTAGTGTAGTTTTTATAAAATCACTGTTTTGTCAGCTGGAGATTATCACTAGAGGACTAGTAAACCTGCTGCCTGGTAGTCCAACCCCGCCCCCTACCACTGATTGGCAGCTTTCTGCCTACGTATGCAGAGTGCACACAGAAAGCTGCCAATCAGTGGGGTGGGTGGGATTATACAGGGCTCGGCATTCCGAGAACTGCTAGAACACTATTTTGAATCAAAACTGCAGAAATCAGTACACTAAGTGTTACATTGCTGGAATCAGGGTCTCTTTTCCTACGTTGATGGGATAGCAAAAAACTGGTGACAGATTCCCTCTAGCAATTTGAAATGTAAGCTAAAATCTGCAGCATAAATTGTGTGTGTGTGAACGAACCCTACATTAACATGGTTTGGATTTAAAATTCACTCTTTTTTTTGTGTGCGCAGCTTTTATCTGTGGCATTTGGATGAGATTTGATAAAATCTTAGCCACAATTCTGCTACAGATTGCTAATTTTCCGCCCAGAAATTCTGGACCAAAAATATCCGCTATGTTTGAATATATCCTAATGTATTCTAACAAGGTGCTGACAAGTTTTGTGTTGGGCTGAAATAAATACCTTTATTTGGAGTGAATTTCGGTGACGGCGCATATTATGCTCATGACTATTAAAGCATTAAATCCCTGCTGTACTACACAAGTCCCATTCACTCCCGCATGGACAGACTACTGATCCTTCTATGCGTGGGTAATGGATTTGTTGTGATCACTTGAGTGAGCATCAATGGGAGGATAAACAATTCCTTTCTGGAACATGCAATTCCCCATCTGCTGAGAGTGTTTAGTGGCGGGGAGAGTCAAGCCTGAAGCAGATGAGCACGCCGGCCAATCTCATGCTAATGACATGCCATGCAAAGAGCTGGGCGCGTGGCTCAATAAATCACACTGTAATTGAGTCTTTGGGTCACGTTTCACAACCCCCTGTCAGTTGTGTGATTTCATATGTAACAAAAGCGATGGATTTCGGAGCTGCGTTCTTCATAAATAATTTATTTCTCGGCACATATAGAATTCTGTTCAACATATTTTTTTTTAATAATGGTTTTTATGTGTTTATTGAATTTGCTACAAGGCGAAAACCTCACATAATACTTATATAATGGCAACCTCAGCTCGTTTGTATGTATGTGAAGCATAGGGTTGGTATCAAAACTGACCGCTGTTTGGACGCTCACGTTTCCATTTATAGGTTTTACTTCTTTAAAATGCCACAAAAATTTACTGGACTCACTATTAAGGTATGAGAGACGCTGTCAATCACTTCACTTGCCCTATGGGTAAATCTTCCGCCTGCAGGGTGTGACACTGTACTAACTTGTTATACGGCGTCACCTTCATTTTTTGTAATGTTTATGTCTTATATTCTAAATCTACTAGGTAGACCAGACACTATTCATCTGTGTATGTATCAAATGGTTAATGCTCTTATTTGGCTTAATGTAAATTATCATTATTGTTATATTATTATTATTATAAAAATATGAATTATAGCTGATTTTTAGAATTCTTAGGGAAAAAAATCAATACACCACACGTTGCAGAAAACATGGCAGGTCAGGGTGCAACCACCTTGCTACATTAGGAAAATATTCCAATATATTGAATTACAGTGTATACGGCCTATCAGTAATATATTAAGAATCTGTCAAGCAATTTATATATTTAGTAAAAACCAAATTCAGGCATTAAAAAGGCTTCAGAATATCTAGACATTTTGTGCTATATGCATAACATCAAGCAACCCATGTTTTATATGTCAGATAGACAAATGCTTTGTAATTATATCAAGAGAGGAAAAATCCTTATTCCGTTATTTCCAAGAAAATTTTGCAAACAAAAATAAATCTATTGTTGAACTCAGTTTTTCTTCAATCAGGGTTTTATGACGCTTTATATAGACCAGGTGATAAATACTCAATCTTTTTTTTTTCTGGGTAGTAAGAATCTGAATAAAGCTTGCATATTTAGGTTGTGAGCCCCAATGGGGACAGTGGCGATAGTGTCTGTAAAGCGCTATGGAATTAATGGCGCAATATAAGTGAGTAAAATAAATAAAAATTAATAAAATATATTCTTAATATAAAGGACACTTTATGGGAACCCTTGAGGTTTTTACACTGCAATAGTCAGATATAAACCTCTATTGAGATGATACGACATAACACAACAATTCGGGAACATTGGTGTGCTACTGTCTGCTCGCTCAAATCTGTGGCACACTCATCCTGTCAGAGAAGTGTGCCTGAGTGATGTACAAAGCCTTAAAGAGACAATGCAGGAAACTGCCCTGGGGTGTTTACTATTCACATTGGCAACAAACCTTTGTATGAATGAAATTCTTGGCCAGACAGATGGGAGTAAATAATGTTACAATGTGGAATAAGGAATGAGATGAGCTCACAGCTCCAGCCTGGCCATCCTTTGTAAACCTGGACAATGATCAGGGGTGCAGAATTCTGCAACCTATTTAGGAGAGGCTCAGATCAGTTGGATCAGGCGGCCGGACGCACCACTCTACCTCAGTGAGAATGAGCACAATATGCAGCCGCAAGGAGGACGCTTTACAGACCTTGAACACGTCTTTCTCAACCAAAGGTAAGGGACCTGAATGGCCCAGATCTGAAGGGCACCTCTGTGCCGGCCAGACCGCCCATTCTATGGGAGATGCTATATTCTGACAACTTTTTAAATATGTAATTATCCTAAATAATGAATGAAATGTCTCAAGTTATGTAATTAAATATTTAGTACAATATTAGCATGATAGATACTGGGGATATGTAGTAGCCGTTCATCTAAGCAATGCCACATTGCCCAAAGAATAAATGAGATGCGTATTGCAGAACATATAATATTTTAAAAGTTATTATATTTGTAACACACAGCGAAGTAGGGCTTCACCATGCAGTGATATCAGACAAATACCTAACAAGTATATGTGCAGGATGCGTGTACCCCAATCTGAT
Organism: Phyllobates terribilis; assembly: GCF_046119375.1. Taxonomy (NCBI): domain Eukaryota; kingdom Metazoa; phylum Chordata; class Amphibia; order Anura; family Dendrobatidae; genus Phyllobates; species Phyllobates terribilis. Next base: position 641,170,399 of record NW_027362764.1, read on the forward strand.
GATGAAATCCAGTCTGATTCCACTATAGGCTAAAAGCAACTTAGAAGTCCATAAAAACACTACAGATACAAAAATGGAACAAAGTGTGAGCTAGATAAAATCCCCAATGTTGCAATGTATAGCAGTGAAAATGTTTGAATTGACCATTAGAGGAGGATCCCCAAAAAGGCTATAGGTAAGCAAGTAATGAGTACAGTAAAAAATAATGCACCGGAGTAGGAGATGGAAACCTCAACAAAGTGTAACTATACAAGAAGTAATGGCTGAAGTAGGATGAGACTGCTCACCCGCCAAAACAACGTTCACTACTATACATGTAAATGATGTGTTGTAATAATACAAAGATGCAAAACAAAAAATGGTGACCTACGATAACCTTTCTTTCATTGAAAATTACTCTGAATAGAACGGTTTCCATTCTTATCACAAGCCGACCACCATCCATATATAGGAAATGAGAATATTTATACAGAATGTACAATATTTTAAAAGGATAGTTTTGTTTAAAGGAACTTAAATGGAATCCTTCACCAGGTTTTTGCTACCTAATCTGAGCGCAGCATAATTTAGAGACAGAGACCCTGATTGCAGCAATGTGTCACTTACTGGGCTGCTTGATGTAGATCTTATAAAATCATAGTTTTATCAGCAGGAGATTATCACTAGAGGACTAGTAAACATGCTGTCATGTAGGCCTCCACATTGATGAGCTCTGTATAACCCCCACCACTGATTAGCAGATTTCTGCCTATGCACAGTGTACACAGAAAGCTGCCAATCAGTGGCGTGGGCGGATTATACAGCACTCAGCATTCAGAGAACTGCAAGTTCTGCAGCAGAAAAAAACAAATTTTATGACAACTGCAACAATCAGCTCAGTAAGTGATACATCACTGGAATCAGGGTGTCTGCCACTAAATAATTTTGCTCTCAGATGAGGTAGAAATCCTGGTAACAGATTACCATTAAAGGAAGGAATCTAGTCAATGTATATCATGTACCGAAAGTGTCTGCCTTCTGCTGCTCTTGCACCCCTCACCCACCCTCCTGATCGCATGTAGATGATAAGGCTGCAGTGTGGTCACATCTGGGGATCATGTGCAGTGATCAGGAGATCACACAGATAAGAGGCTCTGGCACTTTACACAATAAAGCGAACCTGAGAAATGATGTTGCTCATATTTTCGCATTAAAATGGAATCTAACACCAGGTTTTTGCTATATAGCCTGGGAGCAGTATGATGTAGGGGTTGAGACCCTGATTCCAGCAATATTACAGTCTCACTCAGAAACAATACTGCAATGATTTTTCTCAAGTTCTGCTCCTATACAACAGATATGCGGTATATAACGTATATATACTTGTTTACAGTTTTAATGAAAAGTAAGAAACAACATCTTTATATTCTTGGCACTTGTAAGAGCTTCATATAAATGTTGTCTCCCACTGACTCCATCTACCATAACTATTATAATAGGGAATTTCACGAACAACATTTCCTCCATGTTATCCCCCAGGAGATACAGATTGCATAACTGGACATGGTGCTTTCATCTGAATGATTGATTGTGTTGTTAGATCCTTTGTGCTGAGAACAATCCTATTGCAGATGTGAAGGAGTTCCCTGCGGTGTATCTTAGCAGATGTTTAAAGTACCACTCCGACGGGGTGTTGTCATCCAGCCCCTAGTAGTATACTTACAGTACCAGCTGCCATCATCTTCTGTTATCGGCGGCACTCCGGTCATCTTTTGCAGGTTGTGACCTGCCGGATGGCTCCAGTATCTGCTGGACCAGCCAGAAGTCACTTGTGAATGTAAGTCTTTGAGAGGCAGAACAAGGCCAGAACGCGGCCCTCATAGACTTACACTGAGAGCTTGTGACCGCTACCTCTGACTTTTGGTCAGTCAGATGTTGCAGTCACAAGATGGCGGCGCGGGACTGGAGCGGTGACGGGAAGAGCAGAAGATGGCGGCTGGTAAGTATGGTCAGGGAACATGCATTAGTGATACCACTCCGGAGGTGAAATAGAAAGGAAAACACTTGAGTGGGGCTTGAAAGGGAACGTGACATCAGAACATGACCTATTATTTAAATCATTTTTTTGTTTAACCCTTTTACCACCTTGGATGTATGAGTATATCCAAGGTGGTATCCCTGCACTCCATGCGGGCTCCGGTGCTGAGCCCGCATGTTACCGGGCACATGACGGCTGATCCGATCAGCTGTCATGTGCCCCTAACAGGCACGGATTGATTCGCGATCCGCCCACAGCTGTTAAATAGTTAAATGCCGCTGTCAATCTCTTAACATCACCGTGCCAGAAGCGTGTCACTAGTCCCGCCCATGAGCGCCCGTGTCACATGACCGCGGATCGCCGATGGGTTGGCATGACAAACCTGGGTCTGCAGGAAATCCGTGTGGTTGTCATTGCCGGGAGTGCTGAAGCCCTGATGTGTGTAGCACAGGCGATCAGATGATTGCAGCTTCTAGTCTCCCATGGAGACTATTGAAGCCAGTGTAAAGTAAAAAAATAATGTTTTTAACAAATATAAAAGTTTAAATCACCCCCCTTTCGCCCCATTCAAAATAAAATAATGAAAAAAAATCAAACATACACATATTTGGTATCGCCGCATTCAGAATCGCCCGATCTATCAATATAAAAAAATAATTAATCTGATCGGTAAATGGTGTAGCGAGAAAAAAATCAAAACGCCAAAATTGCGTTTTTTTGGTCACCGCAACATTGCAATAAAATGCAATAACGGGCAATCAAAAGATCGTATCTACCCAAAATGGTATTAATAAAAACGTCAGCTCAGCGCGCAAAAGATAAGCCCTCACCCGGCCCCAGATCCCAAAAAATGGAGATTGTAGGGATCTCAGAAAATGGCGCCATATTCTTTTTGCAAAATTTGGATTATTTTTCACCACTTAAATAAAAAAAGAACCTATACTTGTTTGGTATCTGCAAACTCGTAATGACCTGGAGAATCATAATAGCAGGTCAGTTTTAGCATTTAGTGAACATGGTAAAAATAATAAAAATAAATAAATATTGTTGAATTGCACTTTTTTTGCAATTCACCACACTTTGATTTTTTTTTCCCGTTTTCCAATACAAGATATGATAAAACAAATGGTATTGTTCAAAAGTACAACTCGTCCCGCAAAAAACAAGCCCTCACACGGCCATATTGACTGAAAAGTAAAAAAAAGTTATGGCTCTGGGAAAGCAGGGAGCAAAAAAGGAAAAACCCAAGGTCGCAAAGGGATTAATGTGTTTTTTTTTTAATTGTTAATGTGTTTTATCCAGTTATCACAATCTTTATTAAAAGTAAGGATTTTCATACTGGACACTGGGGTTGTTTTAGACTCATACGTCCTTTTGCTTTAGGAAATCCACAGCTGCATTAGCGGCAATAGACTAGCTATGACTTTTTTATTAAAGCATCTAATGAGCGTTTACAAAGGTCATTGTGAACAAAGAGGGAGTAGGGTCAGATGTGAAATCACCTATTGTGTATGTTGTATACTGTGCTAATAGATGTGTATAGAGGTGTTACTGCCTCTGCTGATAATGTTCCTGCTGAAAACTCTCCCTGAAAAGGCAGGAAGTATGAGTCCAAAAAAGCCCCAGTGGCCAGTGTGAAAATTACAAGATTACTCATTTTTTTACTTTTCTGTTCTAAGAGAAAAAATATCATGTAAAATAAAAATGTAATTTAAGCAATAGATCATTTTCTGATTGTTCATTCCCTTTCGTCATGTCCGACACCGTATTTTGCGCAAATTCTTCTTTTTTTATTTAGAATACAATTGTATATTCATACTTTGTCCCATTTTTCTCAAGTGTTTCAAAGTATGCCAAGTATGTGCCATGCTGCATCATAAAAGCCAGCCTACAAAGCTCACAATTGGGGCCATTTAGACGGGCGGATGATCTGCCTGTAACAAGCACCGACTGATGATACAGCTTGTCTATGGAGGCTTGCTACATCTCTGGTTTATGAGGCAATCATCTGTACCTGTAAACTGTATGCAGGCGAACAATCGTTACTACAAACATTTGCCCCCATACAGTTTCCACATTCTCTGTTTGCACAAGATGCAGGATCCAACACCTATCTAGGGTTATTACTAAATACTATTTGTTTGTACATGCAGAATTATGTATGGTACATCATTTCATTCTATCATTTTTATTCATTATTACTTTTCAGCACACAGCACATCCAGAAGAAGGTTGTCAAGTAACCAGAGGATACCATCAAATAATGTAAGAAAAAATGAACATGTACGCTAAGAAGTACCATTTATGTTATTCACTTACAATGGCATATCTAGTAATAATCAATAATAATGCAAAAATCTATAACAGGACCTCCAACTTGTTAATTAGAAGACTGGCAATCAGTCTTTCGGACCCATTGACCTGATTGCAATTGCATCACTTGCTATGTGGGTAATGTCAGGGACTTGTTATAGGAGAGTGTGATGTTATGATATTATACCTGTGGATTGGGCAATCAAAAATCCTTGGCGTATTGTATCAATCAGTCAGCTATACATGCTACCAATGCTACGGTGATAGTGAGCAGCATGGTGGCTCAGTGGTTAGCACTGCCGCCTTGCAGCGCTGGGTCCTGGGTTAAAATCCCAATAAAGGACAACATCTGCAAGGAGTTTGTAAGTTCTCCCCGTGTTTCTGTGGGTTTCCTCCAGGTTCACCGGTTTCCTCCCTCACTCCAAAGACATACATCTAGATTGTGAGCTCCAATGGGGACAGTGATGACGTATGTAAAGCGCTGTGGAATATTATGCTATATAAGTGAGTAAAATAAATTACTCATGGGAAAAGATACTGTGACTTTCACCACTTATGAAAAAAAATTTGAGCAAACAAGCCCAAATGCAACACCTTCAAATACCCCATTATTACAGCAGATCTTATACGTATATATTTTGAGCGGTGACCTAAACTTTTGTCATCGCTTACTCCATTCCGTAGGTGATTGATCCTCACTGGACAAAGAAGTATTTGCCCCAGCAAACTGACCTTTTACATGTTCTATGCAAAAGTGAAGAAACTTGGAGACTTCCTCCACCAGAACCTTTCAGGCGTCGGCGTTCTACAAAGCATGGTAAGTAGAACTCAAATATCTATGTAGGCCAAATTCACATAATACATTTTGAAGTGTTGATGTGGTAAGCCAATGTGGCCAAATCTGACCTAATATGTTTTATTTTTGAGTTTGGGCATGTTCAATTTTTCTACAGCCACATCTTAGGTGAAATTAAGCATTACATTGAAATCAATGGGATACCTATGTATTGCATGGACATGTCAAGTCCTCTAGGGCAATAAATCTTTTGTAGCCACTTTACACTATGATTAGTAGATTTGAGATCTGAACAAAGAACCCCCACCCCCTTCCCACACACCATTTTACCCAGCTGAGCCATTTTAATTTTTTGGGCTTTAGTATTTAACTGAAGAACTAGTAAACTAGATATGTCAGGTATAACTTGTAATGAAATAATAGTACTATGATAAGTTGTGGTTATATGTTGATACTATAATAGAAAAATAATATACAAAAACGTAAAACACAATTTCTATTTTGCAGGTGTATGTATGGAAAGCAAGACACCAAAATTTGGCAAGACAAAACAGAATGTGGCACTTCAAAATGTAAGACTGCATTGAATTTCTACTTAGTACATTAATAATATAGTATGGTATAGTTTTCCTACCCTGTCATAGAATACAAAGCTGCCAAATAAAGTGGAGACATCTAAACATGGAGAGTCATCTGTGCATAGTACTAAACTGAATCTGTCAGCAGGTTTTTGCTATGTAATCTGAGAGCATCATAATGTAGGGGTAGAGAACCTGATTCCAGTGATGTGTCAGTTGCTCAGCAGCTTGGTGTAATTTAAATACAATCAGTATTTTATCAGGCAGCCCAGCTAATCTATCTATCTCGCCCCCACCACTTTTTAGCAGCTTGTACATAGGAATATACCAATCAGAGGTGTGGGCAGGGTTATACTCAGCTCAGGATTAATAGCACTGCTACATTTTCAACAGATAAAACAGGGATTTTATCAAAATTGCACCAAACAGTCCAGTAAGTGATGCATCGCTGGAATCAGGGCCTACATAGCGAAAACCTGCTGACAGATTCCTTTTAATGAGGATCTTTGATTTTTCTTGTGATGCTACTAACAGCCTTTACTATACATTTCTGAAATATTGTGCACTGCTTTTCTCACAACGTGCTAGATATAAGTAGTGTACAAGAAAAATAATGCAATGCACTGTAGGGTTTCACGCTCTCAGGTAGGTAGTAAGTAGCGTTCACACAGGCACTGGATTCTTATATCAAAACAATGTGATAATTATTTTTCACTGGTTGCAGAATACCAAAACAAAACCATAAACATAAATCCCTAGCCTTGTCCAGGCGCTAACTAAACAATACAGACCCTGACTACTCACACACGGCTGAGGTAGTCCCAATCCGGTCAAACAAAACAGATATCGTCCATAGCAACCACTGATACTTGCAGTTTGGGGCACATGGCCTGTGCAGACTCTTCTTAGAGAGATTCTGACCTGTCTCACTCTTTAGCTCCAACACAAACTCAGTCTGGTCAGCTTTCCCCAGCTGACTGACTAAGATGAACACCTAGCCTTTTTATATGCAGAGCCAGCCAGGAGCACATAATCTGAGCCTGTAGAACTAGGACCCTAGCCTTCCTGGATTTGCTACATTACCCCCCCACCTGCCCAAAACCAGGGGCTTGGCATCATCTGCCAACACACAGAGCCTACAGGGCTTTAAATTGACCCGAACGTGAGGCTCATGCTTGATGACATAAGGATGACCTGGTGCCTCCAAGAACCTGCTCCTATTTTTGGGTACCGATTTTCGGCCATGCTGATTTTGGGAAGGTGGCAAAGTTTCTTTCACTTTTGCACCCACCATGTTGGCTTCTGACCAGGTAAACAAGCAAGGGGTTTCGAGCAGGTTCCTATCCTTCCATGATTTTAGCAGGTTGCCATAATATATTGGGAAGGGTGTCCTTTTCCCTGGTCCTTGTACTTGATAATTTACCTCTCCAACCTTTTCCCCCACCTTTTACCCTGTCTCTTGGTAAAGAATCTGTTCTTCCCTGTGGGTAGTAAGACAAGTACCCAATCCCCAGGCTTAAATTGTCTCACTCTAGCCTATCGATTATATCCCCCTGAACTTTTCCTCTTGGGATTTGAGAAGGCGCTCTTTTACCTATCCTTTCACTTTGGTCCGACCATACAACTGATCATTATGCCTGGCCCCTTGGGGAAGCCAATTCTCATCTCCCGTCTCCTGCAGAACCCCATTTAACACACTTACACTTTCCAGAATACCTTTTCCTGTTAAGTTCCTGACCTGCGCAGTCCCATAGTTGTCCTGGTACTCCTCCAGGTCAAGGATATTGGCTTCAGGAGATGCTTCCTCATCCTCCTTTCTAACCAGTACAGTGAATGGAAATTCACCGTTTACATCGTGTGACTTTACCATAGCAAACTCCTGGTGACATACCGGACTACTGGGTGCTACAGCTTCAGCTCATAAGTTCCAGAACAATGGAAAATATCAAACCGATAACAAAAGCTTGCAACAAGTTCCAGACCACTTCCACTTGGTCAGACACGGAACCACAGTCTGTGCGCATGTCGACCTGGGCCATAGGATAGTTCTTGACATCTCCAAATATACACCTTACCCCTACCCCTTTCCTAGGGACTAGCACATGCATAAGTGTGGCCCTTGCCAGGGTCACAAAACTCCCTGAGTCCAGAAGTCCCATCACTTGGACACCATTCAGATTCACCTGTCATTCCTAAGGCCCCTTGCCAGGATGAGGAACAGCACTGCAGGCAGGGTAGGTGAAATAGGAGTAGCGCCTGCATACACTGCAGTCCATTGGCTCTAAAGGCAAGGGACAATGGGCTGAGATATGACCCAAGGCACGACACCCCCAACTGACAATGTTACGAGATATACTCCTTGAACCCAGCTCTGACCCCTACTGGGACCTTGGGTGCTCCTCAGAGGTGATCTTGGGTCCCTTCTTTTGCTGGGTATCCATGAAAGGTAACCTCAGGCTCCCTTGACTGCTCAGGGAGTTCTCCACAGCCAAGTATCTTTCCACCAGGCTCACTAAGCCATCTGTATTCTGGGGATCTCCCTAGGCAAGCCAGTTTTTAACAAATTTAGGTAATGAGTGTATAAATCTGTCCACTACCACTCTTTCCACAATTTGTGTCAGAGAGCACGTCTCAGGCTTCAGCCACTTCTGGATCAGGTGTAACAGGTGAAACATCTGGGACTGGGGAGGTTTGTCCCTTTGGTAGCGCCAGTGACACCCTGATGGACTGAGTGATGCCAGAATCTCTGTCTTCAGCTTGCCGTACTCCTTGGCATCCTGCAGGGCAAGGTCATAATATGCCTTCTGCAGTTCCCCAGTAATATATTGCGCCAGGACCTCTGCCCATTGCTCTGGGGGCAGGTTCTCCCTGTCTGCGACCCTCTCAAATACAGTCAGGAAAGCCTCGTCGTCGTCCGGAAGAGTCACCTTCTGTAAGGCCTCTTGTACCGTTCACCTCACCCGGATACCTTAACTTTGGCCGGCGGGTGGTGCCATCTCCCTGATCTGGACAGTGTCTGCCAAGATAGCCATCTGCTGCTAATGCTGCTGTTGCTCCTGCTGCTGAAACTGCTGATGTTGCTCCTGCTGCTGCGGTTGAAACTGCTGAATCAGGAGTTTGTTAGTTTCTTGTTGCTCCTGCAGCTGCATATTAGCCTGGACAAGTTGCTTAACAATCTCCTCCATGCTTTTAGACTGTGTTTTCAATACTGTAACTGCATTTACCCAGGACGTTTAATCTTTATACTAAAATCGCCTGTGCTCTCTGAAATTTCACACCCGCATATCATCCACCAATTGGAGGGTTTCATGCTTTCAGTTAGACATTTGGTAGCGTTCACACAGGCACTGGATTCTTGTATCAATGTGACGTATATTTTTTACTGGTTGCACAATACCAAACAAAACCATAAACATCAATCCCTAGCCTTGTCCAGGCGCTAGCTAAACAACACAGACCCTGGCTACTCATACATGGTTGAGCTAGTCCCAATCCTGTCAAACATAACAGCTATCATCCATAGCAACCAGTGATACTCGCAGTTTGGTGCACACGGCCTGTGCAGACTCTTCTCAGAGAGAGATTCTGGCTTGTCTCTCTCTTCAGTTCCAACACAAATCCACTCTGGTCAGCTTCCTCCAGCTGACTTACTAAGGTGAACACCTAGCAAACTTGGCTTTGCTACAGCGGGCAAATTAGGACTTATCTGATCTTTAAAGACTTTTATTTCTGAATAGACAGGACTCATATGATCTCATTCACACCTCAAGTGTAGGTACAAACCAAGTGTCCATTTCTCTAGTAATCCACACCACATCCACCATCCATTGCCTCCCATCTCACCTTTTGCAAAATAACATAGAAGGGGGACATGTCTTCCCAATAGAAAAAGCACCGTGAAAATTAGTTTACAGCAAGAAAGCTTTTATTATACTCAAAAGATAAAAACTTATTACAATGAGCATAAAATATCATGGTGAGGTCAGCTGCTCAATTCAAATAGCCTCTTCAGAAAAGGGGAGGAGAGGGAGGCGGACAGAAACTCTAGTGTTACCTATTGGAAGAACCAATCCTAAAAGTCAATATTAACCCTTTAAAGGGCATTGCCACATGACTTAGAATAAGAAGCCAAACCAGGAACTCCCGTTGCAGACACGTATTTCAGGGTGTTTGCTTCTTGTCAGCGAAAAACAGGAGAAGCAGCATCTACTATACTCTATGACCCCGATTCATCAAAGTGTTTATTGCATAGTGCAAAACATTTTGAAAAGTCTCAAAATTTTTGTGCAACGCTTTCATGCCAATTTAGGACAGCTTTGCCAAATTGAGCAGAGCTGGGGATAAGCCTGGGTGGGACTGGGCATGGCAATGCCCATCCAACAAATTCATCAAAAGTGACAGCTTACATTATGCCCACTGAATGAATTTGGCTCTTATTCCTGCACGCCCCTCATAAAGACTGGAGTATGAACCACCAGTCTTAATAAATCGGTGCCTATATTTCTAGAATGTAGGGAACTGTGTAGTTGACAACTGGCTAGATATAACTAGTGTAATAGCATGATACATGTAGAAAACATGTAACTATACTGGCCAAAATAGTTCAACTAATGGTAAAGCAGATTCATCTAATGGTTGAGCTCAATGGGGTTTGTTCATTTTTTTGCAGGATACGGCCATACTTAGTAATGTGTCTGAAAACTTCACGCTGCAGTTTACTAATTGACATGATTCTGCATATAAACAGCCATTTTACCCGCGGAGACATGTGGCCAGCTGCTGTTTACCTGCAAAATTGTGCAGCCATTAACAATCCGTTTAAAAAATCACACTGACCTATGGTTAAACCGCAGGTTGGCACAGTTTTCCTTTCACTAGTTGTGCCCGTACCCTCCGAACAATTGTAAAAAAAAAAAAAAAAAAAGACACATGCTCATCAGCAACCAACTTTGCTATGTAATTTTACTGAGTCATGCCATGCGAAACAAATGAGCACAACCACCTGCTGCCCCTAATGATGCAGCAAGCCAATAAATTAGAATGCATAATTACTTCTCAGCCACGGATTGGCATGCCATAAATACATACTGCATGTAACTCAGTCATTGTCTTTCATCAAAAATTGCAAAAAAAAAACTAAATTAAAAAAATTACATGTACTAATATTTCTTGTCTTGTAGTGTTATTCCTACACAGATTATCATAGAGATTTAAATAAATATATTATTTTTTTCATGAATCTAATATTAAGCAGTAATCTGAAGTCAGATTGTTAGTCCCAGTGGGAACAGTGATGATGTATGTAAAGGGCCATGGAATATGATGGTGTTATATATAAAATAAAGTATATTGTTTTGATGTGTGTCCTAATAATGCTAGAGTATGATTGATAGACATTGCAGATAACCTTTGTTTTAATTCTGCCTTTTAGAACCCTCTTCCCTCATCATCGTCAGTCCTTAATGTGACCAAGCAGATTGCCAGCACTTTGCCAAGGAGAGACGTCACTGGTGTCACAGTAGGGTAAGTCCCCTCCCCAGCAAACTCTGAGTAAGCAGCTGCCGCTTGAGTGACAATAGCTGCACTGTGTAATTGAAGTAGGTCAGGTCCCTAATGTCCCCTGGACTTAAGAGAATAACAGGTGGCTTGGGTTAGGGGTCAACTATTTACCATAAAACGCAGGCAACTACAAATGATCTAATTAGAAACTTCAGTCAGTGGAATCATAATCATATATTGCCCACTGATTGCCAGCAGAAGAGCATTTCAATGACAATGGACATCTCAGAAAAAGTACAGCGCCCCTGTACTAAAAATAGAATACGTCCTCCAATCCATTGTACTGAGTGTGCACAGGGTTTTCACTGTATTCATGACTTGCCCCATTTCAATATGCAAAGAGTACATTGTTTTAACATAATTTTATTGACTCTCGCTCTAATAACTGCACTTATTAGGTGCCCGAAAAAAAAGAGATTTAGTGCAATTATTCTAAGCAGGTGCACATTCGCGTGTATTACAGTTATACCCGTTCATCTTGGCATGCGTTTGGGTTCAAATTAGCCCCCGGCTTAACATAAAAAGCACTTAATTATTCAGTAGATGGGATATTTGGAGTTCATTTGATGATTGTACCCTTTTAAAGGAGTTTTACAAAGGATCTAAATAAGATACACATTGAGAGAGGAAGCACAGGAAGTTATTTTCACTGCCCAGGCAAAAGGAGAACACTTTGCACAGTATGTACTTACTTAGAACGGATGTTATGTGCCCGGGTGATGAATGATGAATTTAAATTTTATTGAAAATAATAAAAATTGCCTCCTATTGTTGGATTGCAGGTGCAATGATCCAAGGCTTGTTGACATTGAAGAGGACATTGTCTATGAAAATGAGGCCTATTTGCCTCTAACTGCCAACTGCACGGCCAAAAAATCACCAAGCCTCCTCCAGAAAATGGGCCTGAAATTCAGGAAGTCTGTGGAGTATATTGGTGCTTCAAACTGTGCCTTTGAGGAAGACTGAAGGAAACCGTATGTGACATGGGTATCGCTGTTCTGATCACTGCTGTGATCTCACGTCATCGAGCCAAAAAATGGACCTGTTATCGTTACTCATTTATATTCTACAATGCACTTGATTGACTGGAAAGGAAACACTGAAACCCTGCCCGGATGAGAAATATCAGATAAGAGTTCATTTTATGAGAAGAAGATAACTTGTGGATCGTAAGGTTAATTTGGAAACATGAGTCCCCAGTAGACTCCAAGCAGCTGCGAGTTTGGAGCTCCATGGTGGTTTGTGAGGCACATGATGCTTTATGAGGACCAGTATTTGGCCACATGTGGATGCAAGCTTTCTGACCACAACGGACCACCAAGATATTACCTGGACACTGGGACAAAAATGTGTGCATCTATCATAGGACTACTAAGGTCCTGGGCAGAAATCAAACCGGGTTTCCATGACTTGAATCGAATACTCCTGCTTACTTGAATTTTCCATCTGTTATGTGGGGACTTGTATTCTGTTTTTGCACTGTGACTGCAGTATATAGGCCCCTGTAACCAGAGGCTGTATTCTGCTGCATGCCCCCTAAAGTAATATTTAAAGGAAACTTTTCAGAACTTTTTACACCCCCAAACCATTTATATGTCTGTTTAGCCCCTCAAAAGATAAGCAAGTTGATCCCTTTATGACCCAAGGCAAGAAATCATGTTTCGAAGTTACGTATATATATATATGTGTCTGTAAGTACATTGGCCCTGACGATGCACTTACAGCTCCTCAGACTCATACTGTATTTCCTGCCTAGTGCCACTCTCCTCTGGTTAATTGACAGGTCTTACCCGGGAGCCGGCCTGTGGTCACTGTCCATGCACCTCACCCCTATTACATTGGATGATACCTGAGCAGAGTGGGCTGACTATTTTTTTGTTTGCCTTTGTTCACTTTGGCTCAGATATATGGCAGGAAATAGTACAAGCCTGAGAAGCTGTAAGTGCATCGTCACGCCCCAATGTACTTCCAGACCCAAATATACAGAACTTCAGAACTTGCTTATCTTTTCAAGGGCGGCATAGTCGTATGAATGGTTTGGAATCATAAATGTTTCTGACAGGTTCTCCTTAATTCCTTTACATCCCCAGGCACTTACCAGGTTTCTTTCATTCATTAGTTCTAGCCTTGCTGAAAACTAGGGTTGTTTCACATGTGGCCGACCACTCCATGGAGTCTCACCCTAAGAGCCCCATTCACATTGGAATTAAATCAGCTGAATATTAACATTTAAATAATGTAGAATACAAAGTTATATTGTGGTACCATGTTAGCCACAAAATTTGCCCAAAAATGACAAAAGCATTCTCGGAGTGATACCTTTATTGGCTAACCAGAAAAAAATATGTATATATGCTAGCTCCTGCTTGAAGAAGGAGCCTGTGTGCTCTGAAAGCTTGCATATATATATTTTTTTCTGGTTAGCCAATAGAGGTATCACTCCGAGAATACTTTTGTCATTTTTGGGCATAAAAGTATTCACATCAAACATTTAAGTAAATCCTTCTATTTCTACTATTTACACATAGTAAAAAGGATGTCTGGTCACTGAAAATGTTTTAAAAAAATGCTTAGAAAGGTATAAAATAATAAAAGTAGTAATTCACCCCTGTGATTCCCTGTTGCTCACATTCCAGCACTTGCAGGGTCCCCTGCAGCCTTGGTGGATGTCTGACCTCTGCAGTCACTCACTGGCTGCAGCGCTGACATAACTAGTCGGGGACTCTTGAATGGGAACAACAGAGGATAGGTAGGGTGAGTATGACTTCTGTTATTATTTTACCACCATTCTGAGTGTTTGTTAAAAAAAAATGTTGAGTAGCCAGACAATCCCTTTAAGCTAATTTTTAATAATAAAAAAAAATAGTCCTTTAGTTCCCAATCTGGAGATACAAAAAGTCAGGAGGCAGGAATACTGTGGGGTTGATTCATCAAACCTTTTACATCACAAAAGTGGTGTAAAAGCTTTGAAAAGTGGTGGTGACGTTTTTGCACAACGTGGAGTCACACAAACGTTTTTTGACTTTTGGCAATTTCATGCCACCTTGGATCGGCTCCGCTAGGTTGGCAGAGCTGGGGAGAAGGGGGGCAGGGTGTGGCTATGCACACTGTCAAATAAATCAAATCTGCCGGGTTTTTTACGTCAGAAATGCTACTCTAGTCACTGACTGGAGTAGCATGTCTGGCACTGTGCACGGAGGCACACATCACTTACTAGAGGGGCCAAATTCATTAAGTGGCATGTGCCTCTTAATGAATTTGGCGCTGTGTACTCTGCCAAGAGTGCAAGCTTGCACTACCCCAATCTTGATGAATTGGCACTTCCGCTTTCCACGCTCATTCCCCCAGGTCACTTTTAACACAAACCACAAAATAAAATTGCATGAAAAATTGTTTACCTAGAAAGTGAATTCCACGTGCGTGGGGCTTTAAGTTAGAGACCATTGTTTCTAAACTGGACATGCCGATAGCTTGGACCCGTGCACCCCGCCATTCCTTCACTAGAAAAACCGGACGTATGAGAACACATATGGTACTAATGAATGTTTTATTTCTAAATTATAAGATTTCTTGCCAGTGACATTAAGTACACATGAGCCCTAAATCTTATAATAAAGAGCAATAACTGAACCTTACACGTTGTCCTGCCGCATGTGCACCTTCCTAGGCCCTGCAAATATCCAACCATCTCCTGCTTTCTGCAAGTAGCGTATAATATTGTACCAGGGTCTCCCATGATAATGCTTTAATGAGCACAGCGCGGTCATCTAGTATTATACCTTGCACTGTGTATTGTGTTACCGGATAAGATGCTGCTTGGTAATGAATCTCTTTATAAAGCTGTCTCCTTTTGAGAGATCAGATTATAGTCATAATGGAGGATAATCTGCAGGACTCCAGAGCTGGAAGGGCTGGTTCTTTTCCAGCACTATTATATTTTACCAAATGCTTGACTGGTGTAAAATGATCAACCTTTAAGAGGGGCTCACAGGTGGACCACAGGTTGTGCTCCTCCCCAGACATAAGGTGCGCCGTTCACTCATAAAGCCAGGCGTGGAAAGGGTTATTTATTGCTTTACATATTTATAATGATGACATTTAATGTGCTTTTTTATCATAATGTATTTATTTATACCTGATGTATACAAGGCATTGTCATGTAAATGTGAGCAGAATATTTTATAATGAGCACAATACTGATGCTGGAATGCCCTTAATATATGTATTTATGGATGTTACTGTGTGTGATTATGAAGCGATGAATGATTGATGTACATAAGTATATTTTCATGTGATTTTCTTTTTACGTCAATAAAATTTCGTACAACAATAAAGTGAAAAGGTCTTGTCTCATTTTTATCAGATTTCTCCATGTTTATTAAACTTTATGGACTCGTGCACATGGCTTTTTTACAACCATGTTGTGTGGACTTTTAATATGGCATCCCTAGAAATCCATGGGCTGTATTACACCTCTGTGCATTCTCCATTACATGCTGTATGGTGTTTTCAATTCTTCGCAATAAGATGTTGGATCCATGTGACCGCACATACACCTATGAATACGGACTGCAAAGAATTCCATTTCTAAACTACTACACAGGTGATATATTCCTGCACTCCTCATGTATCTTCATGGATTTAACCCCTTCATGACCTTGCAATTTTTTGTTTTTTGCTCTCCTTCCCAGAGCCATAACTTTTTTATTTGTCCATCAATATGACCGTGTGAGGGCTTGTTTTTTGTGGGACGAGATGTACTTTTGAATGACAAGACTGATTTTACCATATAGTGTACTGGAAAATGGGAAAAAAATTCCAAGTGTTGGTGAAATTGCTAAAAAAGTGCTATTCCACAATTGTTTTTGTTTTTTTTTTTACCCTGTTCACTAAAGGCTAAAACTGACCTGCTATTATGATTCTCCAGGTCAGTACGAGTACGCAGATATCAAACATGTATAGGTCCTTTTTATTTAAGTGGGCGGGTCGTATGACGCGCTTCCGGCGTGCTTTAGTTAAATGCCGCTGTCAGTGATTGACAGCGGCATTTACCATGTTAACAGCCACGGGTGGATCGCTGTACATGAGAGCTCATCAGATCAGCTGTCATGTGCCTGAAAAAGTGCAGGTTCAGCATCGGACCCGCATCAAAGGGAGGGAGACTACCTTGGACTTACCTATATCTATGTACAAGGTCGTAAAGGGGTTAAAGGGAACCAGTTAGGTGATTCATGCTGCTCAAGCCCTGTGAAGTAGGAATTAGAGATGAGCGTTGTTCTACTCGAACTGTTCGCCAATCTCAAATTCGAGCTGTTTTGGGCGGTGTTCGAGCCGTTCGGCGAACACGAACAATTTGAGAAAAATTCGGCTGTTCGAGGTTATGTTCGATAACTGTTCGTGCACCAAAATCATAACTGGATTTTTTCTCAGTAATGATGAAAATTAATGTTAATACGCAGTTTGAGTGTACAGCGGGGCGGGGGGAGGGGCAGGGGATGGATCTCTGCAGGAATAATGAAGATCTCCATTTTTTTTTCTCTTTCCCGCATTTGCAGTGGGGAGGTGCAGTCTGTCAGCCTATCAGCAGCGCACACACGGAGCGAAGTGCTTTTTTTCACACAAGCAAGGGCATGTGTCATTGGCAGTTTATGTCACATGTCCTTGCCCTGTAAGACCCAGCCATTTTCCCCGTCGCCACCATTTTCTCACTGCTGCAGCTGCGTGTTAGACTGCACCGCTGTTGCTGTGTGCGCTATACCTTGTTAATTTCAAACCAATTTTCGCACAAATATACAGATAGCTTGGGAGTAGGGAATAGTTGTGATTGCAGTCCTTTTAAGGACTAGGTTACAGCATTTCCTACGACTTTTATCAGGGAGGTCTGTGCTCTTAAATAGATAGATTGTGGGAGTAAAGACTAATTGTAATTGGAGTCCTTTTCAGGACTAGGTTACATCCGTTCCTATCAGTTTTTGCCAGGCAGGTCTGTGCCAGTGCTGTGCAAGTTTTTTTCACAGCATTTGGCTGAATCTAGCAAAGCTAATCCTTTTTGGCCTATTGCAGAGTGTGTTAGTCAGTGGAGTAGCCTATCTGTGTTGCAAGATATACCACCTGTGTATAGAATACCAATTTTTTTACTGCACCTAGTGAAGTAAAATCTTTTGGGCATAGCATCATTCTATTAGTCCATCTATACTGACCTCCATCAGGTTGCAAATTGAATATAATTTTTTTCTGCATCTAGCTCTGAAAAAATATTGGGCTTCTAGCTGTATGTGGGACTTGTTGTATTAGTCCATCTATACTGACCTCCATCAGGTTGCAAACTGAATATAATTTTTTTCTGCATCTACCTCTGAAAAAATATTTGGGCTTCTAGCTGTGTGTGGGACTTGTTCTATTAGTCCATCTATACTGACCTCCATAAGGTTGCAAACTGAATATAATTTTTTTCTGCATCTACCTCTGAAAAAATATTTGGCCTTCTAGCAGTGTGTGGGTCTCATTGTATTAGGCCATCTATACCAAGCTCCACCAGCTTTTCAATTAATAATAATTTTTCGCTGCATCTAGCCCTGAAAATAATTTTTCTTCCCAATAGTGGTAGCAATAGAAATATGGGGCGCGCTCCTGGCTTACAAAAATATACGCTTCATAACAAAAAACACCAGCTTAGCGCACTGCATTAATAAGATGGCATCATCGTCTCTCCCAGTGCTAGGCCTACTACCCAGGCTAGCATTCCTGTGCCTAAAACACAATGTATGGGTCCGCGCTAGCCACTATGCTGAGGGGTCTAAAGCTGCTGCTAACGCTTTATAACAATTCAATTGGCAGATTTTCACAGAGCTCTTCCACAATGCCCACCCATCGGGACAACAGTTGCCCACCTTCCCTATGGGATCTAGTGGCGAATAGTTGATGCCATTAATCAGAGCGTCAGTTGCCCCGTCGACGTGGCAAGCATACGGTAAGGCATGGGAAGAGTGGACACGACTAGTAGCAGGCAGACGGGTTGACCAATGTGAACAAGCCAGATCACAAGTCACCATAGAATTTCTCCACCAGCTAATGATGAGGGGCATATCAGGGGTGTCAGCGCAGCGGTGTCTGACCGGAGTAGCATTTCACTTCCAACTACTGAATTGGGGAGATGTGACAAAGATTCATCATCAGACAATCCATAAAAGGGTGGAAAAGGGGTCAGCCAAGTCAGGAGTGTAGACGTCCCGTCCCGTGTCACTAAAACTGATTTCTCACATCATATCCCTAACACCATTAACATGACACTCACAATTTGAAGCAACACTACTGTCTACTGCATTTGTGATCGCCTTCTTCGGGGCGCTATGCATAAGCGAATTAGTCCCTCAATCCAAAATTAGCACCAGTGGAGGCTTATTACACCAGGACGTAGTCATAGCCAATAATGCAATACGTCTACGCATACACAAATCGAAAATGGTTCCAGCGGGCAGGGGCACTTGGGTACTTCTACAACCCACAAACGGTACACTGAGTCGGGTAACAATAGTAAAACCATATCTAACCATCAGATCACAAAGTAATTTGTTCCTATCACACATTGATGGGACGCCATTAGCAAGATACCAGTTCCAAGCTATATTTAATAAATGCATAACATCGGCAGGGAACCACCCCAAAGATTACGGGACACACTCATTCCGCATAGGCGCGGCCACAGAAGCAGCAAGAGCAGGACTGTCAGAAACGGAAGTTCAGAGGATAGAGAGATGGTGATCCACGTGTTTGGCAAGATACATAAGACCGGACTTGTTATCCTAACGTGGTTTGTTTCTTTTACAGGTGACGCTAAGCCAACAGTGTGGGTGATAGGCCACTCGTATATATATTGGGCAGATTAAAGGGCGAAAGTCCGCCCAGGCGGGAGGAAATTAGAGTTTCATAACACATATTTCAACTGGAGAGGTATTAGAGGCCTGCTATGGCCACAGGTACTAATGGAGGTAATCAAGGTAGGGAGAGAGGCAAGATGTCTGGTCATCTTAGTTATACAGGCCGGGGGAAACAACCTAGGTCATCACAAGAGCGCATAACTAATGGCAATAATGAAACTAGACACTGAGCGCTTCAGAGAATTTTTCACAAAACTAGCTATAGTATGGTCAGAGATTGTGCCGATAGCGGTATGGCAAGGTGCGCGAGACATCACGGCCATCGAACGGACAAGGCGGGTAATAAATATTCGGATGGCAAAATTTAGAAGAGACAGAGGCGGTGTAGTGGTACGACACCGACAACTGGAAGGAGATAAAGCAGGCCTCATACGGCCCGACGTTGTTCACTTAATGGATATTGGACTGGACATATTCCTGTCAGGACTCCAGGACGGAGTGGAACAAGCGTTAAGAGTGATGGGTGGGGGTCAGAGTCCTGCATACGAGTACGCAGGATCCTCCGTGGCCTGGAAATAGAAAGGACATGTTGGAGAGTTACACTTGTTGGCCAAGTTGCCGGAGTGGAGACCCAGGGCATGCTGCAACAAGCTGAATTATTTTAGAAATAAAATGTCTTTCTAATGGAATGAGTATAAAGAGTTAATAAAGCTGTGACCGATCCTCACCCATCCAGTTGTAAGAGTTACATTATTGTATTGTCAAGGAAAGGGGGGCGGTAGGGGGGCTGAGCGTCTGGGTTTGGTTGGGGGTCCCCACAGCCTGCCTAGGCTAGATGCATTTAAAAATTCTTATTAGATACACAGGCGGTGCAGCTTGCTTCGCAGCTGGGCTACTACGCCCAAAGTATTGCCTAGGCTAGATGCAGTTAAAAATTCTACGCTGACTAGCAGACACTGAAGATTTGGAGCAGGCCTCTGAGTAAACAGCTCTTCAGACTCAATCATCTGTGTTACCCCAAGCCATAGTGTATGTAGTTTCTTACAGTTAAAAGGGGGGGGGGAGCGACCCAACCCACCTGGAATTGACGATGCCAACGTCACGTAAGACACAGCAAGGGGACTCCAAAAAGAGTTTCCATTTTTTCCCAAAATTGTGGCACAGACACCACTTAACCCTAGAACGCATACCTGGGGCCTCGCAGTCCCGCCCTGTTAATTGTTTTCTATTTTCTGCAAGATTACTTTAGTTAGAATTTTGAAACTCTAGGTATTCTTCATGTATATAGTTGTTTGTCATTTGAGTTTGAGTTATTCAATGTTATTTGCACACGGGCCTAAAAGGCCCCAGGTATATGAAAGTGTAGATTTTTATGGTCATGCGTTCTAGGGTTAAGTGGCATCAATTGCCCCACAGTTGCTTAAAACGGTTGGTGAGGTGATATTACCAAATCCTCAAGCTTTTAGCCTCCCAAGGATAACACAGGATTAGAAAAGTCCTTGCGAATCCATGATTTGTTCATCTTTATGAACGTGAGTCTGTCTACATTCTCAGTGGACAGCCGCGTGCGCTTATCTGTCAGCACACCATCAGCAGCGCTGAACACACGTTCAGAGAGAACACTGGCTGCAGGGCATGACAAGATCTCCAAGGCGTGAGTGGCGAGCTCCGGCCATTTTTCCAGATTGGAATACCAAAATGAGCAAGGGTCCAGTGACACAGTCATGGCTTTGATGTTCACTTGGAGATACTCCTGCACCATCCTCTCTAGGCATTGACTATGTGTCAGACTTCTTGTCTCCTGTGGCCTTGCAAAGGATGGTCTAAAAAAGTGGTGAAACGATTTCACAAAATTGCTGTTACCAGCAGATACTGTGTTACTGTTACAGTTTGAGTGATGAAGACTCGACAGTCCCGCGGTTGGCAAGTTAGAACTGTGAGATTCACTTCGTGCACCACTGGTGTTTTGTGGAAAAGCACATGTAAGATTCTGCAACAGCGTCTGCAGATACTCCTGCATGCGTCAATCCCTTTTTATGGCAGGAATTATTTCGGCAAATTTACTTTTGTACCGGGGATCTAAGAGTGTGGCAACCCAGTAGTCGAGATTACTTCGAATTCTGCAATCTGAGGGTCATGTTGCAGGTAGTGCAGCAAGAAGGCACTCATGTGTCTTGCGCATCCAGGAGGACCAAGTCCTTGTTGTGTTGGTAGCGAGGTAAGAATCATGCTTCTTTCCTCTGCCCTCTCCCCCCAACCTCGCACAACAGAAATGTGATCAAGGTCTCCCTCATCTGATGAGTCTTCCATGCCCATCGCCAGTTCATCCTCCACTTCTTCCTTGGCTCCTGCACCTTCCTCAACAGTTTGGCTGCTACCATGCGCCCTGGTTAATCCCTCTCCCCCACCCTCCCATGCCTGCCTCCTTGGTGCTGCCAACCGTCTGGACCTTGGAGATGTTATCCCTTCCGCATACGACTCCTCCTCTACTTCCTCCACCTCCTCTTGTCCGACCACCTGACACTGAATTCTGTTTAATGTGTGCTCCAGCATGTAAATCACCGGAATAGTTATGCTGATAATGGCATCATCGTCAGCACTAAACATCTTCGTCGCCATTTCAAAACTGTGCAGAAAGGTGTGTGGTGCCCCTGAGGGTGCAGTCACCACAGAGTTACTGCATCTCACCCAGAGGTGTGGTATCTCACCCTCAGGTAAGGAAGGCGTATGGCTCGGGACCCTAACACCTGCATCCAACACATACCCGCAGTGGGGTTAGGGCGAGATTGCTCCTAAGGGAGAGCACAGTCCCAGGTCCCTAGCTGGTGGGAGGATCCTATGTAGTGGGTGCTTAGGGGAGCAGCTTAGGGGAGCACATGACAGGGAGAGTATAAATAGGAAGCCATCTTAGAAAGAGCAAGCCAGTCAGAGGAGGAAAAGTGACAGGAGCAGAGGCTCGGCATGAGCTCTGCTCCGGAGGCGGGCCTAGCCTGGGAGGCCCAGGACTGAAGGAGAGAAGAGAGGAGTGGGAGCAGGAAGGCTCCAGGAACCGAAGGGACCCTAGGGCTACGGGCCGTGCAGAAGGCCACCTGTACTCCCGCTGCTACCAGGAGGTAGAGGGGTCAGGCCAGATAAGGGGAACCGGTCCCTCAACTAGAGGAGAAACAGCAAGGCTCAACTAGAAACCGGAGGCTGCAGCATTTCATGTACTGCAGGCAAAAGTCCACACCAGTCTCACTAAGAAGGTAGCCACATAGGACCCAGGGGACGGAACACAAGTCGCCCGCCAAGGCCCGAGGATACCGGATAGAAGTGTCACTGGGTGTGAGGTGCAGGGAGAAGGCCAGAGAAAGGACACACAGAAGGGGGTCCTGCTAAGTACTCCGGAGCTATCTGGGGGTGGACTGAGCCCCTCACTGAGTACGCACAGCACGACGGGTGAGATAGCTCTGGTACCTGTAATCTGGACTGCAACAACTGTGAGTAAAGATCTTGGGACTGCATCACACGGACTCTGTGTTCATTACTGACTCCCTGCACTACAACCACCATCATCCACCCACACTGCCCTGAAGCTACACTCTTCCTGTGGTGAGTAATAATACCATTGCAGCAAAACCACCAGCTTCAGAGGACTGTTCCGCAGCGGCGGCCCCTTTGGCCGCACTCCACAGGTGGCGTAGTCGGACATTATAAAATCCATATATACAAATTACCGTTGGATTGACCGCCCTGGGTCACGGACCGGGTCACCGCCACAGTGACTACAACCCCCAGCGTCTACCGGCCCGGCTCCGGGTACCCCACGGCCCAGGGGGCGCGTCAACTTCATAGGTCCCTGATCTGAGACCACTCCTGCTGTGTGATTTGCCCCACCTCTGGATCTCGTTGGCCCAGGCTATACGTCAGAAACTATTGCACCAGGGCTTGTCGGTGCTGCCACAGTCGCTGCAACATGTGCAGAGTTGAATTCCACCGTGTCGGCACATCGCATTTCAGCCGGTGAACTGGCAGGCCCAACGACTTCTGTAGAGATGTAAGTCGTTGAGCTGCGGGATGCGAACGGCGGAAGTGAGCACACAGCGACCGTGCCCTCTGCAGAAGGCCATCTAGTCCGGGATAGTGGGCTAAAAATTTATGGACAACCAGGTTCAACACGTGAGCCATGCAAGGCACGGGTGTAACATTGCCCCGGCGAAGGGCCGCACCCAGGTTTGCAGCATTGTCGCACACGGCCTTCCCTGGTTGCAGGTCCAGTGGAGACAACCATTCATGAAACTGGGTCTCCAGAGCTGACCACAAGTCCTCAGCTGTGTGACTCACATTTCCCAGACATTTCAAAGTAAACACTGATGCTGTTGAGCCCTGCTGCCAGCATAGTAAGGAGGTGCGCAGTTAGAAAGCAGGTGGCATTACCAGACAGGCTTTGGGTGCAGGTGGAGGACCGAGAGGAGGTTGAGGAGGCAGAAGCAGTGGAGGAACTTCTAGATAAAGAGGATTGACGTACAACTCGCGGGGACGGCAAGACTTGGACAGCATCCCCTTGTCCTGCTGTCACCATAGTTACCCAGTGCCCTGTCAGCGACATGTAACGCCCCTGTCCATGCCTACTCGTCCAAGTGTCTGTGGTGAAATGCACCCTGTCACACACAGTTTCTCAAAGAAGCGGTGATGTTGTGTGCGACATGCTGGTGGAGCGCAGGCACACCTTTCTTTGAGAAGTAGTGCCGACTGGGCATCTGGTACTGGGGCACTGCGACGGACATAAGGTCTCAAAAATCCACTGTGTCCTCCAGGCGGAAAGGCAGCATTTCTGTAGCCAACAGCTTGCAGATGGTGAAATTCAACCTCTTAGCTTTCTCATGGCTAGGAGGAAATGGTCTTTTACTTGTCCACATCTGAGGGACCGAGGGCTGGCTGTTGTGCTTTGACGGGGTTGAGTAGGGTGTCCCTGGCAAACTGCCGGTCTGTGAGGAAGATGCAGGTGGACATGTTAGGTTGCCTTGATCCAAAGGTGGTGCTCTCGATGTCAGAGAGCTCTCAACACCAGCAGGTGTTTCCACTTCCCAATGAACTGACGACCTGCCAATCACACTGGCTGTTGCAGGTAAAGAGGTGGCAGGTCTGCGTCCAAAAACATGTGTGACTGCTGTCCCCCCAGTCACAGAGGATGAAGAGGCCGCGGATGCACAATATGGGGCAGACGGTGGTTGGCCCAGCCTGCTAGGCCGCATTGTAGCACAGTGAGCTTCCCACTGCAACTTATGCTTCATATCCATGTGAGGGTACATGCATGAAGTACTCAAACTATGGATTTTTTGGCCTCTACTTTTTTGGTGACAAATATTACAGATAACACGAGTTGGGTCATCCTTATCGATCTGAATAAATGCCCAGGCTATGCAAGGCTTAGAGCCCATGCGACCTGAAGAGCCACTACGACTTGTGGTCAGAGGCGGAGTTGTGGTTGAGGATGCAGTTGTTGACGTGCTTCCAGTACTCCGTCTCTGTCCGTCTCTGTCCAGGAAGGCGCAACCTAACCTCGTCGTCAATAGCATCTGTGACGCCTCGCTGCGCTTGGTATCACAGATCCTAGAAGAGTGATATTGATGAAATCCTCCACAAGAGGCCCCCATAAACATTCACACATCTCCACCTTCCACCTCAGACCAGCAGAGGGAGCCCGTTAGGGATATAAATAGGGAAGGTGGAGCTAGGCAGTTCAGTTCCTCTGAAGAGTTCCTGCAGTAGAGAAGCCTAAGAGAGGTCAGTCTGCAGTGGAGCTCAGTCTAGTCTAGAGAACTCAGTTAATAGTTCAGCAGTGGAGCACGAGGCTCCTGCTAGCTAGATTCAGGGAGCCCAGATAGAGCTTAAGGTGTGCCAGCGTCATAAGATCGGTGAAGCGCGGCAAGCTGCCGTTAGTGTGTATAGCCTATTGAGGGCCCGAGTAGGCCGAAGGCGAGTGGCGAGTTAGTACATAAGGGGCAGAGGAGCTTAACCAGCTCACCCCGAAGCATTTACCGGACACCGGATCCGAGCTTACCGGGATCTCTATGACCCAGTAAGGCATAACCGGAATCCCTGGAGAACTACAAGTCCCAGGATCGCTAAGGTGCTGATATGTAACAGAGCCAGGAGACGCTTAGGCCCCGCATACTGGGAGAGTGAACTTCAAGAGAAGGCCCTACCACAAGGTCAGCCAGCGCAGGACAGAGACAAAGTTAGGCCTAGCTCCAGGCAGGTCAGAAACTTACTGCGCAGAGGCAAGAAACAGGAGGCCCTACACCCGCTCATTGGGGAGGATCCTGATATGCACCCTTCACCCTACAGCGCTCCAGGATGTGCCTGAATTTCCTCCAGTAAAAGGTACTGAAGTGACTACCGTGTCCGTTTCCGTTCTTGCTCTGACCCAGCTGGGTCTCGCCTGTCCTGCATTCCCCCTGCATACGCTGCCCTGAGACCTAGCTCCACCTGTGGGGAGCTATACCATCGAGCAGCCTTATCACGGGCCTCAGTGGACTGCTGCAGCGCTGGTGCTTCTCACCAGATACCACAGGTGGTGTCACAAACTCTTATAAAATTAACAATTATCCACCCTTTTAAAGAGTGACCCCAGGGTACGGGCCAGGGAGCCGACCACCGCGACATCCCAAAGGCCAGGCAAAGGCCCGGGTGACCTCATCGACTGGCTGACTGTGGGTTGACAGTAAGTGGGATCTCCAACCTTGTCATCATCACCCTGTGTGTTATCACACCCGTCGTCCTCAAAGCCAACCTCTTCCTGCCCTGACCGAAAAGTCAAGTTGTCGCTCCAATCAGGTATTTGAGTCTCATCATCGTCTTCATCATTGTCTCCACCAACAGGTGTTACAGTTTGGGAACGAGGGTCTACATTATGCTCAGAACCTTCTGGTCCTGGATCCGACTTATAAAGATTCTGGGCATCAGTGCAGATCATTTCCTCGTCTGGATTAACAGAAGTTCTGGAGCAGACCTCCGTTTCCCAGGCTATAGTATGAGTAAACAGCTGTGCAGACTCAACCATCTGTGTTACCCCATACTCAGACAGGCAGCTGGAGACTTGGGAGCTGTGAGGAAGCAACTGCGATTGGGGTGACACCTCTGAGGACTGGAGTATTTGTGATGTTGAAGTTTAGGTGGAGGAGAGCCCACTTGAAGGAGCACTTGATATCCGCTGAAGCACCTGCTGTTTTTGTGCCTCATCTGGAATTTGTAGCGATGGGCGTGTCCGTAACAAAGGGATCGTATCACATTGTCCACGAAAAGAAGTCGACATGTTAGTTTGGCTGGAAGATGGTCTTTCTTCTGCAGATGTTACTCCCCCCCCACCGCGGGGGGCTCGACCCACCAGCGGACAGGCACCAGTATTAGGAGAGGGGGGCTGGCCGTCAGGGTCCACCGCGGCTCTGGCACAAACCCGGCGACACGGAGGTGGCACGGGCAGGAACGGACTGGCCGTGTCGGCTTCTCACTTTTTGGATTTTAGAAGGGCATGACATGCCTATATCTGTGTCTCCCCCTCCTTTTACTCCTCCACCTCTTTTCTTTTCGCATGACTATATGTACTTGTCACTTTTCCATGTGTTAGTTATGTCTTCTGAGCAGTTTGTCAGCTTTTGGACACCTTTGAAGGTGTTTTCTATGTGTTTCTATGTGTTTTTGTTTTCCTGCCATTGGTTTTAACGGTGTTCGAAGGTGTTCGACGAACAGTTCGACGAACAGTTCGGCGAACACACGGGTGTTCGACGAACCGAACCGAACTCAAACACTACGGGGGTGGCTCAACACTAGTAGGAATCACAGTCTGGCTGTATGACTGCCGCTAGGTATATTATTCTCTGAAATTTTCCGGCGTTTCACAGTATACTTTGAAGATCCAGATGGGGACCATAGTCAGAGACAAGACTAGTCCGACTCTGCTCCCAGCACGCCCCAGCAGCTGATTAACAAGTCAGTCCCTCTTATGTACATAGGGAGAGACTTGTCAATCAGCTGCCGTGAAGTAAGGAAGAGCCGACCAGGGCGTCTCTGGACTAGTCTCATCTGAGCTGTGCTCCCCATCCAGATCTTCAGAATATACGCCGGTGCATTTGAAAAAAATATACCTTGCTGTAATTTACGCTGTCCGTAGTTTAGGCAGCTCAAATCACCTAACAGGTTACCTTTAATGTGATATAGTTATATGGCTAAGCTTCAAGCTCCAACAATTTGTGCAAATTTTAATTAATATTCAATATGCAAATTGCCTCTTCAAAGAAAAAGAGGACTTGAACTCTATAGCGCCATCGATTGTGACTTGTTGGATTGATGCTTCTGTAGCGCCCCGAGGGCTCGGACGCTACAGGGGTATTGCACCTCTGCCAGAGGTGTGGTATTCCACTCCCGGGTAAGGATGGAGTATGGACCAGGGCTCGGGTAGCTGCATACATCACACACACCCCATTTCCGGGGGACAGTTCAACAGTGCTCCCATTAGACAGTAATGCAGGCACGACAGACCATGTCCTTGGCTGGAGTGGGGAGGGGGGAGAAAAACCCGGTGATGTAGGAGCAGGAGGGGACGGTTCCTGAGCGTAGATAGGAGCTCATTGGTTGCTGGTCACCTGAGCTCACACACTAAGGGAAGTATAAAAGGTGGGCACCATCTTAGATCAGCGTCATCGAGTCCAGTCCAGTTCCGTTCAGGCAGTCAGTGAGAGGAGAAGATAGGGAGCGGAGGCTCTGTAGGAGCTCTGCTCAGGAGTGGGCCTAGAGAAGAGGCCGAGAAAGGAGGAAGAGAAGGAACAGGAAAGAAGAAGAAAGAGAGAGAAACAGAAGGGCTCAGGAACAAGAAGGTGGAAGGGACCCTAAGAACCCATGAGAATACCGGGTGAAGGGTCAGGCAGATTAAGGGTACCGGATCCCAAGTTGGTGGAGGAGAAACTACCCTCAGCCAAAGACCGGAGGTCGTTACCATTTATTGGTGCGACACCTCAACAAACCTGCTAGGAAGGCACCATATAGGACAGCGGGAAACGGGGCCCACGTTTACCCGCGCAGATCCGCGGCAGCTGGACAAAAGTGGGTCACTGGTGAGGCAGGCCAGAGAAAGGATAGAAGGGAGTCCTGTGCCCTACTCCGGAATTGCCTGGGGGTTGACCGAGCCCCTCACCTGGTGGACGCAGCACGGCTTGGGCGGTCATTGCCTGTACAGAAGTGACCCGGAGCATATGAACTGTGAGTAAAAGGCATAGAACTGCAGTACGTTGTTTGTGTGTTCCTTGCTCCTCCAGCACTAACGGTACCGGGACTCTCCTCACCCTCACCATCCCCTGCACTGCCCTGGGGCTACACTCTTCCCATGGGGAGTTGTACAATCTCAGCTGCACACACCACCAGCCTCAGGGGATTACCTTGCAGCGGCGGTTCATAATAACCGCAATCCACGGGTGGCGTAGTCGGACATCACTTAAAACTTATAAAGGGACTACCACTGGTCTGACCACCCTGAGCCACGGGACCGGGTCGCCACTACTACTCCCAGCATTGCCCTGAAGCCCGGTCCCGAGTGCCCCACGGCCCAGGGGGCGAGTCACTTCCAATAGGTGGCGCTATAAAGTTCAAGTCCTCCTTTTCTCTGAAGAGGCAATTTGCATATTAAATATTCCAGAGGCACATTCCACGGCAAATAGGCCTCCTTACTTTGGCATGCCAGAGCCGGTATGTCACTCTCCACAAGGAGAAACGTTACCCGGGCCCTTAGACATTAATATTCAAACATTTTGTTACCTGTACATCTTCTGAGCATGGCCGAAAGTGCAAAAGATGTACGTGACCCGTCTTCTGTGCTTCCAGTCATGTGCAGTGCGTTTCGGAAGCCGAGTGGCGAACACCCGACTTTAGAAGCGCAATGACATGACCGAAGAAAGCTGTGCGCATGCGGAAGGTTTGTAGAGAGCTGCCGGCCCTTGCAAATCATGTTATCACACCCACAGCGGCGCGATAACATGAAAGAGGGACGACTAGTCTGGGGCAACTAACGCACCATTGACTAGTCAAAGGACTAATTTGCATAAGAAAAAAAGAGCTTAAAATACTTTTTTTCAACATGTGTTTAGGTGACTAACATTATAAAGGGCTGGTTAGGCAGGGAATTTAGAAATAAATACACAAATATTGATGGGTTGGAGGGTATGGGGGACCTGACAGGTTCCCTTTAAATGTGCTGCAAACAGTTATTTTCTCAGTGTGTTCAGTTAATGAAGAGGACAGTTTATCATCTCTTTCTGAGAAGATAAATAAGTGAATAAGTAATCTGCCTTTATTTTCTTGTATGATCCTTCTTTGTAACAGCCATTTGTTATGTATGCTAATAACGCCCCTCCTGTTCTCAGTTACCCTCCAACATTCAGCTTCTTACACACTTAGTCGGATGGGTTGTGCAGTAAATACAATGCTATATTTGCAGTGAAGAGTATTTAGGGCCATCAGACAAGAGAGTCTAGCTGTCAAACTGTAGTGTGAAAGTCAATGACAATGCGCTAGTCTGCTGGATACTGCTTTGTGCCTCAAATGCACTTTACCTAAGCACCCGGCAAAAAATGACTGAAGGAAACTGGTTTAATAAAATAGGTATCTGATGATTATATGTGACTTTACTATATGCATGAAACTTATGATAGTACGTGCTGCTGCTAATCATTTTATTATAGAAAACCAACCTTTCACAAAATTTTTCATGTTGAACTGTACACACAATGTAATATTGGCTGCTGAGCAGAATAAAACGTTTTTGTTTTTTATTTTACTTCTCCGCTACAGAGATATTAGCAATCATAGGATTTGGCACCTAGTGAGTTAACTTTAGTTAAACCAAGTGGGTGTTATCAAATAGTTTTCCCTGGGGGGCATGCACTTCTTCTCCCTGTATTAGTTATCACTGGGGGCGTGCACTTCTACTCCCTGTATGAGTTATCACTGGGGGTATGCACTTCTTCTCCCTGTATTAGTTATCACTGGGGGGTGTGCACTTCTTCTCCCTGTATTAGTTATCACTGGGGGCATGCACTTCTTCTCCCTGTATTAGTTATCACTGGGGGGCGTGCACTTCTTCTCCTGGTATTAGTTATCACTGGGGGCGTGCTCTTCTTCTCCCTGTATTAGTTATCACTAGGGGGCGTGCACTTCTTCTCCCTGTATTAGTTATCACTAGGGGGCGTGCATTTCTCCCTGTATTAGTTATCACTAGGGGGCGTGCACTTCTCCTCCCTTTATGAGCTATCACTGGGGGCCTGCACTTCTCCTCCCTGTATGAATTATCATTGGGGCCTGCACTTCTCCTCCCTATATGAGTTATCACTAGGTGGCGTGCAATTCTTCTCCCTGTATTAGTTATCACTGGGGGCGTGCACTTCTCCCTGTATGAGTTATGATTGGGGGCCTGCACTTCTCCTCCCTGTATGAGTTATCACTAGGGGGCGTGCACTTCTTCTCCCTGTATTAGTTATCACTAGGGGGCGTGCACTTCTTCTCCCTGTATTAGTTATCACTGGGGGCATGCACTTCTCCTCCCTGTATGAGTTATGATTGGGGGCCTGCACTTCTCCTCTGTTACGCTCGCGCCCGGACAGACTGGTGTGAGCTTGATTAGTGATCCCACTGGACCATGAACCGAGGAGTGCCTGGAGGGGCGTAACTAAGTATCAACTCGGTCCGACCAAGGTCACACGGCGGCTCAGTCGACTCCGTGAACCAGGGAGGAACCGAGCAGAGGGACCAGGTGCTACTCCAGGTCAGACCCCGGTCACAGTTGTTGACCCACACCGGGGAATGCAGGAACAGGCAGGTTAGGCTGGCATACAGACAGGTGGGTATTGGCAGGCACGGCTGGCATGCAGACAGGTGGGCACTGGCAGGCACGGCTGGTAAGCAGACAGGCGGGTACTGGCAGGTAGAACTCAGGCAGGATAGGGACCAGTACAGACTGGGACACAGGAATGGAGCCACAGGTGCGGTGGACAGCAGAGCAGAGCGAAACCGCAGATGCAGTGAACAAGCAGAGCAGAGCGAAACCGCCGGTGCGGTGAACAAGCAGAGCAGAAAAGCCGGAGCGGTGAACAAACAGAGCAGGGCGAAACCGCAGGTGCGGTGAACAAGCAGAGCGGAGCAAAACCTCAGGTGCGGTAACAAGCAGAGCAGAGCGGAACCGCAGGTGCGGTGAACAAGCAGAGGAGAGCGGAACCGCAGGTGCGGTGAACAAGCAGAGCGGAACCGCAGGTGTGGTGAACAAGCAGAGTGGAATCACAGGTGCGGTGAACAAGCAGAGCAGAGCGGAACTGCAGGTGCGGTGAACAAGCAGAGCAGAGCGGAACCGCAGGTGCGGTGAACAAGCAGAGCGGAACCGCAGGTGCGGTGAACAAGCAGAGCAGAGCGGAACTGCAGGTGCAATGAACAAGCAGAGCAGAGCGGAACCGCAGGTGCGGTGAACAAGCAGAGCAGAGCGGAATCACAGGTGCGATGAACAAGCAGAGCAAAGTGGAACCGCAGGTGCAGTGAACAAGCAGAGCAGAGCAGAACCGCAGGTGCGGTGAACAAGCAGAGCTGAGCAGAACCGCAGGTGCGGTGAACAAGCAGATCAGAGCGGAACCGCAGGTGCGGTGAACAAGCAGAGCAGAGCGGAACCGCAGATGCGGTGAACAAGCAGATCAGAGCGGAACCGCAGGTGCGGTGAACAAGCACAGTGGAACCGCAGGTGCGGTGAACAAGCAGAGCAGAGCGGAACTGCAGATGCGGTGAGCAAGCAGAGCAGAACAGAGCAGAAGGTGCAGGCAGACACTGGGGGCGTGCACTTCTTCTTCCTGTATTAGTTATCACTGGGGGCGTGCACTTCTTCTCCCTGTATTAGTTATCACTAGGGTCGTGCACTTCTTCTCCCTGTATTAACTATCACTGGGGGCGTGCACTTCTCCTCCCTTTATGAGTTATCACTGGGGGCCTGCACTTCTCCTCCCTGTATGAGTTATCATTGGGGACCTGCACTTCTCCTCCCTATATGAGTTATCACTAGGGGGCGTGTACTTCTTCTCCCTGTATTAGTTATCACTGGGGGCGTGCACTTCTCCTCCCTGTATGAGTTATGATTGGGGGCCTGCACTTCTCCTCCCTGTATGAGTTATCATTGGGGATCTACACTTCTCCCTATATGAGTTATCACTAGAGGATGAGCACTTCTCCCTGTATTAGTTATCACTGGGGGCATGCACTTCTTCTCCCTGTATTAGTTATCACTGGGGGCATGCACTTCTCCTCCCTGTATGAATTATCATTGGGGGCCTGCACTTCTCCTCCCTGTATGAGTTATCACTGGAGGCGTGCACTTCTTCTCCCTGTATTAGTTATCACCGGGGGCGAGCACTTCTCCTCCCTGTATTAGCTATCACTGGGGGCGTGCACTTCTCCTCCCTGTATTAGCTATCACTGGGGGCGTGCACTTCTTCTCCCTGTATTAGTTATCACCGGGGGCGAGCACTTCTCCTCCCTGTATTAGCTATCACTGGGGGCGTGCACTTCTCCTCCCTGTATTAGCTATCACTGGGGGCGTGCACTTCTCCTCCCTGTATGAGTTGTGATTGGGGGCCTGCACTTCTCCTCCCTGTATGAGTTATCATTGGGGACCTACACTTCTCCTCCCTATATGAGTTATCAATAGGGGATGAGCACTTCTCCCTGTATTAGTTATCACTGGGGGCATGCACTTCTTCTCCCTGCATTAGTTATCACTGGGGGCATGCACTTCTCCTCCCTGTATGAATTATCATTGGGGGCCTGCACTTCTTCTCCCTGTATTAGTTATCACCGGGGGCGAGCACTTCTCCTCCCTGCATTAGCTATCACTGTGGGCGTGCACTTCTCCTCCCTGTATTAGCTATCACTGGGGGCATGCACTTCTTCTCCCTGTATTAGTTATCACCGGGGGCGAGCACTTCTTCTCCCTGTATTAGTTATCACTGGGGGCGTGCACTTCTTCTCCCTGTATTAGTTATCACTGGGGGCGTGCACTTCTCCTCCCTGTATTAGCTATCACTGGGGGTGTGCGCTTCTTCTCCCTGTATTAGTTATGACCGGGGGCGAGCACTTCTCCTCCCTGTATTAGCTATCACTGGGGGCGTGCACTTCTCCTCCCTGTATTAGCTATCACTGGGGGCGTGCACTTCTCCTCCCTTTATGAGTTGTGATTGGGGGCCTGCACTTCTCCTCCCTGTATGAGTTATCATTGGGGACCTACACTTCTCCTCCCTATATGAGTTATCAATGGGGGATGAGCACTTCTCCCTGTATTAGTTATCACTGGGGGCATGCACTTCTTCTCCCTGTATTAGTTATCACTGGGGGCATGTGACGCGCCCCTGGGCCTTCTGTGTCGTGCGGCATCGCGCGCACAGGGGCTTACCCGGAGCCGGATCAGATGGGGGTAGTAGTCTCGTGGCGGTGACCCGGTCCGTGCCCAGGGAGTCAAACTAAGTGGCGAGTCTATTAGCAGTAGATGTTGGATGACTACGCCACCCGTTGAATGCAGCTTTGGAGCTGCCGCTGCAGAGCAGACCGCTGAGGCCGGTGGAAGGATGGTGTAGCGGGGATGGTATAACCCCCAACGGGAGGGGTATGGCCTCAGGGCAGCAGGTGTAGATGATGGGGGTTGTGATGGTGCGGTAAGGAGGCACAGAGACGTGGGATGCAGTTTCAGGGTTTTTACTCACTGGTGTTGCTTCAGTCACTTCGGCCGGGAGTGACCACCCGAGCCGTGCTGCGTCCACCAGGTGCGGGACTCGGCCAACCCCCAGGCAATTCCGGAACGTGGTCCTGAGCTCCCCTCTCTCTCTCTCTCTCCGGCCATCCCCACCAGGGATCCACCTTTGTCCGGTTCCCTTGGGCCTCTATATGGTAAAACCTTTTAAGGCTTTCCTGACCCTACTCGTGGTGTACCTTCCTGGTGAATGTGGTGAGGGTCGTGGCAAAACTTGACCACGACCTTCGGTTCCTGATTAAGGATGTTTTGCCTCCGTCAGTTTGGGATCCGGTGCCCTCTTCTGCCAACCCTTCACTTTTTTAGCTCACTCGTGGGATCTCAGGGTTCCCTCTTGGTCTTATGCCTCTGGGCCTTTCTTCCTCTTCCTCTCTGCTTCAGGCCTGGCCCTGGAGCTGGGCCCAGCCGGAGCCACAGCTCCCTGTCAGCCCTCCTGGCTGAACTCCTCCTCAGAACTCTCCTGACAGACTGACCCTATCTCTAGATGGTGCCCACCATATATACTCCCTCTATGTGTGAGCCCAGGTGACTAGCACCCAATGGGCTCCTACCTCTATGCCCAGAGCCCCTCCCCTATCTGCCCCTACACTACTGGGATGTTCCTCCCCCCCTCCCACTCCAGCCAGGGACAGACGCTGTCGTACCTGCACATCTAACTGGTGGGAGTACCGTAGTTCTGTCCCCCGGAAATGGGATGAGTGTAGTGCATGCAGCTATCTGAGCTCAGTCCCACATTCCATCCTTACCCGGGAGTGGAATACCACACCTCTGGTTTGAGGTGCAATACCCCTGTAGCAGCCGAGCCCTCAGGGTGCTACATTCCCCCCTGGTAAACCACAGCACGTCCTCGGGCTGTAAAAGAGCAAAACAATATAAAACATACAAAAATTTTAAAGTGCACTTACATATAAAACACATTAACTTTCAATATAAAACTCTTGCATATAAAACATTCTCTTATAAAACACACTCTTGATCTTCTGGCCATGGTGCAATTTATGACCAGGTAAAAGTGCAACAGTCACAAATACAGTTCCTTATAAAACCGGTAGGGGGCGCCTTAGGAAGCGCAACTATTTACAGGGTGGCCGCTCTCAGTCCTCGGCCAGTGGGGATAAAGGGATGGCTGCTCACAGTCCTCAGCCTGGTTAGGGATAGGGACACACGGGAACAATTCACTAGTCCCAACGGGGACCATATTTTAATTAGCAGCAGTTCTTGTACCCTTACGGGTAACTATTTACAGTTCCACTTTACCGTACTTCAGTAACGGCGTCCTCCTGCTCCTTTCTGAGGGTAATCTTCAAACCCGTCCGGGTCCTCTTGATCCTCCTCATACCGCAGCTCTTCCTCGGTCAGTCGGTGCACATGAAGAGCATATGGTCCCTTAGCACACTGATGCCGGGTGAAGGTGACCTCGTCACCCGGGTAAAAGTCACGTCCTCTGTGTCCCTCCGGCAGATGACTCTCGACATCTCTGCAGGTGACAAAGACGTCGCCGGGGGTTCTGTGATCCCGGATAAAGCCCCAACCGTGCTCCAGTTGGAACTTGATTATGGTCCCGGTGGCGCGGGGACCGTGGGCTGCACGGGGGTTTCGCCGGGTCCGACGTTTCTGCTCCGCACTCTGAACTTGCAGCCGCTCCTCGCGGACCCGCCTGTCTCGCCGTTCCCTGTCGAAGACCTCCAGTTGTTGCCGGCAGCACTCCGCATGCTGGGCTGCGGCCGCCCGGGTCTCTTGGGTGAACCCGATGAGGTTTTCTCCAGTGGGGTCCCATGCGAACTGC
This sequence comes from Phyllobates terribilis, assembly GCF_046119375.1. Taxonomy (NCBI): domain Eukaryota; kingdom Metazoa; phylum Chordata; class Amphibia; order Anura; family Dendrobatidae; genus Phyllobates; species Phyllobates terribilis. The sequence goes on from NW_027362764.1 coordinate 641,206,128, forward strand.
GCCTCCTCCAACGGGAGTGGGGTGATCTTGGCGGGCGCCGGAGCCGGAATCAGGGGCTCACACAGAGGCCATTCCTTCTGAAGTCGGGGAGTGGTGTACTCCGGAGGCCACACAAAGGGTTGCCCATCCGGGCAAGTATGCTGGGCGAACAAGTCTTCACCCAAGGGTAGCACTCTGGAGGTCGAGGGCGCGGTGGTGGCAACGGCGCCCGGATTCACCAGGCCTTGCGACCAGGCCGGCGGCACCCTGAAGGTGAAGGGCGCTGTGGAGACTGCGGCGCCCGGGGGTACTCGATCTTGCGACCAGGCCGATGGCTTAGTGGAGGTAGAGGGCGCTGTTGGAACTGCGGCGCCCGGGGGTACTCGGCCCTGCGACCAGGCCGGTGGCGTTTCCTGCTTGGCCACGCTCTGGATTGAGGCGCGTGACGTCACAGAGGGCGCGGCCGCGGCTCCTGCCGCTTAAGGCCTAGTTTGGAGCGGTGACGGTGCAGCAACGGGCTCGGTAAGGGGAATTTCGGGCTCTGCGATGGGGAGCTGGGGCAGGCTTACGGCTACTAGGCTTGGGGTGGTGACGTCCCCTTTACCTGCTTCCATCTCTTCAGCTCCTTCCACGGCGTCGTCTCCGGCCTTCGTCCCTCCTGCACCATCTTCAGGGGCAGGCGTGCTCCTCGTTGCGGGTGGCGGCCTTTGCTGGCGGGTTCCAGCTTGCAGGGCCATTTCTCTGCTCAACTCGGCCAGCACTTCTTGCTGCACTCGGGCCATCTTCCGAGCCAAGCCCTCCAGTGCGGTCTGTGCATGCTCCCGATCTCGGGGGAGCTGTGCCAGAATCTCCACCAGGCCTTCGGGGGTAGCGGCCTGCAACAGGCTCCTGACCACAGGGTCGGTGCTGCCTGACTCTCCCTCCATCTCCGGGTGCGTTCTCTCCAGACTCCTCCAGGCTGCACCCATCCTCTCTCTTTTGTTCTTGATCCGCCCATACTGAGGGCGGTCCTGGGGCAACTTGGTGATTGTCAGTTCCAGGGGCAGACCCCCCACTCTGATGGACATCTCTATCATTGCAGTCTCTGCTGGTGGGGGCGGTCTTTGCTTTTGGCGCTCTTCTGGGACCAGGCCCACGATGGGAGGTGGCCTCTTGCCACCCTCTGGCACGCCCATAATGGCATCCGCTCTGCCAGGGCGGGAAATCATCTCAGATGGCGGGAATCGTCTCCTAATGGCGGGAAACTCAGTGGATGGCGGGAAAAGGCTGCAGATGGCGGGCAAACGGCGGGAAACAATCCGAGATGGCGTCCGATGGCGGGGACCCTCTGGAATTGGCGGGAGACTTTTTCTTACGGTAACTGTGAACTTTTCTTCAGGCACGCAGTACCCGGTGGTGGCGGGCACGTGATCCTGCCGACTACGCCAAAGTTGACGCGCCCCTGGGCCTTCTGTGTCGTGCGGCATCGCGCGCACGGGGGCTTACCCGGAGCCGGATCAGATGGGGGTAGTAGTCTCGTGGCGGTGACCCGGTCCGTGCCCAGGGAGTCAAACTAAGTGGCGAGTCTATTAGCAGTAGATGTTGGATGACTACGCCACCCGTTGAATGCAGCTTTGGAGCTGCCGCTGCAGAGCAGACCGCTGAGGCCGGTGGAAGGATGGTTCAGCGGGGATGGTATAACCCCCAACGGGAGGGGTATGGCCTCAGGGCAGCAGGTGTAGATGATGGGGGTTGTGATGGTGCGGTAAAGAGGCACAGAGACGTGGGATGCAGTTTCAGGGTTTTTACTCACTGGTGTTGCTTCAGTCACTTCGGCCGGGAGTGACCACCCGAGCCGTGCTGCGTCCACCAGGTGCGGGACTCGGCCAACCCCCAGGCAATTCCGGAACGTGGTCCTGAGCTCCCCTCTCTCTCTCTCTCTCCGGCCATCCCCACCAGGGATCCACCTTTGTCCGGTTCCCTTGGGCCTCTATATGGTAAAACCTTTTAAGGCTTTCCTGACCCTACTCGTGGTGTACCTTCCTGGTGAATGTGGTGAGGGTCGTGGCAAAACTTGACCACGACCTCCGGTTCCTGATTAAGGATGTTTTGCCTCCGTCAGTTTGGGATCCGGTGCCCTCTTCTGCCAACCCTTCACCCTTTTTAGCTCACTCGTGGGATCTCAGGGTTCCCTCTTGGTCTTATGCCTCTGGGCCTTTCTTCCTCTTCCTCTCTGCTTCAGGCCTGGCCCTGGAGCTGGGCCCAGCCGGAGCCACAGCTCCCTGTCAGCCCTCCTGGCTGAACTCCTCCTCAGAACTCTCCTGACAGACTGACCCTATCTCTAGATGGTGCCCACCATATATACTCCCTCTATGTATGAGCCCAGGTGACTAGCACCCAATGGGCTCCTACCTCTATGCCCAGAGCCCCTCCCCTATCTGCCCCTACACTACTGGGATGTTCCTCCCCCCCTCCCACTCCAGCCAGGGACAGACGCTGTCGTACCTGCACATCTAACTGGTGGGAGTACCGTAGTTCTGTCCCCTGGAAATGGGATGAGTGTAGTGCATGCAGCTATCTGAGCTCAGTCCCACATTCCATCCTTACCCGGGAGTGGAATACCACACCTCTGGTTTGAGGTGCAATACCCCTGTAGCAGCCGAGCCCTCAGGGTGCTACACATGCACTTCTCCTCCCTGTATGAATTATCATTGGGGGCCTGCACTTCTCCTCCCTGTATGAGTTATCACTGGAGGCGTGCACTTCTTCTCCCTGTATTAGTTATCACCGGGGGCGAGCACTTCTCCTCCCTGTATTAGCTATCACTGGGGGCGTGCACTTCTCCTCCCTGTATTAGCTATCACTGGGGGCATGCACTTCTCCTCCCTGTATGAGTTATCACTGGGGGCATGCACTTCTTCTCCCTGTATTAGTTATCACCGGGGGCGAGCACTTCTCCTCCCTGTATTAGCTATCACTGGGGGCGTGCACTTCTCCTCCCTGTATTAGCTATCACTGGGGGCGTGCACTTCTTCTCCCTGTATTAGTTATCACCGGGGGCGAGCACTTCTCCTCCCTGTATTAGCTATCACTGGGGGCGTGCACTTCTCCTCCCTGTATTAGCTATCACTGGGGGCGTGCACTTCTCCTCCCTGTATGAGTTGTGATTGGGGGCCTGCACTTCTCCTCCCTGTATGAGTTATCATTGGGGACCTACACTTCTCCTCCCTATATGAGTTATCAATAGGGGATGAGCACTTCTCCCTGTATTAGTTATCACTGGGGGCGAGCACTTCTCCTCCCTGTATTAGCTATCACTGGGGGCGTGCACTTCTCCTCCCTGTATTAGCTATCACTGGGGGCGTGCACTTCTCCTCCCTTTATGAGTTGTGATTGGGGGCCTGCACTTCTCCTCCCTGTATGAGTTATCATTGGGGACCTACACTTCTCCTCCCTATATGAGTTATCAATAGGGGATGAGCACTTCTCCCTGTATTAGTTATCACTGGGGGCATGCACTTCTTCTCCCTGTATTAGTTATCACTGGGGGCATGCACTTCTCCTCCCTGTATGAATTATCATTGGGGGCCTGCACTTCTCCTCCCTGTATGAGTTATCACTGGAGGCGTGCACTTCTTCTCCCTGTATTAGTTATCACCGGGGGCGAGCACTTCTCCTCCCTGTATTAGCTATCACTGGGGGCGTGCACTTCTCCTCCCTGTATTAGCTATCACTGGGGGCATGCACTTCTTCTCCCTGTATTAGTTATCACCGGGGGCGAGCACTTCTCCTCCCTGTATTAGCTATCACTGGGGGCGTGCACTTCTCCTCCCTGTATTAGCTATCACTGGGGGCATGCACTTCTTCTCCCTGTATTAGTTATCACCGGGGGCGAGCACTTCTCCTCCCTGTATTAGCTATCACTGGGGGCGTGCACTTCTTCTCCCTGTATTAGTTATCACCGGGGCCGTGCACTTCTCCTCCCTGTATGAGTTGCCATCTGATAGCACACACTTGAACTTGGATTTGGCACCTAATGAGTTAACTTTTGTTAACACAGGACTATGTTAAGAGATTTGGAAAGTCTGGAAAAATATGAAAAAGGATCAATGGCCTCCAGGGTTTTACAAACTTTTCTAAGGTAACTGGGTCATCAGAGACCATTTGCTTCATGAGCATGATGGGGTTCACCTCCTGAATCCACTCAACATTAGGCCTCATTCAGATGACCGTGTTTCCAGTACGTGTTTGTATTGATTTTTTTTCATGGATACCACACGTTCCCATTATAACCTATGCTGCTATGAAATGTCCATGTTTTTCATGGACCGTGTGTCCATGCAAAGCACACGGAGACATGTACGTTTTTTTCCGGCAGCATGGATGACAAGGGCCAATATAAGTCTATGAGTCTGTGAAAAACACGTACAGCACATGGATGGCTTCCACGTACACGTTGAGTATTCGGTGAGTTTTTTACGTCAGTATTTGCAAGCTAAAACCAGGAGTGGGTAAAAAATACAGAAGTGGTGACGTGTTTCTATTATACTTTTCCTTTGATTGCTCCACTCCAGGTCTTGATAAATACTGAGGTATAAAACTGACCAAATACTGAACATGTAAACAAGGCCTTATTTTGAGGGGTCTGCTGTGTTTTCCAATGTCTAGAGATTACAGCTCTTGCTGCTGCAAGGAAGTGACAAAATAACATGTATGATTATAATGGGAACCCTAATACTGAGCCATCGACACTACCATATATAAGCTCCTGCATGAAGTCCTGTGGTATTTATTGACTGGAAATCAGCATCTATACTAAAGTAATTACAATCATTGCCTGATTACACTTTAATCCCTTTTGCCCTTTTCTATGCCAGCTGGTTGTTAAAAAAGCTCCTTGGCTTGTGGTGAAAGTATTACCAGCAGAGACAGGTGCTCCTTGTGTGGAGAATGGAGATCAATTCTCGGAAGTCTCCACAACAATGGAAAGCACAATGTCTGTCTGTGACACCAGGATATCAATAATCATTTATCAGGATTACCTAATAGGTGGGCTGAGGGGACCATATTAAATCTCACCAGTGCTAATGCTTCTCTGGCTGCTTATAAGGAAAAATAACTGCTTTCAAAAGCCATTTTACCAAAACTAAGATTAGTCATCTATTACTATATGATGGGATCTCCTCTCCTCCTCTAATTTTCATGGAATAGCTTTCCCTGTACAGGACTATTGTGTACCAATGCATTGGTTGGTAGCTCCACTAAACTGTACCGCTATCTCCATACTGAACAATATTAGCATAACCAACAAGCTTTAGGGGCTCAAAACCTCCCTCTTGCCAAGTGACATATTTTTAAAGAGGTTGTCCACTACTTTCACATTGATAGCATATCCTTAGGATCTTAGAATAGGTCATCAATGTCTGATCTGACAGAGTCCGACACCCGACACCCCCGCCAATCGGCTGTTATCAGTGGTGGCGGCCAATGGCCGGAAGTGCGCACTTGTGAAACTGCTCTGTCTGCTTGTAGTGGCCGCCGCAGGGTACAGTCCACCGCGATCTGACAAGGCAGGTACAGTCCACCGGCAAGCGAAGACAATCACACCGGTGGCCATCAGAAGGTAAGTAAAATATTTATTTTTTATTTTATTCTTTTTTTACAGGTACTATGGTACCCGGGTCTGGAGGAGAGTCTCCTCTCCTCCAGACCCGAGTACCATCCGCACATTGAAACGCATAGATTCCACATGTACAGAATGCAGTGAAGCGGATTCCATGCGTTCCAATGCAAGTCAATGGCGGCGAAAACGCAGCACTTCCGCAAAATAATTGGTAGTGCTGCGTTTTTTTCCGCAATGATAATCCGCAGTGGAAATTTCCACAGCATGTGCACAGCACATGTGGATTATCATTGGGGAACATGGCAGGCCTTCTACCAAGCATTTTTTAAGCATTTCTGCAGCGGAATTGCCACTGCAAAAACGCTTAAAAAATGCATCGTGGGCACACAGCCTTAACTTGTTTGTAAAAACAAGCAACTTTGCAATTTACCTCTGGAATGGAGGGATTTTTAATTCTATTATGTACTGATTGTATTGCAGTCTATGAGCAGAGGCCGGTATCCTCAGCAAGGAGCGTAGCTCTGGTAAGCTCTTTGCTATAGAGTTTGCAAGTGCTGCTGTGAATCTGGCCAGATCTCTGGATCTGGCTACCTTCGGTGCCCTTGGACTACACCGATGCTGCAAAGGCTTAGCTGGAAATATTGGCGAGCACACGTTTTCCAATGACTCATTCATGCTGCTGGTTCAGGCTCTGCTCAGGAGTGCGCCACCAAGCAGGAAACCAGAAGGCAGAGGAGTCCTTTTTAGGTGGCATGCCATGTAGCTGAGTTATTTAACCTTCATCCTTTTTTTAGCATTTGGCTATACCCATCAATCCTTGATACATTAATATTTCGACAATAAAAAAAAAGAAAACAAGTTGTGGAACTTTTTTTTCCCCCAAAATATTTTATATGTATAGACAATGTATGAGAGATTATATTTCTAATTCATTGTGTGGTTTTCCCTAAATATAGGAGTCCACAAGGACACTTCATGGTGTGCACAGCATATGATGTAGTATCGTATGCCATACTAATTAATATACACGTCTGCTAGAATATTATATAACAGAATTGAAAAACAATGTTTTATTGTGGTTTGTTTGACAACAAAATAAAAACTAATTAGGTATGAAGAATATATAAAAATATATAGTCGTCAGTGTATGTGCAGCTATTGACCTTATAAAGCGCCATATTGGTTTGAAAGCAATTTAACTAATGTACAATTACAATAAATGTTAAATACAAATGTAAAGTACAGCTATAAATATTAATAAAAAAAGAAAAATATTTATTAGTCTGAACATCTAGTTAGATAAATACATACATCTCTCTTTATAAAAACAAAATTCACTGTCCCTAGACTAAACCATAACCACAAAAGAAGCCAATATGTGATCATTAGAGCTGCATTTTACAGCTGAAGAAAGAATTAAAAAGTGCCTCTTTCCATGAAAATGTATGCAGGTTCTTCATATGCCTGCCAGATGACCTGCTTGTCACTCATATAATTGCTTCCCATCTGGTGTCTGGAATAGACAAAGCCATGGGCATTTGTCAGAGCAGGGGGGATGTATATATCCTAGCCCTCATATAAAGGAACACCCCAAACACATGTTGACCCGGCCATTTCTTTAGCTTGAAGGACCATTCATGAATTTGTAAACTGATTGTCTATTGAATTATTCGGCTTTCCTCTCTAAACAGCGGCACACTTCTGTCAGTCAAGAGGCCTTTACAAAAGACAAAGGCAAACTTTGGATATCCATCACTTGCACAATACGACAGTTTAATCACAGTGGCACAAAGCACAAGAACAACAGCATTTTACTATTGGATGAAAGGTCACATTTTAATATTGCTTTCAGTACATTTAACTAGATAGTGATTGCTTCTAAATGCACATAAATCGCACTTAATACTCCCTGGAAAATAATATGGCACAGGCATGGGTTTAACAATAATACTATATATTACTATGGTCCAACGCTGAGGCATTTAGACACACTATTTCTTGATAGATCCAAGTGGAACCGTAAGATCCTTGTCCTTAACATAAGGTAAAAAAATAACTAGAATAAAATAAAAATGCTAAAATTACAATGTTGAGGCATTAACAGTAATAAGCTCATTAGTATCCTTAATTATTCAACACGTTTAAAACTCCCAACACTTAATTAAACACAACCAGGGTCTAAAAAACCCAACATGACCAGAGTTTTAAATTATAAATATCTTTATTGAAACAACCTTAGTTGCTATAAAATGTATAAAAACACAGCACTATGATGCTACCAAACAGGGAAAACAACCTGGACAGTTGTCATCGCTAAGTGTTAGAGTGGTAACCTCCTACTCCTCCATAAAGTGTCTAATGCACATAGTTTAAAACAGTAATGCCCAAGATGGAAGTCTCCTATCTTCAAAAATTGTATAATCAAAGTAGGGCATAAAGACTGTATACTTACTCTAGCGCTCTGTCTGGCGTATATCCCCGCGCCCCTACGTGCGTTTCACCCTCGCTTCTTCGGGGGGCGTATACCTGAAGTGGTTCTGACCATCTTTTTATAATACCCCGCCACCAATCCTAACGTGCACCGTCCAGCTGTATAGCCTGATTTGTCCACTCCGCGAACATTACTCACGGCGCATGCCCCACCATACGTCACATCCTATGAGGTACTTCCGCTTATCGACGGTGGAACGCAAGCGTGTCACCGCTGCTAAGCAGCAGTGTACACGCGATGTGTGCCAAGTGTCAGAAAGAGGAAGACCGGACGGAACAACGGAGGTTATGCGCTCTGAATGCCACATATAAGGTAACTGACTGGGTTAGTGAATCCCAATAGGAGCAAATTAAGAGTATATGTATATATATCTATGTAAGGCACCGGCTTTTATTTCCTATATATTCCCAAAAACGAGATTTAATTATATCTAAAGAGAGGGGCAACAGAATCAAATTTAAGAGCAAGAAGGAAGGAAGTTCTAATCAAGGACTTTCACATTATCCTGAAGAGCTGTGAGTTCCCTCAACACGCATAGTTACATATACATCATTTGAGTACACAAATGATTACATATACACATTTAAACGTGAAAAAAAACTTTCTCCTAAATTTGTGATCCTAGGGTCCTATGTTAATATCATGTCCATATCACACTTCCTTCCTAACATATTACCCCCTTCAAAAATGAATCATATGAATATCATATAGAGGTCCCAATAGTCCCATAATAGAATCCCTTTGTTGGTTGGTGGAAGAAGATCCTCCCACTGCAGGTACCACGTCATCCAAAATCGTCTGTATGCCCCAGATCAATACTTCAATCCAATGAGGGAAGATGTGGATCCATAGCGAGTATTCAAAATACTTGTCCGCCCATATTATTGGAGTGCTGAAAATCACTTTCACAGGCAGAAGGTGTATATATATATACCTAGAACTCAAACAAACCATGAATTAAAAATAGCTCGTATTAAAATAAAAAAGAAAAAACAAAACAAAAAAAACACTCTATACTCATTAAAAGAGAGAGAAAAGACATTATTTTATATATAACTTATAAGAAGGAACTGAAATCAAAATTTTCATTCAAACCCAAAGGGCTTACAGTTTTCAGTCTATAAATCCACCTACTCTCAATTTGTGATACCACTTTAAATAGGTCGCCTCCTCTTGTGCCCAAACAAACCTGATCAATCCCTTTAATTTTCAATTGCCGTGCATCGCTATCATGGAATCTTTTAAAGTGTCTGGGTAACGTTTTCAGGTCCCCATGATTTTCAATTTCTTTGGATTTTTGGATGTCTCTGATGTGTTCCCGTACACGTACCCTCAATTCCCGTGTAGTCATGCCTACATAAAGTTTTGCACAGGGACACTCTGCTACGTATACGACCCCTTTGGAGGCACAGGTTATAAACCTATCAATGGTAAATTCTTTGGTTCTATCCAAATTCATAAATTTCTTGGTTTTAACCAGATTATCACACGCCTTACAATGGCCACATGGGAAGAAGCCCCTAATATAGTTCTTAAATTAATCTATTTTATCATTCCCCCGGGAGTAAAGGCTTTTAACAAGTAAGTCCTTCAAGTTTTTAAATCTCTTCGCTGTGATCAACGGTTTATCTGACATGATACGTCCCAGAATGGGGTTAGTTTGTATAATGCCCCAATGTTTCTGAATGATATTAGTGAACTTCTTCCAATGGCCATTGAAGGGAGTGATTAAACGTACCTGACCTCCTAATTCCTTATTTTCTTTGGGCTTGTTATCATATAGCAACTGATTCCTAGGAGTATCCCTTGCTCTGTAATAGCCTCGCCTGATTGTCCGATAGCTATACCCCCTTTCACGAAATCTCTGGTACAAGTCTTGTGTCTGCTGTTGAAATCGTTCTTCTGTCGAACAGATTCTTTTAGCCCGGAGATACTGACTAATTGGTATACTTTGTATGGTAGAGGGCAAGTGTGAGGAGCTAGCATGCAAGATAGAATTAGTCGCAGTAGGTTTGTGAAAAATATCCGTGGTGATCAATCCATCAGCAGTGACCATCAGGTCAATGTCCAAAAAATTAACATGCAGACCACTGGTATAAGTTAACTTGATATTAACATCGTTGGTGTTCAAATTACACATGAAGTGTGCCAGCTCCTCATCCGTGCCCTCCCATACAAACAGGACATCATCTATGTACCTCATCCAGTTGTGGGCTTTGTCCAAGCCCACAACTGGAGTGTACTGTAGTACTTCCCTCTCCCAAGCTCCCATAAAGAGATTTGCATATGAGGGGGCACAGGCCGCCCCCATTGCAGTCCCTTGCCTCTGGATGGAGATTTCTTCATTGAACGTGAAACAATTATGCTTAAGCACAAACTCCAATAGTTCCATAATAACTTCACTAAGAGAAGCATCCAAATTACTGTTGGCTAGGTACCACCTTACTGCACTCAATCCGTCAGCATGTTTGATTGACGTATAGAGCGCTTCCACGTCAGCCACCACCAAAACCATTCCACTTTCCAATTGGATCTGGTCCAGTCTTTTTAGTGCTGCGGTGGTGTCCTGAATGTAGGATGGAAAGCTGGACACAATAGGTTTCAAAAACCAATCAATCATTAAGCATATCCATAAAGCTTTTGGGTATAATGCTATTCTCAAATGCCCTATGCAATATCTCCATTAATTCTTGATGGAACTTAGAGAGTGGTTTGTAAGGTAATCGGGTGTAACAGTCTTTGTCTGCAAGTAATTTATATGCCTGTTTTTCGTAAAGTTTGCTTGGCCAGATTACCAGGTTTCCACCTTTGTCGGCCATTTTAAAAATAACATCCTTCCAGGATTGCATTTCATTAAGTGCCTGTTCCTCCTCTCTGCTCCTTTTTATGGTATTCTTAATTTTTAATTTCTCAATATCCGCTGAGACTAATCTCACAAACGTGTCAACTGCAGGACAACAAGATAAATTGGGAAATTGTTTTGGATTATTACACAGATGCATCGGAAATGCACTCACCGAGGGAGAATCCACCTGTGTAGGACATGACTCCTCGGCCAGTGATTCTAGGATAGCGATTGCTGCTGGCTCCTCTTCCGTATTCAAAGTAGATCCCAACTGGTTCTTCTCGTGGAATCTTTTGAGGATAAGCTTCCTGGCATAAAGATGTACGTCTTTTATAGCTACGAAGGTGTCTATGGGTTGGATACAGGGCCGGCGTCAGCACCCGGCGCACCCGGGCAAATGCCGGGGCCCTGAGCAGGCAGAGGGGCCCACTGGCGGTCGCGCACTCCGCTGGGCTATGGGCGGAGGAGAGCGGTGTCAGCGCCCGCCCTTCTCCGCCACTTGCTCAGGGCCCCGGCAGCTGGATACTTACCTCTCCCCGTGCCTCCGCAGATCAGCTGTCTTCCTGCTCTGAGCTCCCTGTGACGTCTCAGGTCAGAGGGCGCGGTGACGTCTTTACACCGCGCCCTCCCCTGAGCCGTCACAGGGAGCGCTGAGCGGGAAGACGCCGACAACGCTGGAGTTCGGACCCGAGCAGCGGGCAGCGTGCAGCGGGCAGCAGGTAGCAGGTGAGGAGAAGGGAGGTGAGTATTTGATTTTTTTTTTTTAATGTATGGAGGCATGGGGCAGTATAAAGAGAAGGGGGGGTGGCATCCTCCATGGAGCATTATAAAGAGAGGGGGGGGCATCCTGCATGGGGCATTATAAAGAGAGGGGGGGACATCCTGCATGGGGCATTATAAAGAGGGGGGGTGACATCCTGCATGGGGCATTATAAGGTGGGGAACAGCCTGCATGGGGCAATATAAAGGGGAGGGCAGCCTGCATAGTGCATTATGTGGGGGGGAACAGCCTGCATGGAGCATTATAAGGGGGGCAGCCTGTATGCGGCATTATGTGGGGGGTAACAGCCTGCATGGAGCATTAAAAGGGGGGGGGCCTGTATGGGGCATTATGTGGGGGGGGACAGCCTGTATGGGGCATTATGTGTGGGGTAACAGCCTGCATGCTGTATTATATGGGGGCCAGTATCCTGTATGGAGCGTTATATGGGGGCCAGTATCCTGTATGGAGCGTTATAAGGGGACCGGTATCCTGTATGGAGCGTTATAAGGGGACCGGTATCCTGTATGGAGCATTATATGGGGGCCAGTATCCTGTATGGAGTTTTATAAGGGGACCAGTATCCAGTATGGAGCGTTATATGGGGGCCAGTATCCTGTATGGAGCTTTATAAGGGGACCAGTATCCTGTATGGAGCGTTATATGGGGGCCCATATTCCGTATGGAGCCTTATATGGGGGCCAGTATTCCGTATGGGGCCTTATATGGGGGCCCGTATTCCGTATGGAGCCTTATATGGGGGCCAGTATTCCGTATGGATCCTTATATGGAGGCCAGTATTCCGTATGGAGCCTTATATGGGGGCCAGTATTCTGTATGGGGCCTTATATGGGGGCCAGTATTCCGTATGGAGCCTTATATGGGGGCCAGTATTCCGTATGGAGCCTTATATGGGGGCCAGTATTCCGTATGGATCCTTATATGGAGGCCAGTATTCCGTATGGAGCCTTATATGGGGGCCAGTATTCTGTATGGGGCCTTATATGGGGGCCAGTATTCCGTATGGAGCCTTATATGGGGGCCAGTATTCCGTATGGAGCCTTATATGGGGGCCAGTATTCCTTATGGGGCCTTATATGGGGGCCAGTATTCCGTATGGGGCCTTATATGGGGGCCAGTATTCCGTATGAAGCGATATATGGGGGCCAGTATTCCGTATGGAGCCTTATATGGGGGCCAGTATTCCGTATGGAGCCTTATATGGGGGCCAGTATTCCGTATGGAGCCTTATATGGGGGCCAGTATTCCGTATGGAGCCTTATATGGAGGCCAGTATTCCGTATGGAGCCTTATATGGGGACCAGTATTCCGTATGGGGCCTTATATGGGGGCCAGTATTCCGTATGAAGCGATATATGGGGGCCAGTATTCCGTATGGAGCCTTATATGGGGTCCAGTATTCTGTGTGGAGCGATTCGCTGGTTTCTGAGCTATTGTGGAATTTACAATAGATATCACTCATGTAAGAAGGAGTAGGAGGTTACCACTCTAACATACACTTAGCGATGACAACTGTCCAGGTTGTTTTCCCTGTTTGGTAGCATCATAGTTCTGTGTTTTTATACATTTTATGGCAACTAAGATTGTTTCAATAAAGATATTTATAATTTAAAACTCTGGTCATGTTGGGTTTTTTAGACCCTGGTTGTGTTTAGTTAAGTGTTGGGAGTTTCAAACGTGTTGAATAATGAAGGACACTAATGAGCTTATTACTGTTTATACTATTTCTGTTTTGTAACAGATTGAACTTATTGCTCATTATGGACCTTAGGGCCAGGGAAAAAACCTTGCAAAGCAAAATTTTGGATCTATTTCAGCCTGGTGCTACTGATGTTTTTAATGAGAGAGCTATGGATAATAAGGAACTAATGCATAAATACAGAAGTCTCCTACAGAGGAAAACAAGAACATGGTGGACTAGGGCCACATTAGAGAACTATACTAAACAAAGGATCATACCCAGAGGACTGAGGGTTCAGTTATATCCAACATTTGAATTGAATGATCTCACGCTGGCTAATAAGTGGGAATCGGCCGCCTCTTCTTGTTCCCTTGCATTCATTGAAATTATTAATGAAAGGAATACACAGGTACTAGAGGAACTTGACAAGGAGATTAACATTCTACAGGTGAAATTAACACAGGAGATTCCAACAGAAAAATTTGAAAAATTTTATAAGGACTTAGAAACAGAGATGGAAAAATGGGAGCAGGAGATTTGCAGTACAAAACAAAAGAAGTACAAACGGGATATAAACGACTACGAGTTAAAAAGAGTCTATAAATGGCAGTTAAATCACCTAACATAGAAGCAAGGGATGCCCAGGATCCTTCCCTTTCGTCAGCATCGTCTATGACGAGTGTCTCATCCAATAATATGGATCAAGAAGTTGGGGGCCTTAATGTGCCCAGAACCAGATATGGTGGAAGGAGAAATTTTTATGGCCCGGTTAAAAAGAACAATGGGAAAAAGCGTTACCAGCAAACAAAGGTAATAAATCTATCCACACATACACTAAACCAGGTACAACTAGGGATTTTAGAGAAGGGTTTAACTTTTTCACCTATCCAACCCATAGACACCTTCGTAGCTATAAAAGACGTACATCTTTATGCCAGGAAGCTTATCCTCTAAAGATTCCACGAGAAGAACCAGTTGGGATCTACTTTGAATACGGAAGAGGAGCCAGCAGCAATCGCTATCCTGGAGTCACTGGCCGAGGAGTCATGTCCTACACAGGTGGATTCTCCCTCGGTGAGTGCATTTCCGATGCATCTGTGTAATAATCCCAAAAAAATTCCCAATTTATCTTGTTGTCCTGCAGTTGACACGTTTGTGAGATTAGTCTCAGCGGATATTGAGAAATTAAAAATTAAGAAAACCATAAATAGGAGCAGAGAGGAGGAACAGGCACTTAATGAAATGCAATCCTGGAAGGATGTTATTTTTAAAATGACCGACAAAGGTGGAAACCTGGTAATCTGGCCAAGCAAACTTTACGAAAAACAGGCATATAAATTACTTGCAGACAAAGACTGTTACACCCGATTACCTTACAATCCACTCTCTAAGTTCCATCAAGAATTAATGGAGATATTGCATAGGGCATTTGAGAATAGCATTATACCCAAAAGCTTTATGGATAAAATCGCAGTATTAAAGCCAAAACTAGCGACTTTATACCTAATCCCTAAGCTCCATAAAAATGTAAGGGACCCTCCCGGACGTCCTATTGTATCCGGGATGGGAGGCCTCTGTGAAACAATATGCTTAATGATTGATTGTTTTTTGAAGCCTATTGTGTCCAGCTTACCATCTTACATTCAGGACACCACTGCAGCACTAAAAAGACTGGACCAGATCCAATTGGAAAGTGGAATGGTTTTGGTGGTGGCTGACGTAGAAGCGCTCTATACGTCAATCAAACATGCTGACGGATTGAGTGCAGTAAGGTGGTACCTAGCCAACAGTAATTTGGATGCTTCTCTTAGTGAAGTTATTATGGAACTATTGGAATTTGTGCTTAAGCATAATTGTTTCACGTTCAATGAAGAAATCTCCATCCAGAGGCAAGGGACTGCAATGGGGGCGGCCTGTGCCCCCTCATATGCAAATCTCTTTATGGGAGCTTGGGAGAGCGAAGTACTACAGTACACTCCAGTTGTGGGCTTGGACAAAGCCCACAACTGGATGAGGTACATAGATGATGTCCTGTTTGTGTGGGAGGGCACGGATGAGGAGCTGGCACACTTCATATGTAATTTGAACACCAACGATGTTAATATCAAGTTAACTTATACCAGTGGTCTGCATGCTAATTTTTTGGACATTGACCTGATGGTCACTGCTGATGGATTGATCACCACGGATATTTTTCGCAAACCTACTGCGACTAATTCTATCTTGCATGCTAGCTCCTCACACTTGCCCTCTACCATACAAAGTATACCAATTAGTCAGTATCTCCGGGCTAAAAGAATCTGTTCGACAGAAGAACGATTTCAACAGCAGGCACAAGACTTGTACCAGAGATTTCGTGAAAGGGGGTATAGCCATCAGACAATCAGGCGAGGCTATTACAGAGCAAAGGATACTCCTAGGAATCAGTTGCTATATGATAAGAAGCCCAAAGAAAATAAGGAATTAGGAGGTCAGGTACGTTTAATCACTCCCTTCAATGGCCATTGGAAGAAGTTCACTAATATCATTAAGAAACATTGGGGCATTATACAAACTGACCCCATTCTGGGACGTATCATGTCAGATAAAGCGTTGATCACAGCGAAGAGATCTAAAAACTTGAAGGACTTACTTGTTAAAAGCCTTTACTCCCGGGGGAATGATAATAAAATAGATTAATTTAAGAACTATATTAGGGGCTTCTTCCCATGTGGCCATTGTAAGGCGTGTGATAATCTGGTTAAAACCAAGAAATTTATGAATTCGGATAGAACCAAAGAATTTACCATTGATAGGTTTATAACCTGTGCCTCCAAAGGGGTCGTATACGTAGCAGAGTGTCCCTGTGCAAAACTTTATGTAGGCATGACTACACGGGAATTGAGGGTACGTGTACGGGAACACATCAGAGACATCCAAAAATCCAAAGAAATTGAAAATGATGGGGACCTGAAAACGTTACCCAGACACTTTAAAAGATTCCATGATAGCGATGCACGGCAATTGAAAATTAAAGGGATTGATCAGGTTTGTTTGGGCACAAGAGGAGGCGACCTATTTAAAGCGGTATCACAAATTGAGAGTAGGTGGATTTATAGACTGAAAACTATAAGCCCTTTGGGTTTGAATGAAAATTTTGGTTTCAGTTCCTTTTTATAAGTTATATATAAAATAATGTCTTTTCTCTCTCTTTTAATGAGTATAGAGTGTTTTTTTTGTTTTGTTTTTTTCTTTTTTATTTTAATACGAGCTATTTTTAATTCATGGTTTGTTTGAGTTCTAGGTATATATATATATACACCTTCTGCCTGTGAAAGTGATTTTCAGCACTCCAATAATATGGGCGTACAAGTGTTTTGAATACTCGCTATGGATCCACATCTTCCCTCATTGGATTGAAGTATTGATCTGGGGCATACAGACGATTTTGGATGACGTGGTACCTGCAGTGGGAGGATCTTCTTCCACCAACCAACAAAGGGATTCTATTATGGGACTATTGGGACCTCTATATGATATTCATATGATTCATTTTTGAAGGGGGTAATATGTTAGGAAGGAAGTGTGATAGGGACATGATATTAACATAGGACCCTAGGATCACAAATTTAGGAGAAAGGTTTTTTTTTCACATTTAAATGTGTATATGTAATCATTTGTGTACTCAAATGATGTATATGTAACTATGCGTGTTGAGGGAACTCACAGCTCTTCAGGATAATGTGAAAGTCCTTGATTAGAACTTCCTTCCTTCTTGCTCTTAAATTTGATTCTGTTGCCCCTCTCTTTAGATATAATTAAATCTCATTTTTGGGAATATATAGGGAATAAAAGTCGGTGTCCTACATAGATATATATACATATACTCTTAATTTGCTCCTATAGGGTTCCACTAACCCAGTCAGTTACCTTATATGTGGCATTCATAGCGCATGACCACCGTTGTCCCGTCCGGTCTTCCTCTTTCTGACACTTGGCACTCATCTCGTGTACACTGCTGCTTAGCAGCGGTGACACGCTTGCGTTCCACCGTCGATAAGCAGAAGTACCTCATAGGATGTGACGTATGGTGGGGCATGCGCCGTGAGTAATGTTCGCAGAGTGGACAAATCAGGCTATACAGGTGGACGGTGCACGTTAGGATTGGTGGCGGGGTATTATAAAAAGATGGTCAGAACCACTTCAGGTATACGCCCCCCGAAGAAGCGAGGGTGAAACGCGCGTAGGGGCGCGGGGATATACGCCAGACAGAGCGCTAGAGTAAGTATACGGTCTTTATGCCCTACTTTGATTATACAATTTTTGAAGATAGGAGACTTCCATCTTGGGCATTACTGTTTTAAACTATGTGCATTAGACACTTTATGGAGGAGTAGGAGGTTACCACTCTAACATATACTTAGCGCTGACAACTGTCCAGGTTGTTTTCCCTGTTTGGTAGCATCATAGTGCTGTGTTTTTATACATTTTATAGCAACTAAGGTTGTTTCAATAAAGATATTTATAATTTAAAACTCTGGTCATGTTGGGTTTTTTAGACCCTGGTTGTGTTTAGTTAAATGTTGAGGCATTGTAGAGCCACAGCACATACAGTCCCCATAGCTACACTCACTGTATGTGCCATGCTACAGCACCTACATACGGTGAATACATGTGTAATTGGATGGAGCATAGCATATTTCTGACTTTCAATTGGGATAAAATCTCTGTTTTTGTCTTACAGTATATCGAAGTATATACTGTAGTCAATATGAAGTATCGGCAGATCATTTATTAATTCCGAAAACTGCACGAAGGACCTGGGAATGTTCATTCCATAAGGAGGAAAGGCATTTCAGACAACAGTATAGGAAAGGTTTTTTTTTTTGTTCAAGTAGTCAAACTAAGGCCACGTTCACGCGTTCATTATTTGATTAGTATTTTACATTAGTATTGGGTGAAAAATACAGAAGTGGTGACATGTCTCTATTATACTTTTCCTCTGATTGTTCCATCCTGATTTTGGCTTACAAATATTGATGTAAAATATTGACCAGATACTGAATGTGTGAACGTGGCCTAAGGAATCTACTTCTGGAGGTAGTAATGGTAGGTAGGACAAAATTCAAGTAAGGGTTTGATGACATTGACAGTTATAAATAGAGATGAGTGGAACCCTGGTCCATAGTCCAGGTCAGTGCTCAATGGCTGTTGCCAGGCTCTGCACATATTTCCTGGCCTTCTGGGCTCCTTGGTGTGGCGTTTGATTTGCCGGCCTTTTGTGACATCTGTGCTCTGTGCGGTGTACAAGAGATGACGTACCGGCACAGAAAATCATAACATGAGCCCAAGATCCTGTAAGGTCAGGAATTTCACGCAGCTCCTGTCCACGGCCTAAGAGCACTGACCTGGACCGGGGATGTGCGAATCAATCTGCTCATCTCTAGGTCTAAATATTTATCAAAAATGTGTGATTTCTCCCAGAAATGCTGAGCTTGATGGTCAATTCTTTATTCAACCTAAGTAACTAGTCGTGTCACTATGTAAAATGAGATGAATACCCAAAAGGCCCTAGGAATTTTAAATATGGGTGCTCTATTACAGCTCCGTAATTCAGAGGTTGTACAGAGCCATGATACGGTCGTGTTCCTATGGGCCCTCATGGGGCCAAGCAGAGTTTTGTTTGTTAAAATAAGGCAGCATTTTTTACTGAGTTATATAGCTGTGTGAAGGCACAGCTCAGATGGTCATCCTAGGAATTAATGTCATGGCATCTAAATGTATAGCCCAATAGTAATAAAAACGCAGCACACGCTCCCATCACATATCTTTAATATAGGAGCCAGTAGTAAAGTATCTCAGTCCAGAGACACATTTAAAGGGAATCTGTCACCAGTTTTTTTTCCATATGAGGTAATGCCAGTACCTGTAAGTCCTCATATATAGCATTCTATGCTGTATATATGCCCCCAATCCGGCCTGCAAGACATCTACGGGGAGGTCCGGTCCTATGCGCGTCTCCTCCGGTGACTGCGCCATAGGTAAGTATAATAAAATCTATTTTTTGTGTTATGCAGAGAGGATTGGGGACATATATACAGCATTCTAGAATACTGTATATGAGGGTGTACAGGTGCTGGCCCTACTTTATATGGTAAAAACCTGGTGACAGATTCCCTTTAAAAATGAGCTGCTATAAGACTGTAAATGTTTTTCTTGTGTAAAGTTGCCAAGAGCGGTAGTCCTGACTAAGCTGCTGTCTGGAGTCGCCCTGGCACTTTACAAGAAAACAGTGTCCCAGTGTGCTGTCAGGTGTGGGGTGCTTCACACTCACTTGTAGGCCGCAAGCCTCCGCTGTCTCCAGGCCTCCATCTTCATGAGCCGCCACACACAACTCATGGGAATACCAAGTTTATTGCAACAAGGAAATGTTTACTGGTCAATTCAAGTTCATCAGGGTGTAACCTGTGGGATAAGGAACAGCACTTCATTTTCTTACTTCCTTAGTACAACGCATCTTCAGTTCTACCACTCATTTGTCCTGGACTATCCCTAAGCCCACTAACTCTGTCAGCCTCAGGAATTTCCTGTCTAAGTTCTACTGTATACCAGAATACACGACGTGCCCGGTAGCCCCTATGCCAGACCTTGGACTCCGGACGCAAACGGTCGTCTGCTCGGGATTCCAGTAGGACTTCCCATTGCTTTGAACGACTGGATGGCCCTAGCAGCTCACTGTTCTTGAACTTTACCTTATCATGGTACTTCCCTATCTGATCCACTATCAGGAAGTGCCCACTCTTCATTATCACTAGTCATCACCCACTGGGCTAGTTCTATCTATTAACTATATCCTATCCTATAGACTACACCTATTGTCCTTATCTTATGTCCTATGCCGTTGCTAACCACTTAACTATATGAATGTGGCGCCCCTGCGGGTTCAGTCGCCACAGAGGTACTGCATCTCACCCAGAGGTGTGGTATCTCACTCTCAGGTAAGGATGGAGTACTGCCCGGGACCCAAACACCTGCATCCAACACTACACTACTCCAGACCAGCAGGAGGGGCAAGATGCACTGCTGCGCTGCTGAGCCCGGTCCCTGGCTGGAGTGGGGGGAACCAAGAGAGGGGGAACCATGTAGTGGGTGTGGGTGGAGGAAGAAGTTCAGGGGAGCACTTGAGAAGGAGGATATAAAAAGGAGAAGCCATCTTGGGAGTTCACTTCAGTCAGAGGAGGAGAGTGTGTGGAGCAGGAGCTCAGCAGGAGCTCTGCTCAGGAGGAGGGCCTAGTGAGAGGCCCAGGACAGACTGAAGAGAGGAGAGGAGTGAGAAAAAAGGCTCCAGTAAGACAGACAGGATCCTAGGGGCACAGGCAGTGCGGATGCCACCCGTGAGCCCGAACCCACCAGGAGTGGAAGAATCAGGTCGCAGAGAGGGGACCGGCCCCTAAACTAGCAGAGTTCTTCAAGTCTCAACTAGATAACCGGAGGGTGCAGCATTTCAGGTGCTGCAGCCAAAAGCCACATCTAAATCTCCAAAAAGGTGGCCATAGAGGACCCAGGGGACAGAGAAGACGTCGCCCGACAAGGTCCGCGGTCACTGGCTTGGGACACTGGGTGTGAGGTGCAGGGAGACGGCCAGAAGGAACACACAGAACGGGGTCCCGCTAAGTAAGCTGGAATTGCCTGAGGGTTTGCTGAACCCCTCCCTGAGTAAGCACAGGACGTCGTGGGAAGTTACTCTGGCCCTGGTAACTTGGAGTCTAAAAATCGTGCGTAAAACCCAGAAGACTGCACCCCACTGTCTCTGCGAATTATTACTGCGCCATCATTCCCTGCACCACTCTACACACCTGCTTCATCTATAACATTCCTGCAACGCCCTGGAGCTAAGCTCTACCTGTGGAGAGCTAAACCAACTCTGCTGCATTAACATCAGCTCCAGAGGACATGCTCCGCAGCGGTGGCTCCATATAGCCTCATACCACTGGTGGTGTCACGAACTTTATATAAAAACTAAAAATCCCCTGTAAATAACCCCTCTTATTGACCGCCCTGGGTCACGGACCGGGTCACTGCCACTGTGACTTTACCCAGCATCGACCGGCCCGGCTACCAAGTACCCCACGGCCCGGCTACCGAGTACCCCACGGCACAGGGGGCGCGTCATGAACAGTACTCATACTATCCAAATTGTAACCCTGTGCTTACCCTGCACTAGTCACATTATACATTAACACTTTACATTCTTATACGCTGTTCATTACCATCACACAATATAGAAGACACCCATCACTAATCACGTTACATGTAAAACCACATGGAACTGTACACATAGTGCGATTGTTGTCTTCAGGGGTAGGAACTCAGCAGAACAGTCCATCACCCTTACACTTGCTCAATAAAGATAATGCCCCAAATTGTACGAATTAATTAGTTTTTTTTTATGAATTTCCTAGTTGTGCATATAATGTTAAGACCCGGACCTTCAGGAGGGGAATGCATGGCATTATTATGCATTGTTTTCCTCTCCTGAAAGGGTTAAGTGTCTGGAATAGTTTCCCACCGTCTTTTCCCGCCATGCTGGGGATTGGTTCAGGTAGCCAGCCTGTCAGTGAGGTGTTGCAGGGGGAAGACTACTTCTTCCCTATGCGACAGCTGCTGATAGGGTACTAATATTTATTAAACATTGGTGGTGCAGGGCATTAAAGATGGCAGCGCCTGAGGAGAGTGCCAGTCCTCAGACGCTGCTCATCTACTGCTGCTGCCCTGCCCACCCTCCCTACATATATGTTTATATTCGTCACGGCCTTGGGGTTAGTCGTTCAGGAGACTGAATGGACAGCAGGTTGGTAAGGTAAACGGGCTTGAGCTTATGGCTAAGCTGTGGTGTTATAAGAGTTTTATTAAAGTTATGGTTTTTTAAAGTATAAGAATTTTTAATAAAGGCTGTGGCCATAAATTTTCCAACCAAATCTGTGTATGTCATGTTTATTGTGTGTGGTAAATAATAGTTTTTTTGAAAGTAAGGTTAATACGCAGTATAATGCCATTACTACAGCAGGTATTTATATTCACTGTAAGGCTGTGTGCCCACTATGCATTTTTTAAGCGTTTCCGCATCGGCAATTCTGCCACAGAAACACTTAAAAAACGCTTGGTAGAAGGTCTGCCATGTTCCCCAATGATTGTCAGGCAAAATGTATTTTTGTCCGAGTTTTAAAAATGAGAGATGTCCTAAATTTCCACCCCCCTGTCCATTTGTAAGACATAGTACTCACTCGTACTTCCCCCAAACCTCAGGAATTTTTATGAGCGCCATAAAGCCTCAGCCCAGAGCAAGCCTTCTGGTAAACTGGATTTTCCCCCCCAGATCCCATTGTTTATCTGTACAAACGTTTAATGTCGATTTTAATAATGCACATGACTGTCACAAACACAGGGACCACATTTTTGAGATGGTCACCTTTTTCCAATTGTGATGGTGTGGTTTTCGTGACTCGGAGACCACCGGAAGCCCGGGAAATGGGTTCTGAGCTTCTGAGCATCATAGAGATTTCATATTTGATATCCATCTTCATGAATATTGATGACGGCAAACATGATGTCTCCATCTTGGATGTGGGACCTCCCCACACCAAGATATGGAATCTGAAGGATTTCTAGGTCATATGCAGCTGGGTGGGTTCACAAAACCGAGCCCCCGTGTGAGGTAAACACCATGGGTGTTTCCTAAGGTTTTGGCCCCTGTACTAAAAACCAGTACGGCCATTTTAAGTCATTCTTCTCAGGGACGTCAGACGCATGCCCGTCTCGCTGCGTGGAAGAATCACATCTAATTTCTGGGGAGCCGTCCCCCCCACAGAATCTGAGACCATCACCTTGTGAAGCAGGTTTTGCTATTACTTATCCCTTTTATTTTCATAACTTTATGCATATATGTACATTGTCTCTTTTATAATATCTTGTATATCTTTTGTAAACACTGCCCACTTTCGGGAGTAAATCATTATTATTTACCAGCTTCGTTCTTCTTGTCCTATGTCGAGCAAACACGTTCCTCACCCGCTAATTCACGTTACCTTACGGGTACCCGATCCACCTGTTAAGCGGTCGGTGGTGGCAGTATACCAGTATTTATGTGTTATTGTGGTTTGAGGGTGGCTGGTCGGAGGTATATATACGTTCCTGGAAGGAACTGGTGGTATATATACGTCCTGTCACATCACGTGCCACAATAGTCGACATAAATTAGAGCAGCTGCACCCGTGCTTATCCTCGGTCAATACCGTGTTTGACCAGCAGGATAAGGGGGCGCCAGAGAGTTGCAAGGTCTGACCAAGTGTGTTTTCCTGACAATTGGTGGCAGCTGTGGGATCCTTGGACATTAGTGATCTGGTTTGAGCAATCATTCCTCTCACTAAAAAACTTGCACGGTTCTTACCTGGACCCTGCACGAAAGTTTTGAAGATCGAACTCAGTGTTTATTAGATCTGAGACAATACTGTATGTGTAGCAGTTACCCCTACCCTTCTTCATTTTTTCTTTTCTATTTTTATTTTGGTGATCATGGTCGTAGTTGGGGAGTCCTGGTACCACCAGCAGAAAAAGGACACTCTTATTGGAATATGTATTTCCAGAGGCATTGACCCCCACGGCAAAAACAGAGAACATATGGCTGCTGCACTGGCGCAACTGGAGACCGAGCAAGCCCTTCTCCAGACCTCAGCAGGGCCAGGGGTCAGCCGAGATATGGACAGTACTGCTGCAGGTTTCCCCCCTGTAGACGCACGCGCGTCAGCGACCAGGGCAGCGTGGACCCCCTTCTGCAGATGGCTCTACAGCAACTTCCTGCAGAGGATCATGAAAGACGGCTGAAAGTAATTCAACAGCACCAGGAGGCTGCCGAGTGGTGAGCGGAGGCCGAGAGAGCCGAGCGGCGAGCGGAGGCCCAAGCCCAGAGGGCCCATGAACTGCAGATGGCCCACCTTTCTGAGCGGTTTTGAAAAGACTTGCAGACAGTACCAGCTGCCTGAGGAACAGTGGGCGCGATATTTAACTGCAGGGCTGCAAGGCAAAGCTCTGGATGTGTTTGTGGCTCTTCCTCCGAGCCTCGATGGGAACTATGATGCCATTAAGCAGGACCTAATCCAGAGGTTCCAACTGACTCCTGAGGTGTACCGTAAAAAGTTCCGGAACCTCCAACGTGGACCGCACGACAGTTACAGCGATGTGGTGCATGGGCTCCGAACCCACTTTGAACAGTGGATCCAAGGACTGTCAGCGACCACCTTTGAGCAGCTAAAGGATGGTGAAAGACCAGTTCCTGCATCTGTGTCCGACTGAGGTACGGCAGTTCGTGATGGATCGGGAGCCACCAGATGCCAATAAAGCAGCGCAGATCGCAGACACCTACGAGGCCAACCGGAGACCAGAGGTGCGGAAGCCGGTCGTCGCCAGCTGGAAAAGGGGGAAGCCATCAACCACCATCCCTGCCAGCCGACCTTCCGGAGGCCTTTTTCCCGTTACCAATGCCCGGCCTGCATCTGATGCCCGTGTAACGGGTCTGGGAGGCGGAACCTCTGAGCTACTATACAAGGAGGCGGTCCTTGTAAGGGAGCGGGTGGCGACCAGGGTAGACGGGCAGGCAGTCACAGCAGGTGACTGGGACAGTCTCTGAATGAACGGACAGGAGGTCACGGCAAGTGACCGGGGCAGTCTCTGGATGAACGGGCAGGAGGTCACGGCAAGTGACCGGGGCAGTCTCTGGATGAACGGGCAGGAGGTCACGGCAAGTGACCGGGGCAGTCTCTGGATGAACGGGCAGGAGGTCACGGCAAGTGACCGGGGCAGTCTCTGGATGAACGGGCAGGAGGTCACGGCAAGTGACCGGGGCAGTCTCTGGATGAACTGGCAGGAGGTCACGGCAAGTGACCGGGGCAGTCTCTGGATAATCGGGTGATCACAGCATGTGACAGCGGAGCTTCCAGGAAGACCAACAGACAGGTAGCAGATGAGCGCTCCCAGGTGAGCGGGCAGGAGTCTCTGGACAGGCGGGTGGTCACAGCACGTGACGGCAGAGCCTCCTGGTAGGCTAGCAGACAGGCAGCAGATGAGCGCTCCCAGGTGAGCGGGCAAGCTGGTCCTTAGACAGACTGACAGGAGTTGGAAGGCAGACCGTCGGACCTCAGGCAAGCAGGCAGGTAGAAGATGTGCGCTCCCAGGTGAGCAGGCAAGCTGGTCCTTAGACAGACTGACAGAAGTTGGAAGGCAGACCGTCGGACCTCAGGCTAGCAGGCAGGTAGCAGGATATCAGGCAGGAATTAGACAGTAGACTGGCAGGAATCTGGCAGGTATCTGGCAGGTAACTGGCAACGGGACCTGAGGGCTGAAGCAGAGTAGTGAACAGTGCTACAACATTGCTCGGGCACCTCCATTTTGGAGGAGGTGCCTTTTATATGGGAGGTCCTCCGGCAATTGGCCGGGGACTCCTTAGGATGGCGCGCACGGTCCCTTTAAGAGAGGGGGAGCGCGCCCTAAGCACACTGCCGGGGAAGGAGCGCGTGCCGGAAGCAGCGGGGAGAGAAGCGCTGGAGGACGCCGCGCCAGGAGCGGGGAGGTGAGAGGGACGGCGTCTCTGCCTAGAACGGGGCAGAGACGCCGATGCTACAGTACCCCCCCCTTTAGGCCCCCTCTTTTTTTGGCCAGAAAGAAATTTCTCAAGGAGAAGCGGGGCGTTGATGTTCTCCCTGGGTTCCCAAGTTCTCTCCTCAGGACCAAACCCCTTCCAATCTACCAGAAAAAAGGTTTTTCCTCTTACCCTCTTGGAGGCCAGAATACTCTCTACCTCAAAGATGTCATCAGCGGAAACCGGAGCAGGAGGGGCACCTGGATTTTTGGAAAAAAAGTTAAAGACAACGGGTTTGAGGAGAGATACGTGGAAGGAGTTGGGGATCCGTAGGGTGGCCGGGAGTTTTAATTTGTAGGCCACAGGGTTAATTTGCCTGAGGACTTCGAAGGGGCCGATGAATCGAGGACCCAACTTGTAGGAGGGTACTTTGAGCCGCACATGTTTGGATGAGAGCCAAACCTTGTCTCCCGGACGGAATTGGGGCGGATCCAGACGTCTCTTATCAGCATATCTCTTCATCCGCTCAGAGGAGAGAAGAAGAGCGGACCTGGTGCTCTCCCAAATAGTAGAAAATTCGCTGACAAGAGACTCCGCAGCAGGGTTGTCTACAGAAACGGAGACAGGAAGTGGAATCCGGGGATGTTGGCCACCGACTATAAAGAACGGGGATTTGGAAGAGGACTCGCTCTCATGGTTGTTATAAGAGAACTCGGCCCATGGTAGGAGATCCACCCAGTCCGAGTGGTGAGCATCAACGAAGTGCCGGAGGTAGCTGGACAAGATCTGATTGATCCGCTCCACTTGACCACTGGACTGAGGGTGGTAAGCGGAGGAGAAATCCAGGGTAATGTCCAGCAGCTTACATGTGGCTCTCCAGAAGCGAGAGGTGAACTGAACCCCACGATCCGACACGATGTGGAGGGGCAGACCATGGAGACGGAAGATGTGGCGGATAAAGTCTTTAGCCAGCTCGGGTGCAGACGGAAGACCAGGCAGGGGAATGAAGTGGGCCATCTTAGAAAAACGGTCAGCGACAACCCAAATGACAGTACAACCGGCAGAAACTGGAAGGTCGGTGATAAAGTCCATAGCGATGTGTTGCCAAGGAGCAGCAGGTACGGGAAGGGGCAGGAGATGGCCGGCAGGTAGATGTCGGGGAACTTTGTTACAGGCACAGGATGAACAGGCCGCGACGAAGTCTACCACGTCCTTACGCAGGGTAGGCCACCAGTAATGCCGGGTGATAAGTTGGAAGGTCTTCTTTTGGCCAGCATGGCCAGCTAGTTTAGAAGAATGTCCCCAGCGAAGAACCCTCTCCCGATCTGGCACAGCTACGAACGTCTTACCGGGTGGAAGACGAGTCAGATCCAGGGGGGCCACATTCATCACCTTGGAGGAGTCGATGATGTGCGTAGGTTCCTCCTCTTGATCGGAGGACAGGAAGGACCGGGACAAGGCATCAGCTTTGACGTTCTTGTCCGCCGGACGGAAATGAAGAATGAAGTCGAAGCGGGCAAAAAACAACGACCACCGGGCCTGGCGAGGATTGAGTCTCTGGGCATTTTGGAGATATGCCAGGTTTTTGTGATCCGTGTAGATAATTACCGGGTAGAGAGCCCCTTCAAGCAGATAGCGCCACTCTCCCAGTGCCAATTTGATGGCTAACAATTCCCGGTCTCCAATGGAGTAGTTGCGCTCCGACGAGGAGAAGATTTTGGAGAAGAAGCCGCACGTTACCATTCTCCCGGTAGAAGACTTCTGGGTGAGCACCGCTCCGGCTCCGGAGGAGGAGGCATCAACCTCCAGGTAGAATTGTTTATTACAGTCCGGACGGTGCAGGACGGGAGCAGAGGCGAAGGCTTTCTTTAGGGAAAGGAAGGCCTCCTCGGCTTCAGGCGACCATGTCCTGGGGTTAGCCCCCTTACGGGTAAGTGCAGATATGGGAGCAGTCCGAGACGAGAAGTGTGGGATGAAAAGACGATAATAATTAGCGAAGCCCAGGAATCGCTGTATCGCCTTCAAACCTTCAGGACGAGGCCATTTTAGAACGGAAGAGAGCTTCTCGGGATCCATTTGCAGACCTGTTTGGGAGATGACATAGCCCAAGAACGGAAGGGAGGTCTGATCGAAGAGGCACTTCTCGTATTTGGCGTAAAGGTGGTTCTGCCGAAGCCTAAGCAGGACCTGACGAACATCCCTCCGGTGTGTGGGGAGATCCGGAGAGAAGACCAAGATATCGTCCAGGTATACCACTACGCAGGAGTACAGGAGGTCACGGAAGATGTCGTTGACGAGTTCCTGAAAGACCGCGGGAGCATTACAGAGACCGAAGGGCATCACAAGGTACTCGTAGTGACCGTCCCGGGTATTGAATGCCGTCTTCCACTCGTCTCCTTGACGGATACGGACCAGATTATACGCTCCTCGTAGATCCAGCTTGGAGAAGATCCTGGCGCCCTTGAGACGGTCAAACAATTCGGAGATGAGTGGCAGGGGATATTTGTTTTTTACCGTGATGAGATTGAGTCCTCTGTAGTCAATACAGGGACGTAGCGAGCCGTCTTTCTTTTTGACAAAGAAGAATCCGGCTCCAGCCGGGGAGGTAGATTTTCGGATAAATCCCCTAGTCAGATTCTCTTCAATGTACTCAGACATGGCTCGGGTCTCGGCTGCAGACAACGGGTAGATACGCCCACGGGGAGGAGTGGTGCCAGGTACCAGGTCGATCGGGCAATCGTATGGCCTATGGGGTGGCAACGTCTCAGCTTCCTTCTTACCGAAGACGTCCGCATAGGGCCAGTAGGGAGCCGGGAGACCAGGTAAGTTAGCTGGAGTAGGCTGAGGGCGAAGTGGACGGACCGGGACCAGGCAGGTCCTATGGCAGTCAGGACCCCATCGGAGTACTTCACCGGACCGCCAGTTCAATACGGGTTCATGTGTCTGGAGCCAAGGTAGACCTAGCAACAGGGAGTGAGAAAGTCCGGACAGCACATGGAATGAGATCTCCTCAGAGTGCAGCATTCCCACCTGCAGGGTTATGGGTTCGGTGACGAGCAGGATGGTCTCCGAGAGAAGTCTTCCATCCACGGAGGTGACTGACAATGGTTCAGCCAGGGACTTGGTGGGAATATGGTATCTCTCTACCAGAGACTGGGAGATGAGGTTTCCAGCAGCTCCAGAATCCAGATGGGCGAGTTCAAAGAGACGGTTTTCTCCCCAAGCAATAGAGACCGGTAAGGTCAGAGACGGAGAGGGCTTACTTTTGTCTAGGACGACCTCTCCGAGTGGTCCTAGACACTGGCGTTTCCCGGCTTTTCCGGGCAGGAACGGATGAAGTGCTTCATACTGCCACAATAGAAACAGCTTCCCTCGGCTCGGCGAGATTCTTGGCGAGAACCGACCATCTTGGTCTGGTCGACCTGCATAGGCTCAGGAGAGTGTAGCTGAGGAGAGACGGAGGGAGTGACGGATTTCTGAAAAGTAGGAGCTAGACGTGGAAACCTCCTCTCACGGGTGACCTCTTTGGCACGCTCCTGGAACCGCAGGTCAATCCGGGTGGCAAGAGTTATTAGGTCATCGAGAGTGGTAGGAATGTCCCGACCGGCAAGTTCATCTTTAATACGGCCGGACAGACCCTCCCAGAAGACGGAAACCAGAGCGTCATTATCCCAGGCCAGCTCCGAGGCAAGGGTACGGAACCGTATGGCATATTGGCCCACGGTGAGACTTCCCTGATGGAGGCGTAGCAGAGATGATGCGGATGAGGTCTTCCGTCCGGGTTCGTCGAAGACTTTCCGGAAAGCCGTGAGAAAGGCAGGCAAGTCGGACACCAGGGGGTCTCCTCTCTCCCATAGAGGATTTAGCCAGGCCAGGGCCTCTCCGGTGAGATGGGACATGATGAAGGCAATTTTGGCCCGGTCGGAGTTAAACTGGTGAGACAGGAGTTCAAAGTGCAGGGTGCACTGATTTATGAAGCCCCGAGCCTGGGCGGAGTCGCCTCCGAAACGAGGAGGTGCAGAAAGCCGGGGTCCGGGGTAGGATACCATGTTATTAGTGGGCAGTGGAGCTGCCGGATTGCGAGTCATGACACTGGCGGTGGTTGCAGGCAGAGCAGTCAGAGTGTCCAGGCGAGAATTGACATTCCACAGGTGACCCAGGATGGACTCCTGTTGGGACCTCTGACGGGACAGTTCATGACACAGGTCCGAGAGCGAGGGAGCTTGGGTGCCACCGAGTTCCATGGCCCGAGCAAACTGTAACGGGTCTGGGAGGCGGAACCTCTGAGCTACTATACAAGGGGGCGGTCCTTGTAAGGGAGCGGGTGGCGACCAGGGTAGACGGGCAGGCAGTCACAGCAGGTGACTGGGACAGTCTCTGAATGAACGGACAGGAGGTCACGGCAAGTGACCGGGGCAGTCTCTGGATGAACGGGCAGGAGGTCACGGCAAGTGACCGGGGCAGTCTCTGGATGAACGGGCAGGAGGTCACGGCAAGTGACCGGGGCAGTCTCTGGATGAACGGGCAGGAGGTCACGGCAAGTGACCGGGGCAGTCTCTGGATGAACGGGCAGGAGGTCACGGCAAGTGACCGGGGCAGTCTCTGGATAATCGGGTGATCACAGCATGTGACGGCGGAGCCTCCAGGAAGACCAACAGACAGGTAGCAGATGAGCGCTCCCAGGTGAGCGGGCAGGAGTCTCTGGACAGACGGGTGGTCACAGCACGTGACGGCAGAGCCTCCTGGTAGGCTAGCAGACAGGCAGCAGATGAGCGCTCCCAGGTGAGCGGGCAAGCTGGTCCTTAGACAGACTGACAGGAGTTGGAAGGCAGACCGTCGGACCTCAGGCAAGCAGGCAGGTAGAAGATGTGCGCTCCCAGGTGAGCGGGCAAGCTGGTCCTTAGACAGACTGACAGAAGTTGGAAGGCAGACCGTCGGACCTCAGGCTAGCAGGCAGGTAGCAGGATATCAGGCAGGAATTAGACAGTAGACTGGCAGGAATCTGGCAGGTATCTGGCAGGTAACTGGCAACGGGACCTGAGGGCTGAAGCAGAGTAGTGAACAGTGCTACAACATTGCTCGGGCACCTCCATTTTGGAGGAGGTGCCTTTTATATGGGAGGTCCTCCGGCAATTGGCCGGGGACTCCTTAGGACGGCGCGCGCGGTCCCTTTAAGAGAGGGGGAGCGCGCCCTAAGCACACTGCCGGGGAAGGAGCGCGTGCCGGAAGCAGCGGGGAGAGAAGCGCTGGAGGACGCCGCGCCAGGAGCGGGGAGGTGAGAGGGACGGCGTCTCTGCCTAGAACGGGGCAGAGACGCCGATGCTACAGCCCGCAGTTGTTATTTCTGCAACCAGACTGGTCATCTCAGCGCCACTTGCCCAGAGAAGCAGAGGAAGAACCCCCCATCCAAGGCCCCAGGGCCTAACGCATCAGTTCTTTTGGTGGGTGGGCCGGTTGGGAGGGCCTGTGAAAACTTGCAGCCTGTCAGGGTGGGGGACACTGTCGCTGTAGGCCTCAAGGACACTGGGGCCAAACGAACCCTCATCCGACCTGAACTGGTGTCCGCTGAAGAGCTTATTCCGGGAAAGACCCCGACTGTCACCGGGATTGGGGGCGTCCGATGCCCCTTTCCCATGGCCCGGGTTTTTATTGATTGGGGTGCGGGGAGTGGGGTGAAGGAAATGGGAGTATCTGCAAACCTACCTGCAAATGTTTTGTTGGGAACTGATTTGGGGAGGATGTTTGCTTATTATGTCCCTGAACCCCCTCCCAGATCTGATACGGTTGGTAAAGTTAATGCTGATACCGTGAATGTCAATGCTTTACCTGATGATGATGATGATGTATTGGAAGGTACAGGAGAACTCAGCCATGTCACGCTGCGGGGTGATATTGCTGAGGATCTCCTAGCAGGAACAAGTGTCAGTGCTAAGGGTATTGGGGAGAGGCGCAGGGACCATGAAGCAGGTAGTGCTGTGGCAGCGACCAGTGTCACAACAGATGGTGACCTGGCTGATGGTAGCTGCCCCATACGTAGCACTGTGCCTGAGGTAATGGAGGAGGATGGGGAAGTAGTACTCATAGTCGCACAGGCTGATGGGACCGTGTTATTCCCCGGGGAGACGGCCTATATAGCTGCTGTTACCCGCAGTCAGAGTGTCCAGAATGCAAGTAATGCCCTGCCTTCTGGACCCTCCTCGGACAGAGGAATAACAGAATCAGGTATGGACCCAGAGCCGGTCCCAGAGGGTCCCAGTGAGGACGTGGCCCTAACCTCACTTCTGGCTTCCTCCAGCCAGGAGTTTCAGGCAGCTCTGCACTCAGATGCTAGCCTAGGTATGTTAAGGAGCCTCGCTGAGAAGCCCCCCTCCGAGTCTGATAAGGAGAGGGTATTCTGGGACCAAGGAAGGTTGTACCGGGAGACAGTTCCCTGTACACCCCAACAGGAGTGGCTGAGGGAAAGACAGCTGGTCGTCCCCTACCAATTCAGGGATGAGTTGTTGCGGATCGCCCATGAGATTCCACTCGCTGGACACTTGGGGGTCAGCAAAACCAAGGCCCGGCTGTCTCACCACTTTTATTGGCCCAAAATGAGGACGGATGTGGTGAACTACTGTCGCTCCTGTACCACATGTCAAAGAGTGGGAAAGTCAGGGCCGGCTCCCAAAGCCCCCCTGATCTCTTTGCCAGTGATAGAGGAGCCTTTCCAAAAGATTGCTGTGGAGATTGTGGGACCACTGGCCATACCCAGCAGCTCTGGAAAGCGTTTCATCCTTACCGTGGTAGACTATGCTACCCGGTATCCGGAGGCAGTAGCCCTGTCCTCAATTAGGGCGGATAAAGTGGCGGACGCCCTCTTGGCCATCTTTTCGCGAGTAGGCTTTCCCAGGGAGATGCTTACCGACCAGGGGACCCAGTTCATGTCACGCTTAATGGAGGCTCTATGTAAGAAAATGCTGGTGCAGTATCTGGTATCGAGCGCGTATCATCCCCAAACCAATGGTTTGTGTGAGCGATTCAACTTTACCCTCAAACAGATGTTAAAAATGCTTGTTGAGACCCAGGGACGCGACTGGGAGCGTTACCTCCCACACCTGCTATTTGCTTACAAAGAGGTTCCACAGGCCTTGACGGGGTTCTCCCCCTTTGAGCTCCTGTATGGCAGGCGTGTCCGAGGACCCCTTGGGTTGATAAGGGAATTCTGGGAAGAAGAGCCGAGCTCCCCAGGAGTGTCCATCGTGGAGTATGTCATGCGCTTCCGTGACAAGATGCAGACCTTGACGCAGTTGGTGCATGACAACATGGCACACGCCCAGGCTGACCAGAAGCATTGGTACGACCAGAATGCCCGAGAGTGGACCTACCAGGTGGGTCAGAAGGTGTGGGTGCTGGTCCCCGTACCAAAGGACAAGCTTCAGGCGGCCGGGGAAGGTCCGTACGTCATTCACCAACAGCTCAACCCGGTCACCTACGTGATCACTCTTGACCACACGCGGGGTAGGCGGAAGGCTTTCCACGTTAATATGATGAAGGCTCATCAAGAACGTGGAGCCTGCATCCTACCGGTCTGCAGCCTGCCCTAGGATGGGGAGGACGACCCCCTCTTGGACATGCTAGCCCAAGCGAAGGCCAGCGGGTCCCTAGAGGATGTAGAGATAAGCGCCTTGCTATCCGCAGACCAGAGGTCTCAGCTGCGAGCAGTGCTGAAACCCTTCCAAGCAGTGTTCACCAACATGCCTGGCAGGACTGAGGCGGCGGTCCATGAAGTGGACACCGGGAATCATGCCCCACTCTGGCGGACAGCCTATCGAATCTCAGACGAGGTGCAGCATGTCATGCGCCAGGAGGTCGAGGAGATGCTGAAGTTGGGGGTGATTAAGCGGTCCAAAAGCGAGTGGGCCTCACCTGTAGTCCTGGTGCCAAAGAAGGACTGGACCACCCGGTTCTGTGTTGACTACAGGGGGCTCAACGCTATCACAGCCTCTGACGCACAACCAATGCCACGCATTGAGGAGCTGCTGGAGCGGTTAGCCAGCACGAGCTATCTCTCCATTATGGATCTGAGTCGGGGATATTGGCAGATTCCCTTGAGCCCCGGGGCCCAGGAGAAGTCCGCCTTTATCACCCCCTTCGGATTGTATGAGTCCACGGTCATGCCTTTTGGCATGAAAAATGCCCCTGCCACGTTCCAGTGAATGGTCAACCACCTGCTCCAGGGACTGGAGAGGTACGCAGTGGCGTACCTGGATGATATTGCCGTCTTCAGTCCCACCTGGGAGGATCACCTCGAGCACCTGCAGCAGGTGCTCGGGCGCATTCGCCAGGCGGGCTTGACCATTAAGACAGGAAAGTGCCAGATGGGCATGAACGAGGTCCACTACCTGGGGCACCGGGTAGGTGGGGGTACTCTGAAGCCAGAGCCTGGGAAAGTGGACGCTATCGTGTCCTGGGCCAGGACCAAGAAGCAGGTGCAGTCCTTCTTGGGCACCGCAGGGTACTATAGATGCTTTGTACAAGACTATAGTAGCCTTGCGAAGCCCTTGACAGACCTCACCAGGAGGAGCCTACTCCATTCAGTCAAATGGACAGATGAATGCGAGGTGGCCTTTCGGGCTTTGAAGACTGCCTTGAGCATATCTCCTGTGCTAAAGGCGGTCAACAGCACACAGCCCCTCTTCGTACAGAACGACGCCAGTGAGTTTGGCCTCGGTGCTGTACTCAGCCAGGTCGACTCGAGGAACCAAGAACACCCCGTGTTGTACCTAAGTCGGAAACTGCTGCCGAGGGAAGTGGCCTATTCCACCATAGAGAAGGAGTGCCTGGCCATTGTATGGGCCCTCAACCGATTACAGCCTTACTTGTACGGGCGCCCCTTCACTGTCGTGACTGACCACAACCCCCTGAGTTGGCTGCACACCATGTCCGGTGCTAACGGAAGGTTGTTACGCTGGAGCCTCACCCTCCAGCAGTACGACTTTACCGTTCAACACCGCAAAGGCAGCGAGCGTGGCAATGCCGATGGGTTGTCCCGGTGAGGGGAGCCTCCAGAGATACGCTTGGAGGAGCACCAGAAGGTCTTACCTCCATAGCGCAGTCTAAAAGGGGGAGGTGTCAGACAAAATGTATTTTTGTCCGAGTTTTAAAAATGAGAGATGTCCTAAATTTCCACCCTCCTGTCCATTTGTAAGACATAGTACTCACTCGTACTTCCCCCAAACCTCAGGAATTTTTATGAGCGCCATAAAGCCTCTGCCCAGAGCAAGCCTTCTGGTAAACTGGATTTTCCCTTCCAGATCCCATTGTTTATCTGTACAAACGTTTAATGTCGATTTTAATAATGCACATGACTGTCACAAACACAGGGACCAGATTTTTGAGATGGTCACCTCTTTCCAATTGTGATGGTGTGGTTTTCGTGACTCGGAGACCACCGGAAGCCCGGGAAATGGGTTCTGAGCTTCTGAGCAGGTCCTTTTTAGAGCACTGGGAGCCACCGAAGATACCGGACGCATCAGTGAGGAGACCGGGGGTCATCTGAAGGTGAGTATAATGTTTTGTTTTTCTTACTATTGATGCTGCATTTGCAGCATCGTAACTTGGTCACACTGTATAAATCCATGCCGGTTGCATGGATTTATATAGTGTGACCAAGTGGTCAAGCACTTTTCCAAGTGATGCTAAAATCGCTTGGAAAAGCGCTTGACAACCCGCAAGCGAAATCGCATGATCAAAACACTTCACAAATGCTTCTACCTGGCAGGAATAACACATGTACAATCCGCATGCGTTTTTTCTGCCAGGGAGATGCAGAAACGCTCAGGAAAAAAATCTGCAGCATTTCTGCATCGTGGGCACATAGCCTAACTATCCTCAGAATCAATCCTATCTTTGATGGAGGTGTGAGGACTGTGACTTAAGAAATAATAAGCCCATATGAAGTCCCCTCCAATCTGATAATGATGGGCATGCTATCTTCAGACGTGTCTGAATGGTCAACTGCCCGCAAATTCCTTATCAATCTGTAAAAATTGTAAACTTGTTTTAGTTATCCATAAGAAATATTTTTTTAACGAGGCTGTGAATTTTGTTAAACTGAAGACGCTTTTATAAGTTAGTGTGATTGTAATTCTCAGCATTTTACAGTCCACAGTAAATATTGGTTATGTGTTTAAATCAGTTTTCCAAGCTGTAGACACATGTTAATTATAATCTTAATGATCATTATGATTTGACTGTAAAAAAAATCTGACCACAATTTTTGGATTTATTCACTACTTTACATTTATTATTTTATTTTTTTACAATATCATCAGTCATCTTGTCCTGCAAAAAACAAACCCTAAAATGGCCTTATCAGCGGAAAAAAACAAAAAAGTTATACCTCTCAGGACATGGCAATGCAAAAGTATATATATATTTTTTTGTGTAAAATATGTTTTTTCATGTGCAAAAGAAGCAAAGCATGAAATCCCTAATATGTAGTATCACTGTCATCGTACTAACCCAAAGAATAAAGCTGTCTTATCACTTTTACAGCTCGATGGCATTTAAAAAAAACAAACAAGCTTGTGAAATGCTATTTTCTTGTTCACTCTGAAAAATGGAAATAGTTTGTGATTAAAAAATATTATGTACCCCAAAATAGTGCCGATAAATACTTCAACTCATTGTGCTAATACAAACACTTATATTACTTTGTTGGTGGAAACTAAAAATGTTATAGTTCTCAAAACATAGTGAGGCAAAAAAATTATTTTTTTTTTTAAAAAAGTGCATTTTCTGTGTGTAAGCGTAGCAAAACATAAAGAATCAATTGAAATCTGGTACTGCTGTAATCATACTGACCCAAATAAGACCATCTTATGACTTATACTCCATTGGTGAACTGTGTAAAAAGATATAAAACAATCGTTGAACTTCTGTTTATTTGTTTAATTTACTTCCCAAAAATCAGTATGAAACCTAATACAAACAACCGTATTTTTGGTCCTATCCATGAAAAAAAACGAACATCGAGATAGCACTAGGACCATTGTGAATCACTTGAGAAAAAAGAATATTCAGCTCACCTGTACTTAGTTGGTCACATGGCTGCTTGCTAGGCAGTCAATAAACAGAAGGAAACAACCAAAGCCAGCAACCAAAATTAATTAGTTAAAACCTTAAATCAACTATGCTATGATTAAGGGCGAGTTGTGCCTTAAACGCGTGAGCAATATTTATATCTTCTATTTGTGGAATCTCACTGGATACATGTTTTTAATTTAAAAAAATAATTTCCAGGTTTTAATTAATTTTGGATGCTCGCTTTGGTTGTTTCCTAATGTTATTCAATTGGGCTGTTCTGGTGAACATTTTTTCTCAAGAACCAAATCAGTAAGTGAAAAAAAAAAAAAAAAAAAGGCGGAGCATGCACTAGTATTTTCTGTATGTCGAATGAGACTAGCCAATTCAAGTGTATTATGTGCAAAAAAAATTGGATCCCATACAGATCAACTGTATAGCATCCGATTTTTACAGATACATTGCAAAACTTTACCTAGGAAACTGAATTTGGTCTTGTAAATGTTGAAAACTACTATAATAAGAAAAACTACTGATGCCATATGGACGAAAATAGTCTGTTTTTTTCTGGAAAATAATTGGACAAATTTTTATATGATCAAGTGAACTAAGTCTAAGGCCGGTTACACACATCCGGATATTTCCGGTAACGGAAAAACCGTACTGGAGATATCCGGGTCCCGTGTGCCCGATTGTGTCATATATGTGGCAAATGTGTGCCGCATCAGGATCACACAGACCGGCGCCTGGGAATCAGCGCTACAGTTAGCAGTGTTCCCAAGTGCCGGGTGCTGAACACTGCCCTCATCATGGTTTCTGCTGACTCTGCGATCAGCACCAGCAGGGACCATGATGAGGGTAGTGGTAGTCTGATCCCGGTGTCACCACCTGTAAAAATAAGAATAAAATAATAAAATCTATATACTCCCCTCTCCTAGGTGTCATCTGCTGTAATCCATGTGACTGCTTCCGCCGAGGAGCCGGGGAAAAGACGAAAATCACTGGAACAGGGGCCGTACAGAAGCCACAGTTACTCCATCTGTCTCATAATAGTAGATGGTTCTACTTGAGACATATTTAGCAGATTTAGGGTTCGCTCACATCTGCTCAAACTCGCTGAGATTCTCAGCCAGCTAACATTACACAGCTGACATCAACCCCATAAACTATTACCCCGATTGCCACCACTCCAGGGTAATCGGTAAGAGCAGGGCAAAGTACCAGAATTGGTGCATCTAATGTGATGCGCCAATTCTGGGGCGGCTGCGGGCTTGTATTTTTAGGCTGACAAGGGCCCAATAACCAGGGACCTTCACAGCCTTATAATATAAGCCCGCAGCTGTCTGCTTTACCTTGGCTAGTTATCAAAAATAAGTGGGATCCCTATACAGTATGTCGGGTTTTCGTTGAGATGTGTGTGTGTAAAAAAAAAAAAAAAATCAGGCAGCGCACGTATGGTCCGTGTGCTGTCCGATTTTCTTCTCACACCCAGTGACTTACATGGGAAAGTGTGATCCGATTCTTGCAGACAATTGCAGCATGCTGCGATTCTTTTCTCAGTCCGATTAGAGCTGAGGAAAAACTCGCAAATGATCACTGACTCATTTAATAACATTGGTCAGAGTGCAATGCAATGTTTTCTCGAATTGCTCTCCTCTGTATTATACGCCAGTGTGACCCAGCCTTTATTCTCCTTCTAGAATACAGAGAGATAAAAATACACTGCTATGTACAGATGTATCTCTATGTAATCTGCTTGGGCAGTCAGAGCCTGCAATACAGATCAAGTATACAAAATTCTCCAGGTGACAATACCAGAGCCTGTGGCACTTTAACTCCTGCCTGTAATTTTGAAGATTGTGGGTTCGCGACCTGGGGAGACTCACAAAAAAGAAAATGACAATTTTCATAATTGCTTATTATTATTTTTAGCAGTTTCATAGGAACAACAAAATATGACTTTTCTTCGCTTCAGTATACAAGTACTGTACAAAGAAATACTCTGCTGTATACAATGTACATGTATAATCTGCTTCTGGGTTCACTGCCTGCAATACATTTTAAGATTACCAAATTCTCCTATATTTATCATTATAGGCTGTGGCTCCTAGCTAGAGCTGCTGCCTGAGAACAGGGAGATGCAAGTTCAAGTCCTGGGAAGACCCAATCACAGGAGAAAAAGTGTGAATGTTATAGTGTAGTTTATGTCAGTGAAGAGAGATGTGGCCCTGCCCACAAGAAGGACCTACAAAGTGATGAAGACTTTCAGAGAGAGGGGTGAGTAATAGAAGCCAGGACAAAGACCTGACATGGCAGGACTGTGCCCTCAAATTCAGACAGTCCTGCTGAATCTGGAATGGTTGGGAGTTATGATTGCAGTAGCTTAGGTATCCATGGTTATGACCACTCCTATAGTGACAGTTAGCTATTAGTGGTCGTCATAACAAAGGTACGGCAATGCCCTGCACATGGGATATAGCTAATCTGAAGAACTATACTACATTTCTAAATGGAGGTATTTGTTAATATTATTATTACTACTAAATATTGGGATAGGATCTTAGAGAATGGAATACCCCTTTAAATAGTGCTCCTTCCCTTGTGAGCCATACTGTGTGCCCAAACAGTAGATTCTGACCACATATTGGGTATTGACACATGGAGAAGAAATTACATAACAAATGGTGGGGTTCATTTTTTTTTCATCTGTTTTAAGGATAATAAAAAAAAGTAAAAAAAAATTGAAAATTTTTCTTCATCAAATTTATGACATTTTTATAAACTCAAATCAGGTCAACCACAATTTACAATGCTGAAGTTGATTTCTTATTCGCCCAGTATCTTATTTGAGACTGAAATTGGTTTCTTATTCAACATTTTTTTATTTTTCAGTTTTTTACAGGTTTAACTATAAATATCAAAAATCACAATAATAAAATACAATGGAGCGAGCTGCCCTGATGTGAATACACTTAAAAGCAGCTACAAAAATTAAAATGTCACAAAATGGCCATCAAGTGGGAACACTGAAAGGGTTAAATGACTTTGGGCCACTGATATCACAATGCAGGCACACAGACAGTGATGCCCCACATCTGATTCAAGTGCCTCCAGCCTGGCTCAAACGGGTTCTGGGCATCAGAACTGGCATCAAAGTGAGCAGTCGATTTTAACGGTTTGAATAAGTAACTGGTGTTTTTAAGGGGTTAAATTACCTTGGGCCACTGATCTCATACCACCATTACACAGATAGTGATGCCCCGCATCCAATTCAGGTCCCTCCAGCCTGGCTCAAATGGGTTCTGGGCACCAGAATTTGCATCAAAGTGAGCAAATAGCCAATTTTCCCAGATTTGAATAAGTAACTGGTGTTTTCAGGTGTTAAATGACTTTGGGCCACTGATCTTAGATGACCATCACAAAATTGATGATGCCCTGCATCAAATTCATATCACTCCAGCTTGACCCAAAAGGGTTCTGCTAAAAAATAGAATAAAAACACAGAACAAAAATTGCCGAATAAGAAACCAACTTCAGATCCAAATAAACTTGATGAATAAGAATCCGGATAAATAAAAAACCAACTTCAGCATCGTTCCTTTCCCTGTATTTAGACTATACAGTCATGGCCAAAAGTATTGAGAATGAGACAAATAGTAATTTTTCCAAAGTTTACTGCTTCATTTTTTGTAATGACAATTTGCATATACTCCTGAATGTCAAAGAGTGATCAGCTTAACAGCAATTACTGTACTTGCAAAGTCAATATTTTCCCAGAAAATGAACTTTAACCCCCAAAACACATTTCAACATCATTGCAGTCCTGCCTTAAAAGGAGCAGCTAACATCGTTTTAGTGATTGATCCATTAACACAGGTGTGGGTGTTGATGAGGACAGGGCTGGCGATCAATCAGTCATGATTAAGCAAGAATGACATCACTGGACACTTTAAAAGGAGGCTGGTTCTTGGTATCATTGTTTCTCTTCAGTTAACCATGGTTATCTCTAAAGAAACACGTGCAGCCATCATTGCACTGCACAAAAATGGCCTAACAGGGAAGAGTATCGCAGCTACAAAGATTGCACCTCAGTCAACAATCTATCGCATCATGAAGAACTTCAAGGAGAGAGCTTCCATTGTTGTCAAAAAGGCTCCAGGGCGCCCAAGAAAGACCAGCAAGCGCCAGGACCGTATCTTAAAACTGTTTCAGCTGCGGGATCGGACTACCAACAGTGCCGAGCTTGCTCAGGAATGACAGCAGGCTGGTGTGAGTGCTTCTGCACGCACTGTGAGGCGGAGACTCTTTGAGCAAGGGCTGGTTTCAAGGAAGGCAGCAAAGAAGCCACTTCTCTCCAGAAAAAACATCAGGGACCGACTGATATTCTGCAAAAGGTACAGGGAGTGGACTGCTGAGGACTGGGGCAAAGTCATTTTC
Organism: Phyllobates terribilis; assembly: GCF_046119375.1. Classification (NCBI taxonomy): domain Eukaryota; kingdom Metazoa; phylum Chordata; class Amphibia; order Anura; family Dendrobatidae; genus Phyllobates; species Phyllobates terribilis. The sequence goes on from NW_027362764.1 coordinate 641,247,618, forward strand.
TCTGATGAATCCCCTTTTCGATTGTTTGGGACATCTGGAAAACAGCTTATTCGGAGAAGAAGAGGTGAGCGCTACCACCAGTCTTGTCTCATGCCAACTGTAAAGCATCCTGAAGCCATTCATGTGTGGGGTTGCTTCTCAGCCAAGGGAATCGGCTCACTCACAGTCTTGCCTAAAAACACAGCCATGAATAAAGAATGGTACCAGAATGTCCTCCAAGAGCAACTTCTCCCAACCGTCCAAGAGCAGTTTGGCGCCCAACAATGCCTTTTCCAGCATGATGGAGCACCTTGCCATAAAGCAAAGGTGATAACTAAATGGCTCATGGAACAAAACATAGAGATTTTGGGTCCATGGCCTGGAAACTCCCCAGATCTTAATCCCATTGAGAACTTGAGGTCAATCATCAAGAGACGGGTGGACAAACAAAAACCAACAAATTCTGGCAAAATGAAAGCATTGATTATGCAAGAATGGACTGGTATCAGTCAGGATTTGGTCCAAAAGTTGATTGAGAGCATGCCAGGGAGAATTACAGAGGTCTTGAAGAAGAAGCGGCAACACTGCAAATATTGACTTGCTGCATTAACTCATTCTAACTGTCAATATAACCTATTGGTACTCATAATATGATTGCAATTATATCTCTGTATGTGATATAAACATCATACAAACACTAATAAAAACCAGAGGCCAGCAGATCATGTGAAAATATAATTTTGGTGTCATTCTCAAAACTTTTGGCCATGACTGTACAGTCTGATAATGGGACAAATGTAAAGCAGTTGCTTATTCTGCATGATAAATGTGAGATTTTTCAACATTTTTGTCTAACTTTACACCACATTTGTGAACCTGCTTTGTACCTAAATTTTGGTGCACATTGCTGCCCATTTCCTAATAAGCCACAAGCCTGGTCAAACGAGTTGCAGAAAGTTTCTAAAATACATAATCGGTTTAAAATTTGGTGGAACATAATGTGCACCATCTGTAGACATAATATTGCCACGTTTTTTTTTTTTGCCAAGGTCTAGGGTTAAACACATTCTTTCATCTGTCCCATCGTTTTTTTTCTGCCACAAAGCAATGTATGAAATTATTCAGCTTCTATGAAATACAGTAGATGTCATTTCTTTTGCGTTCCCCATTGACCCATCAGCAGACAGGCCTCATACTCTAACAGAAGTTGTGCACAAACTGTATAACAAAAACCCCATAAAGTCAGACAATAGTCGTCTTTCGTACACCATGCATGCAAATCTCTGACATCTCATTAGACATAAATGAGGCTTTTCATTTGCATATTTCGGGGAACGGCTTTTTCTTCCTCAGTTGTGTAACCTCAATGAATTGTGACAACACTGCCGGTCAGACACCTGCATCCAACACTTCACATCCCTGAGGGGTGAGACGTTCGGTTAGGAATCAACACATTTCTGCAAAATGATCCAGAGAAAATCTCTGTCCTGAGCAGACAGGCTATTGCCGGCTCGGAGTGGCACCCATGCTCACAGTACAATCTCATGCATTCGCTCCCTAGTCTGAAGCTGCTAGGACAAAAGGTCGTCTTAGGTTTATTTCATGCCACACTGAGTTTTTATGCTACATCCAGCTGACCTGTTCTGGCCAATTCACTTTATCATCAAATATTGTTGATTTCGATTTTGATCCAAAAGGTAAAATCAGTCCCAGGTACTGGCCCTCGGTCACAAAGTGATGAAAATAATAATCTTTATTTTTATATAGCGCCAACATATTCCGCAGCGCTTTACATACTGTACATTATCATGGCTGTCCCCATTGATGCTCATGGTCTAAATTCCCTATCAGTATGTCTTTGAAGTTTCGGAGGAAACCGGAGAACCCGGAGGAAACCTGTGCAAACACAGGGAGAACATACAAACATCCTTGCAGATGTTGTCCTTGGTGGGATTTGAACCCAGGACCCAGCGCTGCAGTGCTAACCACTGAGCCACAATGCTGCCTGATAAAGAAATCAGTCCCAGGTTCTGGCCCTGGGTCACAAAGAGATAAAGAAAAAGGTGGCAATATTTAGATATTTTATAATAGAGAATAATAAATTCCCATCTAGGCAGCCTGTGAGTCAGTCCAGTATGAAATGGCCTGAGATAATGACTAATCAAGGGCTTTAAGCTAGTAATGTGCGCTAATTAGTGTTGAGCGAGTATGTTCTATTAACCCTTTCGCCGAGTATGCTCGGGCCGAGCTCCGAGTATTTACAGCTGCTTGGTGATATGGTTGAATCGCCCCCCGCCCCCCCGTGTGCATGATTTGCAACTGTTTGACAGTTTTATTACATGTGAGGAATGTCTATTTCTTACACATTCCTCACATGTAATAAAGCTGTCAAACAGTTGCAAATCATGCACATGGGAGCGATTCAACCATATCACCGAGCAGCTGTAAATACTCGGAGCTCGGCCCGAGCATACTTGGCGAAAGGGTTAATAGAACATACTCGCTCAACACTAGCGCTAATGCGTTTATTTCAGGTGTAGTAAATGTATATATATTTTTTTTTTTAAAGGCGGCAATGGAGACTTTCAGCAAGACGATGGTCACTTCTCCTTGTAATAGTTTAGGAATATGACAATGTATCCTTCTCGATTCCTTGAAGATACCATGCCTTCTATTTAAACCCTATTGTAAAATTCCTACCACATACAAATAATTACCACTGTGACTTTTGCTGCTAATCCCATTAATGTCAGTGACCAAATCTGTACGTTACACGTGAATTTGTCACAGTATGCAAGTTTCACCCCCTGCATTCTCATATCTCACTGCAGATTCTTTCTAGTTGTTCTACTCAAACACCTTATTTAGAACAAACACTGATAGACGTATACTGTAATTTTTAACCCCTTCACCCCCGGGCGATTTTCCGTTTTTCCCTCTCCTTTTTCCAAAAGCCATAACTTTTTTATTTTTCCAGGCATATAGCTGTATGAGGGCTTTTTTGTGGGATGAGTTGTACTTTTGAATGACACCATTCATTCTGCTACATAGCGTACTGGAAAATGGGAAAAAAAACTACAAGTGCGGTGAAATTGCAAAGAAAAGTGCAATTCTACAATTTTTTTTTCCATTTATTTACTATGTTCAATATATGGTAAAAATTACCTGGGAATATGATTCCCCAGGTCTGTACGAGTACACAGATACCAAACATGTGCAGAAATTTATCAACATTTTTTTTCACTTTTATCACAATTTTTCGGACCTGGAGCTGTGTAAGGGCTTATTTTTTGTGCCCTGAGTTTTTTACTGACACCATGTTGGGGTAGATACAATGTTTTGATCGCCTCTTATTGCAACGTTGCAGAGTCCAAAAAAACGTAATTCTGGCGTTTTGATTTTTTTTTCTCATTACACTGTTTACCGATCAGATTAATTTATTTTATGTTTTGATAGATGGGACATTTCTGAATGTGTCGATCTCAAAAGTGTATTTTTTAATTTTTTTTAACGGTTTTATTTTTAATGGGACAAACGGGGATGACTTTAACTTGTGTTTATATTTTTTCTAAAACTTTTTTTTCTTTTTACTGTATTTAATAGTCCCCTAAGCTGCGATCGTCTGAGCTATACATAGCAGTGCTACTGTATGTATAGCAAAAATCACGATCTATGAACGTCGGCCATGGGCCAGCGTTCACAGGAGGATAGTGATAACAGGCATGGGGGTTATCAGCAGACCCCCAGCTGTCATGACAACCCATTGGTGCCCCATGATCAAATGACTGGTGCACCGATGGGCGGCATCATTGACACGCTTCTACCTGCGCGTGTTCATTGCCGCTGTCGGTGATTGTTCTGTCAATGACCTCACCGGAAGCAGGAGACTCACTAGAAGGAGGAGGAGGTAGTCCATGACTGCTCTGAGCTGGCAGAAATAGTCATGGCGCAGAACAGGCAGGTAGTTAGCAACTACCCACTGGTAAGTTCTTAGCCCCATAGCAAAGAATAAGCAAGGTCCAGTATAACCCATTTAAGGATACTATAAGTTTAATGGGAACATGACTTTTCTGTCCCCCACATCCAACAACTCCTATACATATATGTCAATATAGAAGAAAGATTACTGATTCTAATATTTCCTAGATGATGCAATCACATGATGGCATTCAGCTTTAGTTTTTTTTTTAAAACATAAGTCCACATTAAATACACTGCTCAAAAAAATAAAGGAAACACTCAAATAACACATCTGAGATCTGAATGAATGAAATATTCTCATTGAATACTTTGTTCTGTACAAAGTTGAATGTGCTGACAACAAAATCACACAAAAATCATCAATGGAAATCAAATTTATTAACCAATGGAGGCCTGGATTTGGAGTCACCCCCAAAATTAAAGTGGAAAAACACACTACAGGCTGATCCAACTTTGATGTAATGTCCTTAAAACAAGTCAAAATGAGGCTCAGTATTGTGTGTGGCCTCCACGTGCCTGTATGACCTCCCTACAACGCCTGGGCATGCTCCGGATGAGGTTGCGGATGGTCTCCTGTGGGATCTCCTCCCAGACCTGGACTAAAGCATCCGCCAAGTCCTGGACAGTCTGTGGTGCAACGTGACGTTGGTGGATGGAGCGAGACATGATGTCCCAGATGTGCGCAATCGGATTCAGGTGTGGGGAACGGGCGGGCCAGTCCATAGCTTCAGTGCCTTCATCTTGCAGGAACTGCTGACACACTCCAGCCACATGAGGTCTGGCATTGTCCTGCATTAGGAGGAACCCAGGGCCAACCGCACCAGCATATGGTCTCACAAGGGGTCTGATGATCTCATCTCGGTACCTAATGGCAATCAGGCTACCTCTGGCGAGCACATGGAGGGCTGTGCGGCCCTCCAAAGAAATGCCACCCCACACCATTACTGACCCGCTGCCAAACCGGTCATGCTGAAGGCTGTTGCAGGCAGCAGATAGCTCTCCACTGTGTCTCCAGACTCTGTCACGTCTGTCACATGTGCTCAGTGTGAACCTGCTTTCATCTGTGAAGAGCACAGGGCGCCAGTGGCGACTTTGCCAATCCTGGTGCTGTGTGGCAAATGCCAAGCGTCCTGCACGGTGTTGGGCTGTGAGCACAACCGCCATGTGTGGACGTCGGACCCTCATACCACCCTCATGGACTCGGTTTCTAACCGTTTGTGCAGACACATGCACATTTGTGGCCTGCTGGAGGTCATTTTGCAGGGCTCTGGCAGTGCTCCTCCTGTTCCTCCTTGCACAAAGGCGGAGGTAGCGGTCCTGCTGATGGGTTGTTGCTCTCCTACGGCCCCCTCCACATCTCCTAGTAGCGCCTCCAGCCTCTAGACACTAAGCTGACAGACACAGCAAACTTTCTTGCCACAGCTCGCATTGATGTGCCATCCTGGATGAGTTGCACTACCTGAGCAACTTCTGTGGGTTGTAGAGTCCGTCTCATGCTACCACGAGTGTGAAAGCACAACCAACATTCAAAAGTGACCAAAACATCAGCCAGAAAGCATTGGTACTGAGATGTGGTCTGTGGTCCCCACCTGCAGAACCACTCCTTTATTGAGTGTGTCTTGATAATTGCCAATAATTTCCATCTATTGTCTATTCCATTTGCACAACAGCATGTGAAATTGATTGTCAATCAGTGTTGCTTCCTAAGTGGACAGTTTGATTTCACAGATGTTTGATCTACTTGGAGTTATATTCTGTTGGTTAAGTGTTCCCTTTATTTTTTTGAGCAGTGTACTATTTATCCATTTGTAACAGTCTCTTAACCGGTTCCCGACCGCCCACTGTACATAAACGTCGGCGCTTGCTGGGCTCTGCGCAGCGCCGACGTTTAAAAACGGTGGGTGGTCCCCCAGCGCTCAGGACCCCCAGGGTCCTGCTAGCACTGCGGTACCAGTTCAGAGCGATAGCTATGACATGTGGCATCATGGGGACCTGATTGGATCAGGTCCCCATGATGTTAACCTGTTCCTATCTTCTAGATGCCGCGATCCATAGCGATCGCGGCATTTAAAAGATAGTGACAGCCGGTGGTCGGCGATCGGGACCCCCCACATACATCAGCAGCGGCGGGGATCCCGGTGCTGTGACCTCTGACATCATCGAGACCTGATTGGCTCAGGTCTCGATGATGTCAGCATCACACCAGCCAATCAGAGAGATCACCAGGGAAGTTTGTTTTAGCAACAAACTTTCCTGGGCGATCTGGCTGATAAATACACGGTTTCTCCTCCGATCTCAGTGAGAGAGCAGAGGAGAAACAGTGTGACAAGAGCTGTCAGCCTTGCCACAGTAAAAGTGAAAAAAATAAAATAAAAAAGAAAGTAAGAGTTAGGGTTAGTCAGTCCTGTCAGATCAGTCAGTCAGTCCGTCCTGTCAGATCAGTCAGTCAGTCCGTCCTGTCAGATCAGTCAGTCAGTCCGTCAGTCCGTCAGTCCTGTCAGATCAGTCAGTCAGTCCGTCAGTCCTGTCAGATCAGTCAGTCCGTCAGTCTGTCCTGTCAGATCAGTCAGTCTGTCCTGTCAGATCAGTCAGTCTGTCCTGTCAGATCAGTCAGTCCTGTCAGATCAGTCAGTCCGTTCAGTCCAGTCAAAAAATATAAAAATAAAATGGCCCGTCAGACTTATACTGCAGAAGAGGTGTATGCCCTGCTGTGTTCTGATAGTGATGACAGTGCAATCTCAGATGGAGATATGGATTTTGAGGGCTTTAGTAGCGGTGACACTGAGAGCTCAGAAATGAGCAGTGATTCTGGTCCATCCTCAAGCCCAAGGACCAGTACAGCAATAGGGGCAAATAGCGCTACTGGAGAAAAGTCTCCAAATCAGGGAACACTGCCCAGTACAAGCGCTGTCCCTGCTACTAGTGAATTGGCGCACGCCAGTGTACAAGGGGCCTTGCCACATGATCTAGCATTTCCCAGATGGGAGGCTTCGGATTCGGCTGCTCCATTCAGCCCTGATTTCAACGCCATTCCTGGTATAAATGTGGAGGTGGAATATTTTGGACCAATTCATTTTTTTTTATTTTTTTTTTTTACAGACAGCTTGCTAGAGCATATTGTCGTGCAAGCAAATTTATATGCATCCCAATTCATAAGCCAGAATCCCCGATCTTACTATGCTAGGGCAAATTTATGGACACCAACTAATGTCCCGGAAATAAAAAAATTTTCAGGACTTACATTTGCCATGGGGCTTGTTAAAAAACCAAGCATTCGATCCTACTGGTCCAACCACCCTGTTCAAGCCACCCCTATGTTTTCAGTCGTTCTGCCTAGGACCCGTTATGAAATGCTCATGCGGTTTTGGCATTTTAACGACAATAGTCAATGCCTGCCCAGAAATGCCCCAGAACATGACAGGTTATATAAAATTAGACCCATCATTGAAAATTGGTCAGAAAAATTCTTAAGGCTCTAAACCCCAACACAAAATATTTCTATAGATGAGTCCCTTGTAAAATTCAAAGGAAGACTGCACCTCAAGCAATTTATCCCATCTAAAAGGGCAAGGTTTGGAATAAAGCTCTATAAAATGTGCGAAAGTTCAACCGGATACACATCCGCTTTTCGCATGTACGAGGGGAAAGATAGCCAACTAAACCCACCAGGATGCCCTACTTATCTGGGGACATCTGGAAAAATTGTTTGGGAGCTGATAAGTCCATTTTTTCAAAAAGGCTACAATCTATATGTGGACAATTATTACACCAGCATACCCCTATTTAAAAGTCTGGTTGAACACAACATCGGGGCTAGTGGGACCATTCGTAAAAACTGTCAGGGGTTTCCACAGCCATTGGTCAACCAAAAGTTCCAAAAGGGGCAGTCAGGGGCTGCACGCAACGGAGAGCTGCTTGCCCTGAAATATAGGGATAAGAGGGATATTTTTGTCCTCAGCTCGATCCACACAGATGCCACAAGGGCCATTGTAGAGCTAGGATCCACCACTCCGAAGCAAAAACCTGTGTCAGTCATTGACTACAACAAACACATGGGGGGTGTGGACCTTGCAGACCAGGTTCTACAGCCATACCAGGTATCAAGAAAGTCCTATACCTGGTATAAAAAGTTGGTTATTTATTTGTTTCAGGTGGCCACATACAATTCTTTTGTGTTGTACAAAAAAGCAGGAAATTCAGATCCTTTTCTTGATTATCAAGAAAAGGTAATTGAAAATCTTGTCTTTCAAAGTGTTAGCCCCGCTCATCCATTAGAATCTGAGGATGTGAAAAGACTCACTGAGCGACATTTTATTGCACTTATTCCAGCAACGGAAACAAGAAGGAACCCCCAGAAAAGATGTCGTGTATGTACTAAGAGAGGAATGAGGCGTGATACCCGCTACTATTGCCCACAATGCCCATCATTGCCAGCCTTATGCGTCACTGACTGCTTTAAAATCTTCCACACAGAACCACGTTTTTAAACTGTAAAAATGTATCCCAATTTGTCATTCAAACATTTGGTTCATTTAGTGAATGACACATTCGAGTAGAGCTCACTTAATTTCCAGGGGTGTGTGTGTGGGGGGGGGGGTTCTCCAGAATCAAAACCTTCCATTGTGTGCTTGTTTCTGGAAATCATCCATTGAGTTAAAATGGTTACTAAACCCATAGATGAATTCCCAGAGGGGTGTCATTTCCAAAATGGGGTGACTTGTTGGGTGTTTTCTCTGTTTAGGCACCTCAGGGGCTCTCCAAATGCAACATGGCGTCCGCTATCGATTCCAGCCAAATTTCCATTCCAAAAGTCAAATGGCGCTCCTTACCTTCCGAGCCATGCCGTGCGCCCAAACAGTGGTTTTGCACCACATATGGGGTATCAGCGTGCTCAGGAGAAATTGCACAACACATTTTGGGGTCCATTTTTTCTGGCTGCCCTTGTGAAAATTAAAAATTTTAGGCTGAAGTAGCAGTTTTGTGTTAAAAATGTGTTTTTTTATTTTCACACTTCAACATTATAAAATTCTGTGAAGCCCCTGGGGGTTCAAGGTGCTCACCACACATCTAGATAAGTTCCTTGAGGGGTCTAGTTTCCAAAATGGAGTCACTTGTTGGGGGTTTCCACTGTTTAGGCACCTCAGGGGCTCTCCAAATGCAACATGGCGTCCGCTATCGATTCCAGCCAAATTTCCATTCCAAAAGTCAAATGGCGCTCCTTACCTTCCGAGCCATGCCGTGCGCCCAAACAGTGGTTTTGCACCACATATGGGGTATCAGTGTGCTCAGGAGAAATTGCACAACACATTTTGGGGTCCATTTTTTCTGGCTGCCCTTGTGAAAATTAAAAATTTTAGGCTAAAGTAGCAGTTTTGTGAAAAAAAGTTAAATGTTCATTGTTTTCTTCCACATTCCAAAAATTCCTGTGAAGCACCTGAAGGGTTAATAAACTTCTTGAATGTGGTTTTGAGCACCTTGAGGGGTGAAGTTTTTAGAATGGAGACACTTTTGGGTATTTTCTGTCATAAAGGCCCCTCAAAGTCACTTCAAATAAGATGTGGTCCCTAAAAAAATGTTTTTGTAAATTTTGTTGTAAAAATGAGAAATCGCTGGTCAACTTTTAACCCTTATAGCTTCCTAACAAAAAAAAATTTTGGTTCCAAAATTGTGCTGATGTGAAGTAGACATGTGGGAAATGTTATGTATTAACTATTTTTTGTGACATATCTCTCTGATTTAAGGGCATGAAAATTCAAATTTTGAAAATTGCAAAATTTTCTAAATTTTCGCCAAATTTCCGATTTTTTCACAAATAAACGCAAGTGATATCGAAGAAATTTTACCACTATCATGAAGTACAATATGTCACGAAAAAAAATTCTCAGAATCAGGTGGATCCATTGAAGCGTTCCAGAGTAATTACCTCATAAAGTGACAGTGGTCAGAATTGAAAAAATTGGCCCGGTCACGAAGGCAAAAACAGGCTCCGGTGCGAAGTGGTTAATATTAGAACATGCTGGGAGTTGTATTTCTGCAGCGGACAGAAAGCCAGTTTGAAGACCACTGGGCCCAATCTATGTAATATGTAAACTAGATATAGTTGGAGGAGGCCTGCAGTTTCTAATCACTGACAGCATGCAGACATTTGACTTTGAGAGGAGAGACGTGTGCTGTAGCTGCATTATCCTCAAAGGTCTCGCTAGACTGTATGGAAAGGCTATAGTCAGAAAAGGAGAGTTTTAATTAACTGACAGATGGTAACTTGCTTGACCATTTTGAAAACTCAGAATTTTACTAGCATAAGGTATGCAACCTTCAAAATATATTACACTTTAATTTTTAATATCCAATTTTCAATTTCAGAAGCTAAAAACCCATCCTGACAATGATCAGGTATGCCTTATTATAATAAACAAAACCTACAAAAGACAAAAATATATCTCATACCCTACCATCATTATATATAAATGTAAAGCAAAGTTGCATAATAAATATAGGGTACTTAGTGAACTATTTTTGATCAAAAAAAGTATACAAGCCGTCCCACCAGCGGCAAGGTGACCCTAAATTGGGACGGTACCTATACTGCCTATATTAAAAACCTTACTGTATATCAAAGTTGAAATAATGCATATAAAAGGGTAGACAAATAGGACCGGGTCCCAACTCCAGACCACCCAGGCCCGTGGTAAGCTACATATATACCAGTCAGCTCAACAAAGGGGATGCCACACCCTTAAATTGCACAGAATGCAAACAAGACAAAAAACCAGGCAATGTGAACTGAGGTCTAAGATGGTAGACATGCAAGAAATAGGAGCATGTTCACACTAGCAAAAAAGAAACAAAACCTACAAAAGACAAAAATATATCTCATACCCTACCATCATTATATATAAATGTAAAGCAAAGTTGCATAATAAATATAGGGTACTTAGTGAACTATTTTTGATCAAAAAAAGTATACAAGCCGTCCCACCAGCGGCAAGGTGACCCTAAATTGGGACGGTACCTATACTGCCTATATTAAAAACCTTACTGTATATCAAAGTTGAAATAATGCATATAAAAGGGTAGACAAATAGGACTGGGTCCCAACTCCAGACCACCCAGGCCCGTGGTAAGCTACATATATACCAGTCAGCTCAACAAAGGGGATGCCACACCCTTAAATTGCACAGAATGCAAACAAGACAAAAAACCAGGCAATGTGAACTGAGGTCTAAGATGGTAGACATGCAAGAAATAGGAGCATGTTCACACTAGCAAAAAAGAAACAAAACCTACAAAAGACAAAAATATATCTCATACCCTACCATCATTATATATAAATGTAAAGCAAAGTTGCATAATAAATATAGGGTACTTAGTGAACTATTTTTGACTAAGTACCCTATATTTATTATGCAACTTTGCTTTACATTTATATATAATGATGGTAGGGTATGAGATATATTTTTGTCTTTTGTCTTTTGTAGGTTTTGTTTCTTTTTTGCTAGTGTGAACATGCTCCTATTTCTTGCATGTCTACCATCTTAAACCTCAGTTCACATTGCCTGTTTTTTTGTCTTGTTTGCATTCTGTGCAATTTAAGGGTGTGGCATCCCCTTTGTTGAGCTGACTGGTATATATGTAGCTTACCACGGGCCTGGGTGGTCTGGAGTTGGGACCCGGTCCTATTTGTCTACCCTTTTATATGCATTATTTCAACTTTGATATACAGTAAGATTTTTAATATAGGCAGTATAGGTACCGTCCCAATTTAGGGTCACCTTGCCGCTGGTGGGACGGCTTGTATACTTTTTTTGATCAAAAATAGTTCACTAAGTACCCTATATTTATTATGCAACTTTGCTTTACATTTATATATAATGATGGTAGGGTATGAGATATATTTTTGTCTTGTCTTTTGTAGGTTTTGTTTCTTTTTTGCTAGTGTGAACATGCTCCTATTTCTTGCATGTCTACCATCTTAGACCTCAGTTCACATTGCCTGTTTTTTTGTCTTGTTTGCATTCTGTGCAATTTAAGGGTGTGGCATCCCCTTTGTTGAGCTGACTGGTATATATGTAGCTTACCACGGGCCTGGGTGGTCTGGAGTTGGGACCCAGTCCTATTTGTCTACCCTTTTATATGCATTATTTCAACTTTGATATACAGTAAGGTTTTTAATATAGGCAGTATAGGTACCGTCCAAATTTAGGGTCACCTTGCCGCTGGTGGGACGGCTTGTATACTTTTTTTGATCAAAAATAGTTCACTAAGTACCCTATATTTATTATGCAACTTTGCTTTACATTTATATATAATGATGGTAGGGTATGAGATATATTTTTGTCTTTTGTCTTTTGTAGGTTTTGTTTCTTTTTTGCTAGTGTGAACATGCTCCTATTTATTGCATGTCTACCATCTTAGACCTCAGCTCACATTGCCTGGTTTTTTGTCTTGTTTGCATTCTGTGCAATTTAAGGGTGTGGCATCCCCTTTGTTGAGCTGACTGGTATATATGTAGCTTACCACGGGCCTGGGTGGTCTGGAGTTGGGACCCGGTCCTATTTGTCTACCCTTTTATATGCATTATTTCAACTTTGATATACAGTAAGGTTTTTAATATAGGCAGTATAGGTACCGTCCCAATTTAGGGTCACCTTGCCGCTGGTGGGACGGCTTGTATACTTTTTTTGATCAAAAATAGTTCACTAAGTACCCTATATTTATTATGCAACTTTGCTTTACATTTATATATAATGATGGTAGGGTATGAGATATATTTTTGTCTTTTGTAGGTTTTGTTTCTTTTTTGCTAGTGTGAACATGCTCCTATTTCTTGCATGTCTACCATCTTAGACCTCAGTTCACATTGCCTGGTTTTTTGTCTTGTTTGCATTCTGTGCAATTTAAGGGTGTGGCATCCCCTTTGTTGAGCTGACTGGTATATATGTAGCTTACCACGGGCCTGGGTGGTCTGGAGTTGGGACCCGGTCCTATTTGTCTACCCTTTTATATGCATTATTTCAACTTTGATATACAGTAAGGTTTTTAATATAGGCAGTATAGGTACCGTCCCAATTTAGGGTCACCTTGCCGCTGGTGGGACGGCTTGTATACTTTTTTTGATCAAAAATAGTTCACTAAGTACCCTATATTTATTATGCAACTTTGCTTTACATTTATATATAATGATGGTAGGGTATGAGATATATTTTTGTCTTTTGTAGGTTTTGTTTCTTTTTTGCTAGTGTGAACATGCTCCTATTTCTTGCATGTCTACCATCTTAGACCTCAGTTCACATTGCCTGGTTTTTTGTCTTGTTTGCATTCTGTGCAATTTAAGGGTGTGGCATCCCCTTTGTTGAGCTGACTGGTATATATGTAGCTTACCACGGGCCTGGGTGGTCTGGAGTTGGGACCCAGTCCTATTTGTCTACCCTTTTATATGCATTATTTCAACTTTGATATACAGTAAGGTTTTTAATATAGGCAGTATAGGTACCGTCCCAATTTAGGGTCACCTTGCCGCTGGTGGGACGGCTTGTATACTTTTTTTGATCAAAAATAGTTCACTAAGTACCCTATATTTATTATGCAACTTTGCTTTACATTTATATATAATGATGGTAGGGTATGAGATATATTTTTGTCTTTTGTAGGTTTTGTTTCTTTTTTGCTAGTGTGAACATGCTCCTATTTCTTGCATGTCTACCATCTTAGACCTCAGTTCACATTGCCTGTTTTTTTGTCTTGTTTGCATTCTGTGCAATTTAAGGGTGTGGCATCCCCTTTGTTGAGCTGACTGGTATATATGTAGCTTACCACGGGCCTGGGTGGTCTGGAGTTGGGACCCGGTCCTATTTGTCTACCCTTTTATATGCATTATTTCAACTTTGATATACAGTAAGGTTTTTAATATAGGCAGTATAGGTACCGTCCCAATTTAGGGTCACCTTGCCGCTGGTGGGACGGCTTGTATACTTTTTTTGATCAAAAATAGTTCACTAAGTACCCTATATTTATTATGCAACTTTGCTTTACATTTATATATAATGATGGTAGGGTATGAGATATATTTTTGTCTTTTGTAGGTTTTGTTTCTTTTTTGCTAGTGTGAACATGCTCCTATTTCTTGCATGTCTACCATCTTAGACCTCAGTTCACATTGCCTGGTTTCTTATTATAATAAAGAGAACTGATACACTTAAAGGGGTTGTCCACTGATATACTCTTGTAATGTGCTCTCTCTATTAATGAGAAAGAGAGGGGGCTTGGCCATATATGTATTACATAGACAGCCATTTGCTTAAAATAGTTCTCCAGTAATAGGAAAAAAAAATAACTTAAGGAAACTATGAATAAATTCCTTTAATTAGCAAATCACAATTGTTACGTTTAGGGAGGTAATTACAAAAGAATTAAAATGGCGGTTGTCATGTTACACTGACTGAAACTGGTCATAGAGTATAGAGTTGGAAGCTTCATTGCTGTGACCTGGAGATAACCTACACCTCCACCACGTACTGTAAAGCAAATACATCTCCTGATCACGGCATCCACTCCACATTCAAAAAGACAGGGAGGACAGCAGTGTGAGCAGCCTCTTCTTACCTCAGCACTTCTGGAATCTCCAGTGATAGATCAGAAAACTATGGTGGAAGCAGTATGAGCAGCCTCTTCTTACCGCAGCCCCTTGGTATCTTTAGCATTAGATAAGATAGAGATGGTGGAAGCAGTGTGAGCATCCGCTTCTTACCTCAGCTCCCCTGGTATCTCCAGTATTAGATAAGATAGACAAGGTGTACAGTAGTGTGAGATCCTCTTTTTACCTTACCACTACTGGTATTTCTAGTATTAGATCAGGCAGACATGGTGGACAGCAGTGTGAGCTGCCTCTTCTTATTTCTGCACTCCCGATATCTCCAGTATTAGATAAGATAGACAAGGTGTACAGCAGTGTGAGTGACCTCTTATTACCTCACCACTACTGGTATTTCTAGTATTAGATCAGGAAGACAGGGTGGACAGCAGTGTAAGCAGCTTCTTCTTACCGCAACAGTCGTGGAATCTCCAGCATTAGATAAGATAAGCAAGGTGGACAGCAGTCTCTTCATACCTTACCACTGCCAGCATTTTCAGCATTAGCTCAGATAGTCAGGGTGGACAGCAGTGTGAACAGCTCCATGTTACCTCAGCGCCCTTGGTATCTTCATTATTAGTCCAGAATATCTATGGGGAACACATGAAGGGAGGGTGCAGAGCTTCCTACTGCACATGCTCACTGGCACCTGTCATTTTACCATTCTAGGACAGGCTTCTGTCCAGGGCTGTGGAGTCAGAGTCATGGAGTCGGCGTCCATTTTGTTGGGAGTCGGTATAAAATGGACTGATTTCGAAAATATATAATAATTGGGTACTGTAGTACCATGCAGGATGTGCTGTAAATGTTTTCATAAGAATCTGGGGAAGTTATGAAATGTCCTATAAACGTCTGTTCTATTCCTGATCTAAGGATCTCGGCTTTTAGCGGAGATGAATCTGTGCTGCACTTTATATACACGCTCAGTAGTGAGGCAGTGCTGTGGAGTCGGAGTCCGGGAAATTGAGTAGTTGGAGGTTTGGCTTACCGTCTCCATGCCCTGCTTCTGTCAGTCTACCAAGATTGCGGATGTTTTGATGAACTATAATGATTGCCTCCCTAGACAAAACAAGTGTGATTTGCTCATCAAAAGCACAAAGGAAATTACTTAAAATGACATTTTTGTTATTTATTTTTTTCTATTTCCAGAGAACCCCTTTAAGGAGATGAATGTCTAATAATACATATAATCCTCCTGCAATAACAGCAGATTGCTGAGGATATCAGTAGCAGAATTTAATTTGTGACAATTTGCCAGCTTCCTTCCATGCCCACCCCCGGGGCAATGACAATGCCTGAATGAGATTTTGGCCGCAGGAGGCAGGTCACTAAAAAAGTAGTGACCTGTCTGTCATAGATTGGAGGAAGGCAGGAGGCGGGTAATTCCCAGACCGGCAGGAGAAGACCGAGTGCAGCGTCTAGCCCTGCTGCACTTACATCTCATTAGCATACACTTTCCACAGCTGATTACAGAAGAGCGACAAAACAGATTTCTGTAAAAAATGGAAAATTGGAATCAGTTTCAGAGCGTCATTACAGCTCTGTCTATAATTAAGAGTCCAAAATCAGGCAGAAAGGCCCTCTTTAATTCTCATTAAAAAAAGAATGGACACTCCTGCCTACCCACAATTCAATGTGCAAAAGAAACCAAAAATTATACTTAAAAAAATAGACAAAAAACAGACAGTGTTAAAAATATTTTTATTTTTTTTTATTACTAGTAAAGTGTACTGCGCATGAAATAACTGAACACCCAGGATCGTAGTGTTTCCGCCAGCCAGATGATTGACTGGTTTATAACAATAGATTGTTGAACGAGGACTATCCTCCGCCTGGTGAGAAGAATACAGGCGACCCAATTCTTAGTTCATTCATGTTTAATAGTTGCATATTATAAAGTTGGTAGTGTAAAACAAAGGCAAAACATACAAAAAATTTATATATATATATATATATATATATATATATATATATATATATATATATATATATATATATATATATATATATATATAAATAAAAGGGCCATAAACAAGTCACTCAGGAAAGGTAATAGGTTTATTATGGAAGTGTATAAGCAAAGATATGAGGGATATTGTAGGAAAGAAGAGCTCTACCAGTACTGGTAAAAAGGAATTAGTGCCCCTCTTTATATGTACACGTTGGGGGTGCGTGTTTTGTTACCATTGCTCACCTACTACACACATTTCCATGTATTGAATGGCTCTAAAATGGCATCACTTCTCTGCAATTTCCTCAAGTTACAAGTGGAACTAGGAAAGTGGCACCAATTACTTCTCTCATAGCAGCTAGAGGATAAGGTGCATCTTTGTAGAGGGAAGCAGCCCCTAGAGGAGCGACTTTCTCATACAGGTGCCAGAAATTTCCTTTGCTGCTATAAAAGGTTCAGGACTAGGAAAGCCTCAAGCCAGCATTACAACTGAAAGAAACGGGTATTCGGTCTGTGCAAGTGTGCACATATCCTCTGAACATGCAATAACGGATAGATTGGAGTTGGTCCCACTGTTGTGACCCTCACTGATCAGCAGAAACAAAGGACATGCGTCCCCCATTCTCCACTGGGCACAGCATGGCTGCCAGGAGGCGTGAATGGAGCGGCCGATCGCACATGCACCCTGCACCTCTATGCCAGTTTATGGTGCAGACGAATATCAGCGAGTGCAGCTTCATATCTTCAGCATCATGACTTTTATATCACCTGCTGCTCCATTCACTGCTCCTGGCTGCAGCCCCGTGGACCCAGAACGATCAGGGGGCACTAGTGCCCTACTCTGGTGGTTGGTGGGGGTCCCAGCAGCAGGACTGACACCGATCTAACAACTGTCACTTATCCAGTGAATACATGATAAATTGCTTAGACTGGAATACTACGGTAAGGATGAGTTGTGGTGGTGGGAGACCACACAGATATAGACACGTTTTTTATTGCGCTCTCCTCTGAGGACACAAGTACATAAATGTAGCTATAACATTTGGAATGATGAGTTTTTTACTAAAATCTCATTCATTGTCAAGGGATGAATCCCAGAATAGTAAAATTGGAGCAGTTGTCGATAACGTCCAATCAGATCACTGCTTTCAGTCTCCAAATGGCCTTTCAGAAATGAGAGCTACGATCTGATACGTTTGCTGTGACAAACATTGTCTCTTGCACTAGTTTTGATAACTCTCCATCTATCTTGTGCTCAGTTTTTTTCAGCTATATTTATGTACTCATGGAGAATTTTTTAAAAAGTGAATATACATTTAAAAGGGTTGTCCGGGACTTTAACATTGATGGCCTGTCCTTAGGATAGGTCATCAATGTCTGATCAGGTGTTTCCGGTGTCTGGGAGACCGGAACTGCTCAGATACGGAGATGCACAGCTCTGTCAATGGAATAGTGGCCGCATCTGGGTACAGCACATTCACCCCCTATTGATTTAAATATGGGGTGGATGTGTAGTACCTGGCCGTGGCCACAATACTGTTGGAGGAGCTCTGTAGCTCCGTAACTAAGCAGTTTCGGCTGCCGCCAACACTGGGAATAGCTGATCGACGGGGGGGGGGGGGTGTCGGGTGTCGCACCCCCATCGATTAGACATTGATGACCTATCCTAAGAATAGGCCATCAATGTTAAAGTCCCGGACAAGCCCTTTGAGGGATTCTCCAGGCATATGATGTAGATACCTTAAATCTAGCATAAATCATCAGTTTCAGATCGCTGGGGGTCTTATACCCGGCCCCCAAACCCTTTAACTGTTATTAACTCTGGCCAGAGGTAATCACTGAATGGAGTTGCCCTGTGCAGCTTGATTCAAGGTGTAGAAGCTGCTGCCATGTTCTGCAGATCATCTTATTCTCCTGAAAGAGCTGATTTTGAATAAGGTGCACATTAAAAGGAGCTACACAATGTTAGAACTGATTGATGGATGTGCCACATGTCACCCATCTGAGGCGGATGACCATCCTAAGGGTAAGGTCATCAATATCATATGTCTGGAGAACCACTTTAAGTAAAAACAGTCAGATTGATGGCCACCATCTATATTTTCCACATTGAATTTGGTTTTCAAATTACTCCCAAAACATTTGAAATTTTTATAATTTTATTACTAAAAATTTACATTGGGTCCAATTTTTAAAATATTAAATCTAGCCATCCCCCTGAAACCCTGCTCCATGAAGGACACCACCATACTCCTATATAATTCCAAAGACGTGTTTTGCAATGGTCTGCAATTACTGAAGCCTTGGAATATGTTATATAGAAAAAGGACTTTGTGCTGTATTGGGAAAGCGGGAATATTGTTACAACCCTTGTACAGTGCATATAATGCTCTTTTATTCCGTCTCTCAGTAGCAGCAAGCCGAATCTGCTGTCAGGTAGCAGCACATCTCAGGAGTGGAGAGGAACGTAAGATCTATAAATAAGGACAAAATAAACACCAAACTCTACAGTACAGCACACTACCCATCAGGAAATACATAGCCAAGCGCACCACTATGCTACATCCATTACATTCTCTACAGTACAAGCAAAACAATCCTTCAAAACAAAGAAATAAATAATAAGTGCAAATACCTAAATATAGGCAAATGAAGCAACTGATGTCGCCTGTTATAGATGTGCAAAGCTTAGAACGACCAAAGGCATTAAACAACTATGGCTACAATGCTATCTACAAGGGACTGGAGTGCAATCCGAAAAAACTGAGCATGAACATATACGTGTCGTGTGACAGTCAGAAACGTCGCTTCCCAGGCTCCAGCTATACCAGTGATGGGACCTTCTGCCAGCTTTCATGTACATGATTAATAGTGCAACATGTCACAATGTTCAGAAGTAAGCGCAGTCTCAACGATGGGCCTGGCCACACAGGTCTGATGTGAGAGACCTCGTCACTAAATGTACAGCTGGTTTTCAGATTGGATGGAAACAGATAAAGGGAAAAATGGCAGCAGTCTGAGCAAAAAAACACTTTGGCTTATTTCAGGAGGCTCAAACCTGTAATTCATGTGGGCTTACACACTGAGATAGCAACCACATTCAAAGGGATCTCCCAGCAGAGAAAAGAATGCTATTGCTAATAAATTCCTAAACATATTCAATTAGGAAACCACATTCATTTTGTCTAGGGAGGTAATCATTAAAATGGCCGTTACACTGACAGAAACCGATCCAAAAATATTAGTAGGACTGGCGCTTCTGAGCATGTGCAGTAGGACACTCTGCTGTTGTGACCTGAATATAATCTATACCATGGACTGTCAATCTTTCTGCAGGTCACAGCAGCATTCAGAAAGGCAGGGTGGACAGCGGAGTTAGTGGCCTCTTAGCCTCAGCACCCCTGGTGTATACTGTATTAGATGAGAATATCCACCACCGCCCATCTTCCTACACATTAATTGGAGAGAGGCAGAGCTATCTATTGACCATGCTCAAAAAACAAAATGACTGTTCAAATCCAATACAGGCACTCGGTGCACCCTTGGCGTGACAAAACTGCTGAGTGCACTTTCCCATCTACTTGTTTTACCATCTATCTCCTCCAACCTCTGGAGGAGCAGAGATAGACGCAAACAAGTGGGTGGTAAGGAGCACTGAACTGATTGTCCACACCATGGCTGCACCGAGCGACTCTGCTTGGTTTGAGGAGTCAATTTGTGCTGGCAAACTCCCTTTAACATTTAGGACAGGGTTCATTGCAAAAAGGCAGCAGTTATCTTAAAATACTATAGTGATTACCGCCCTAGACAAATGGAGTGTGATTTACTTATTAAGGATATTTACAATGATATCTTTTTCCATTTTTTTTTCTATTCCTAGAGCCTCCTTTTTATGTGAAATAAATACAGTTAGGGGGTACCTGTCACTGGATTTTGGGACAGTAGCATGTCATCATACAGCAGGCTATTAGTGCTCCAAACATGTCTATATGAACACCACGCATTTACCCTAAAACGTGTTCAGAACTGGGAGCTTGACATTTTGACTTTGAATTAGCCTGGCAACATTTTTTATATTACAAATTTAAAGGGGGTTGTCCATTAAAAAAACATTGTAGAATGGTGCCCTGATCTTTAATTACAGGGTCTGATCCTGGGAGACCCTCTCCCGGTCGTGTCCAGCCCAGGATAGAATTTTCCGGGTTATCATGTGACCACAGCTGTGGGTGAAGGGGCTGGCGAACTGCTCATTTAAATAGCTTAGCCAGCCCCTTATCTATCTATACATTGGCTGTTAACAGATAAAGGGGCAGCATAGCTATTAAAAAGAATTAGCCAGCCTAACCTCTCTAACAGCCCAGTCATGTGCGGTCACAGGAAAAGCTGCACACAAACTAGATGAGGACCTGCTGGGAGGAGTGAAGCTTATGGCAGAAGATGGGGGCACCTTTCAGGCGTGGTCTGTATTAGTAAGATGCATAACTTACTATGTTAAGCACATTTAGCTTAATGTTTATCTTAACTGGGCAACTTAACCCTGTAATGCTTAAACTGTATTGTCCCTTTGTTACAGATTATGCCTTAAATCTATATTTTATGCAAGCCAACTTGAATTTCAGGTTTAGTAATCCTTTACAAAGAATAAGCAAGAATAAAATGTCAGAAATGTCCCAGATGCTGGCAAATCAGGAAGCCACGAAGGCTTCAATAAAACCCTTTATACAGTAATAACACGAATCTCTACTTGTAAGCATAAAATAAGTTAAAAAGATCCCAGGATCAACATTTTCTCGTTCCTTTGCCCTGTACATTACATTCAAACATAGCATTATCCTCACATAGAGAATAAAAATACTGATAAATTCTAATTAGGAAAACCTAAGTCTGCATTTCGCCTAGTTCTGCATGAAGTACCTTAGTATATAAATATATAACACTGGAGCTCATTCATGTGTTACTCCGCAGCATACCAAATCTACTAGTGCAACTTCCTGTTCCCGCAATCATCTACAGTATAAACAGACGTCTGGGAAGCTGAAGTGTTAATGCAAGCGCTCTCTGCACAGGCCTAATGTACTCAAAACATAGAAAACAACTAAAAGAAGAAGGTAAAAATGTATAAAACCATGAATGAGCTGAGATTAGTTCTCCCTCGGATGCCACAAGTAGTCTATACTGGATTCTGCATTTACTGTGAAGCTTATAGATTCATCTAAGTACAAATGGTTCATCACTAGTACATTGAACAAAAATTGTACAAAAATAAGCTTAGCTCACAAACAAAAAAAACTAAAACATTATGCCAGAGCAAAAAGTAGAGCCCTGCAGCAATGTCTTCTAAGAAGTCATATAAATCAATCATGAGGTCAAAAAGAAGATTAGACAGGTTCCCAGTGGAGAAAAATACCCAAACTTGTGCCACTTCAAATTTCTGCAACTTTCATCTATTTGAAAGGAAAGGAGAGTACAGGGGAGAACATCTTCAAAATCAAGTACCAAGAACCACTTGTTTATGACATCGGTATTGTTCCTAAACTCCATGTGATGGGACTTAACATGTCCAACTGAAATGTTCCAAGATCTTATGGGATAATAATCCATTTAACATAATAACTAAAGTCAACCTTACCATTCAACAGACAAGACCAGAAGTAATCAAATCCAAGAATGTTAGGTTTGGGTTTTCAAAGCAAATGCTTGAGTGAGGTTGTGGTCAAAAGTTGACTTATCAGTTATTAGTTTGACAGATTGATATAGACTTGTTGACCAAGTTTGTTATCTGCTTGAAAGAGGTTTTCTTAAGAAAAAAAAAACCTAGACCAGAGGTTATTATAATTATGTAGAAAAGTTCTGCTTTTGGTTTACATATACTTCCCTATGTGAACTTTTTGACTTTATAGAAAACTGGTATCTGCTACACTGTAGCCTTCATGCATAATACAGGCCTGCAAAGCACTGTCTTATTAACAGCTTGGAAAAGTCCTATTTTAGTGCATGTATAGAAGGAAACTGGATTCACCAGTTCAATGTCCTACATTCATAAAACTAGATGTCTGGATGTAGAGCTGGTGGACGTCGTGTAGGTATCAAGATAACGTCTTGCTTGTTCCGTCATGATGAGCTGGTCCTGCGTCTTCCCAAATACAACTGCTTCCCATTCGTAAAATGACTGAAAAAAAAATATAGTGGTTGATGTATTTAGACTTACTATAAAACACATGTAAAATTTTAAATCAGTTATTACATTAAAGGGAACCTGTCACCAGGTTTTCCACATATAAAAGTATGGCTACCATCATTAAGGCCTCTGTTACAGCGTACTAGGATACTGTAAAGAAAACAAAAAACAACAACTCCCCAATCCCACTCTGCAGATCCCCAAAAAATACCTTTTATTATACTCCCAGACAGCGCGGTCCGGTCTGGTCTTGATTCGTCGCCTCTTCTATTGTTACGATTGCCATCCTCCTTCCCTGCTTCATGTGGATGATGCGTCCTACGTCATCCACACAATGTTCCCCATCATGCCCCTGCGCAGACGCACTTCTCTCTGCCTTGCTGAGGGCAGAGGGAAGCACTGTAGTGAGCATGCGCTTTTCCCGGTGCATGCGCACTACATCACTGTGCTCTGTACTGTGGGGAAAGAGAAGTACGCTTGTGCAGGAGCGCAATGGGGGACACTGTGTGGATGAAGTAGGATGTGTTAGCCACACAAAGCAGGCAAAGAGGACGGCGATTGAAGGAAGAGTGGAGGCGCCGGATCAAGACCAGAGACGCCCATCGGACCGGTCCACGCCGTCTGAGTAGAATGAAAGACTGGATTGGGATCTTTTTACAGCAATCTAATATGCTGTAACAGAGGCCTTAATGGTATTGGCCGTACTTTATATGGGAAAAACCTGGTGACTGGTTCCCTTTAAGAATAATGATATATTAAGACACAGTTGTTAATACATATAATGGCTGAAATTCATGGATAAAACTCTGGCTCTCAGAGATAACTGTTCAAGAAATCTTCAATCTGAAGCACTAGAAACAATATAGCTGTCAGATCTATACATTTCGCAAACTAAGAAGCTAATTTATCTAAAAATCTCTGTCCAGACTGATCGAAGAAGAGAACTTTCCAGCAGATGCTTCCAAGCCCCTAGGTTTATGTTGCTATCCCAAGAGTTAAAAATGAACGCTGGACAATTCCTTTATCACATAACGCAACCCAAAATTTGCCTTTTGCTGTTTGGTTCACTTTCACGGTCAAATGACAAAAATCCCAAAGGTTGGACAGAAAGTGATAAAAAGGGATTCTCTGGGATTTTGCAAAGCTGACAAAAATAATACAGCACATCTGCTTCCTGAAAGAAAAGGTAGTCCCCAGTGGCAGCAGCTGAAGTTAAGGGGGAAGGGGGGCATTGTTTCATTTCAAGATACTCATCCATGGAGCAGCCTCTATAGATAAGCATAATGTAAATAATTGCCCTCAGTCCTTGGGATTAACACACTCCCAAACCAAGATTGTTAAAGGTTTATTCTCATCTTCTTTCCTCAGGAGCACATTGCTCCCGTCTCCCAGCTTTCTGTTTGCTGAGGGAGTGATGTTCTCCTGAAGATTGACACTTCGGGCTAACATCATAGCTAAGCTGCTGGTCCGAACTGTACGTTGTTCAATGCTTAGCCTCTGCAGCATCGCAGAAGCGCAGGACACTAAAGCTGGATGGATCCACTTCGCTTTAGAGCAGAGCTTGCAGTCTCTAAACCAAAAGGTTGCAAGCGTGTGCTCTATTCCTAGGAACTCTGACACCTCTAATAGACTGGAGGATAGTGGTCCTTTGACCCCAAATACACACTAGATCAGGGACGTACATAGGAATCATGGGGCCCCATAGCAGAAGTTTCAATTGGGCCCCCCCTCCCACCCAAAAAATAAAATAAGTGTTGGGGTCACAGAAGAGCAGATCTCACAACTTTCCAGCCTTTACATAGTAATTTTCCTCCTGTTGAAGTCCCAGATCCCTCTTTTATTGCCCCCATAAAGTATGATGCCAACAAAAGTGCCCCCAAACACAGTATGATACCCCCATGTTGCATTCTTCCACATTAGCCTCCACATGCACAGTATAATGATCCTACTGTACCCCACCTCAACTCCCAAGGCAAAGTATGGTGACCCCAACACAGTATGATACCTTAATTCTGACCCCCACACAGCCCTCCATGCAGTATAATGGGCCTACATACAATATAATGGTCCCCACACAAATCTTCACACTGTATAATTGCTTGCATACAGTATAATGCACTCCCCATGGTTCTCCATGCAGTATAACACACTCCCCATGGTTCTCCATGCAGTATGAGACACTCCCCATGATCCTACACGCTGTATAATGCACTCCCCATGGTCCTCCACGCTGTATAATGCACTCCCCATGGTCCTCCACACTGTATAATGCACTCCCCATGGTCCTCCACACTGTATAATGCACTCCCCATGGTCCTCCACACTGTATAATGCAATCCCCATGGTCCTCCACACTGTATAATGCAATCCCCATGGTCCTCCACACTGTATAATGCAATCCCCATGGTCCTCCACGCAGTACAATGCACTCCCCATGGTCCTCCACGCAGTACAATGCACTCCCCATGGTCCTCCACACTGTATAATGCACTCCCCATGGTCCTCCACACTGTATAATGCACTCCCCATGGTCCTCCACACTGTATAATGCACTCCCCATGGTCCTCCACACTGTATAATGCACTCCCCATGGTCCTCCAAACTGTATAATGCACTCCCCATGGTCCTCCAAACTGTATAATGCACTCCCCATGGTCCTCCACACAGCCCCTCCCACCATAGGGTAAAACGCAGCCTCCCCCACCATAGGGTAAAACGCAGCCTCCCCCACCATAGGGTAAAACGCAGCCTCCCCCACCATAGGGTAAAACGCAGCCTCCCCCACCATAGGGTAAAACGCAGCCTCCCCCCACCATAGGGTAAAACGCAGCCTCCCCCCACCATAGGGTAAAACGCAGCCTCCCCCCACCATAGGGTAAAACGCAGCCTCCCCCCACCATAGGGTAAAACGCAGCCTCCCCCCACCATAGGGTAAAACGCAGCCTCCCCCCACCATAGGGTAAAACGCAGCCTCCCCCCACCATAGGGTAAAACGCAGCCTCCCCCCACCATAGGGTAAAAGGCAGCCTCCCCCCACCATAGGGTAAAACGCAGCCTCCCCCCACCATAGGGTAAAACGCAGCCTCCCCCCACCATAGGGTAAAACGCAGCCTCCCCCCACCATAGGGTAAAACGCAGCCTCCCCCCACCATAGGGTAAAACGCAGCCTCCCCCCACCATAGGGTAAAACGCAGCCTCCCCCCACCATAGGGTAAAACGCAGCCTCCCCCCACCATAGGGTAAAACGCAGCCTCCCCCCACCATAGGGTAAAACGCAGCCTCCCCCCACCATAGGGTAAAACGCAGCCTCCCCCCACCATAGGGTAAAACGCAGCCTCCCCCCACCATAGGGTAAAACGCAGCCCCCAGTATTATCAGTACTGACAGATTTTTAAAAAATAAATACATACTCACCGCTCTTCGTTCCCCGCTGCTTCTGTCTCTGCAGCACGACTCATCACCTCAGCAGCTGCCAGCTCCACTGTCTGACACAGCGTGGCGCGGTGAAATGACGTCATAAAGCCGCTGCGTCAGACGCAGAAGGGGAATGATGGGAGAGGGAGTGGGGGGCTGCACAGAGCAGGTGCTGACACTGGGCCCCCTCAGCTCACGGGTCCCATAACAGTTGCGTGGCCTGCCGCCATTGCCGGTACACCACTGCACTAGATGCTTCAATGAGACTTCATTGTGCAGCTTTTACTGTAACTCTTAGACTTTAATGCAGAGGTGCCATGCTCAAGCTATAACATTCAATGTTGAAGTGTTTTTAAACTATCAAAAAAGTGCAAATGTAACACACAACATAAAAGATACACTACAGCTATTATTCTCAAAGTACACAGCTACATCACACACAGGGTGGAATGAATTTGATAAAAGCATGCCAGTACTTTATAAAGCTCAAGGTAAAGATACCTGGTCAAATCTTTCCATTTTAACTGTTCTGGAGTCAAGGTTTGGCTTCTTTCTTGAAAGCAGCATATGTCTATGCTTTTCAGGGCTATACTTGCATCTCCAGTCATTGTTTTCAGCCACTGGACTATTCTCACTCTTAATTTTATTTTCATTCTTTAAAGACAATAAAATGTAGTAAATTAATAAATTAGAGCATGCCCGCTGTCAACTGCTGAAAGATGGACATATACAGGGTGGGCCACTTATATGGATACACCTAAATTAAATGGAAATGGTTGGTGATATCAACTTCCTGTTTGTGGCACATTAGTATATGGGAGGGGGAAAACTTTTCCAGATGGGTGGTGACCATGGCAGCCATTTTGAAGTCGGCCATTTTGGATCCAACTTTATTTTTTTCAATGGGAAGAAAATCATGTGACACATCAAACTTATTGAGAATTTCATAAGAAAAACAATGGTGTGCTTGGTTTTAATGTAACTTTATTCTTTCATGAGTTTTTTACAAGTTTATGACCACTTATAAAATGTGTTCAAAGTGCTGCCCATTGTGTTGGATTGTCAATGCAACCCTCCCACTCTTGACACACTGATAGCAACACCGCAGAAGGAGGTATCAAATATCACCAGACAAAAAGGGAAAGGGACTTTAAAAAAAAGGCAGCAAAACGTTCACATTCAAGAACATATTCTCATTGAGGTTTGTAAGAATCAGGGCTGAGCACTGGCTGGGACAGCACCGGCCTAGAGAGTATGGAAGATGTAATATACACTTCAGTAACCAAGAAATGAGATCCCAGATCAGCCATTACATACCTGCAAGTCAGAAGTGTCATCGGCTAATAGCTGAGCACCCAACTCATCCTTGTCCCAAGCATCGAGAATCAGTGACTTTCTGACCTTTTTTACAGCAGAATGCTAGATATAATGACAATGGGTGTTAGTAACCTTTTTCCTAATATTCAGGACAGCATATTAAAACATAAAATGTATATTTCACCTGTTTTAATGGCCTATAACAAGGTTCATCATCTTCCTCTTTGAGGAATATATCCTTCCCAGTTTCTTGCTTTAGTACCTCACGTATATCTTCTTCAAGGTAAGCAAGAGGCTGTGACTGAAATTATCCAAACCTAGTTTAGTTTACATACAATATGACATGGTCATAGAAATATATGAAGCCAACAACCTGTTCACACAATGTTTTTTGCCCATATAGATGTAGCACATAAGGACAGCTGCAACATCCTAAAAGACATCAAAGGCCTTAGTCCGACTGCATACTTGATTCTCTATATGGCATAGCTTTTTAGTTTTGGATGATCACTTATTTTCTTTAAAAGGAATATCCACCAAAAGTAATCTGATAACAGTGTGTCCTGCTATTTCCCTACAGCAGCACCACAGAAGAAATGAAGCATTACACTGTGCCCCTCAGCAATCAACATACACAATTATCCAACTGGCCAGAACATTTTTTTACCCTTTTTCCCCACCATATCCATTTGCATTATTAAAACATTACTTTTATTAGGTATTATTTAAAATGAATGATCCAAGATACCCAACACTAACCAAATACTAAATTACAACTGGTGGACTAAGCTCCTAATGTGTGGATTTTTCAATATTGCTGTCTAATTGAGAGCATTACTTAACTCTTCTACTGCTGCAATGGATATGATGGTGGTGTGTCTGCAGTACACACCAATTTATTTGTGTAAGGGGCAGTCATCACAATTGATACAATGTAAAGAAAGCCACATATATCCCCTCACTGACATGCTTTTCAAGTAATCCAGCTTCTTCAGGGTTACAGAAGCTTAAAAAGAAATATCCCTGTACCCCTGAAGAAGCGGAATTAATAGCGAAACATGTTGATGAGGAAGGAAGTCTTGTGCAGGGCTGTGGAGTTGATAAGCCAAACCTCCGACACGACTCCCTCATACATGGCTCATGTTTAAGTGCTAAATTTACTGTAGCACAGATTCATCTCAGCTAAAAGTTCAGACCCTTAGATCAGGAATAGGACAGACACTTATAGGACATTTCATAACTTTCTCAAATTCTTATGAAACAATATTCCCCACAAACTGCATTGAACTACTGTACCCAATTTATTATATATTTTAGGAGTCGGTATAAAATGGACTCCACCAAAATGGGCTCCGACTCCGCAGCCCTGGTCTTGTGAATTAAGTTTTAACAATGGTGGTGGCTGTACCTTGTACAATTAGTGGGGTGTACTGCAGACACACTACCAACATAACTATCGTGGCAATAGGAGAGTTGATAAATGATGCTCTCAATTAAACAGCAACATTGGAAAATCCACAGAATGTGGACTTAGGAAAAGTTAATAAGGTGATACATCCCACATTTATAAAAGTAATGTTTTAATAATGCGAGAGGATATGATTGAAGAGGAGTAGAAAACACACACACACACACACACTATATGTGTATGTATATATATATATATATATATATATATATATATATATATATATATATATATATATATATATATACACAAAACTATGAATTAACACATGTGGAATTATATACTTAACAAAAAAGTGTGAAACAACTGAAAATATGTCTTATATTCTAGGTTCTTCAAAGTAGCCACCTTTTGCTTTGATGACTGCTTTGCACACTCTTGGCATTCTCTTGATGAGCTTCAAGAGGTAGTCACCGGAAATGGTCTTCCAACAATCTTGAAGGAGTTCCCAGAGATGCTTAGCACTTGTTGGCCCTTTTGCCTTCACTCTGCGGTCCAGCTCATCCCAAACCATATCAATTGGGTTCAGGTCTGGTGACTGTGGAGGCCAGGTCATCTGGTGTAGCACTCCATCACTCTCCTGCTTGGTCAAATAGCCCTTACACAGCCTGGAGGTGTGTTTGGGGTCATTATCCTGTTGAAAAATAAATGATGGTCCAACTAAATGCAAACCGGATGGAATAGCATGCCGCTGCAAGATGCTGTGGTAGCCATGCTGGTTCAGTATGCCTTCAATTTTGAATAAATCCCCAACAGTGTCACCAGCAAAGCACCCCCACACCATCACACCTCCTCCTCCATGCTTCACGGTGGGAACCAGGCATGTAGAGTCCATCCGTTCACCTTTTTTGCGTCGCACAAAGACACGGTGGTTGGAATCAAAGATCTCAAATTTGGATTCATCAGACCAAAGCACAGATTTCCACTGGTCTAATGTCCATTCCTTGCGTTCTTTAGCCCAAACAAGTCTCTTCTGCTTGTTGCCTGTCCTTAGCAGTGGTTTCCTAGCAGCTATTTTACCATGAAGGCCTGCTGCACAAAGTCTCCTCTTAACAGTTGTTGTAGAGAGGTGTCTGCTGCTAGAACTCTGTGTGGCATTGACCTGCTCTCTAATCTGAGCTGCTGTTAACCTGCGATTTCTGAGGCTGGCGACTCGGATAAACTTATCCTCAGAAGCAGAGATGACTCTTGGTCTTCCTTTCCTGGGGCGGTCCTCATGTGAGCCAGTTTCTTTGTAGCGCTTGATGGTTTTTGCAACTGCACTTGGAGACACTTTCAAAGTTTTCCTAATTTTTTGGGCTGACTGACCTTCATTTCTTAAAGTAATGATAGCCACTCGTTTTTCTTTACTCAGAATTTGTATTATGGCAAAAAAAAAAGCAGCTAACAGTCTATTCAGTAGGACTATCAGCTGTGTATCCACCAGACTTCTGCACAGCACAACTGATGGTCCCAAACCCATTTATAAAGGCAATAGGTTTATACTAAACCTGACAGGGCACACCTGTGAAGTGAAAACCATTTCCGGTGACTACCTCTTGAAGCTCATCAAGAGAATGCCAAGAGTGTGCAAAGCAGTCATCAAAGCAAAAGGTGGCTACTTTGAAGAACCTAGAATATAAGACATATTTTCAGTTATTTCACACTTTTTTGTTAAGTATATAATTCCACATGTGTAATTCATAGTTTTGATGCCTTCAGTGTGAATGTACAATTTTCATAGTCATGAAAATACAGAAAAATCTTTAAATGAGAAGGTGTGTCCAAACTTTTGGTCTGTACTGTATATATATATATATTTTATAATTTATAAACCACATAAATAAATATATTCTTTATAAACAATATAAATACACTGCTCAAAAAATAAAGGGAACACTCAAATAACATCCTAGATCTGAATGAATGAAATATTCTCATTGAATACTTTGTTCTGTACAAAGTTGAGTGTGCTGACAACAAAATCACACAAAAATCATCAATGGAAATCAAATTTATTAACCAATGGAGGCCTGGATTTGGAGACACCCCAAAATTAAAGTGGAAAAACACACTACAGGCTGATCCAACTTTGATGTAATGTCCTTAAAACAAGTCAAAATGAGGCTCAGTATTGTGTGTGACCTCCATGTGCCTGTATGACCTCCCTACCACGCCTGGGCATGCTCCGGATGAGGTTGCGGATGGTCTCCTGTGGGATCTCCTCCCAGACCTGGACTAAAGCATCTGCCAACTCCTGAACAGTCTGTGGTGCAACGTGCCATTGGTGGATGGAGCGAGACATGATGTCCCAGATGTGCTCAATCGGATTCAGGTCTGGGGAACGGGCAGGCAAGTCCATAGCTTCAATGCCTTCATCTTGCAGGAACTGCTGACACACTCCAGCCACATGAGGTCTGGCATTGTCCTGCATTAGGATTAGGAGGAACCCAAGGCCAACCGCACCAGCATATGGTCTCACAAGGGGTCTGAGGATCTCATCTCGGTACCTAATGGCAGTCAGGCTACCTCTGGCGAGCACATGGAGGGCTGTGCGGCCCTCCAAAGAAATTCCACCCCACACCATTACTGACCCACTGCCAAACCGGTCATGCTGAAGGATGTTGCAGGCAGCAGATCGCTCTCCACAGCGCCTCCAGACTCTGTCACATGTGCTCAGTGTGAACCTTCTTTCATCTGTGAAGAGCACAGGGCGCCAGTGGCGACTTTGCTAATCCTGGTGTTCTGTGGCAAATACCAAGCGTCCTGCGCGGTGTTGGGCTGTGAGCACAACCCCCATCTGTGGACGTCGGGCCCTCATACCACCCTCATGGAGTCGGTTTCTAACCGTTTGTGCAGACACATGCACATTTGTGGCCTGCTGGAGGTCATTTTGCAGGGCTCTGGCAGTGCTCCTCCTGTTCCTCCTTGCACAAAGGCGGAGGTAGCGGTCCTGCTGATGGGTTGTTGTCCTCCTATGGCCCCCTCCACGTCTCCTGGTGTACTGGCCTGTCTTCTGGTAGCGCCTCCAGCCTCTGGACACTACGCTGACAGACACAGCAAACCTTCTTGCCACAGTTCACATTGATGTGCCATCCTGGATTAGCTGCACTACCTGAGCAACTTCTGTGGGTTGTAGAGTCCATCTCATGCTACCACGAGTGTGAAAGCACAACCAACATTCAAAAGTGACCAAAACATCAGCCAGAAAGCATTGATACTGAGATGTGGTCTGTGGTCCCCACCTGCAGAACCACTCCTTTATTGAGTGTGTCTTGATAATTGCCAATAATTTCCATCTATTGTCTATTCCATTTGCACAACAGCATGTGAAATTGATTGTCAATCAGTGTTGCTTCCTAAGTGGACAGTTTGATTTCACTGAAGTTTGATTTACTTGGAGTTATATTCTGTTGTTTAAGCGTTCCCTTTATTTATTTGAACAGTGTATATATATTATTTATAAACAGTATAAATCTAAGTCATACATACATACACACACACATATACATGTGTATGTGTGCATATCTTGCCGTCATTCTTGTGATTGAACCCTATTGTTATTGTATCCTTTGCAATCAATGGGACGGGGATGACATGCAGACAGGCTGGGTTGCCCAGAAATAGAAATACTCTTTGTATCCAGTCTCTATTCTGACTGATGATGATCCCAACTGAGGCATTACACATGAAGCCAAGGCAGAAAGACAGTTTGACCCCCTAAAAAACAGAGCAAAAATGCACAAGCTGTACTCTGTCACCTTGTTACAATCTACACTTGGATTCCTGGCCGTATAAATGAATGTAAAGATAATCCAATCTCTCCATACATACCACAACTTTTAATGGTCCATACTTTTTCTCCTGCGCAGCAAGAGCATTTTTAAATGGGGTTGGTGTTCTCGGGGTTCCCAGCAAGGACTTCTTTATTGTGGGGGTGCGAAATCTGCAGAAACACATTAGATGGTAAATAAAAAATAACTAAATGAACAGGTCCTGATCAGAAGACTCACAATGAAAGAATGACACATGTACACAGTCCTTCATGATGACACATTCTTCACGAACTACATAACAAATGTATAGAACACAAGTAATCATACAGTAACTCCTTCCAAAGTGAAACTATGGGCAAAAAAAAAAAGAAAATCAACAATTTGGTAGGTACATGGAGCATATCTTCCAAAAAATTGTTACCTACTTGAATACAAGCATTCCACAGATAAGGTCAGTGGGGGTTACAAGGTCGCTGATAACGCCAAACTTCTACTTAATGAATTGACCTCATTGATATGACCCAGACTACACAGAAAATACTATGGGTCAATAGATCAGTGTTTACGCCAGAAAAAAAAGGCATAAAACACTTTGAAAAGTCACAAAATTGTGCGGAATGTGAAGTTGCACAAATATTTTGCAACCTTTTACTCCAGTTTCAAGTAGCTCTACAAAGGGGCAGAGCTGGGGAGGAGTCAGGAAGTGGCTACGCCCACTTAGAAAATTCTTCATAATTGGTGGCGTTTCTTGTGCCAGAAATGATACCCCTGGAGTAACATTTCTGGCGAGGTGCGCCTCTCTGATAAGATGCACCAAATTCACCAAGTGGCGTGCCAGACTTAAGTAATCGGGGTCATTGCCAGTCAAGCAATGTAATTGGCAGCTCTAATATTTCCTGTGCTGCCTACCTGTCAAGTGGCTGCTTAGAGGTAAAATTATCAAGGTGAAATCAGGCTAAAGCTGCGGCTCCAGTTTTTTACAAAATATTGACATTGAGGAAATTAACAGTTTCTGTAGACCAAATCTTCATTTTAAAGAAGACCTGTCACCGGGTCCAGGATTGTCTGGTTTTGCTTTTATTTTACTCCCGTTACTCTACGGAGTATTAATTTTTTTGTTTTCTTAAATCCGCCATATGGTTGTAGAGATAAGGGCCTTTTCATTTAGTGCCAAGTTTTATTATCTTCACCAATGCGAGGTGTAGCACTAAATAAAAAAGCCTGTATGTCTGGAAATGTATAGAAGATTTAAAGAAAAACGAAGAAAGAAAGAAAACAAAATACTTAGAGGATCGGCAGGAATAAACGAATATCAAACACTGGCAACAAACCTCTTTAATACAGGTGTACATCGAGAATATCGAAAGTCCTTGCCAAGTATGAATATGAAAAATAAAAACCATCACTGACACATGCCAAGGAGCGCCTTATCTACTTGCCCAATATTCTCCTTTCCCTTCTTAGGGGTTGTCTGTTTCCGCAGGGGAGTTGCAAGCTTCTTCTGCCCACATATTGGAGTGGAAGTGTACGCTGGATTTTCAAGACTGAAATATTCTTGAACATTTCCAGCAGAAATGTTGAGAAACTAGAAAGGAACAAAAATAATAAATTTAAAAAAAATTATTGGATGAATTTTTATCCTTCTCTGCTAACTCTGACATAATTAGTGCAACAATCATGAAGCCAAATGTGCACGCCGAGGAAATCTCCCGCCCTATGGGCAAAATGTCCTTTCTGACAATAGTTACTTGATGATGAAGCGCTGACTAGTCACTGGTAAGATCTCATAGTTGGATTCCTCTCACATTTCCTTAAAGTGGCATAGAAAAAGGTAGGAAAGTGATGGTAGAATTACCAGCCAGTGACTTGTGTATGCATCATAGATTAAAAAAACCCTAAAGAGGAAATTGCCATTGGAAAAAATTAGATCCCAGATATTCTTTTTACTAACTTTGGTAATGCCAATGGAATGTGCTGCACATATCTAAAATTGGTCTCCAAAATGTCAACCAACGGTTACATATAAGGGCTTGTTCACACATTACAAATTTGCTACGGATTTTCAGTTCAGACGGCAAATCTGCAGTGGATTAAAATTGCAGAATTCTCATCCACGCGCTGCAGAGCATATCTGTACATTGTGGATTTATAAGTCCGCAGCCTGTCAATTCTTTCTGCAGATGGACTTCACTCTTTTCTACGCGCAGGGTGAAATCTGCAGCAAACAGACTCCAAAATCAGCATGTTCTGCACGGATATCTTGATGAAAATCTGTGTCGAAATCCACAACTGATTTTTTTTGGCGTGTGACGTGTAAGCAGGCCACTTAAAGCTTAGGTTGACAGTTCCACCACAATATAGTGTTTTAACGTGTAAATATGCATGAAATTTCAATGAAATGTTTGCAGAACTGGGAGAATTAATATATTCAAAAAGGTCAAATACACTGTTTGCAGAATTATTAGGCAAATGCGTATTTTGATCACATGATACTTTTTATACATGTTGTCCTACTCCAAGCTGCATAGACTTGAGAGCCAACTACCAATTAAGTAAATCTGGTGCTGTGCATCTCTGTAATGAGGAGGGGTGTTGACTAATGACAACACCCTATATAAGGTGTGCTTAATTATTAGGCAACTTCCTTTCCTTTGGCAAAATGGGTCAGAAGAGAGATATGACGGGCTCTGAAAAGTCCAAAATTGTGAGATGTCTTGCAGAGGGATGCAGCAGTCTTGAAATTTCCAAACTTTTGAAGCGTGATCACCGAACAATCAAGCGTTTCATGGCAAATAGCCAACAGGGTCGCAAGAAGCGTGTTGGCCAAAAAAGACGCAAAATAACTGCCCATGAATTGAGGAAAATCAAGCGTGAAGCTGCCAAGATGCCATTCGCCACCAGTTTTGCCATATTTCAGAGCTGCAGTATCAAAAAGCACAAGGTGTGCGATACTCAGGGACATGTCCAAGGTAAGGAAGGCTGAAAAACAACCACCTTTGAACAAGAAACATAAGATAAAACGTCAAGAATGGGTCAAGAAATATCTTAAGACTGATTTTTCAAAGGTTTTATGGACTGATGAAATGAGAGTGACTCTTGATGGGCCAGAGGCTGGATCTGTAAAGGGCAGAGAGCTCCACTTCGACTCAGACGCCAGCAAGGTGGAGGTGGGGTACTGGTATGGGCTGGTATCATCAAAGATGAACTTGTGGGACCTTTTCAGGTTGAGGATGGAGTGAAGCTCAACTCCCACACCTACTGCCAGTTTCTGGAAGACAACTTCTTCAAGCAGTGGTACAGGAAGAAGTCGGTATCGTTCAAGAAAAACATGATTTTCATGCAGGACAATGCTCCATCACATGCATCCAACTACTCCCCAGCGTGGCTGGCCAGTAAAGGTCTAAAAGAAGAAAAAATAATGACATGGCCCCCTTGTTCATCTGATCTAAACCCCATAGAGAACCTGTGGTCCATCATAAAATGTGAGATCTACAGGGAGGGAAAACAGTACACCTCTCGGAACAGTGTCTGGGAGGCTGTGGTGGCTGCTGCACGCAATGTTGATCGAAAACAGATCAAGCAACTGACAGAATCTATGGATGGAAGGCTGTTGAGTGTCATCATAAAGAAAGGTGGCTGTATTGATCACTAATTTTTTTGTTTTTTGTTTTTGCATGTCAGAAATGTTTATTTCTAAATTTTGTGCACTGATATTGGTTTACCTGATGAAAATAAACAAGTGAGATGGCATTATATTTGGTTTTTATTAAGTTGCCTAATAATTCTGCAAAGTAATAGGTACCTGCACAAACAGATATCCTCCTAAGATAGCCAAATCTAAAAAAAACACTCCAACTTCCAAAAATATTAAGCTTGGATATTTATGAGTATTTTGGGTTGATTGAGAACATAGTTGTTGATCAATAATAAAAATAATCCTCTAAAATACAACTTGCCTAATAATTCTGCACACGGTGTATTAGTCACAACTTCCCAGTCAAATGTTACCACAACAAAAACTAGAGCTAAATAAGCCCAGTTTTTATAGGAAGATATCCAAAAGAAATTTTTCAAAGATCAACAAACTTTATTTCAATCATATTAAAACAAAATTGATAAAATACAGGTACTTTCAATATCAAAGCTCAACTATCACTTGCAGACTTATATCATAATTATAGATTTCCACATAGATCCAATTTGGTGATGCTTAAATACTAAAATCCATGCAAGTATCCATTTATATTGCACCTGTAAGTACCTGTATTTTATCAATTTTGCATTAATATGATTGAAATAAAGTTTGTTGATCTTTTAAAAATTTCTTTTGGATATCTTCCTATAAAAACTGGGCTTATTTAGCTCTAGTTTTTGTGATGGTAAGTCCTGGGAAAATACTGACTTCACTAGTCATTCAAAATGACCGCGATCAGGACAAGGACAAGGTTAGTAATGGCACTAAATAAAAGTGATAACTTCATGTACCAACCTGTGATGGAGAGAAGGGAAGCGCCTTGACGGGGGTACTTTTAAGCACACTGTCGTCGTACATTTCACTCCCCTTAAAGCCAGGAGAAGGCCTGGGGCGTAGTGTTTTCTTCCTTAGGATAGCTGGAGGAGTGCTATACTTCGATGTAATGGGTGAAACAGATGGTACTTTATGCTCCACATTAGTAGAATCCATGTCGTACAGTTCCAAACTGCAGCTTAATGAACAATCGCGTGAATCTTCTTGCTGAACCGAAATGATCTTTACTGGGTTCAGCTTGGCCGGAGTGATCTCGATGGAAGCTTCAAAACTTGTGACATCGCTCCACGTCGGATGCTCCTATGTAGGCAATCATTTGGTATATTTATACACGTATATGGACCAGACCAATAAACACTGCTCATACGGTAAAGCGGAAAAGGGAGTCAAAATTTCCTACTGGGAAATCTGATAATTTATCTTGACTTGCAAAATTAACAAACTTGCAATTATTTTTATTTGCCACTGGTGTTGATTTAGATTCATACTCCCCATGCTTATAAAAAGGGTTTTCAGCAGGTTCATTATCATCAGAGGCAGGATTACAAAGAAAGGTTACACCTCTATACTCAGCTGATAACTTAGGATCCACCAATCACAATAGCTGATGTCATGGCTGACCCTGCTACCCCTACTTCACAATGATCTTTGCACATGCTCATTAGATGCGTGAATACAAAAAATAGTGTCGGGGGCTATACATTTGGCCATGTATGCGTGTTGTTTGCTAGAACAGCAGGAAGTTAGTCTAAAAAAAACCCCAGTGGTCAGTGTGAAAACTGCACGTTTTTTTTATTTTCATTTTTAATAGCTTGTGATAAAAAAGTTGTTGCTAAAAAAAAGTATGTTAATACAAAAACCTGATTTAAACAATAGGTAATTTTCTGTTGATATGTTCCCTCTATTCTTATCTGCTGTACTCACAATTTCAAGGTGATCAAATGATTCGACATATTCTGGGATGGTGTCTAGAGGGGGTATTACAGCACTGGTTTCCATGACCATTTTATTCCTTGGGGATGTGCTCTGGCCCGTCCTGTCCTTGGAGTCATCCATACTGTAGAATTCATTGGTCGGTTCCTCTAAACTGTTCCTGGTATTAGACATACTGTCATCCACAATAATAGTTTCAGACCAACTTGACAAACTCTCAGTCTGCTGAAATAGAGATGAGTGAAGATAAAAACAGGGCAATGCAGTGACAGACATTATAACTTGTGGCACAGAAGGTTAAAAGCTCCTGTGTGTTAAAGGTGTTCTCTCACACCAAGCGCAACGGAACAACAGCCTGGCATTGATTAGTAACCTGCACCATTTACATAGGTCTGCACCTCATTAGTGACTATGACACACAAGACTTTATAAAATCCAACTGGAGTATCTTGGGAGCAATATCCGTCTTAAAGGGATTTTCTGCGCTGATCTAAAAAGTCTGTAGACGGCAGAAGTGAGATTGTGTGATATGCACATTGTTAGGACTCCCCTGTATGATCCGAGCGAGCGGGTGACCACATGAGTTTTGCAAACTTGTGGTCACTTGTCTACTAGTCTCATCCGCCTTCCCTCAACAGACGAGAATTTAAAGAATCCGAATGAGACAAGTAGGCAAGTGACCGCAAGTGTGGAAATCTCATTCATATGGTCACATGATCACCAACTCACTTGGGTCATGCAGGAAAATAGTAGATTCATATGCAACATTAACCAAACTTGTGCTTAGCTCGGCAGGGCCTCGCACCAGGTCCAAAAACATAGAAAATTCAGAGAAGCCGAGGCACCAAAACCGCAGGTTCTTGATAGAGCTGTATATTTATTAGGCTTGAAAAAGGCCAATTATGGCTGAAACGTTGCCAGCTTGGTCTTCCTGTTTTAACTAAAATAGAATAAAGTTGTTGTTTTTTTTAATCAAGAACCTGCAGTTTTGGTGCCTCAGCTTCTCTGAATTGTCATCTTTGGGTAATACAGGAGAAATCAAAAAAGTGTGCGCGTGGCACACTGTCATGATTCGGCAGTCACACAGTGACGGACACACTTTTATTCTAAGGCTGGATAACACCTTAAATAATTCTTCCCACAACAATATGTTGAGAAATATAAAATTACAAGTAAAAATGTTCACGGACCTCTCACTGCCCTATAAAAAATAAAATATATATATATATATATATACCCTACACAATATATGCGCTTGCAGAACCTGGAGCAAAATCACACACCTGGATTAACAGTTTTCCTAAAAACATTTTTAAACAAGTTCAAATATTTAATACTGTAGGGCATGTAAGCATTACATCAAGAATAAAGGCGGCAATACTGAGAAATTGAATTAAAACTATCCAATACAAACAGCAGACAAAATAAACTATAAGCGCATTTTCTATCCTCTAATTCTAATCCTTAAGAATTTGGAAAATCCACAGGATTTAACCACATTACTAAATACACTTTAAACTAAGGCCACTGCTCTATAAAAAACATAATTTTTACACAATAAATATTCAATTTATTTTGGCGTTATAAAGTATAGACAGGAGTGAATCAATATGTCCCCAAAATTTGTTGGGCTCTCACTCAGTATGGGCCGGGGTTATCAGGACTCTCACTGCCTCTTCTTTAGTCATAACACAATTTACAGAGGGCTATGTTCCCACGATGCAGAAATGCTCTGCATTTTTTCCTGAGCGTTTCTGCATCTCCCTGGCAGAAAAAAACGCATGCGGATTGTACAATCGTTTTTCCTGCCAGGGACATGCGGATGTGAAGCGTTCTTCACATGCATTTCCGCATGCGGGTTGACAAGCGCTTTCCAAGAGATTTTAGCATCACTTGGAAAGTGTTTGACAACTTGGTCACACTATATAAATCCATGCAAACAGCATATATACAGTGTGACCATAAAAGAATGGTAAAAAAATAAATCTATACTTACCTTCTGATGGCCCCCGCAGTCTTTATTCGCTCCGTCCTGGCTTGCCGGCAGCTCTCGGTACACTGAAGGACCTGCCGTCACATGACTAAATGACGTCAGCGCAGGTCCTTCAGTCCACCGCGATCTGCCGGCAAGCGAAGACAAGCACACCGCAGGCCATCAGAAGGTAAGTATAACATTTATTTTTTATTTTATTCTTTTTTTTTATTTTTATTTTTTTACAGGTTTTAGGGTACCTGGGTCCGGAGGAGAGTCTCCTCTCCTCCAGACCCGAGTACCATCCGCACATTGAAACGTTTGGATTCCGCATGTACAGATGCAGCGATACGGATTCCATGCATTCCAAAGCAAGTCAATGGTGGCGAAAACTCAGCGCTTTCGTAAAATAATTGGTAGTGCTGCGTTTTTTTCCACAATGATAATCTGCAGCGGAAATTTCCTCAGCATGTGCACAGCACATGCGGATTATCATTGGGGAACATGGCAGGCCTTCTACCATGCGTTTTTTAAGCGTTTCTGCAGCGTTTTTGCCGCTGCGGAAACGCTTAAAAAACGCATCGTGGGCACACAGCCTTAAGCCTACTTCGTATCATATCAACTTGTACATCACAGCGCTCAGCTTCTCTCCTGCTCTTAGATGGGGACACATAAATCACCTGATTGGTTTTCAGACATTGATTGTAAGGAATTTAGAAAACAGAGCATGCAATAGTGAAAGAAGAAAAAGAGTCAAACAGCCTTCTTACAGATGGCACTC
Organism: Phyllobates terribilis; assembly: GCF_046119375.1. NCBI lineage: Eukaryota > Metazoa > Chordata > Amphibia > Anura > Dendrobatidae > Phyllobates > Phyllobates terribilis. The sequence continues at coordinate 641,288,505 of NW_027362764.1, forward strand.
TCTTTCTTCTGACTTCATTCTCAGCTGACATAAGCAGCAACTCAAGTTCCTTTATCCGTTTTTCCTTATCAGGGTCATCCACATCAACAAAGGGCTGCTGAGAGGCATGTAAAAGAACCAGAGAAGAGGGGAAACAACAGTCATGGAGACAGAGAAGAGGATTCACACAGTAGTAGTTTAGGGAAGTGCAGTGCAATGAAGATCAGTAGATAAAAGTCAACCTATGCTGCACTATATGTAATAGTGTAACCCTAGTATATAATAAAACAGGCATATATAATATTTCTCAGTTCACATACACAATGCATGTACATCTTTCTATTGTGAAATTATTATTTTACAAGACAATATTGTACTAGTTACTTTTTTACATCACTGGTAAAATAAAAGGTCTTGGACCAGCAAAATGAAGAGGCTCTATCAAGATCTTGAACCTCCTTGAGGTATCTACAACATATTAAAAGATCAGTCTGACTGCAAATACCCTCATAAAGAGAAGTGATAATCAGAAAATGGCCTATTATTTAAAGAAGGTTCTTGTGTTAAAGGAGTTGTCCAGTACTTTTTATTATCTCCCCAATGCATTTACCCTGTGCCCATAAGGGTTTTTGTAATTACCTTTAGTAGTCTTTATTGCCTGTGAGCGGCGCCATCGCTGGCCGCTCACAGGCATCACGTGGCCCCGGCTGCAGCCGGCTCAGACATCCACTGATGTCACGTCAAGTTCCGGCTGCAGCCAGGGGTGACTCAGCGCTGCGCTCCACGGTGAGTGATGGGCTGTGGGCGGGTTACCCCGCGCGTCACACCCATCATCCATAAAATGTACTGGACAACTTCTTTAAATGTATTTTTGGAAATTTTGTGGCTTTGATTTTTTTTTTTTTTAATATTACAATTTGTATTAAAAATAAAAAAAAATTAACTTACAATTTTCATACTGGCCAGTGGGGATTTTTTAAACTCTAATGTCCTACTGTTTCAGGAAACAACACATGTACACAACAACACAGTCCACAATGGACAGACCTCCACCTTATCTTTTGTATTGGAACAACTAAGGAACTTGTAAAAGGCTACTATGAAGGCAGCAGGGTCAGCTGTAACATCCCCCTATTGGGTGATCTTGTGTTATCAGCTGTTTATAGAGGTGTTACTGAAAGGATGGGATATAGGAGTCAAAAAAATCCCGTTTCTAGGGTGAAAATTGCAAGATTAAAAAAAAAAAAAAACAAAGATTGTAATATAAAAAAAAAATACTGCTAATCATTTGAATGTATTTAATAATTTAGAAAAATTATATATTTTTCCACAAATACATGCAAAGTAAAAAAAAAGAAATAAAAATGGTCCCCGATCATTTCTATATATTTTAAGCTCATCTCCAATCCAAAAAATAAAGTTTGACTGTTAACTTGTATCTGTTACTTCCCTTATATCCTGATATTTAAGAGATACCTAGTATGTGTGCAGGCTTCTATAAAGAATCAAGGTAAAAGGTATTGAGATTTGGATGCGTTTCATCATCACCTGTTCACAGTTGTACTAATGGTCGCAGAGGATACAGCTATGAAGCACTTAATAAATAATCTTAGAGGAAAGGAGAAGACGAGGACTTGCATGTTTTGGTGGAGCTGCTCCATAGTTATACAACTGTCCCTACATATAGTATGTAAGCATATAGCCCATCGTTACTACATAAGAACATGCTTTCTATTACTGGTCTTATCTACTTATATGTTGAGGCAGACATGTCACACAATAAACCTTACCTGAATGAAAGCATAAGAGTTGTGGGCACTTTCCATGCGGCTGTTATCAGAAGGCACATAATGGTATCCTGGAATCTGAGGACCGAGAACGCCAGAAGCATTTATCTTCTGACATAATAAAATAAGTCATTGAATAAACAAAGTGTTAAACTTTTATTTTCACTCAAACATATTTCGCCAGTTACCACATTACTAATCTCTACTCAGATTTTGGGAAGACACAAGGTTACATAAAAGAACCTGCTTAAACAATATATTTGCTGGTCGGTACATGTCCCGATGCTTTGACCCCAATGATCAGTAAGTTATTGGATAGGTGATAGCTTGTTTGAACTGGACAACCCTTTTAATAACAAACACACACTAAAAAAAGTTCTAATTCGACAATACAGCCCCTGTCATAATAGTTCTACACCTCAAAACTGAACTAAAGAAGGGCAAACAGATGGGAGAAGGAGAATGTGTGCCTACTTGTGCCTCTTCCGTAGATAAGATATCTGTACACTGTTCCCTATGTATGAGATGTAAGTAAACATTCATCCTCCTAATCTTAGGGAGCTTAGGACCAAGTTTTATAACTCACCATGTTAGGATATTAAGACACATGGAGCTTACCATTATGTAAAATATATTTTTTGTAACCAAAAGTCCTTTATTTTTAGCTAATGTTTTGCCCAATTTCCCTGCATGACTATTCTCATTCTGGACACTTCACCATCTGGTTTTCCTATAGAGCAATTCTCAAGGTCTGCAGCCAATCACTTGTAACTGACCCTTATACTTGGTACTTTACAATAAACTATAGTATGTTACAAACTGGGCCTCAGTTACATTACTCAAACCCCGTCAGGTCATTATCCTGCTCTCTTTTTTTAACACACAAGGAGCTGGGGACAAGTAGAGAAAAGATGAAGACCGAGCACTGAAATACTCTAAAAAACAAGTTAAAGAGAAGGAAACAATGAAGAACAGATGGAGTGTGAACAAGAATGGGGAAAGTCATGTCAAAGAGAACAAAAGAATTTTAAATGAGAACTGGGTGGCCCACGAAACAGAGACAAGAAGAATAATCATCATGAAATACACATATATTCATCTACATAGTGATCTTGGCAGGTTATGACTAATCCAGACATATGGAGTTTCAAGAGGTAAAGGAAGTATGTAAAAATCGGAGGAAAAAAAACCCACAAATGGGCCAGATATACTCCATCCCTAGAGACAGTGGTATAGAAAGGCAGCGCAGCTGAACAAAATGGGCGATTCTTCCTAGGTGACAGTGATGGATGCATGTATGAAGTAGTAGTGCAGATGCCATATGGGGAGAGGAGCCAAGGGTGGAGGTCAACTACAAAGAGCGAGCCGCAAGAATGGCGTGGACTGAGGGGACAAGTAATGAAGGCATCATCTTTGATTCACTAAGAATGAGGGGTATCACTGATTCCGCTCTAAATAGATACCTCCACTGTGTGGAAGCTAAAGCTGCACTTTCAGAGATGGCGAAGGTTAACATAGGATAATTACTTGTGATTGGACTGGAACATAGTACATGTTCTGCGGCTGCAAGTGAGCAAATGTAGCAGGAGCTTTATGATGGTGTTTTGAAGAATGTTCCTTCTGTGTTAAATCCTGCAAATATCCCTCCTGCTCCACTTTGCGTCTCATAGTAGAATTCCAGTGATTCTTTATCGAATTATCAGTCCTAGAATTAAAAAAAAAGAAGCAGAATATAAAGAATTATACATTCACAATGTATGCCACCACACACCTCCACTATTACTCTTACAAATAGAAGCATACATTCAGATCTGGGTGTAACCAGTTAGGGGGGATGGGGGAGGTGTCCCCATACAGTTTGACATTGTCCAACCAGTGCTGACTGAATCAGATTTTACATATCCTGTAAACATATGGTGTCACAAGGCCACACAAAGTACAAAAAAGTAATTTATTAACAAACATATAAAATCCGAAGTGCACTGCCAAAAATTCTTAAAAAGTTTTAAAGAAATGGGGTCTACAGTGAAGACCCAAGTAAAAAGTGCCCAGACATGCAAAAGAACATGGGTAACATGTTATACTGTGTAGATAATACACATAATGGCATAGTTCAGGAAATCCCCTGAAGAAGCCGTTGTGAAACACGCATTCATTAGGGTTTGAAGGAATGCACAGGGGCACTTTGAACTATGGGTAAGCACTACTTTTTGATATAATGGTATTTTGTTACACCCAGGATAATACCTCACTCCTGGGATATAGGATATATAGGGACTATAATTCTTAGTCCAGATCACATTTGAGTGGGATGTTAAGTTCAAAATGTGACTATTTAATGATTAAATACTATGTTCCCACACACATATATATATATATATATATATATATATATATATATATATATATATATATACACCGCTCATAACATTGTCCATCTCAGTGGATCGCCGGCATGTTACACATAATATCCCAGAGCCGTTGTAGTAACCGATATGCCCACTTGGCTCCAGATACAGCCTTCAGCAAAAGGTAACAGTATCAATGTCTAGATTATTATTATAGCACCATTTATTTCATGGCGCTTTACATGTGAAAAAGGGGGCATACATACATGAACTATTACAAAGATCTTTAACAAAACATGACGACGACTGATACAGGAGGAGCGATAGATTTGACAGATTTCCTCACACACAGCGCAGATCTCCTGTCCATACAATGGCGGCTGGTGGAGCAGTGACCAGATCAGTCCATCAGCCTTGTACAATAGAAAATCAGAAAAAAAAATTGCCCGCAAAAGGTAGACAACCCCTTTATGGATCCAAGTATTTACTAAATCGAACATGACAAAGAAAACGGTTTGCAATTTAGGAAGAGTCTGTAGAATAATTATTTATAAAATTCTTTTAATCCTGCATCAACAGAACATGAGAATATGAGATATTCTGGATTATTGGACTTTCATATTTATAGAAAAAGTATATTAAAACTCAATAGTAAGAATAACAAACCTTCGAAAACAAACAAAAGCTTGCACGGCAATGTAATGCACACCCAAGACAATGTTTGGTGAAGAAATATAATAACTTTATTAATCACATGCAAAGAACACTTCAAAGTTAAAAAGCATTTAAAACAAGTAAAAACAGCAAAAAGCTGGACAAGAAATACACCGGGTACAATATATACAGTACAGACCAAAAGTTTGGACACACCTTCTCATTTAAAGATTTTTCTGTATTTTCATGACTATGAAAATTGTACATTCACACTGAAGGCATCAAAACTATGAATGAACACATGTAGAATTATATACTTAACAAAAAAGTGTAAAACAACTGAAAATATGTCTTCTATTCTAGGTTCTTCAAAGTAGCCACCTTTTGCTTTGATGACTGCTTTGCACACTCTTTATATACTGTATATAAACCTAAAAATTGGTATACAGAAAAATGGTATGGAAAATCTGTATTGAATAATGCACCCCATCAAAAAAGTAGGATCACACTGCAATACAATATATTATTTATATATTCACACAGGTACAAGCTCCGCTCCTGCACAATTCCTCTACTTGCTGTACATATCATCTATTGCCCTGCGTCCCTGAAACAACTTAATGGTACAATTCTCTGCTTGACACTTCTGCTTTGTTATCTGTCACATTCCATACGATACTCACATACAGTGGGTACAGAAAGTATTCAGACCCCTTTAAATTTTTCACTCCTTGTTTCATTGCAGCCACTTGGTAAATTCTAAAAAGTTCATTTTTCCTCATTAAAGTACACTCTGTACCCCATCTTGACAGAAGAAAAAAACAGAAATGTAGAAATTTTTGAAAACTTATTAAAAAAGAGAAACTGAAATATCACATGGTTATAAGTATTCAGATCCTTTGCTCAGACACTCATATTTAAGTCACTTGCTGTCCACTTCCATGTGATCCTCCTTGAGATGGTTCTACTCCTTCATTGGAGTCCAGCTGTGTTTAATTAAACTGATAGGACTTGATATGGAAAGGCACACACCTCTCTATATAAGGCTAAGTGCCCACGATGCAGAAATGCTGCATATTTTTTACGCTTCTCCCTGGCAGGAAAAACGCATGCGGTTTTCCCGCCAGGTAGAAGAGTTTGTCAAGCGTCTTTGCATGCATTTCTGCATGCGGGTTATCAAGCACTTTTCCAAGCGATTTTAGCATCACTTGGAAAAGTGCTTGACAACTTGTTCACACTATATAAATCCATGCAACCGGCATGGATTTATAGTAGTGTGACCAAGTTAGTTAAAAAAAAGAATAAGAATGGTGAAAAATAAAAAAAATAAAAAGTTTATACTCACCTACCGATGTCTTCTCGGTGTTTTGTCTGCTCCGTCCGGTCTCTTGCACTGCTTGTGGGGGGTGAAGGACCTGCGGTGACGTCATTGAGCCATGTGATGGCTCACATGACTCAGTGACGTCATGGCAGGTCCTTCACATCAACGCGAACATTGCAAGACACCGGACGGAGCAGACAAAACACCGGGAAGACATCGGTAGGTGAGTATAAACTTTATTTTTTATTTTAAATTCTGATTTTTACAGTTTCTATGGTACCCAGGTCTGGATGAGAGTCTTCTCTCCTCCAGACTTGGGTACCATCCGCACATTGAACCGTGTGATATCCGCATGTGCAGATGCAGTGATGCGGATGTCACGCGGTCCAATGCAAGTCAATGGCGGCGATTACGCTGCGTGTCCGCAAAATTAATGGACATGCTGCGGATTTTTGAGCGCAGCATAAACGCTGTGGAAAAATCCGCAACATGGGCATTGAAAGTGCGGCTTGTCATTGGGGACCATGGGGGGCGGATTACCAAGCGTTTCCCAAGCGTTTATGCTGCGGAAATTCCGCAGCATAAACGCTTGTAAAACGCTACGTGGGCACCCAGCCTAAGGCTGGGTGCCCACAATGCGTTTTTAATGCGTTTCCGCAGCGTTTTTGCAGCTGCGGAAACGCATTAAAAACGCATGGTAGAAGGGCAGCAATGTTCCCCAATGATAATCCGCATGTGCTGTGCACATGCTGCGGAAATTTCCGCTGCGGATTATCATTGCGTAAAAAAAAGCAATTATTTTGCGGAAGTGCTGCGTCTTCGCCGCCATTGACTTGCATTAGACCGCATGGATTACGCATCACTGTATATGTAGATGCGTAATCCAAGCGTTCTAATGTGCGGATGGTACCCGGATGTAGATGAGAGGAGAGTCTCATCCACACCCAGGTACCATTAAAAATCTGTAAAAAAAAAAGAATAAAATAAAAAGAGATTAGTTACTTACCGGTAACGGGATTTCTCGGAGACCATGACAGCACCACGAGAGAGGGAATCCGCCCACCAAGGACAGGAAATCTACAGGCTTAAAAGGGGGAGGCCCTCCCTCTCGCCTCAGTTTGGATTACAGAGCATTGAGAGGACCGCCCGGTTAGTAGACATAGCAACATAATCATGAAACAAACAGTATATACATTTTCTTACAACACCAATGTGTGAGAATAAAGAATGAAAACAGATAAGAAGTGCTCCCAACAAGGGGTGAAGGGAGGGAATATAAGGGTGCTGTCATGGTCTCCGAGAAATCCCGTTACTGGTAAGTAACTAATCTCTTTATCGGTCGACCATGACAGCACCACGAGAGAATTGCAGAGATGAAGATTCTAGGGAGGGACCACCGCTTGGAGCACCCTTCTCCCAAATGTGAGGTCAGACGAAGCACCCAGATCTAGTCTATAGTGCTTATAGAAGGTAGATGGAGAAGACCAGGTAGCTGCCTTACATATATCCTCCATCGAGACGCCAGACCTCTCTGCCTATGAGGTTGCCACCGCCCGGGTAGAGCGAGCTTTCAGGCCACGCTGTGCTTCCTCTCCGCTGGATACATAGGCTAGCGTAATGGCCTCCCTAATCCATCTAGCTATGGTGGATCTAGAGACCTTAAGCCCCTTCCTAACCCCCTGATAGGAGATAAATAAGGAACTCTCTCTCCTAAAGGGCTGAGTGACAGCAAGGTACCTAACCACACACCTTCTCACATCTAAAGCATGGAAATCTGCTTCTATCTGATTACTAGGGTTCGGACAAAAAGAGGGTAATATTACTTCCTGAAGTCTATGAAACCGGGAAGCTACCTTAGGCAAGTATGCTGGATCTGCTCTAAGAATTATTCTGTCGTCCAGAACCTGGGTGAAGGGAGGGCCAGAGGACAGAGCCTGAATATCATCAATCCTCCTAGCAGATGTTAGGGCTACAAGAAGCGCTGTTTTGAGGGTAATAGATCTCAGGGATACAGAATCTATTGGTTCAAAGGGTGCCCCAGTGAACGCTTTCAGAACCAGGTTTAGGTCCCATGGAATGACATTAGTTTTGGTAACCGGCCTGGACCTACCTACTGCTTTTATAAAGTGGGAAATCCAATAGTTTTCTGCGAGGACACAGTTATAGAGGGCACCTAGTGCCGACACTTGGACCTTCAAGGTGCTCGTTGCTAACCCCAGCTCGAAGCCCCTTTGTAGGAACTCTAAAATCTTCCCAACTGGCGCTCCCTTATCCACTGAAGATTTAGAAAAAGATAAAAACTTGTTCCAAACTTTTGCATAAATTTTGGTAGTGACAGGCTTTCTACTACGTAATAAAGTAGATACTAGACTCTGGGAAAAACCTTTTAGTTCTAGCAGGGACCTCTCAAATTCCACGCCGTCAAGTGGAGGCCCGGAGCTCGCGGATGGAGCACTGGACCCTGGCTGAGGAGATCCGGAACTTCGGGCAGGACCCAAGGGTCCGAGATGGACATGTTCCTCAGGCATGAGAACCAGGGTCTTTTGGGCCAAAAGGGGGCAATCAAGAGGACCCTTGCCTTGTCCCCTCTGATCTTTCTTAGCACCATAGGCAGAAGGTTTAACAGTGGGAAGGCATAGGCCAGACTGAAGTTCCAAGGGATTTGGAGAGCGTCTACTGTCCGGGGCCTTTCTCTCGGATCTAGGGAGCAAAAAACCTTTGTCTTCTGGTTTTGTTTTGTGGCGAAGAGATCCACCACCGGAAGACCCCATTTCCGGACTAATAGGGAAAAAATGTCCTGTTTTAGTTCCCATTCGCCTTGCCTTAAAAAATGACGGTTTAAGAAGTCTGCCTTTGAATTTTCTTTCCCTTTGATGTGGAGGGCTGTTAAAGAGAGGAGATGGTGTTCCGAGATCTGAAAGAGATGATCCGCCACTCTCATTAGCGATCCAGCACGAGTACCCCCCGGATGGTTAATATAAGCTACTGCTATATTATTATCGGACAGGATTCTAATGTGAAGGAATGGTAAGAAATGATTAACAGCCCTATCAACTGCCAGTAGTTCCCTAGTATTAGAGGAAAGAGCTCTCTCAGCGTCCGACCAGAACCCCTGGGCAATCATATCCCCAAAGTGAGCTCCCCATCCATGTAGACTTGCGTCAGTTGTAATTATTTCAGATATTCTGACCACCCAGGGAACTCCTCGAGACAAGTTTTCTAAATTCACCCACCACTGTAGAGAGTCAATAGACCGGGGAGATAGGAACATCCGTCTCTCCAAGTGCCCATGTAACGAGACCTCATTCTGTAGGACGTCCCACTGTAAAACTCTGGAGTGGTATTGTGCCCACATTACCCCCGGCAGACAAGATATCAGGGTACCAAGTAAGGACATTGCAGCCCTAAGGGACATGACCGGGTTCGCAAGAGCTCCTTCCACCAGCCTTTTGACCTTCTGTTTTTTGGCTTCTGGAAGGAAACACATCTGGAGGTCTGAGTCTAGCATGATACCTAGGAACTGCTGTACTCTCGAAGGGACTACCCTGGATTTCTCCAGATTTAGGATCCAGCCCAGGCCTTCCAGAATAGAGGAGACCAATTTAAGATGGGAGAGACATTGAGAGGCTGAGTCTCCAATGATCAAAAAATCATCTAAGTAAGGGATAATTAACACATTATGTTCCCGTACATGAACCATCACCTCCGCTATCACCTTCGTAAATATTCTAGGGTATTTTTGGAAGCTTCTGTGTATAGGTATATGGTAATATGCGTCCTTTAGATCCAATACTACCATGTGACAGCCTGAGAACAATAGTTTTATAGTAGACTTAATGGACTCCATTTTAAAGGTGGGAATTAACAAAAATTTATTCAGGGCCTTAAGGTTAACAATACACCTAAAGGATCCGTCAGGTTTAGTGACCAAAAACAACGGTGAGTAGAACCCCAGTCCCTTCTCTGCTTATCGGGACCTCCACTAAGACGGCCTTATGGACCAGATTCAGGACCTCCACTTGTAGGGCCATCTGCTCCCGTGTTGAGGACCGGTTTGGGGTCAGGACGAACCTCCCACGAGGGACTCGCTGAAAGTCGAGTCTCAGGCCGGAACCTACCAGACCAAGGATCCAATTATTAGAAGAGATATTTGTCCAGGCAGGTAAGAAGCCCAATAACCTCCCCCCTACCTGGGCCGCGAATCATTGGCTCGGTTTTCGGGGGCCTTGGCTAGCAGAAGAGGATCCGAACAGGAGCCCTTTACCTTTCGGTCTACGGTCTTCCCATTTATCCTGACCCTTCTGGCGCTTATTACGTAGAAACCTTCTTTTCTGAAAAGGACGTTTGTACGTGGGGGCAGATAGGTTAGGAAAGCCCTTTTTTGTGTCAGTTGCTCTATCCAGTAGCTCATCCAGAACCGACCCAAAGAGATGTCCCCCTTCACAAGGGATAGCGCAGAGTCTTGTCCTCGCATGAATGTCCCCCGGCCAACATTTTAGCCACAAAGCTCTCCGGGCCGAGTTAGACATGGCGGCCGACCTTGCGGCTAATCTGACGGAATCTGCTAATGCGTCCGCCAGAAAGGCTGCCGCCCCCTGAAGAAGAGACATGTCCGCCAAGATTTCCTTCCTGGGGGTATTGTTTTTAAGATGGGCTTCCAGCTGGTCCAGCCAGATCATTAGGGACCTGGCGGTACAAGTAGCTGCCACCGCGGGTTTTATGGCTCCCGCCGAAGTCTCCCAGGTCCCTCTAAGGAAAGAATCAGCCTTTCTATCCAGGGGGGTCTTTAAGAGCTCCCATATCATCAAACGGAAGGGAGGAACTCTTAGAGGCTTTGGAAATGGCCACATCAATCTTGGGGGCTTTTTCCCAGGAGGAAGAGGCAGATTCCTCAAAGGGGTACTTCCTTTTGAAGAATGGAGGTAGAGCGCCCTTCCTTTCCGTTTTTTTCCATTCACTAAGGATTAAGCCCTGGATTTTTTCGTTCAACGGAAAACTCCTTCTCTTCCTTTGACCCAGCTCCCCGAACATAACGTCCTGGACTGACTTCTCCTGCCTGGCCTCTGTGATGCCCATGGTGGACCGAACCATTTTAATCAATCTGTCCACTTCACCAAGGGGGAAGCAATTTTGTCCCACACCACTATCAGAGGAGGAAGCAGAGGAAAAGTCTGCACTATCTGAATCCGACTCATAGGGAGAGGATAGGGGGTCATCCAAGACTAAGGGGATCTCACAGTCCGAGTTCATTTTCTCTTTAACTCTCTTGGAGAGGACCTTGTGAATCTCTGTTTTAACTAAGGTTTTTAAACCAGAAGCTAGAGCAGGACCCTCTTCTGCCAGTGTCTGGTTTATGCACAACTGACATAGCTTTTTAGGGTATCCGTCAGGAAGAAGAGACTTGCATAGCGCACACTGTATATGCTTTGCCTTGGCGGTACATTTCTTCCCCTGATAAAATATGGAAGGGGAGAAGGGATACCATATTACTAAGTGAACTTACTCGAAGATCACTTACCCTGGCGGCTCAGGAAGAAAAAAAGCTGGTACCGGATTGGAGGAAGGACCCTTCTCAGCCGGGGAACCTTCCCTAGAGGCTGCAGATTCGTCCGTTCTACCAGAGGTATGGGGACCAGACCTAGACCCAGAGCTCCGTTTTCCTGAGGACCGGCTACCAGGACCACGTGCGCGATGCATTTTTTCCCAGACAGCCGCTGAGATGGTGAAGATGGCGGCTGCTCAACCTGCTGCTGCTGCTGCAACTGGACACCTTCAGACTCCATAATGAAAGAATGAAGGTTTGGGAAGCACTGAGCCATGTTACCTGATAGGTTAAATAGGTACTGGCTCCTCCCCTCTAGCAGCGCCTCAGCACACTATTTTTTTAAATTTTTTTTTGAATTTCGCGCTCTTTTGCACATGATCGCCGAGTCGCGGTGACTTCATCGGGCCGCGACTTACCGAAACCCGGAAGTACGCGCCGCACGAGCTTCGCGCGAGGATGCATGCTTCGCGCTGCGTTCACCCAGGGCAGGGCGAGGGGACACAATCACCTTGGCCCTCGCCCCCCCTCCCCATACTTACGGAGGGTGATGGTGGGCTGTCACCCCCACTTGGAATGCAGACCCCACCGCACTTTTGGGGCTCAGCCAGGGCCTACACTCCCACGGGAGGCGCACCTGGCTGAGGCAGAAAAAAGGGGATGCCACCCCAGACAGGGGCTCAGCCCCACTGCAACCAAAAAAAAAAAAAAAAAAAAAGAACCCCCAGTGCCTCAGGATGCTGTGCCTCTCCCATATAGGGGCGCACGAGCATCGGCCAACGCTGGAGCTGCCATCCCCAGACAGGGGCGCAGGATCACAGCCGTCGCCATCCATGTTTTACGCCTGCTACCGGCTTCCTCCATCAAGGACAGGAAACCAAACTGAGGCGAGAGGGAGGGCCGCCCCCTTTTAAGCCTGTAGGTTTCCTGTCCTTGGTGGGCGGATTCCCTCTCTCATGGTGCTGTCATGGTCGACCGATAAAATAAATGTATACTTACCCTCTGTCAGCCCGCGCTGCGCTCCTACTTGCTTCCCAGCACTTTGCAGTGAATTAAAGGACCTGCGCTGACGTCAGAGTCATGTGACGGGTCACGCGACGCTGACGTCGGCAGGTCTTTCAATTCATTGCTGCCGGCAGCCGGGACGAAGCGAAACAAGCCAGCGCGGGCCATCGGAGGGAAAGTATATATTCATTTTTTTATTTTTACCACTCTCTCGGGTCACACTATATAAATCCATGCTGTTTGCATGGATTTATATAGTGTGACCTAGTTGTCACAAGCACTTTCCAAGTGATGCTAATCGCTTGGAAAGCGCTTGTCAATCCACATGCGGAAATGTCAGTGAATAACGCTCCATTTCCGCATGTCCCTGGCAGGAAAACGCATGTACAGGGAGATGCAGAAACGCTCAGGAAAAAATCCTGAGCATTTCTGCATCGTGGGCACATAGCCTAAGACCTCACAGCTCACAGTGCATGTCAGACCAAATGAGAATCATGAGCTCAAAAGGAACTGTCCAAGGAGCTCAGAGACAGAATTGTGGCAAGGCATAGATCTGGCCAAGGTTACAAAAGAATTTCTGCATTACTCAAGGTTCCTAAGAGCACAGTGGCCTTCATAAACCTTAAATGGAAGAAGTTTGGGACCACCAGAAGTCTTCCTAGACCTGGCCGTCCAGCCAAACTGAGCAATCGTGGGAGAAGAGCCTTGGTTAGCGAGGTAAAGAAGAACCCCAAGATCACTGTGGCTGAGCTCCAGAGATGCAGTAGGGAGATGGGAGAAAGTTCCACAAAGTCAACTATCACTGCAGCCCTCCACTAGTCGGGCCTTTATGGCACAGCGGCCCGATGGAAGCCTCTCCTCAGTGCAAGACATATGAAAGCCCGCATAGAGTTTTCTCAAAAACACATGGAGGACTCCCAGACAATGAGAAATAAGATTCTCTGGTCTGATGAGACGAAGATAGAACTTTTTGGTGATAATTCTAAGCGGTATGTTTGAAGAAAACCAGGCACTGCTCATCACCTGCCCAATACAATCCCAACAGTAAAACATGGTGGTGGGGTGTTTTTTAGCTGCAGGGACAGGACGACTGGTTGCAACTGAAGGAAACATAAATGCGGCCAAATAGAGATATCCTGGATGAAAACCTCTTCCAGAGTGCTCTGGACCTCAGACTTGGCCGAAGGTTTACCTTCCAACAAGACAATGACCCTAAGCACACAGCTAAAATAACAAAGGAGTGGCTTCAGAACAACTCTGTGACCGTTCCTGACTGGCCCAGCCAGAGCCCTGACCTAAACCCAATTGAGCATCCCTGGAGATACCTGAAAATGGCTGTCCACCAACGTTCACCATCCAACCTGACGGAACTGGAGAGGATCTGCAAGGAAGAATGGCAGAGGACCCCCAAATCCAGGTGGGAAAAACTTGTTGCATCATGCCCAAGACGACTCATGGCTGTACTAGCTCAAAAGGGTGCTTCTTCTCAATACTGAGCAAAGGGTCTGAATACTTATGACCATGGGATACTTCAGTTTTTCTTTTTTAATAAATTTGCAAAAATTTCTATGCTTGTTTTTTTTTTTTCAGTCAAGATGGGGTGCAGAGTGTACTTTAAGGGGGTAAAAAAATGAACTTTTTAGAATTTACCAAATGGCTGCAATGAAACAAAGAGTGAAAAATTTAAAGGGGTCTGAATACTTTCCGTACCCCCTGTATGTCTGTCCTTTCCCCACTGTAGACTTTATCTGATGTTCAGAGGTGCTAAACAGCAGAGCCTACAGAGTCCTAGCTCTGTCTTTGATCACCCTGTCATCTCCTGGTGATCTGAGCAGCTGCTAATTTAGCCACAAGCAGCTCCCACAATGCCCCTCACCTGATGGTTTAGGGTGCCCTATATATTTAGAAGCTCCTTAAGGGGTACACACATGCTGGGTTGTGCACGCATCTTCTTGTGCAAAGTGGCTTCGGAGATAAGTGGCAGTTACTTCAGAGGCAGTTAGTCAGGGTAGGAGACAGGTAACCCACACTTTGACCGCTTTCTCTCTTAACTATGTTTCTGTTAGCTTTCACTTTTTCCCCTATAGTCCTCCAGAACATCTAGTAAGGAACTCTTCATCTCTCCCTCCATCCTCCTCACTCATCTCACCTTCTCCTCAGAACTATTCCTCAACATTCAATCATGTATCTCCAAACACAGACAGCCACTCATGCTCTCTCCTGCTCCCACCTGCTAACACTTTCTCTGCTCCTCCTCACTGCCAGCAACATCGCTCCAAATCCTGGTCCTCCTCGCCATATCCCCAGTCACTTCTAACTCCTATCCATGACCTACCACAAACTCTCGCAACCTTTCTAACCTCTTACCAATCCATCTAATCCCCGCTTCCCCAGTTGCACTAACAGGAGCTCTATGGAACACTCGCTGCGTCTGCAACAAACTTTCCTACATCCACAACCTTTTCATTACTAACAAACTTTCCTTCTTCGCCATCACCGAAACCTGTCTCACCCCCTCTGACACAGCCTCTCCAGCCACACGTTCGTATGGTGGATGCCAGCTTTCCCATCCCCCCCGTCCCCCAACGGCAAACATGGTGGAGGCGTAGGTTTTCTAATGTCAGATACCTGCGCCTTCACCCAAATCCCAATGCTGCCCTCAGTTACACTTCCCTCTTTTGAGGCGCACTGTGTGCGCATCTACTCCCCCCCAACCTCCAACTGGCCGTCATTTACCGACAACCAGGGCCAACCACCACTTTCATAGACCACTTCACCACCTGGCTGCTTCACTTCCTTTCCGCTGACATCCGCACTATCATGGGTGACTTCAACATCCCCATCGATACTTCCCACTCATCTGTCTCTAAGCTCCTATCCCTCACTTCTTCCTTCGGCCTTGCTCAATGGTCTTCCGCAGCCACTCATAAAGATGGCCACACACTGGACCTCATCTTCACCCGCCTCATCTGTTCCCTATCTAACCTCTCTAACTCTCCTCTCCCTCACTCTGACCACAACCTACTTATATTCTCTGCCCTCTTCTCTCCAGGTCCACAATCTCCACTCCACAAACTTGCACACCTTCGCGCAGAAACCTCAAACACCTTGACCTACACTCACTCTCTGAATTCCTCCTCCCTCTTACAGATATAAAATTCCTTACACGACGCAGATGTTGCTGCTGCTTTATATAACACCACAACAGCTGCAGCCCTCAATTCGGTCGCCCCCCATATACATACCAAAGCTCGCACAATCAACAGGGAACCCTGGCACACCAACCTTACTAAAGAACTGTAATGGGCCTCCAGGGTTGCTGAGCGGAGATGGAAAAGGTCCCACTCCATCGAGCACAATCCCTCACTATTTTCAAGTCCACACTCACTGCAGCAAAACAAACATACTTCTCTCCCTGTCACACAACGGTAAACAGCTATTCAACACTTTCAATTCTCTCCTCCGCCCCCAGCGCCTCCTCCCAATCCTGTCCCACCTCATCCCTAACCTTACCACAGTCTTCATCCCAACCTTAACCCACCTCTTCAACCTGTCACTAACAACCGGTGTCTTCCCCTCATGTTTCAAACATCCCTCAATCACACCCATCCTCAAAAAGCCCTCCCTTGACCCATTCTCTCCGGCTAGCTATAGCCCCATATCACTTCTCCCCTATGCTTCAAAACTACTGGAACAACATGTCCATCTTGAACTGTCCTCCCACCTCTCCTCATGTTCCCTCTTCAACCGCTTACAATCTGTCTTCAAACTGCATTACTCGACTCAAACTGCCCTGACCAAAGTCACCAATGACTTACTAACCGCCAAATCCAAGCGACACTACTCCATTCTCCTTCTCTTGGACCTGTCATTCCCTCTTACTACAGACTCATCTCTTGACATCACAGACTTGGCCCTATATTGGATCTCTTCATACATAACAGACAGGACATTCAGCATCTCCCACTCACGCACCACCTCCTCATCTCGCCCCCTATCTGTCGGTGTCCCCCAAGGTTCAGTTCTAGGACCTCTGCTCTTTTCCCATCTACACCTTTGGCCTGGGACAGCTCATAGAGTCTCACCTCTATGCTGATGACACACAGATCTACCTCTCTGGACCCGATATCTCCTCTCTACTAACCAAAATCACACAATGTCTATCAGCTATCTCATCCTTCTTCTCTGCCAGATTTCTAAAACTTAACACGGATAAAACAGAATTCATCATCTTTCCACCTTCTCATTCATCCCCCCCATCTGACCTATCCATCAACGTCAATGGCTGTTCACTCTCCCCAGTCCCACAAGCTTGCTGCCTCGGGGTAACCCTGGACTCTGATCTCTCCTTCAAACCACATATCCAAGACCTTTCCACTTCCTGCTGACTCCAACTCAATATCTCCCGCATCCGCGCATTCCTCAGCAAAGACTCTGCAAAAACACCAGTGCATGCCCTCATCATCTCCCGCCTCGACTACTGCAACCTCCTGCTCTGTGGCCTCCCTTCCAACACTCTTGCTCCTACAATCTATCCTAAACTCTGCTGCCCGACTAATCCACCTGTCCCCCCCGCTATTCCCCGGCCTCTCCCCTCTGTCAATCCCTTCACTGGCTCCCCATTGCCCAGAGACTAAAGTTCAAAACTCTATCTTTGGATACAAAGCCATCCACAACCTGTATCCTCCATACATCTGTGATCTAATCTCTCGGTACCTACCTGCACGCAACCTCCGATCCTCACAAGATTTCCTGCTCTACTCCCCTCTTATTTTCTCTTCCCACAATCGCATACAAGATTTAGAGAACTCTGGAACTCTCTACCCCAACATATCAGACTCTCGCCTACCATGGAAACCTTCAAAAGAAACCTGAAGACCTACCTCTTCCGACAAGCCTACAACCTGCAGTAACCACCGCTCCACCACATTGCTGCATGACCAGCTCTACCCCCACCTACTGTATCCTCACCCATCCCTTGTAGATTGCGAGCCCTCGCGGGTAGGATCCTCTCTCCTCCTGTACCAGTCGCTGACTCGTTTTATAAGATTATTGTAAGTATTTTTGCTATGTATACACTCTTTTTCACATGTAAAGCGCCATGGAATATATGGCGCTATAATAATAAATAATAATAATATATGTGCAGGATGGACAATATAATGACATACAGGATTAATAGAAATAATCAATGATGAGGTATGTACCATCCAATGAAATTAAATCTAAAAGGATTCGAGTATAATACTGTATAAATACATCACTTCTTAATTTACAGAACAAGATGTTCCTAATTAAGGAAGCAGATATGGGTGGAAATATTGTGCTCTCGCCCACGGATATGTACCTAAGTGAGGTCTATGGACATCTGAGTGATCACAATAATTATCGGAAATTACCCTCAGATCCAACATTAATCTTTAACAACAAACTAGAACGACTGCTTGGGGCAGCCCTTGATCACGTCATCATAAACAAAAAAGAGAGGGATTATATGTTTAACAAAAAAAATTGTTATTCCGACCCTGTATATGCTACCAAAAGTCCACAAATGTCCACCGGGGGGAACGACCAACAGTTTCTGGGGTTGGTAGCCTCAGTGAAAAGGCTTGTGTTTACATGGACTTCTTTTTACAACCTCGTGTGGTACGGTTACTCTCCTACCTTAGGGACTCGACCCAACTTATCCAAAAGGTCCAATCATTAAAAACTACCTGAGAATGCGTTATTGGTGGTAATTGACATTGAGTCGCTTTACAGTAATATACGGGATGACTGTGGCATAAGATCAGTGACTGATTTTCTTGATCTTCAAGGCCATGAAAACAGTCTACACGATTCTTTTTCTATTGGATTTACTTCAGTTTGTACTTACACATAATTATTTCATTTTGATTTTTGTTTTTACCGGCACAGCGATGGGTGCACGTTGTGCCCCCTCCTTTGCCAACCTTTTCATGGGTTGGTGGGAGGGGGCACACGTGTACCCATCCATGGCATTTTAACATTTTGCTTTACATTGGTTTAGGTTTATTGATATTTTTTTGATCTTGACAAGGGTCAGTGGAGGAGTGGGAGAATTTCATATCAGAATTAAATAACAATCCATTTAATATACATCTTACTTATCATTAGTGTTGAGCATTCCGATACTGAAATATCGGGTATCGGCCGATATTCACTGTATCGGAATTCCGATACTTAATTCCGATACTTTTATAATATCGAATACCGGAATCGGAAGTTCCCATAATGCCTGCGCTCTGCAGTGTCTGTGAAGGATGACAAGCTGGATGGCAGCGCTCAGCTGCGATCCAGCTTGTCATCAGAATGCCATCCCAGCGTGGGAGAATTCTCCTGACTGTTTAAAAGCCGGCGCGCGGTAAAAAGCCGCCGGCTTTTAAACAATCACGCAGCCCCATACTGCTTCCCCGCAGCCTCCCACCCCGATCCTCCGCTCCCCTCGCCACCTCCAATCCCAATCGTAAATTAGGACCGGGCGGGGAGTGCAGCACCAAGGAGCGAAGGACCCGGGCGGGGAAGCCGGCAGTGAAAAGACTTCACCGCCGGCTTTCCCGTTCTGTGCTGCGCTTTCCCGCCGGTTATTTCAAATGAACAGCTGAGGTATCAGGTGATGCCGATCAGCTGTTAATTTGAAGTAGCCGCGGTGCCCTCAGAGGGTTCATGTGAGTTCATGCTTGACTGCATGAACTCACATCAACTTTCCCACGGCCGCACAGGTCAGCCACTCCTCCCAAACCCGTCATGATTAGTGTGTGCGGGGTGTGTGTGCGGGGTGTGTGTGTGTGTGTGCGGGGTGTGTGTGTGTGTGCGGGGTGTGTGTGTGTGCGGGGTGTGTGTGTGTGCGGGGTGTGTGTGTGCGGGTGTGTGTGCGGGTGTGTGTGCGGGGTGTCTGTGCGTGCAGGCAGACATAGGCCGATGTGACACTACTACTCCCATCGGCCTATGTCTGTCCCCCGTCCACTCCTGCCAGCAGGATCAGCTCGATGGGAGCAGTAGTTCCCATCAGCCTGATCCTGCTATTTAAATTGCCCTACTGTGTCCCCAATAAATTTTAAATACATGTCATTGGTGGCCAGTGGTTACCTAAAAGAAATTAGTTCATACATTACCTGTCCCCGCCGATCGCCACCTAAAATAAAGTAAAAAATAAAAAACTACACCTATACTCACCTAGACACCTAATTCCCCGAAGCCATCGATCTCCTGTAATAAAATATAAAATAATAAACCACAACCTTATCCTTACCCCTCCGTAGCAGTCCACGAGTGTCCCACGAAGATCTCCAGTTCAGAGCAGCCACATAGAATGTGACCGCTCTGAACCGCTGCCGCCGCTAGAATGACGGGGCCGTAAGGGTTCACCGGAGTTCAGGCAGCGCTGCTCCGGTTAGCTCCTTTACGGCACTGCTGTATCGTGAGAAATTCCCACGGTACAGCACTGCCGTAAAGGAGGTCTCCGGAGCTGCGCTGCCTGAATGCACTCCGGTGACCTCAGTCAGTGGCTCCCGCTGCCGGGAGCGGACGTGTTCCCGGCAGCGTGAGCTTACAGCAGCCATGCACAGCTGTCACCATCTCCAGATGTGACAGCTGTGCATGGGAGATGAGCGCAGGAACGTGGACAGGTAACTATTTTTTTTTTAGTAAACTAAGAATTAAATAAAATGGTGTTTTATTTCAAATAAATTTTTTTTTTCTGGGTGTAGTGTGTTTTTTCTTTTTAACACTTTGTAGGTTAGTAATGGGGGTGTCATATAGACGGCCATCATTACTAACCTGGGCTTCATGGCAGCTGGCGCTGACATGAACCCCACCACTATTACCCCCTGCCACCGCACCAGGGCAGCGTGGAAGAGCGAGGCTAAGTGCCAGAATTGGCGCATCCTATGGATGCGCCATTTCTGGGGCGGCTGACGGCTGGTGTTTCTAGCCTGGGAGGGGGCCAATATTCATGGCACCCTTCCTGAGCTATTAATATCAGCCCCCAGCTGTCTGCCTAGCCTTTGCTAGCTATTAAAATAGGGGGGACCCCATGTCATTTTTTTTGGGGGGGTCCCCCATTTTAATAGCTAGTAAAGGCTAGGTATTCAGCTGGGGGCTGATATTAGTAGCCTGGGAAGCTCCGTGGGTTTTACCCCCTTCCCAGGCTTCAAACATCTGCCCCAGCCGTCTGCTTAACCTCCGCTAGAGACTAAAATTAGGGGGGCCCCCACGTCATTTTTTTGGGGGGGGTCCTCCATTTTAATAGCTAGTAAAGGCTAGGTATTCAGCTGGGGGCTGATATTAGTAGCCTGGGAAGCTCCGTGGGTATTACCCCCTTCCCAGGCTTCAAACATCTGCCCCAGCTGTCTGCTTAACCTCCGCTAGAGACTAAAATTATGGGGGATCCCACGCCATTTTTTTTTAAAATAAATCCTTTATTTTAACACTAAATGACATTTGAGGACTTAATAAAGATGCAGTCCCTAAATTATTATTTATTTTTTAATAAATTTTTCCCAAAACTTTTGACGTGGGCTTCGCCATATTTTTGTATGCCAGCCAGGTACAGCATCCAGCTTCTATGAACACGCCATTTTCCGGGGCGGCCGCGGACTGCAATTTTCAGCGGGGGGGGGGGGGGGCAGAAAGCTTGGGCCTCCCTGCGCTGCAGATTCCATCCCCCAGCTGCCTAGTTATACCTGGCTGGACACAAAAATAGGGAGAAGCTCCACGTTTTTTTTTTTTTAATTATTTCATGAAATTCATGGAATAATTAAGAAAAAAAGGGCTTCCCTATATTGTTGTGTCCGGCTAGGTACAAATAGGCAGCTGGTGGTTGGGGGCAGCCCGTTCCTGCCTGCTGTACCTGGCTGGACACAAATATAGTGTGAAGCCCCACGTCAATTTTTTTTAAATTATTTCAGGAAATTCATGAAATAATTAAAAAAAAAAATGTGTGGCGCTTCGCCCTATTTTTGTGTCCAGCCAGGTACAACTAGGCAGCTGGGGGCTGGAATCTGCAGCGCAGGGAGACCCAAGCTTTCTGGGCCCCACCCGCTGCAAATTGCAGTCCGCAGCCGCCCCGGAAAATGGCGCGTTCATAGAAGCGCCATCTTCTGGCGCTGTACCCAACTCATCCAGGGCCCTGGTGCGGTGGCTCACTGGGTAATAAAGGGGTTAAGGCCAGCTTGGCATTATCAGCTGGCCCTAAGCCCGAAATTCATGGGGTCACGCCAATATTAGACATGACCGCCATGAATTTCTAGTAAAGTATTTAAAAAAAACACAAACACCCAGAAAAAAGTCCTTTAATTGAAATAAAGACACAATTCTTTATTGTTCTAAATTAAACCATACTTACCGCCACGCCCATTCCAGCTGAAGCAAACGATCTCCTGCAATAAAAGTAAAATAATAAAGCAACCTCATCCTTACCTTTCCATGGTTCCCAGGACAGCTTCAGCTCTGCTACATCGAGATGACAGGCTGGACCGCAGCAGAACGCTGCCATCCAGCCTGTCATCCCGCGGACACTGAGAAGCGCAGGCATGCTTGCGCTCCTCAGTGTCTCTCTGTGACGTCATCCAGATGAGCCGAGGTCATGTCCAATGAACTCAGCTCACCTCATGCACGTCACTGACAGCGTGGGAAAATTCTCCTGCACTCAGCGCTTCAGCGTGAGAATTCTCCCACGCTGTCAGTGACGTGCATGAGGTGCGCCGAGTTCATTGGACATGACCTCACCTCATGCACGTCACTGACAGCGTGGGAAAATTCTCACGCTGAAGCGCTGAGTGCAGGAGAATTCTCCCACGCTGTCAGTGACGTACATGAGGTGAGCCGAGTTCATTGTCGGCTCATCTGGATGCCGTCACAGCCAGACACTGAGGAGTGGAAGTATGCCTGCGCTTCTCAGTGTCTGCGGGATGACAGGCTGGATGGCAGCGTTCTGCTGCGGTCCAGCCTGTCATCTCGATGTAGCAGAGCTGGAGCCGTCGTGGGAGCCATGGAAAGGTAAGGATGAGGTTGCTTTATTATTTTTCTTTTATTGCAGGAGATCGTTGGCTTCAGCTGGAATGGGCGTGACTGTAAGTATGGTTTAATTTAGAACAATAAAGAATTGTGTGTTTATTTCAATTAAAGGACTTTTTTCTGGGTGTTTGTGTTTTTTTTAAATACTTTACTAGAAATTCATGGTGGTCATGTCTAATATTGGCGTGACCCCATGAATTTCGGGCTTAGGGCCAGCTGATAATGCCAAGCTGGCCTTAACCCCTTTATTACCCAGTGAGCCACCGCACCAGGGCCCTGGATGAGTTGGGTACAGCGCCAGAAGATGGCGCTTCTATGAATGCGCCATTTTCCGGGGCGGCTGCGGACTGCAATTTTAAATAAATCCTTTACACTAAATGACAAGTACAGTAAGCAACACTGTCACTGTACTTCATATATATGTGACTGACATGTTTCTATCTATCTAATCTATGTGTGAAGCTCTATTCTTTCTGTTATAAATTGTCGGGTACCGCTGCTGAATTGCCGGCCGGCTTTTTTAAAGAGACGGTGCACGAAAACACTAATATTTTTTTTTAATAAATCCTTTACACTAAATGACAAGTACAGTAAGCAACACTGTCACTGTACTTCATATATATGTGACTGACATGTTTCTATCTATCTAATCTATGTGTGATTCTCTATTCTGTCTGTTATAAATTGTCGGGTACAGATGCTGAATTGCCGGCCGGCTTTTTTAAAGAGACGGTGCACGAAAACACTAATATTTTTTTTAATAAATCCTTTACACTAAATGACAAGTACAGTAAGCAACACAGTCACTGTACTTCATATATATGTGACTGACATGTTTCTATCTATCTAATCTATGTGTGAAGCTCTATTCTTTCTGTTGTAAATTGTCGGGTACCGGTGTATGCCGCTGATGAATTGCCGGCTTTTCATGTCATTCTACATTATTCTTAGTTGTTTTACTTCATGTAGAATTAACCTACAAGGAAAGAAAGGGTTTATTTTCATTCCGATATTTGTGTCCCATTGACTTGCATTGGTTTCCGGTATCGGAATTGGCGATATCCGATACTTTTTGGGTATCGGCCCGATCCAATCCGATACGATATTTCCTGATATCGGAAGGTATCGCTCAACACTACTTATCATATCTCTCCATCTACAGTTGACTTTTCAGATTTACAACTCTTCAGAAATGGAGATACCCTAGGCACAGACCTGTTCAGGAAAGACACTGCTACCAACAGTCTGTTACATTATCAGAGTTTTCACCATCGTCATCTAAAAATTGGTATTCCGGTTGGCCAGTTCTCTCGACTTACATGGAACTGTTCTGATTTGGTGAACTACAGGGCACAAGCTAAGTCATTAATAGCTCGTTTTCGTGCAAGAGGCTACCCCAGTGCTGTTATCTCAAATGCCCACCAAAGAATTCAGCATACCACCAGAGAATCGCTACTTAATCCGGCCATGCGGACTCCTGATAATAGACTCAAGTTCATCACCACTTTCAACAACCAGTGGGGAGCCATTTACAAATTGTTTAATATGCATTGGAAAATTCTGAAAACGGATAATAGGATTTCTACTCTATTACTGGATTCTCCTATTACAGCAAGGCGTGCACCAAATCTTCATGATCACCTCACCAGGAGCCATTTTTCAAGGCTGAAGGCTAAAATAGGTTCTGACTTTAGTCTAAAGGGATCCTACCCGTGTGGCGATTGTAATATATGCCATCTGACGGAGCGCAATACAGTTTTTAATAATCCTGATGATCAAAGAGATTTTCAATTAAAGCATTACATTAGTGTAAAACTCGTAATGTTGTCTATGCCCTAACATGTCCTTGTCCTAAGGTATATGTAGGACACACTTCTCAGGAATTACAGCGAAGTATACAATAGCATGTCTCTAACATTCATCTCGCTAGACAGGATGAGGTTAAGGGCAAAACTCTTTCCACGGTGGCGGCACATTTTTTGCATACACACTCTGGAAATACGTATGGTTTACAGGTCTGCGGCCTGCAAAAAATCATGAACAACATTAGGCGTCGTGACCGACAAAGTGACCTGCTTAGACTTGAATCCAGATGGATTTTTGAACTTAATTCCGTGGTTCCCACTGGCAAAAATGAGGACTTACTCTTTACAGGTTTCCGCATGCCTTGATAAGATGTTCTTGGCCCTTGTCCTCTTCTACTTTGGTAGGTATCTCGGGGATAGAACAGGTTTGACCATTGGTACATTCTAAATGGTCTAGCCAGATGAGGGATTGCTGCTCGATAGTCCACACACTGGGCTGTTGACCAGCCATCCTCCGCCTTGTCTCTTTAATATCTATTAATTTCTCTTTGTGTTTTCTCCTTTCCTTTAGTTTCTCCCTCCTACCAGTTTGGTTTTTTGTTAGTTTGTCACTTTCCCACCCTTTTCATCCCTCCGTGGAGTTCCCATGTTGTATTGTTGTTTGTGTTTATGTCTGATTATTTTTTGTTTCTCATTCTTATTATTTTTTCATCCTTCACTTTTTATATCACTCACATTACTTTTTTCATTTTCCCCTGTTTTTTGTTATCCCCATTTAGGTTGTCCACTTTGGTTGCTAAATTATGAATGCGAATATTCCCTGATTGTGTTGGGATGCTTTCGCATGATTTGTTTTTTGGAACCTTTCGTGTGTCTCTTTGCTTCCTGGGGAACAGAGATCTTGGTCTCTCCCGCTTTGTATTGTTGCCCAGTGACGGGTGCATATCCGCGTTGTCATTTCGGGTGGGTGGAATGCATCTCCACCCATTTTACTTGTTTTAGAACGCATATTACTCGACTTCCGGTCCACAGGCTCTTTTGCGCATGCGCGATTCCTTCATGTGGTCTCCCTATTGGTGCGGCGGACGCGGCACACACCTGCCTAGTGGGCACACTGTGTATTTATTTTATTATTTATATGTGCATTTCATCATATACTTGATTTATGGCTCTATACATTTTGGTGGTCGGTCACGATTTATGGCTCTATACATATTGGTGGTCGGTCACTATGGGACTTATTATTAACTTGTGACATGCTTACCTTTTGGTATTTTATCTAAATAGTCATGTTTCCCCTGGTGCCCACCATCATTGATGGTCTCTTTGCTCTACAGGACACTTACCAGGTGGTAACAGTGATGTATTTATACAGTATTATACTCAAATCCTTTTCATTGGATGGTACATACCTCTTTGTTGATTATTTCTATTAACCCTGTATGTCATATTGTCCATCTTGCACATATATAAATAATGTGTTGTATTGAAGTGTGATCCCACTTTTTTGATAGGGTGCATTATTCAATACAGATATTCCATACCATTTGTCAGTATACCTAGGTTTTCATATATCTAGCACCCGGTGTATTTCTTGTCCAGCTTTTTGCTGTTTTTAAATGCTTTTTAACTTTCATGAAGTGTTCTTTGCATGTAATTAATAAAGTTATTATATTTTTTCACCAAACATTATTGTCTTGGGCAGGGCCGCCATCAGGGAATTACTGCCCTTACTGCTGTATGGGGCCCTGTGAGCCCCCCCCGTCTTGTGCTTCTGCTCAAGGGGCCCCATGATGTAATAAAGTGCCGAGCGCCGGGGCGTGCGCCGCCCTAGGCGGCACACATCTTGATGCTGGATTCCTTACCGGTGCCGCGCAGCTCCTTCATACTTCTCCTGACTTCTGGTCATGTGACAGCACGTATGCGCAGTCACCTGACCAGAAGACATCAGGATCACCCGACGGCAGAGTGCATCTCCTCGTCGCAGCAGGATGCTGCAGGGATCGTATGAGGGATAAGTATGACAATTTTATTTTTAGAATTAATTAAATGAGAGTGGGGAGAGGATGAGCTGCACATGGGGAATTGGGAGTGGGGGAGGATGAGCTGCACATGGGGAATTGGGAGTGGGGGGAGGATGAGCTGCACATGATGGGGAATTGGTAGTGGGGGGGGAGAAGAGCTGCACATGATGGGGAATTGGGAGCGGGGGGAGGATGAGCGCATGGTGGGAAGAGCGCATGGTGAATTGGGGAGAGCAAATGATGATGAATAGAGGGTGGGGAGAGCACGGACATGGTATATTGAATTGGGGCAGAGGGTGCATATAGATATAATGAATCGGGGGAGCAGGAGGTACAGAGTGGGGGGCGTTGCAGATACAGGAGTGTGACTGGTAATAAATTGGGTTCTAATTAATTTATATATTTATTAGGTGGGGAAAGTGGCTATTTACAGTTAGTGGGGGCACAGTGGTGGATTACAATTTATATTTGGAACGGTGGGCGGCATAATGACTAATTATATATTAATGGTAGGTGCACGTCTGTATTCAGCTGTGTAATGTAGAAGTTGGAGAATGTGCTCTACATAACTGTGTGTTATTTTATGCAGAGAAAAGTCCTGGCTGGAAGAAGTGATGGCGGTCTGTGCTGGATGAAGGAGTAAAGCGAAGATGAAGGGCTTCACCTAGAGACATCACCGGTATTACATGTACACTGACACTATATACTATGCACAGAGCTCATGTATATAATGTCACTGGTGATGACTATTACCTGTACACTATATACAGAGCTCCTGTACATAATGTCACTGGTGATCACTGTATTACCTGTACACTAACATTATACACTGTATACCATGTACAGAGTTCCTGTGTATAATGACAATTATGGTAATATTAGTATTGTGTTTTCTTTATTAATGATCATTATTGTAGTATTCTGTGACAATGTGGTGGTAATATGTGGTCTGGTCATGGTGTGGTGGCATTTGATCCTTGTATGTGGTATTATTCGGTTACTATGTGGTGGTAATATGTGGTGTGGTCATGGTGTGGTGGTATTTGATCTTTGTATGTGGTATTATTGGTCATTTTAAAAATTGTATATGACACATTCTATTAAAGAAAAATAAATAAAAATATACCTGAAAAGAGTATTGGATATTTTAAGAAAATTTTAATTGGTTAGAATAGAGTAGGGCGCGGCCATAAGAGTCTACCTTATTGTGGTGACGGCTTTAAAAATCTTTTGGCTAAAACAAAAGTTGCTGGCTGTGTATGTGATCTGGTGTTCACTGGGAACTGGTAATGTGTGATTTATGAGGACGGGGTGCAGAAGTGGAGTTTTTCCAAGAGTGGGCAGTGGGACTGTAGAAGGTTCGAGGGGTAGAGGTGGAGGTGGAGCTGGGGTGTAGGCGGAGTCTCACGGGGGCCCGAAAATTTTGCCAGTATGGGGCCTTGAAATTCCTGGTGGAAGAACTGGTCTTGGGTCTGCATTATATTGCCGTGCAAGCTTTTCTTTGTTTTCATTGTCCTTCTTTTTGCATGGTTACAGTTGCACCCCTTGTCATATTAATTTTTATACTGTTGTGCCCACTACATTCCGTGTTTTGTATAATAATAAACCTTCAGAACAAAAGCTAGAACTAAAATGTTAATATAAAAACTGTTTCTTTAGGTAATGGCAAGTGTAGTTTTTGAAGCAAACACCACAACGAAAAACACAACACAAAACAGGGGGGGGGGGGGGGGGGGGGGGGAGTATAAAGAAAAAAAACAAAACAAAACCGATTCTTCTATTTATTTGCACACAGTCTTCTACACCGCTAATCTTCATGAATGGTACAGTGGAGTATAATGTGCTAAATTCACCGAGTCGTGCACCACGTTAAGAAATTAACTCCAGTCTTAGACTGGAGTACATGTCTATCCAAATTTACACCACTTTTGATGTTCGGCCATGCCCCATCCTCACAAAGCTGTACCCACTTTTCAGAAATTTGGTGAAGTTGGAGGGGACTGGGGTCACTATATGGGATTCCAGCCTCAGAGGATTTTTTTAACTAGTTTTCTTGATTGTTGTGCGCCACATCACAGTTTTGAGATGGAAACAAATGTCGGACAAAAGGAATCTCATAAATGTGTATTGAAACCAATCAATAGAAACATCCATCTAAAACAGATCTCTGGCTTATTTTATATAAAAACTAAACTTATTCACGAGTAAGAGTAGATATTTACCTTCCTGGAAGCAATTTTGCAATTTCTGCCCATTTGTTTCCAAGTCGTTTATGAGCATCGTAGATTACGCGGTCCTCTTCTAATGTCCAAGAAGACTTTTTTACTTCCGGGTTTAAGTGATTGTGCCATCGCTCTCTGCATTGTTTGCCAATTCTCCCTTTCAGATGCTTTGCAATAAGAGACCATCGTTTGGGACCATATTTATGAATCAATTCAATCACCTGATACCCGGCAGGAGAAGAGATGTGGTTACAAGTAATACAAAAATGATTATGGTCATAAAAAAAGCTGTTATAAAGCTACAAAAATGAGTATTTCAGCCATACAACGCAGATCTTATAAGCTTTTATTCATTTTTCTTAAAATGGGTAAATGTGTGTTTTAGACGTATTTTCACATGGCTAGCATTAGTCTAAGGCCAGAGTCACACAAGCGTATAACACGGCCGAATGCTATGGGATAAAACATCACATATCACTCGGACCAGTGATATACTATGGGGCAGCTCAGATCTGCAATTGTTTTCTCATGCCGTTTCGGCATGAGAAAACAATCGTAGCATGCTGCGACTGCATCTAAGAATCGGAGGCACTCACCCATACAAGTCTATGAGTACGTGTGAAACATCGCACAGCACTCAGATGTCATCCGAGTGTAGTGCGATTACCGCGGATGTGGTCAATAGAGAAATGACTTTCTCCATCTCCTCAGCACCTGTGCTAGGATTCTCTCATGCGAGAGGATCGGAGCACAGAGCACTGACGCTCGGCTCACGCTCGCAGCAGAGCAGGGGCCGTGTGTTATTAGCATCTTGCATCAGATGCGATATGCTAATGTGACCAAAGCATCAGCATTTCATCCTCTATAATGGGCACGTCTTCTGTCTATGAAAATAAGAATGAAACAAATATGTACAGTTATGGCCAAAAGTGTTAGCACCCATGAAACTGTTCCAGAAAATGAAGTATTTCTCCCAGAAAATTATTGCAATTACACATGTTTTGTTATACACAAGTTTATTTCTTTTGCGTGTATTAGAATAACACAAAAAAACTGAAAACAAGGCAAAATTAGACAAAATTTTACACAAAACTCCCAAAAATGGGACAAAATTGTTGGCACCTTTCCAAAAATGTGGGTAAACAACTTTGTTTCAAGCATGTGATGCTAGTGAAAGTGTTTTGTGGACAGGTGAAAGGTAGATAGAGTTTTTTGGTAAAGCACATCATTCTACTGTTAACCGAAAACGGAATGAGGCGTACAAAGAAAAGAACACAGTACCTACAGTCAAATATGATGGAGGGTCAAAGATGTTTTGGGGATGTTTTGATGCTTCTGGCACTGGTTGTCTTGACTGTGTGCAAGGCATCATGAAATCTGAAGATTACCAAAGGATTTTGCGTCGCAATGAATGTAGTGCCAAAACACCAAGGTTACTTACCGGTAGCCGGTTTTTCCTGAGCCCATGACAGCACACCTTGAGAGAGGATCCGCCCCACCAAGGACAGGAAACCGTCTGAAATAAAAGGGCGGTACCTCTCCCTCGCTTCAGTTGTTTACAGAGCATTGAGAGGACCTCCCTAAACAGGTTAGGCACATAACCAACACCACAATATACATATACACACCACCCCAAACACCAGGGTGTGAGAAACATAGAAAAAATAAGGGGGGGAAACTACGGGTGCTGTCATGGGCTCAGGAAAAACCGGCTACCGGTAAGTAACCTTGGTGTTTTCCCCTCCCCCATGACAGCACACCTTGAGAGAATTTTGGAGAATTTATGAGCACCCTAGGGAGGGACCACCGCCTGAAGCACCCTTCTCCCAAAAGGTGAGATCAGAAGAGGATAGATCCAACCGATAGTGCTTAAAGAAGGTGGATGGTGTAGACCAAGTAGCAGCCCTACATATCTGCTCGATCGAGACGTCTGCTCTCTCTGCCCAGGAGGTTGCAACGGCTCTGGTGGAATGAGCCCTCACATTGTCCGGGGCTGGAAGCCCTGTGGACGTATAGGCTAAGCAAATGGCCTCCCTGAGCCACCTAGAGATGGTACCCTTGGACACCCCGTGACCTTTCCTACACCCTTGAAAGGCCAGGAACAGAGAACCGTCTTTCCTCCACAGACTAGTCATGTGAATGTACTGTAGCAGGGACCTCCTAACATCTAGGCTATGGAACCTGACTTCCCCTGGGTTCTTGGGATTGCTGCAGAACGAGGGTAGCACAATCTCCTGACTACGGTGAAATCTAGATACCACCTTGGGAAGGTATGCTGGATCTGGCCGCAAGGTGACCCTATCCTCAAAGATTTGTGTGTAAGGAGGATTAACCGAAAGGGCCTGCAGATCACCCACCCTACGGGCTGTCGTTAAGGCCACTAGGAGGATGGTCTTAAGGGTGAGAATTTTTGGAGAAACCTTGTGTAGAGGTTCAAATGGTTCACTAGTAAGAGCGTTCAAGACAAAGTTCAGGTCCCAAGGAGGAACACCCAAGGATCTAACCGGTCCTGCTCTGGCACTTGATAAACCTCGAGATCCACCTATTCCCAGCCAGATTACAATTGTAGAGTGCTCCCAAAGCTGAAACTTGAACCTTAAGGGTCCCTGTAGCTAGACCCAGGTCCCGCCCCTTTTGCAGAAATTCCAGGATCCCTCTGATCGGAGGTTTGCTCGATAGCGGGATATCTATAAACTCTAGGAATTTACCCCAAACCCTGCTATAAATCTTAGTTGTAATTGGTTTTCTGCTCCCCAATAAAGTAGAAACTAAGCCTGGTGAAAACCCCTTGCTACTCAATAGCGACCTCTCAAATTCCATGCCGAAAGATGGAACCCCCTGGCCTGGGCATGGAATACTGGTCCCTGCATGAGAAGGTCCGGCCTCTCTGGTAGAATCCAGGGATCTGACACCGACATTAGCCGAAGCAGAGAGAACCAAGGCCTCTTGGGACAAAAAGGGGCTATCAAAATCACCCTGGCGCCTTCCTCCCAGATCTTCCTCACCACTACTGGAATCGTCACTAATGGCGGAAAGGCATAGGCCTTCCTGAACCCCCAAGGAATCTGGAGGGCATCTACGGCAAGGGGATTTTTTGCCGGATTTAGGGAGCAAAATCTCTGCACCTTTCTGTTTGCCCTTGTGGCGAACAGGTCTATGTCTGGCTGCCCCCATAACTGGACAATCTGATGGAAGACCTCCGGGTTCAACCCCCACTCCCCCTGTCTTAGGGTATGGCGGCTTAGAAAATCTGCTTTCACGTTTTCTATCCCCTTTATGTGAAGGGCGCTGAGGGATAGGAGGTTTCGCTCTGCTAGACCAAGGATCCTGTCTGCCACCACCATCAGAGGGCGTGACCTTGTCCCTCCTTGGTGATTCACATAGGCTACTGCTGTCCGGTTGTCGGACCTGACCTGGACATGGTGATTTTGGATGTGAGGGAGGAAGGCCCTGAGGGATCTTTCTACGGCCCAAAGCTCCTTTAAGTTTGAGGATGCTCCCCCCTCGTGGTAAGCCCAGTGACCCTGTATTGCGAGTTCTGCCAGATGACCCCCCCATCCGGAACTGCTTGCGTCGGTCGTAATTACCCGATCTACTGGTCTGGACCATTGAACGCCTGCGGTTAGATTTCCCCTGACTGTCCACCACGAAAGGGAATCTACTACTTGTGGGGAGAGAGAGAGCCTGCCTTCTAAATGCCCGTTGCAGGACCTCTGTGCTGACAGGACCTCCCACTGAAGCCGCCTCATATGCCCCTGGGCCCACATTACTGCTGGGAGACAGGCCGTCATAGAACCCAGGAGGGACATTGCCTCTCTCAGAGACATCTCTGGAGCTTGAATGGCCTTCGAGACTAATGCAATCAACCTGCAGATTTTGTCCTCTGGGAGGAAGCAGGTTTGGCGACGAGAGTCTAGGATTAGACCCAGAAAGGTCTGAGTCCTGGAGGGGGTTAGTCTTGATTTTTGGAAATTTACTAACCACCCCAGCTGATGCAACATTTCCGTGACCACTAGGAGCTGACTGGAGCAGTGGGCTTCTGTTTTCCCTATTATCAAGAAGTCGTCTAAATATGGCACGATCACTACATTCTTGATCCGTAGGAAGGCTGTCACTTCTGCTATTAGTTTCGTAAATATTCTCGGGGCAATGGAGAGGCCAAAGGGTAGGGCAGCAAACTGAAAATGCCTCAGCTTCCCCTGAATAAACAGGGTTACTCTCAGATACTTCTGATACTCCGGATGGATTGGGACGTGATAATATGCGTCCTTCAAGTCTATTACAGCCATAAAGCAGTTGCGATGTAAGAGCTTCACTGCCGAGCTTACTGACTCCATCTTGAAAGTCTGGTTTTCTACTACTTGGTTCAGACTCCTGAGGTTGATGATGGTCCTTAAGGACCCGTTTGTTTTTTTTATCATGAATAGTGGGGAATAGAACCCCCTCCCTCTCTGTGTTGCTGGTACTTCGAGAAGGACCTGCTTTCCTACTAACTCTAACACTTCTGTTTCCAGGGCTAATTGTTCTTCCTGGACCTTTCGTAGGGGCGTAACCACAAAGGTCCGCCAGGGGGTCTGGCTGAACCGGATCTTCAGGCCCCCACTGATAATTTTCAGAATCCAGGGGTTTGCTGTTATCGCATCCCAAGCTGGAAGAAAGTGGGAAAGCCTTCCACCCACTTCCAGCCTGGCGTCATTGGGAGGATCTCTTCGAACTCGAGGATGGTCCTCCAAACATGTAGCCCGATTCTTTTTTGGACTTGGCTTCCCATTTCTTTTTGTCTCCCGGAGGACGACCCCGGTTAAATTTTCTCCTCCGAAAACTAAATCTTCTTGGTTCCCCCGAAAATCCCGGTAACCCTTTGGTTTTATCGCCTGCTTTTTCCAACAAGTCTTCTAACTTTTAGCCAAACAGGAGTCTACCATCACATGGGAGGGAGCACAGTTTCTGTTTCGAAGGTAGGTCGCCTGGGCAACCTTTGAGCCACAAGGCCCGCCTGGCTGCGTTGGATAGTCCCGCTGCCCTAGCTGACAGTCTAACCGAGTCAGCTGAAGAGTCGGCCAGGAAGGCCGATGCTGTTTGTATTAGAGGTAGCTCTGCAAGTATTGCCTGTCTGGAGACCTTTTTATCTTTAAGCTGGTCTTCCAGCTGTTGGAGCCACACCATCAAGGACCTCGCCACACAGGTGCTAGCCACCGCTGGTTTTAGGCCACCTGCCGCCGCCTCCCACGTGTGGCGCAGGAAGGAGTCAGCTCTTTTATCCAGGGCATCTTTTAGGACGCCAGAGTCCTCCAAGGGCAGGGAAGATCTTTTCGATGACCTTGCCACAGTCCCGTCCACCTTGGGGATCTTATCCCAAGGTTCCGCATCCTTCTCTTCGAAGGGGTACCTTCTTTTGGAGAAGGAGGGTAAAGCCCCTGATCTCTCAGGTCTCCTCCACTCCCGGTCAATGAGGCCCTGAATCTTACTGTTAACCGGAAATGAGAGTCTCTTCTTCTCTCCCAAGCCCGCAAACATGATGTCCTCCCGGGATTTAGATGCTCTCTCTTCCTCCAGACCCATGGTTGATCTTACTGCCCTAACCAGTCTGTCTGTATTCTCAATGGGGAAGCAGGGTCTACCGCCCCCCGATGATGAAGAGGACGATGAATCCCACTGCTCCTCGGACTGGGAGGAATCAGAGACGGGGGAAACCTCTCTACGGGGCCTTTTCTTCCCTCTAAGGAACCCTTTCAGGGACCCCTGAACTTCTGCATGTACTATGGACTTTAAATCTGCAGCAAAATCCCGGAAATTCTCAGCTATGGTTTTGGTCACACAGCCCTGGCAAAGTGGTTTCTGCCACTCTACTGAGAGAGAAGCTTGGCAAAGGGCACACATTTTATGCTTTTGCTTGGCACTACTCTTCTTAGGCTTCTAAAAAAAGGAAGCACATAAGAGACTTCCCGTTATTAACCAGTGACATTCACGAAGCTCACTCACCCTCGGAGGTCACAAACGGGTACCGGATTCGGAGGCTGTCGCGGAACCGATGATTCCATTCTGGATGGTCCCGAGGCACTCGAAGCCTTACTCCTGCGGCTGCCACTACGATTACTCGAGCGGCTGTCTGTATACGATGCATCCCTCTGCTTTTTCTGTTGCTGAGGTGGGGGGGTAAGCTGCTGCTGCTCCTGGCTATCTGGATCAGCCATGTCTCAGAAGCGCACCACGCTTCCAGGATAGCTCCCCCCCCTTAAATATAGGGCCATCCAGCCTCCTCCGGTCTGTGGGCCCTCCCCCTTCCTCAGGCCGGAGCTCCGTTGAAAAAATAAAAAAAATAAAAAATAAAAAACCAGCCTGGGACGCTCCGATGGGCGCCGCCATCTTGGATCGGCGCCGCCTCCTGACGTCACCCAGCACGCCGCTCCCAGCATGCCCTGCGCCGTGACGTCAGGCGCGTCACACCCGGAAGCGTTCCACACTGCAGGGGGAGGACGGCGCCGCGGTCTCCGGGAGGATAGAGCCTGCCTCACGCGTGCGCCCCGCTCGGCGCAGAGACCCCAGGGGAAGCTGCGGACGGCGCTTCTGGGATACTGAACCCGGTGCACAGGCCAGTGCCCGCTCTTCCACACCGGGACAGCCCCAGGTAAGTCTTCTTTCTTCCAGACAGGTTCCCCATCAAGGACAGGAAACCAACTGAAGCGAGGGAGAGGTACCGCCCTTTTATTTCAGACGGTTTCCTGTCCTTGGTGGGGCGGATCCTCTCTCAAGGTGTGCTGTCATGGGGGAGGGGAAAAAGCTGGGTTTGCATCCTAGGTCATGGGTCTTCCAGCAGGACAATGACCCCAAACATACTTCAAGAAGCACCTAGAAATGGATGGACACAAAGTGCTGGAGAGTTCTGAAGTGGGCAGCAATGAGTCCGGATCTAAATTCCATTGAACACCTGTGGAGAGATCTTAAAATTGCTGTTGGTAGAAGGCCCCTTCTAATATGAGAGACCTGGAGCAGTTTGCAAAAGAAGAGTTGACCAAAATTCCAGTTGAGAGGTGTAAGAAGCTTGTTGATGGTTATAGGAAGTGATTGATTGCAGTTATTTATTCCAAAGGGTGTGTAACCAAATATTAAGTTGAGGGTGCCAACAATTTTGTGCGGCCCATTTTTGGGGTTGTGTGTGAAATTATGTCCAATTTTCCTTTTTTTGGGTATGTGCACACGATGCAGAAATGCTCAGGATTTTTTCCTGAGCGTTTCTGCATCTCTCTGGCAGGAAAAAACGCATGCGGATTGTACATGCGGTTTCCTGCCAGGGACATGCGGAAATGAAGCGGTCTTCACTTTCATTTCCGCATGCGGGTTGACAAGCGCTTCCCAAGCGATTTTAGCATCACTTGGAAAGTGCTTGTCAACTTCACACTATATAAATCCATGCAGCCGGCATGGATTTATATAGTGTGTGAATGTCAAAAAATAAAAAATAAATCTATACTTTACCCTCTGATGGCCCCCGGTGTCCGGCTTCATCGGTCCCGGCTGCCGGCAGTGAAGACTGTAGGACCTTCCGACGTCAGCGTCACGTGACCCGTCACATGACTCTGACGTCAGCGAAGGTCCTTCATTCAACCGCGAAGTGCGCGGGAAGCCGGCAGGACGCAGCGCGGGCCGTCAGAAGGTGAGAATATATATATTTTTTATTTTATTCTTTTTTTTTTAATGGTACCTGGGTCTGGATGAGAGTCCTCTCATCCACACCCGGGTACCATCCGCACATTAGACCGCATGAAAAGCGCATCAACATATACAGTGATGCGGATTCCATGCGGTCTAATGCAAGTCAATGGCGGCAAAAGAGCAGCGTTTCCGCAAAATTAATTGACATGCTGCGGAATTTTGACCGCAGCGTTTACGCTGCGGAAAAATCCGCATCATGGGCACAGCACATGCGGATTTCCATTGGGGAACATTGCTGCCCTTCTACCATGCGTTTTTCATGCGTTTCCGCGGCGTTTACGCAACTGCAAAAACGCCGCGGAAACGCATGAAAAACGCATCGTGTGAACTCAGCCTTTCTGTTTTTTTGTGTTGTACCAATACACGCAAAGGAAATAAACATGTGTATAACAAAACATGTGGAATTGCAATAATTTTCTGGGAGAAATACTTCACTTTCTGGAACAATTTCAAGGGGGTCATCACTTTTGGCCATGACTGTATGTGACAACCGGACATCTAAATAAGCCCTAAAGGGATAATGTTATACCATTGTAGAGATTGCCTGCTGGGGAGTTTTATAGGCCAGGCAATACTTTCTGGGAAAAAGAAAGTATGCTACTTAGCCCTCTTTTAGCTAACTTGTATGGCTACTATAAGGCACACTTTAAAGTTTTCTATTAGATTAAAAAAAAAAAAGTTTACTGGATGGAGAATAAAAAATATTTTCTCATATGGTAGCAATTTGTAATTTTTCAATTTTCCCTATCTAATGGCGTTTTGGTCACCGTCTCCCCCTTATTTCAATCGCAGAATGCTTTCTCTGTTGTCCAGAAGTCAGTACACCCCTTTAGTCCAGCTCACTCTTCTATAACCTCTAAATCATCACCCCCCTTTCGTGCCTCACTCCCCCAAGTTGTGTCATGCGACCGCAGCATTCAGGAGACAGGAGAGAAAGTATTCTTCTTCTCCACAGGAGGCTAAATGTACTCTCCTCTATGACTCCAGATCACACGATTTCATGATGTAGCTCATGGGGCCGGCACCAGAACAACGTGGGAAGGACTGGCTTACCACTGTTACATTATTTTACTATTATGTAACTAAAGTGATGAGCCAAGTCTTACAAGAAGTTATAGACACTTAAATTACCCTTTGATCTTCCTCTTTGGTCCAAGGTCCCTTTACAAGATCAGGATTCAAGACCTTCTGCCACCGATGCTGACACTGAATATCTGACCGGTTCTAAAAGAAGACAAGCCACTCTGATGGAAATCTGCCCACAACAGTGAGACTTACATGTACCTACACATTTCAATTGGAAATATTACTTAGGAACGTGTTACCTTGCATTACACATGGCCTAGATCAGAAACATATCAAGTTACTACATCCTTACCACAAACCAGCTCTACAAGTTTAATCTGGTGTGAGCTCAGGCTTTGCTTCCAGGCCAGTTACATTTAGCAAGTAATCCAAGTATATGTACAATAATGAGTTAATAAGCAGAGCTCACTTGGCCTAGGTCTCGACTATTAAGCACAAGCTAAAGAGGTATTCCCATCTCCAAGATCCTATCCCAATATGTAGCAGGTGTAATAATAATAATATTATATTGTAAATAGGTGTAAATATAATAATATTATCAAATACTTTCAATTCGAAATGTAGTATAGTTCTTCTGATTCGCTATGTCGGTTACCCCTTGTGTAGGGCATTGCAATATCTTGGTTATGGCCAATCACATAGTGACAGTTAGTAGTCATAACCATGGAAATCTAAGCTACTGCAATGCACTGCACATGGGGTAAGTGACATAGCTAATCAGAAGAACTATACTACATTTCTAATTAGAAGAATTTGCTAATATTAATATTACTCCTATTACATATTGGGATAGGATCTTGGAGATCGGAATACCTCTTTAATTTCCTGTAGAGTTGTAATATACGCTTACAATCACAGTGATAATTCCGTTTTTTTCATAGATACTAATTGGATGAGTCAGGATGCCTATAGATATTAAGGTCCATGTAGAAAGCAAGTTAACATGTCAGCCCGTGTGTATTGTGCCCACTTACCATGAAGTTACAAGAAACTAGAGGCCAGTCATCTGTCCCAAGCTGTTCAACTAGTTTCTTCAATTTTTCATCCTACAAAAAAAAAACACAAGAAAACACATCTTCAATGAAAACTGAAGACAGCATGGTGAGACATAGGGAGCCTGTAAACCCTACCTCTTCTTTGGACCATTTAACTCTATTCCAGACTTTCTTCACAGATTTCCGCACTGGAACCTCATAATCATGGTCAACGTAATAAATATCGTCATCTTCATCCTCACTGTGGATAGAGACGAGGAGAGATTCAGTCATACAAGCCATACAGGCGGTTAAGGCACATGCACTGGGTCCAATAGAAGTTGGGGCTCAGCTCATGTTAGCATCCTCCCCATACATAGGACTCTCCTTCTCTACCACCCTCAACAACAGTAAAAAAATGGAATGGAGAACAGACCCTGTGGCCACATTGCTGTCCTATAATCCAAGAAAGGGGACGAACAGACACAAAATTTGGGTGCGTAAATGAAATTATGTAAATATATAATCTAATTATTGCTATGATGACCTTTATCTTCTATGTTCCCTCATATAAAGCTGCTATATCCTAGGGCC
Source organism: Phyllobates terribilis (assembly GCF_046119375.1). NCBI lineage: Eukaryota > Metazoa > Chordata > Amphibia > Anura > Dendrobatidae > Phyllobates > Phyllobates terribilis. The sequence goes on from NW_027362764.1 coordinate 641,327,594, forward strand.
CATTTAATGAACACTAAGCATCAAATAATGGGGCGATCACATTACTGAAACAAACACTATGCAGACAGTATGCTACAATGTGAAGAACGCGTGGGCAGATGTATAAAGACTGTTGTTCCTGCTGTCAGGAATATTATCTGCATCGTTACAGTGACAAGTGGCAGAAAACTTTTACAACTCAATCGCACTTTGTGCAGCCACAATTGTTATTGCCGACACACAAAAAACTAACTGCCCCTTTCTAAATAAGCAGTTCAGAAAAAAAAATATTTTTTTGCATGGAATAATTAAAGGGTTATTCTCAAGTTGACAAATTGGCAATATTGAAAAAAAATACAATAAGAAACTGAAACCTTGAAACACATAATAGAAGGAAAAAATATTGGAAGAAGCCAACAAATTTGCAATGTATCACTTATTAAAAATCCTCTCTGAACAGGTGTGTGGGGGGGTAATTCTAATAAATAAATTCTATTGTGTACTGTTCATTGCCTACGTTAATTAATACTCTGAGGCTGGCCAGATTGCGGGATGCAGCCAGCATCAATACCTCTCTGCTCCTCCTGTGTAGAGATAAAGTGGCCTCTGGTTGCAGCAAGGTTCGGACCAGCGGCCCAATGACGCCATTGGTCTGTGATTTCCATCAGGAGCGCACCGCCCCGGCAAGAAGCTGGGAGGCAGGGAGCGGAGCACTCCTGATGAGGAAACCCCCTTTAAAACAAACAATCTGACCTTTTTATGGTACATTCCCATATAGCTGTTGGCACATGTGACTTAAGACCAAGCCCAAGATGGGGGTAACTGACCAAACAAACATGCAGATTACACCTCAGTGTTGGGTCTCAACCCTGTTTACGTTTTCGTTTCTTTCTTGGTTTACATTTAAAAAAAATGAATGTTTTTTATCCATTTTGGTCCATGTCCTTTCTTACCATCAGCGTGGCATCTGTTTTTCTGGTAGGCAGAATTTTTTTTTTTTTTTACTGCAAAACTAAAACCAATCAGATGACACATGAATGGCATCCGAGTGCATGTAAGACCGTCGTATCAATCGGACAGAGATCAGAACGCAATGCTCGGACTGGCCGGCGGCTCTCCCGACCTGAGCGTGACAGGTCCATGTATCTCTATGCAGCTGTCACGCTTAGGTCGGGAGAGCCGCCGGCCAGTCCGAGCATTGTGTTACGATTGCTGACCGATTTGTACGGCCCTCTGACTGCACCATTGACCACAATACAGATAAAAAAGGACGTGTCACCTTATTTTTGTGAATACTGTCCACAAAATAAAAAATGACGTGAAATCCCCAGTGACTTTACTGGGCATGTGTTCTATCTATGAAAAACACAGAACATGTTGTTTGAATGAGGCCTTACAGTTTTGTCAAAAAAAGACAAAACTATTACCAGTCACCTCTATTCACAAACCAGAAAAATGATACTTGCAATTCAACCTTGGGCCCTCAGTCGCCCCCTGGAGCAGTCTGGCCGTTGGTTGCTTTTGGCATCTGCACCATGGGACAAATGCAAAATGTGCTAATACAGTGCCAGACTGCACACAGTATAACATAACACTGATATATAGACCTTAGGCCACATTTATCTTTTGCTTAAGTCAATTTTCTTTTCAGGCAATTGCTTACGTTATTGCGCCAAATCCATAAAAATCAAGTGGTGTGTCCTGATGAAGAAGTGTGTCACTTCGAAACGCGTTGACTAATAAACCACATTTCTACCATTCCCGTCTCCTGCTCATCTCTGGACCACAGGCAGTGCAGATTTTAACCCACTCATCTCCAGACTCACAAGTTTCTCCACATCGTGGATCTGCAGCAGCCTGTTTCTGAGCTCATATAGGGGTTATGACTCTCACAACCCCCCCAGATGAGCATAAATTGCTTTTTTGTCTCCCTGTTTCTACTCAGATAAGACCCTATTGCGCATTTTGTGTTTTTTTCCTTTTTCTCAAATTCATCAAAATGGAGCATGTGGTTCATGAATTTTGCGCAAAGTAAAAAATTAACTTTTTTTCTTGTCTTAAACCATTTTTGCAACTTTTACAGCAAAAAATGCTCAAAAATGTTGTGCCGTTCATAAAATTAGTCCGAGTGAGGAGGGTTAATTTGAGCACATCGGCGACAATTTTGTGACTTTTTGAAAAGTCGTAAATGATGAATCAGACGCAAACATCTGGTGACCCTAACTCTGCCCACAATGGTAAACTAAAAAAACCAAAAAAAAAAAAAAAAACAACAACAAGTAAACGTCAAAGAATAGACTTTAAAAAAAAGTTGCAATGAATTTGGAACAAAAATAAAAGATGCAAAACACCAAAGACTCAATAAATAACAGGCGCAGATACACTAATGGATTGGGCCCTATATGCCTGCTACTGCCAGAACCACATTGACGGCTCAGTCACAATATTTTGATACAGGTTTATAGTCAACGCTCACAAGTTGCTGGTGTGGTAACAGTTAATACCTTCGTCATTATGCAACACAAGCGCCTCTGTCATTACATGGGTTTATCCAATAAAGAGAGAGTCACATTTTCCGAAGTGCATTCCTCTGCTGTGAAGCCAAGGGCTGGGCGGCCGTGTTGTGGAGCTGCCATGAGCAGTAAGGAGGCAGCGGCGGGTACAGAAGACAGATACATGCAGCGTGGTTCATACATATGTATAGGATATATCTATGTACAGCAAATCCTCTCCAGGAGACAGAATCACTAGGAGGACCCCCCACCATCCTGAACAGATTATTTTGTGATGGTTTTTCTGTTTTCAATATTCTGTAAGATGACCACCACGTTACGCCACTTATTGGAATTTTTTCTAAATGTTAACTATTTATTCTGGAGCCCCAATTCCTGTTGATGATTATTAATAATAATAAAGGGCCCATGCTTGTTTATCACCCCTTCTCACATTAGGGAAGAGCAGTATAAAGGTTGGTTCACCTGATCCTATTTTTTCAATGTTGGGTTTCTTCAGAATAGGGGAAACACTTTCATGCTTCTTATGGGAAAGGAGAGAAGAGCCAACATGAGCTGCGGCGGTGTACAGATTCCACAGCAGCTGTGAAGGCTTACTAATCCAATGTATATAATGTTTATACCCATACAGTAAATCTAGCTATATAACTGCACTATTGTGACTGACGCGCGCAGTAAACATCCTCACTGCACCTCTTAGATCAGGCTTGGATGCATTTTTCCTGGGCGCAGGGTTGTACAAACATCCGGGACACACACATGAATTATGCATCATAGCAGGGTTTCCTTACACTGGGGCTTCTGCAGAATGGCTGCCAATATGAAAAGAGGCTTGAAAAGGGTGGGCACTACCACAGGGTAATGAAAGTCTGGTTACTGAGTCAAATCCATTTTCTACCACCGATAATCTGGATTAGAATAGGAGAAAGTAAATCCAGATACATGAGGGGTATAACACTTGAATTAATAAACCCATGACATCCAGTAAAATACTGATATTTATGGGAGTTATAGTTACATGATAACAATGTATCAGGATTACTACTACTCACAGCACAGCGTCTATACAGAGATTCTCTGCAACAAAACCAAAAAAGAAAGTTTATTACACCTCAATCCCAAAACAAAAACTACAGACTGTAACCTCATCTTGCACACTTTACTGATAGTAAATTTATTTCACGTACCTCTTAGTATACATACACACCAATATTGTGCACCACAATAAGATAACACATCTTAGAGAATTTGGTCCTTTTTTACCACTTTTCAAAACAATTCAGTAGTAGAAGTGTTGGCACACGCCTCATCCTCCTGTTTTTTTTGGAGCAATGTGTTGCAGAATTCTAGGCCATTTTGCTTGGTGAATCTCTATCACTAGTATATACACACACACCAGATCAGCCATAATGTTAAGTCTATGTTTCCACATTCACAATTTGTATGTAGTTTTTTTTTTTTTTTTTTTTTTTTTTTTTTTTAAGTCAAATAGGAAAAAGAAGAAAAGACTGAGGAGGAACCTACGTGGTGCGACAAGTTGTGTGGCTGTAATGTCGTCCACCCGTAGTGGCCAATAGGCCCACGATTTTACTTCATAATTGTGTGATAAAATGTGGACTGAGGAGAGGGTCATAAGCACCCAGGACTCGGGGAGTGAGGGCTAATTCTACAGAAGAGATACTGTAGCACTAAACAAGAAGTTAAAGGGGTTTTCTGGACTAAACATAAATTTCTGCAGTACCACTATCGCACTACAGGTTGCCAAATCATGACAGTATGCAATATGTCTCTATCGCACTGTAGATTCATGAATCCCGACAGTTTACAATATGCACACTGTCAAGATTCTCCTGTTTGCCTGCTCAAGTAGTTGTCACTTGAACACTCACGCGATTTGCATACTTGTGATCACATACTGACTAGCTTCTAATCTGCTTATCTCAACAGAGCATTCAGAAAAGCCACAAAAGTTGTTATTCAGCATGTGACCACAAGTATATAAATCGGATGAGTGGTCACATGACAACCACTTGAGAATTCAAAGAAAGCAGAATCCTGACAACGCGCATATTGCACACTGTCAGGTTCCTAAATCTGCAATGTGATAGAGGCAGTTCAGAAATTGCTTGACAAGACGCTCCGTCCACATGACAAAAAGCACCATGTGGATGGAGCAGTGATTGATCATGTGCACTGCTGCACAACTTATTCTTAATAAGACTGCCAGTGATAGCCCACGCAAAGCTTGTCTGGTCTTCTTAGAATGATTGGTGCAGCAGTACCCATGATCTATTACTGCTCAAACAACATGAGGCTTGGTGGGGGCCTCAGAAATCAAATTCCCAGCGATTGGGAAATTATCCCCTATTCCATGGAACTTGTAAACTTGAAAATACCCCATTTAATACAAAAATCTGAAAAGATAATGGATACCTGTAACATGGATACATAGAATGTTGGAGTTGGAAGGGACCTCCAGGGTCTTCGTGTCCAACCCCCTGCTCAATGCAGAATTCACTAAACCATACATGTCAAACTCTGGCCCATGGGTCAAATCTGTCCTGCAGGGTGATTATATTTGGCCCGCGACACCAGAATCACCACCCCTGTGTGGGTCCCACTATTCGGTCTGGAGGGCTGTGCGGGTCCCACTATTCGGTCTGGAGGGCTGTGCGGGTCCCACTATTCGGTCTGGAGGACTGTGCGGGTCCCACTATTCGGTCTGGAGGACTGTGCGGGTCCCACTATTCGGTCTGGAGGGCTGTGCGGGTCCCACTATTCGGTCTGGAGGGCTGTGCGGGTCCCACTATTCGGTCTGGAGGGCTGTGCGGGTCCCACTATTCGGTCTGGAGGGCTGTGCGGGTCCCACTATTCGGTCTGGAGGACTGTGCGGGTCCCACTATTCGGTCTGGAGGACTGTGCGGGTCCCACTATTCGGTCTGGAGGACTGTGCGGGTCCCACTATTCGGTCTGGAGGACTGTGCGGGTCCCACTATTCGGTCTGGAGGACTGTGCGGGTCCCACTATTCGGTCTGGAGGACTGTGCGGGTCCCACTATTCGGTCTGGAGGACTGTGCGGGTCCCACTATTCGGTCTGGAGGACTGTGCGGGTCCCATTATTCGGTCTGGAGGACTATGTGGGTCCCATTATTCTGTCTGGAGGACTATGTGGGTCCAATTATTCTGTCTGGAGGACTATGTGGGTCCAATTATTCTGTATACTGGTTGGCCCGCGACTTTGTCCAAGTTTTTCATTTTGGCCCTCTGTGTGTTTGAGTTTGGCATCCCTGCACTAAACCATCTCAGACCGATGTCTGTCCAGCCTTTGTTTGAAGACTTACATTGAAGGAGAACTCACCACCTCTCGTGGCAGCCTGTTCCACTCATTGATCACCCTCACTGTCAAAAAGTTTTTTCTAATATCTAGTCTGTATCTTGTCCTATCCAGTTTCATCCCATTGCTTCTCGTCTTTCTTTGTGCAAATGAGAATAAAGCTGACCCCTCTACAGTGTGACAGCCCTTGAGATACCTGTGTATAATGGATACCTGTAACTGATTTTCAGTCCATAGAAAACTGATGCAAAAACAACCAAAAACCTCAAAACATTAACCGAATGCCTCACAAGAACATCTATAGTGTGCATGGCAACATGCCAACTCCAAGAACAAACTGTGGCCCATGATACCTGGAACAAAGATAATTTCCATTATAAATTTAACAAGTCCTCAAGCGCCAAATAAATAAAAAACTGATTTAAAAAAGTAAGAAAAAAAATGTGGAAACAAAAAAAAAAAAGGGAAAATTGAACTTGATCTGCAATATAACAAGCCAATGCAGTGTCAGATAAGGGGCACAATATCCTTATTTCAGTCAATGCTGCTTTTTTTTTACACCAGTGGATAATAATATTTTCTTACAATCTTTGAGCTGAGCAGCAAAGCATCAAAATGAGGAAGAGAATATAACAACATCCAAAGAGTATGTAAATATGAGGTCCAGCAGATGTGAGGACACAACTTATAGCCAAGCTTCAACAATACATAATAATACATCCATCGGAAATGTGCCCTCGCTGCCTCCATCTCTTGCATGTAGAGGAGTCAAAAGGCACAAGCAGTCAAAGACCAAAGACATCAAACAGGATTTCAATGCAGGGGTTAATTTGGACTGTTACTAGATAGAGATAGATAGATAGACCGACCAATGGACAGTTGCATTTTGGCAATTAGTAACAGTTCCAGTGTCAAATAGCTTGACCTTGACCCAGGATCCCAATGTTCACATAGAAAGACCAGAAGCTTTCAACAAAGATTTATATGATATGGACTGATAGACATATATGAGATAGATAAAGAGATATAGACATATAATATACATACAGACATAAACATTATCCATACCATGTAGTCTGTTATTAGATACTGTACAGATGCTATATAATAGGAACAAAGATAATTAAATCAGATACAAAGATAAGATGACAGTAAATATGGGCTATATAGATACAAATAAGATTGATAAAATATATCGTATTTGTTATAAAGGTAGATTTTATCACATTATATATGAGCTACATACACAGATACAATATATACACATCTAGGAGTAGAATCACCCAGCTGCACAAGGGTTTATCATTTGTGTGTGGCTACATATTCCCTGTAAGTACAAATAGCCACTCCTGGAGTTTAGGTGCTCGGAGAGGGTCTCACCCATAAAGACAACAATGAAGGAACCCAGCACTCTCTTAGTAGCGAAGATAGTTACATTTATGCATGCCATCCACAGTGTAACAGGTGATGTATCGCCCCCATAACACTATGGACCTTCATCAGACACAATGACTATTAGCCAAAAAGAAAGTGGATAAAGATGTATGCAGGGGCGCTGTGTGTATTATGACAAACATTGCTGTAGTGAAGGGGGGGGGGGGGTGTGGGTGTGTAATATATCATCATCTTTTTTAGTAGTGAACACGGTAAAGGGGTCTTCCAAAGGCAGGATAGGAAGACAAATGGGGAGCGTCCTCATTTTGGCAATTAAGCCAGCTCTATGTGCAAGATACCTTGACCTTGATCTCAATGCATAGATATAGCAAGACACAGCATCCCATAAAGACAGAAAGATCTGAGATATGCAGAATATAAAGATGATATATTAGAATCTATGGTAGATAAAGCATCATCTCAAATCTATCTATACCATATAGTGTATTAGATAATACACACTGTATGGATACTACATTATACAGTAGATAGATACTAAGTTAAAGGTAGACAGATCTACAGGACACACACACATACATATATATATATATATATATATATATATATATATATATATATATATATATATATATATATATGACTGTAGCAGACAACAGTGCTAGAAATGGTGAGATTATTTTTATATAGATAGAGAGATATAAAATCTATCAATAATCTATAGGTCAGGCAGCAGCAGGCTGGTTGTCGCAGATTCCTGCGCAGCTCCCGGTGCCGCATGCAGTGGGCAGCACATGTGTACACGGCTCCTGTATGGCACAGACCACCCTGCACAGTGACAGCTCGGGGGTCCCTGCTCTGTGGCCCCGGGGACACACACTGGACTGAGATGATTGTTATTGCAGCGTCGCTTTCATCCCCGCGGTTTTCCAGCCGTCCCAGAAGGACTACTAATCCCATCATCGTCCCCTAACCGGGCATCTGCTGGTTTGCAGCCTCTGGCAGCTGGAGGGCACCCGGCGGTCCTGACACTCGTGTCCGCACTGGCTCCCGGCTGTACCCGGCACTGCTGACCCCACTTCTTACCTGCGAGCTCGCCCGGCCATCCCGCTCTGTGTATGGAGTATTACAGCAGGGCGACAGGTGCCAGGCTGGGCACAGGCGACATGTCAGGGGCTCCAGTACCCCGTAGTTGCACCTCCGCGTCTTCCTGCCAAAGAGATTAGAAACTACGCACGGTGCCAACGGCCACGTCTCGTTCTCCCCCTGCCCCGAGCCCACTGCTGGTCCCGGGCACGGGCTCCCAGCGCCGCTGACACAGGGGCGTGGCCTATCAGGCAACCAAACACAATCAGCCAATAGAAAGTTGTGTATGAAGGGGCGGTACCAAAGAACACACGTGGGGTGGGGTGAGATGTTAAGAAACAGGGTGGGGCTGTGTTAACTTGAATCCAGGTCTTTTCCCGCGCTGCCTGTATCTGAGCTGTACGGGAAGGATACGCGGTACAAGGTGCACGGCGAGGCCGGGGCGGACAGCTCCGCCACACAGGACTGCGCGCCGCCATTCACGCGAGCTGTCATAGTAGTACTGACACCGCTCCGGAGGCTTGTATGGAGGGGGAGCGCGGGGCCCTCGTGCAAGAATAGACTTGGCTGGAAGCGGAACACGTGACCAGTGGGTGGTACTAGCTGTCAAATGGAAAGGGCAGTAGCAATAGTGGGCGTGGCTTGTGACAGCTGTCAGTCACCGAGCTGTAGGGGAGTCCTCGTCTGCAAGTGCTGGTGACCGGGCGGTGTGGTCACGTGGTAGAAGGCCGGTGACCGGGCGGTGTGGTCACGTGTTGTGAGGTTGCAGAACTTCTCACGGTGTAAAGCCCCAGTGTCCAACTACAGCACACCTAAAGAGAGGAACAAGCGTCACTAACGACCTAACAGCAGCCGTTACCCCTGCAGCCGATCAGCTTTCGGTTTTGATTTTCCTAAGGGTGACTGAAAAATAAAAGCTGGAATCCAGTTGCTAGGGGCTATATGTGGCAGATGTTGGGTGGGGCCCCCACTGGGCTATATGTGGCAGATGTTGGGGGGGAGGGCCCCCACTGGGCTATATGTGGCAGATGTTGGATCCATGGTCGGGCAACTCTTTCATAAAGTCCCGATGGTTCCCAAAAAAGAACACCTAATAGAAGTGTGGAAAATCTCCCAGATTCTGCCAAACCCTTCCGAAAACCAGCACTTCTAGTAGGGACGTACATAAAGATCGTGGCATCCCATAGCAAAAATCTGAAATGGGCACTGCCCAGCCCCTGAGAATACCCAAACAGATATTTGGTGGGGTCACAGGAGGTCATGACATTTGTGCGCAGTCATTGAAGGACATACAGTTGGTTCGGAAAGTATTCTGACCCCTTTAAATTTTTCACTTTGTTTCATTGCTGCCATTTGGTAAATTCTAAAAAGTTCATTTTTTTCTCATCAACGTACACTCAGCACCCCATCTTGACTGAAAACACCCCAGAAATGTTGAAGTTTTTGCTAATTTATAAAAAAAAAAACCTGAAATATCACATGGTCCTAAGTATTCAGACCCTTTGCTCAGTATTGAGTAGAAGCACCCTTTTGAGCTAGTACAGCCATGAGTCTTCTTGGGAATGATGCAACAAGTTTTTCACACCTGGATTTGGGGATCCTCTGCCATTCTTCCTTGCAGATCCTCTCCAGTTCCATCAGGTTGGATGATGAACGCTCGTGGACAGCCATTTTCAGGTCTCTCCAGAGATGCTCAATTGGGTTTAGGTCAGGGCTCTGGCTGGGCCAGTCAGGAACGGTCACAGAGTTGTTCTGAAGCCACTCCTTTGTTATTTTAGCTGTGTGCTTAGGGTCATTGTCTTGTTGGAAGGTGAACCTTCGGCAAAGTCTGAGGTCCAGAGCACTCTGGAAGAGGTTTTCATCCAGGATATCTCTGTACTTGGTCTCATTTATATTTCCTTCAATTGCAACCAGTCGTCCTGTCCTTGCAGCTGAAAAGCACCCCCATAGCATGATGATGCCACCACCATGTTTCACTGTTGGGACTGTATTGGGCAGGTGATGAGCAATGCCTGGTTTTCTCCACACATACCGCTTAGAATTATCACCAAAAAGTTCTATCTTCGTCTCGTCAGACCAGAGAATCTTATTTCTCATAGTCTGGGAGTCCTTCATGTGTTTTTGAGCAAACTCTATGCGGGTTTTCATATGTCTTGCACTAAGGAGAGGCTTCCATCGGGTCACTCTGCTATAAAGGCCCAACTGTTGGAGGGCTGCAGTGATAGTTGACTTTGTGGAATTTTCTCCCATCTCCCTACTGCATCTCTGGAGCTCAGCCACAGTGATTTTGGGGTTCTTCTTTACCTCGCTAACCAAGGCTCTTCTCCTACGATTGCTCAGTTTGGCTGGACGATCAGGTCTAGTTAGATTTCTAGTGGTGCCAAACTTCTTCCATTTAAGGATTATGGAGGCCACTGTGCTCTTAGGAACCTTGAGTAATGCAGAAATTCTTTTGTAACCTTGGCCACATCTGTGCCTTGCCACAATTCTGTCTCTGAGCTCCTTGGGCAGTTCCTTTGAGCTCATGATTCTCATTTGGCCTGACATGCACTGTGAGCTGTGAGGTCTTATATAGACAGGTGTGTGCCTTTCCAAATCAAGTCCTATCAGTTTAATTAAACACAGCTGGACTCCAATGAAGGCGTAGAACCATCTCAAGGAGGATCACAAGGAAATGGACAGCATGTGACATAAATATGAGTGTCTGAGCAAAGGGTCTGAATACTTAAGACCATGTGATATTTCAGTTTTTCTTTTTAATAAATTTGCAAAAATTTCGACATTTCTGTTTTATTTTCAGTCAAGATGGGGTACAGAGTGTACTTTACTGAGAAAAAAAATGAACTTTTTAGAATTTACCAAATGGCTGCAATGAAACTGAGTTAAAAATTTTAAAGGGGTCTGAATACTTTCCGTACCCAATGAACCTAGCAAATTTTAAAGATGGGGAAGGACATGTATTGTAATGTGTACAGAAATAGTGCCCCTACTGAAGCCAGTGTTCGCACCTTACCCACCTTTCTTGGCCCCAACACAGTACGATGCCCCCACAGTTTCCCATCATAATTTGAAGTCCCTGCAGTGTCCCCAAACACAATATGATGCTCCTACAGCAGGGGTGCACAACCTGCGGCCCTTGATGCCATTCTGTGTGGCCCCCTACCATATAGACTGAAAAATATTTCACAATTTCTATATGTGAGCAGCCACACACAAGAGAGTATTGGTAAGTACTAATGATGGCCTCTGTAGACATCTCTGGACTTATTCAGGTTTTTTTTGAACATTTAGAAGCTGATTTTAATGCAAATCCACATAAAAAAATCCTTTTAATACCTTTTGAATAATATTCTTATTACGTTTACTGCAACAAATTCAAAGTAACATGAAAAATGCAGCCCTGTGTGCACTAAAGGAGCTTTTTCCATTAAAACCAGAAATATATCCAAAGAGTATTTGGCGCAGTTTTTGATGTGGATTTAGGAACAGATTCTGTTTCTAAATCCTCATCAAAAACCAGTGTGAACATACTTTTGGAGGTAAGAGTCCTGTAGGTAGGTACAAATTCTATCAGAAATTTATGATATACAGTATATACTTTTGATATGTCACAGGAGATAATAACCCTTTAATTTTTAGTGTGGCCACCGGATTGATTCGGTATGACAATGTGGCCCTTTAAAAAAAAAAAAAAAAAAAAAAAAAAGTTGTGCACATAGACCTTACAGTATGGTCTCACTCTTTCCCAAACAATAGTGCACTGCTGCGGTCTGTGCTGTGTTCGGCTTTGTGTAGTAGGCATGATATAGTTCAAGGGTGCAAACTCCTTTTCACTGAGGGCCACATCCGCATTATGTCCGTCTGTAATTGTAAGACTGTATAAATGAAACTACTCCTTAATGGGGTTCTCAAAGAATGTAGTAAAATGGCCCCCATCACATAATTCATATGGCAGCCCGTACTACTTGCGTGTCAGAATGGGTTGCTGTCTGAAGAAACTCTGCTCCCGAGACCTGTGTCTCAATGACACAGGAGCTGTATTATCTTAATGTTGAGGTGAGTCGGAGAAAAACATCAGCTGACGTTAGAGCGATGACTGTTGTTGTAGATGACGACGATGAAAGGGAACATTTTCCTATTGAATTTTTAAATCGCTTAACCCCATCAGGCATGCCAGGTCATTGCCTTAGACTTAAGGTGGGCAGCATTATTATGTTATTGAGAAATTTGAATACAAAACGAGGACTCTGCAATAGTACACGATTAGTTGTAACATCATTGAATAGAAATGTTCTTGAGGCAGATGTTTTAGCAGGATCAGCGGAAGGTGATAAGGCATACAGAGAGATTTCCATGTGATCGGCCCTGGGCAATTCACTTTTTGAATTGGTGAACATCTCTGTAATCTTCTAAATTGTATTTTTGTTTTCCGTAATGCGATTTACTAATTTATTAATTAAGACAACTTTGTTTATCATGTAAAAAGGCTGAAAGTCAATAGACATGGGTAATTTGAGTTAGTTTTTATTATGTAGAGCACACTTTTCTAGCTTCCGAAACTTATTTGTTTCGGATCTCGGGCTACTAGTATATTATAAGCTGTGAGAGAAGGAGAAATAAATCTCCCGGCTGACTGAGCACAAATAATTTTTTTTTGTCCAGCCTCAGTCCTCCGTGTGCAATCAGCCAAGAAGAAGCTTTCTTTCTCCACCTGCCACAGCCCTTATGGGAAAAGTGTGGAAAATTAGATACTATTAAAACATATTATATCCATATGTGTCTATACACAAAGAGGGAATGCTCACTTTATATATCACTATAGATTCTTCCCTACCTAGCAGCGGAGGTTGGCACCCTAGGGGATACGGCGGCTCACCCTCACTGGCCACTGCCCTTGCCTTACCCATAGATATTCAAGGACAGTATAGGTCAGTGGTGGCAAACCTATTGTACACATGCCAGAGTAGGTACTTAGAGCCCTCCTGGTGGACATGCGTGCCATCTCCTCAGCACTACTGCCACCACTCTCCTTAGCCCGCATGCCATCCCCCTAATCACTAGCGCCGCAGCCACTCTCCTCTCACACACGCTGTCCCATCAGGCAGCACGCCTTCTCATCAGTCTGCATGCATGCTGAGGAGGGTGGCAGAGCTGGCGCACGTGCCCACGGGTAGGACTGTGATATATGAAGAGACCAGATCAGAGGTGAGTAGTTTTTTTGGGCCCGTTACACTGTATGGAGGACTGTGTGGGGCCCGTTACACTGTATACTGGTTGGCCCACGACTTTGTCCAAGTTTTTCATTTTGGCCCTCTGTGTGTTTGAGTTTGACATTCCTGATCTAGAGGAATGCAGAATAGCGCTGTTCTGCTCCCCCATAGCGCTGGACCCATTACATAATGGACCCTATTGACTTATGATGAGTCTGTAAGGTTTTCATAATTGCGTCCTTCGCTTTTTTTCTCCATGTTTTAGATGGAGCCTGTGATGAATGCTCCTAATACCAACCTTATCTCGAAGATGTGAACAGAGCCTATAAGTCTTTGAATATGATTTTTGGAAACCTCAGTGGAAGCCAACAGATGCAACTGAAAGTGATTGGGGTCTGACGGGTGCCCCTGGTGTCTCATTACAAAAGAATATGCAAGGAAGACTCCAAACACAGACACAACTGCACTTATTGCATTAAATATAGTCATAGTGTGAAGATCATGTAATACAACACTTGTAACAGTATGCTCATTGTGTCGGTGCTTGTATTATGGTGCCACCTAGTGGTCATTAGAAAGGAGACCAGGGCAGAAAGAGGTACAAATACAGTAAGGGATGGTACTCGTGGTCACAATAGTGCAAAAATTAAGTGCTAATCTGTACAGAAATCTTTAATAATTCATCAATAAATAGAGTGTAAAAACTCAAAGGTACAATTCATAGGACTTGAGACTCAAGCAAAATGGTCCAGCCCAAATACTCTGGGATCCTAGCAGATACATCTAACACATGTTGGGGCTTGTTTTGCGCCATGTTTTCTTGGTAAAGGCATGTTCACACGTTGCGTTTTTGCCGCATGTTTTTTTGCATTGGAAAAACGCGGCTCTTTGGGAGCCGTATCATCGCTTCCAGGACTACTTGTTCTTTTTTACTATTACTTTGGGCCAGAATTCTTCAGTAGATGAGTGCAGCTGAGTCCCACTCGTTGCTGCCTGCTCTGAGCTGATGGCACTGCTGGACATCTTTCGATTTTGAAGTCAGCAGGATGTGTCTTTCATTTGCTGCGCTAAGTTTCATTGGCCAACCACTGCGTCTATGGTCCTCAACATTTGCTATTTCTTGGTGCTTCTTCAAAAGAGCTTAAGCAGCACATCTTGAGATACCAGTCTGCTTTGAAATCTTTGTTGATACATCAAAGTATTTACGCCAAAGAACTGGTATAACACTTTAAATAGTTGTAAAATTTGGCAGCTTTTGGCTTTTTCACAAGTTTCAAGCAGCTCAGCCAAAATTGGAGGAGGCGGGATTGGTTTAGCTGTATCAGTCAATTTAGTTGAAAGTGGTGGCTCATGCAACTGATAATGAACTGGGCAGTGGGCACATCTTAAGTGACTGTTACTTAATGATTTTGGTGTGTTTTATTCCTACATGCCACTCATTAAGACTGGAGTTCGACATGCCAATCTTAACAAAACCAGTCTTGTCGCGGTGAATGACCTTTGACATGAAACTGTCTTCCACAACCTCACCTGTGTAGCAGACTTTGGCTGTTCTTCACCCAGTTTTAAGCCTCCTACATATGTTTCTTTTTCAGTTAATGTTTCAACCTTCACATAAAAATGATAATTCTCATCTGTTTGGTATAAGTGGTTACTCATACACTGGACTATAATCCTAGAAAATCCCTGACCTTGTGTAAGTGTACCTAGAAGAATTGAGGTTTTGTTGTCAAAGGATGGTCAAACCAATTATTGATTTAGATTTTCCATTTAGCATTCTTACTTTGCTGCATTTTTTTTCCACACCTGCTGTAAACGTTTGCCCAGTACTGTGTATATAATTATTTATATATACTGGTATTGTGTGGCACAGTGTTCCTATATAGTCTTACACATCCCACAATGTCGGTCCGCCATCTCATCCTTCTTCTCTGCCAGATTTCTAAAACTTAACATGGATAAAACAGAATTCATCATCTTTCCACCCTCTCATTCATATCCCCCATCTGACCTATCCATCAACGTCAATGGCTGTTCACTCTCCCCAGTCCCACAAGCTCGCTGCCTCGGGGTAACCCTGGACTCTGATCTCTTCTTCAAACCCTTTCCATTTCCTGCCGACTCCAACTCAAAACTATCTCCCGGATCAGCGCATTCCTCAGCAAACACTCTGCAAAAACACCAGTGCATGCCCTCATCATCTCCCGCCTCGACTACTGCAACCTCCTGCTCTGTGGTCTCCCTTCTAACACTCTCGCACCCCTCCAATCTATCCTAAACTCTGCTACTCGACTAATCCACCTGTCCCCCTGCTATTCCCAGCCTCTCCCCTCTGTAAATCCCTTCCCTGGCTCCACATTACCCAGAGACTCAAGTTTAAAACCCTAACCTTGGCATACAAAGCCATCCACAACCTGTCTCCTCCATACATCTGTGCAGGGGCGGAACTACCGCCCGTGCAGCCGGTTCATTGAACGGGGGCCCCGAGGGAGAGGGGGCCCCTCCAGCAGGGCCGCCATCAGGGCATGACTGCCCTGACTCCAGTATGGGGCCCAGGCGGTAGGGGCTCCCTTGGAGCCCCGCTGGGGGCCCCCCTCTTGTGAGTCTCTCTCCTCATGGGGCCCCCGGCCCCATGCTAAGCGCCGGGTCCGGGACATCTCAGCGCTGCGTTGCGCTGCTGCGGCAGCACCTTCATGATTCCCCTGATTTCCGGTCATGTGACGGCGCCGTCACATGGCCGGAAGTCAGGAGAACCTGGTGTCAGCGATTTGGACGAGCGCCAGGATTCTGCAGGGATCGCATGGGGGTAAGTATAACAAGTTTTGTTTTTTTCAAAATACAATTTACTAGGAGTGGGGGGAATGGGAGATGCACATGTGTGTGTGTGTGTGGGGGAGATAAGAAATGCACATGGGGGGGAGATGATAAGAGATGCACATGGGGTGGGGGGGATGAGAGAGGTGCACATGGGGTGGGGGGATGAGAGAGGTGCACATGGGGTGGGGGGGATGAGAGAGGTGCACATGGGGTGGGGGGGATGAGAGAGGTGCACATGGGGTGGGGGGGATGAGAGAGGTGCACATGTGGGGGGAGGGGGGATAAGAGATGCACATGGGGGGGAGATAAGAGATGCACATGGGGGGGGATAAGAGATGCACATGGGGGGGAGATAAGAGATGCACATGGGGGGGAGATAAGAGATGCACATGGGGGAGATAAGAGATGCACATGGGGAAGGGGGATAAGAGATGCACATGGGGGGTGAGAGAGGTGCACATAGAGGGGGTGGTGAGAGCTGCACATGTGGGGGGATGAGAGATGCACATGGTGGGGATGAGAGAGGGGCACATGTGGGGGAGGGGGATGAGAGATGTGCACATGTGAGGGGGGTGAGAGGTGCACATGGGGGGGTGGTGAGAGCTGCACATGGGGGGATGAGAGAGGGGCACATGTGTGGGAGGGGGATGAGAGAGGGGCACATGGGGGGGTGGTGAGAGCTGCTCATGGGGGGGTGAGAGCTGCACATGGGGGAATTGGGAGAAAATGAGCTGCACATGGGGGAATTAGGAGTAGGGGGATAATGAGCTGCACATAATGAATGTGGGGTGGGGGAGAGTAAATGTTAAATGACGGGGTGGGGAGAGCACGGACATGATATAATGAATTGGGGCAGGGGGTGCATGTAAATAATGAATGCGGGGAGCAGGAAGTATAGAGTAGAGGTTCTAATTAAATTATATATTAAGTGCCTATTTACAGTTAATGGGGGCACCGTGGTGGATTACAATTTATATTTGGAATGGTAGGTTGCATAATAACTAACCATATATTGATGGTGGATGCACGTCTGTATTCAGCTGCGTAATGTAGAAGTTGGAGAATGTGCTCTACATAACTGTGTTATTTTATGCAGAGACGAGTCCTGGCTGGAAGACGTGATGGCGGTCTGTGCTGGATGAAGGAGAAAAGCGTAGCTGAAGGACTTCACCTAGAGACTTCACCATTGAGTCAGTGCATTACATGTACACTTACACTATATACTATGTACCGGGCTCCTGTGTATAATGTCACTGGTGATCACTGTATTACCTGTACACTATATACAGAGCTCCTGTGTATAATGTCACTGGTGATCACTGTATTACCTGTACACTATATACAGAGCTCCTGTGTATAATGTCACTGGTGATCACTGTATTACCTGTACACTATATACAGAGCTCCTGTGTATAATGTCACTGGTGATCACTGTATTACCTGTACACTGACAATATATACAGAGCTCCTGTGTATAATGTCACTGGTGATCCCTGTATTACCTGTACACTATATACAGAGTTCCTGTGTATAATGTCACTGGTGATCACTGTATTACCTGTACACTGACACTATATACAGAGCTCCTGTGTATAATGTCAGTGGTGATCACTAGATTACCTGGACACTTACATTATACATACCATGCATAGAGCTCCCGTGTATAATGACACTTATGGTAATATTAGTAATGTGGTGGTAATATTAGTAATGTGGTGGTAATATGTGGTCTGGTCATGGTGTGGCAGTTTTTCTCCCTTCTGTATGGTATTATTCGGTCACTATGTTGTGGTAATATGTGGTCTGGTGATGGCATGGCGGTATTCCCTGTATGTGGTATTATTGGTCATTTTAAAAAAAAATGTATATGACACATTCCCTTAAAGAAAACTAAATAAAAATATATCTAAAAAGAGTATTGGATATTTTAAGAAAATTTTAATAGGTTAGAGTAGGGCCCGGCCAGAAGAGTCTACCTTATCGTGGTGGCGGCTTTAAAAATCTTTTGGCCAAAACAAAAGCTGCTGGCTATGTATGTGGCACCGTCACATGGCCGAACGTCAGGAGAGCCTGGTGGCAGCAACGTGGACGAGCGCCAGGATTCTGCAGGGATCGCATGGGGGTAAGTATAACAAGTTTTATTTTTCTTAAATACAATTAATTAACTAGGAGTGGGGGGGATGAGAGATGCACATGGGGGGGGGATGAGAGATGCACATGGGGGGGGGATGAGAGATGCACATGGGGGGGGGATGAGAGATGCACATGGGGGGGGGATGAGAGATGCACATGGGGGGGGATGAGAGATGCACATGGGGGATGAGAGATGCACATGGGGGGGGGATGAGAGATGCACATGGGGGGGGGATGAGAGATGCACATGGGGGGGGGATGAGAGATGCACATGGGGGGGGGGATGAGAGATGCACATGGGGGGGTGAGAGATGCACATGGGGGGGATGAGAGATGCACATGGGGGGGGTGAGAGATGCACATGGGGGGGGTGAGAGATGCACATGGGGGGGATGAGAGATGCACATGGGGGGGATGAGAGATGCATGGGGGGGATGAGAGATGCACATGGGGGGGATGAGAGATGCACATGGGGGGATGAGAGATGCATCGGGAGGGTGAGCTGCACATGGGGGGGATGAGAGCTGCACATGGGGGGAGCGAGAGATGCACATGGGGGGGTTATGTTTACATAACTTTGTTGCCTTATGAAGCGCAGGGGGGGGGGCCCCCCAAAAATTTCTTGCACAGGGGCCCACTACAGTCTGTGTCCGCCCCTGCATCTGTGACCTAGTCTACCGGTACATATCTGCACGCAACCTCCAATCCTCACAAGATCTCCTTCTCTACTCCCCTCTTATCTCCTCTTCCCACAATCGCATACAAGATTTCTCCCGTGCTTCCCCCCCTACTCTGGAACTCTCTACCTCAACATATCAGACTCTCTCCTACCGTGGAAACCTTCAAAAGAAACCTGAAGACCTACAACCTGCAGTAACCACCGCTCCACCATACCACTGCACGACCAGCTCTACCCTCACCTACTGTATCCTCACCCATCCCTTGTAGATTGTGAGCCCTCGCGGGCAGGGTCCTCGCTCCTCCTGTACCAGTCGCTGACTCGTTTAAGATTATGTAAATGTTTTTGCTATGTATATCCCTATCACATGTAAAGTGTCATAGAATAAATGGCGCTATAATAATAAATAATATTATGTTGGCAGCGAAAAACTCCATTGAAAAATCTTCATACATATAAATTTGCTTATAACATTCGAGTACAAATTAAGATGGCACAAGATTTTTTTGTTATTTTATTTTCATTATACTTCTTGTTAATTTTTTTAATTACTATTGAATTCAGTATCTAAGGTATTAAACAGCCGGTACCAGGGTGTGTCTATTCACCGCTGTTAATTCCAGTCAAGCTCCTGTGATCATCGGCACATCTTGTGACAGAACAATCATCATTTTACTGGTATGTCAGGAGGGGTTGAATGGATTTTATGTGCAGTGGCTCAGTGGTTAGCACTGTTGCCTTGCAGCGCTGGGGTCCTGGGTTCAAATCCCACCAAGGACAACATCTGCAAGGAGTTTGTATGTTCTCCCTGTGCTTGTGGGGGTTTCCTCACATACTCCAAAAACATACTGATAAGGAATTTAGATTTGTGTTTATATAAAAACTGGAATGACAAATAGTGCAATAGGGTCTTATCCGGATTACAAAGAGTAAAATGGGGGGTGGGTGAAAGTCTCAACCCCATTATTAGCTTTTAAGTAAAGATGGCTGCTGTAGCTCCACCAAACAGATAGTAAGCAAACTTGGAGATGAAAGTGGATACAAAACCCGCGCTGCCAAGGATCCAACATACGATAGGAAACCAGATCTGATAATGTCTCTAAATGATGGCACTATACAGTGGTAGCCAAAAGTATTGGCACCCCTGCAATTCTGTCAGATAATACTCAGTTTCTTCCTGAAAATGATTGCAATCACAAATTCTTTGGTATTATTATCTTCATTTAATTTGCTTGCAAGGAAAAAACACAAAAGAGAATGAAGCAAAAATCAAATCATTGATCATTTCACACAAAACTCCAAAAAAGGGCCAGACAAAAGTATTGGCACCCTCAGCCTAATACTTGGTTGCACAACCTTTAGCCAAAATAACTGCGAACAACCGCTTCCAGTAACCATCAATCAGTTTCTTTCAATGCTCTGCTGGTATTGTAGACCATTCTTCTTTGGCAAACTGCTCCAGGTCCCTGATATTTGAAGGGTGCCTTCTCCAAACTGCCATTTTGAGATCTCTCCACAGGTGTTCTATGGGATTCAGGTCTGGACTCATTGCTGGCCACCTTAGAAGTCTCCAGTGCTTTCTCTCAAACCATTTTATAGTGCTTTTGGAAGTGTGTTTTGGGTCATTGTCCTGCTGGAAGACCCATGACCTCTGAGGGAGACCCAGCTTTCTCACACTGGGCCCTACATTATGCTGCAAAATTTGTTGGTAGGCTTCAGACTTCATAATGCCATGCACACGGTCAAGCAGTCCAGTGCCAGTGGCAGCAAAGCAACCCCAAAACATCAGGGAACCTCCGCCATGTTTGACTGTAGGGACCGTGTTCTTTTCTTTGAATGCCTCTTTTTTTTCCTGTACACTCTATGTTGATGCTTTTTCCCAGAAAGCTCTACTTTTGTCTCATCTGACCAGAGAACATTCTTCCAAAACGTTTTAGGCTTTCTCAGGTAAGTTTTGGCAAACTCCAGCCTGGCTTTTTTATGTCTTGGGGTAAGAAGTGGGGTCTTCCTGGGTATCCTACCATACAGTCCCTTTTCATTCAGACGCCGACGGATAGTACGGGTTGACACTGTTGTAACCTCGGACTGCAGGGCAGCTTGAACTTGTTTTGATGTTAGTCTAGGTTCTTTATCCACCATCCACACAATCTTGCGTTGAAATCTCTCGTCAATTTTTCTTTTCCGTCCACATCTAGGGAGGTTAGCCACAGTGCCATGGGCTTTAAACTTCTTGATGACACTGTGCACGGAAGACACAGGAACATTCAGGTCTTTGGAGATGGACTTGTAGCCTTGAGATTGCTCATGCTTCCTCACAATTTGGTTTCTCAAGTCCTCAGACAGTTCTTTGGTCTTCTTTCTTTTCTCCATGCTCAATGTGGTACACACAAGGACACAGGACAGAGGTTGAGTCAACTTTAATCCATGTTAACTGGCTGCAAGTGTGATTTAGCTATTGCCAACACCTGTTAGGTGCCACAGGTAAGTTACAGGTGCTGTTAATTACACGAATTAGTGAAGCATCACATGATTTTTCAAACAGTGCCAATACTTTTGTCCACCCCCTTTTTTTAGGTTTGGTGTGGAATTATATCCAATTTGGCTTTAGGACAATTCTTTTTGTGTTTTTTCATTGAAGACAAATTAAATGAATATAATAAGACCAAAGAATTTGTGATTGCAATCATTTTCAGGAAGAAACAGTATTATCTGACAGAATTGCAGGGGTGCCAATACTTTTGGCCACCACTGTATAAGCAATGCATAATAAATGTGATATAAACAATGGCTTATACATGTCTGAATAAAGGTCTATTCCATCAGCTAAAGCAAAGCCGGCCCCAACAATACTTCTGGATGAAATGGGTGATCCCTAAACCTTTATAAAAACCATAGAAGAGGCAACTCATGGGGCGGAGATCATCATAATGGAAAGTTATAGAGGAGAAATGTCATTTGGATTTCACCTCCTCTCTAATTTTAAGAACTCTGACTTTGATCAATGACTGGATACACAACCAGTTTGTTCCTACGGCTGACAGATTTGCAGTCTTGTCAATGCATTTCGAGGTGATCATTGTGGTTTGTCCTGATAAAGAGGTATTATCACCTCGAAACGCGTTAATAAATTAAACCGCATCCGGTTTCCTATCGTACATTGGATCCTCTTCAGCGCGGGTCTTATATCCACTTTCATCTCCAAAGTACTTTAGATTGTGAGCCCCGATGGGGACAGTGATGATGTCTCTAAATGATGGCACCATATAAGCAACGCATAATAAATGTGATATAAACAATGGCTTATACACATTTAAATAAAGGTCTATTCCATCAGCTAAAGCTGTGCCGCCCCCAACAATACTTCTGGATGACATGGGTGACACTGGGGGGGGAGGGGAGGGGGGGCAGATCCCCTGCGATTACAATATATGGTAACTGGAGGAGGGTGGGGGGGACTTGATCATAATCTCTTTTCCAGCACTATACAAGTGGATAGATAGTACATATGACAAATAAAAGCAGATAATGATGAATAAAGGTACAGGACATAGCTTGATTATTCTGCAGTATAACTGCAGACAAAGCTCCCTGAAATGTTCCCGATGCCGGAGGTGTGCGGCGCCATATTGGGCATATAAATGCCGTGTACCATGAGGAATAAGACACGGAGCGCTCCTCTTGTAGACTTAACATTGTTTAATAGAGCAATCCAACTTGAAATACTGTACAGTCAGTGTAATATAGTACACTATATACTATTATAATACACTATTGTTACATTACAAATAAAAAAATCAGATAGCACAGCAATCACAAAACAAATCGATGGCTGAAGAAAAAGCCAGTGCAACAAAAATGCTTAAAATCCTAGGTGGAGAGCTAACTCCTCCAAAAGGTCTTTCTATAAATGTACAGGAGTTTATCTACACATTGGATTCGGATTCTCCCTTCTAAAGTGCTCCTTATAGGAAATAAAAAATAACCATACAACAACAATGTACAAGCCTTCCAATGGCTGGAAGCATGTTCTCTCCCATGTTATGTACAGCTCTACGCTAATCTGAGGCAATATAGGTCTGTATAATTTACTCACAGTAAGACCCTTCATCTGGATCCTAAAACGCAGCAGCACAAACTCTGCAATGTCTCCATCCCATATACTCATGTGCGCTGGAAACCACAATGGTGGCAATTTCCAGCATGTGTTTTCAATATCTTATGTGCTGATTTACTCTACTCAGTAAGAAACACAATCATAAACCTTTATAAGAAACCATAGAAGAGATCATGGTGATCATCACAAGGGAAAGTTATAGAGAAATGTCATTTACATTTCAGCTCCTCTCTAATTTCAAGAACTCTGACTGTGATCAATGATTGGAAACACAACCAGTTTGTTCCCACGGCTGACAGATTTGTTACAGTGTATCATTATAGGTAGAAGCTATCAGTCTGGAGTCTGTTAGCACAGAATGACCAGACAAACCAAGCACAGGCGACTCCAAGGGTGCACTTGGGTTGAATGGTTATTTGGTGCCGACAGACTCCCACTAAAGGGTGAAGAGGTTTATGCTGTGGTTGCATGTAAGTCAGATGTGTCCATTGACGCACTAAGAAACAAGGCCTCAATCAGGACCCATTTTGAAAAATGTTTCCATCCACTGACACCTAACATGTGCATTCATTTTCAACCCCCCCCCCCCCCCCAAAAAAAAATAAAAATAAAATCACACTTCAGTTACAGACACTATCTACCTTAGTAGAGAAGACTCATGACCTCAAGTAGAGCAACTGACCAAAAGCAACTAGGTTGTGGCCTCTTCGCTTGCACGGCTTATACATGACTAGGACTGGTGGACAGGTCATCATTGTGTTATCAGAGGGAAAAATAAAATCCAACCCTAAATGAATTTCCATGCCTCAATGTATTAAATATTCCATACATACAAAGTTAGAATGACATTAAATAAAAAGGGGTCTCACCATGGGCAAACCTCAAACTCGTGAAACTTAAAGATGTTTTCCCATCTTGTACATGTCCACAGGATAAAGCCATAAATGAATAGTAGATACAGATCAGAGTTCCCATACAAATGAGTTGTGAATCCCGACCACCTCTCCACGGGCAACGGCACGCAACTCAACAATGCAGATCCTATTGGCTTCTACTATATACTCATGGCATATCCAATGGCTACGCAATAAATTTATTTGCATTTTTTTTATTTATTTTTTTACAAAGTTCCCATCACTGCAGTAAGCTCCTGTGGCACACATGCCTGACAAATGCAGGACTGGCATCTAGCCACAGTAACTTCATATGAAGTGATGGATGTGCTAATATTAAAGCTTAGAGGTTGTCCACTACTTTAGCATTGATGACCTATCCTTGTCGGGGTCTTACACCCGTCACCCCCGCCGATCAGCCGCTCTCGGTGTTGGCGGCCAGAAATGCTCAATTGCTCCTTCTGGTAGTGGTCAAGACTTGGTACTGCGCATCCACCTCATACTCAAATCAATAGGAGGAGGATGTGTAGTACCTTGCTTCCATCAGAAGACGGAACAGCTCCACAATTGAGCATTTCCAACCAGCAGCTAATCTGATCTGAGCGCCAAGTGTTGGACCCCAACCGATCAGACATTGATGACCCATCCTGGAGGATAGGTCATCAATGCTAAAGTAGTGGACAGCCTCTTTAATGTCTATGATGTGCTTGTCTATTAAAGTGCTTTGACGAGGCAGCCTCCCCCCAAGATCTCTTCAGAACAATATACTGTATGTGAATTTAATTCTCTTTTCTACAGCATCTCTACAAGGAGACGTTTGACAAGTGAATTGACTTGACAGGGCCAGTATATGAGTATACTACGGGTGCATTTTTGTGCCCATATTAGCATCATAGAGATGCTATTTTTCTCTATACAGAACATGTCAATTCATCAGGTGTTTCTGCTAAAAAACCAAAACCTCCAAATCTGACTTTGGAATCAAAACGTTCCCTGTATACACAAAAAAAAAACTTGGAAAAATCCACATCAAAAACTCAGTATAAACTCATTGAGTTACATTGATCTATGCTTTGCTACTTTCAATGAGGATCCCACATCTGAAGTTCTGCAATAAATACATAATGAGAGGATCCAGCATTACTTAGTTCTTCTCTTCGCCATTATTGCACCAGAAAATTTACTAAAAAAAATAGTATATATTTTTGGCTGCAATAATGTCACTTAAGACATCACTGCAGGTCTCTCACAAGGCTCATGAAGGTATTATACTAAGATTACAACTTATAACCTGTACACGGACGCTCCATTTAAACAGGAGATTCGGGACCCCATTCCTGTAAATGGTGAGGATTTCAGCGGTCAGACCCCCAAGCGATCACATCCTGCGGACACTGCACACGTGGTAACACACCTTTAAAGCCTCATTGTTTAATGAACTATATGTGACCGAAAATATACAATTTCTAGGGTGACAATACCCAAATGCTAAGTGGCACAAGGAAATTAAGGCTCATTGAAAGGCAATGTCTGAATTAAGCGTGATGAAGCTATCTGCCTAAACAGTAATTACACGTGTGCCAATGGCGTCCACGAAGGCTAGGAGACACCACCTGATTCGCTCTCATCCAATAGATTATGATAATCATAGTTTGATCAGAGTATGAGCATAGTACAATCCAATTGTCCAATTTTCTCGGATGAGAAGGTGGGGAAAAAATTCTGTTTGTATGTGAAAATTGGACCGAACTTGGATTTCAATTGACTGATTTGTATGGTGAGTGCGATCCGAATATCTGATGCAAATCTGCTGCAATCTTTTCCTCTGACAGAGGAGAAAAAAAAAAAAAAAATCGGACATGTGCACGGTGCCATAGACTAACATTGGTCAGAGTGTGATTCGATATTGTTGAATCAAACAAGGACTGAAAATACCATTGTCTGCTCGAGATCTGAGAAACATATATATGCCCTTGTAAAGATGAGCATAGTGCATTTTGATAAGGAAAATTTATGGCCTCGTCACTCTATACGCCATCAACTGCTCCTAACTTATACGACACACGCACATCAGAAAAGTGACGTGAACAGAGCCAAAGTGCACACAGCAAATTACATGTGCAAGGAAACTTCAAGGAGCAGCAGGAAGATCAAAGCTTATTCTTAGCACAGATAAAAAAAAGCGTAGGAAAAGATGTTAAAGGTCGCTTTAAAAAAAAACAAAAACACGGCATTCCTACGACAACCCTATAGTGCAAGATCAGAGGCATGGAGGGTTGTCAGGCAAGCACAGAAGTTCTTCTGGTAACATCAATGTCAGAATATAATACTAAAGTAATGGTGGAAAGCTTAAAGGGTTATTCCAACCCAGGACACATGTCCTATCTACATCATTCACGAAGCAACGATGGATCCGTGTTCTAGAGAAAGCTACCAGACACTTCTGTTGAATCCAAAGGACATGATCGGACAACCCCTGGAAAAGGATCTTCTGACACTATTTTACCTTATACTAAATGCTGCACTCATGTCACAATCCAAAAGCCTTCGTCAGGACGTAGGCATCCTCACAGAACCAACATATCATTATCTGATATGAGGATGAAGATACTCATTAACGAGATTAACAAACAAGCATCAAACTGGTGCCAAAAAGAAAAACTAATCTAGGAAGACCTGAAAATACTATTTATTTTCATTACTTCCATCGACGGGGAATGTGAAGGGTTTCAGGAACGTAAATATAGGCTCTCTGACTTTCAATTATGGAATGGATTTGGGCAGGAAAAAAACAAACAAAAAAGCTTATACTTCGAGAATATTTCCTACAGTGTCTATACCTGTAAATGTCTTTACCATTATCAATTACAAAATAAAAATTACAATCTGAAGTAATGAAGTAATTGATGGGATCTAGATAAAGTCCAAATCAAACAGTAATCATTTGAAATTTCCTAAAAATATTTGCTAACCTATAACACTTCAATAACTCATTGTTCTAGATGCTATTAATCAGTTTCAAGAGTCAGATTTTCACGGTTCGTACACAATCCAGCCGAGAGTCTCCTGACCCAAACCCAACAGACTCATATATAGGAGACGGAAGAATTCAGGTCAGGAGACCCATGTATGGTGCAGAAAGTGCATTTCAAAAGCCTAAAAAAAAAAAAAAAGAAGAAAAGAATAATCAGTATAAAAAAAAATAAAACTTGAGAGCATTCTGAAGTCGCCCCCGACAGAATTGGCTCATGATACAAATAACCAAATACTAAATCTAGTCCTAAAAATACTAACTGCAGGATTCTTTTACAAAAGCTACTAAAAAAAACTGAAAATAGTGTCTGTATTATGGGCCGTAAAACACGGACCTCTGCGTGTTCCACAATCAGAATTCACTCATCCTAGACATCAGTGTTTAGGCGAAGCAGCGGAGGTCGGAGTGTTGCAGCCTCTCACCCCCCGATCTATCACACTAGAATAGGGGAAACGCAGACAGCTAGCTCTATAGATCTGAAAACCACATCCATAACTGCAGAAAAGAGGTATCCATGCACAATAGACCAATGTTGTCCGAACCTGCTGCTGGGTCCAAGCATGCATTTGCATGGGGAGAATAGCAATCAGCCAAATGAGCATTTAGCCGACAGCTATTGGAGGAGAATATCCTTAAATCATTAAAGGGGTTGGACAACTCGTTAAATACTATGTTTCCCATAGTAAAAAATAAAAGATACTCTACCTGCTCTAGCATTGTTGGCGTCAGGTCTCCCGGTACTCACCAGGGCTGTGGAGTCGGTAAGCCAAACCTCCGACTCCTCAATTTCCATGACACGACTCCGACTCCCTCATACATGGCTCATGTTTAAGTGATAAATTTACTGTAGCACAGATTCATCTCAGCTAAAAGTCTAGACCCTTAGATCAGGAATAGGACAGACATTTATAGGACATTTCATAACCCAAATTCTTATGAAAAAATATTCAGCACATTCTGCATTGAACTACTTTACACAATTTATTATATATTTTAGGAGTTGGAGTCGGTCCATTTCATACCGACTCCACAGCCCTGGTACTCACATGACGTTATGCCATGTGAACGTCGCAGAAAATCAGCGGCCGCTAATAGGCTGCTGTTCTCACTTCCATCTGAGACGTCAGAGGTTTGTTCAAGGGAGGTGTGAGTGAAGCCACCCATTAACAGCCGCTGATATCTATGTTATGTGTTATGTCACGCAAGCACTGGGAGTCGCTGGAACGGCACTGATGCAGGAGGAGTGTATCTGTTATTTTTAATTCACACTGGGGAACATAGTATTTAAGAAGAGGTAGTCCGAGTAGATCAGCCATAAAGTGAAATTAAGGAAGAATGCTACAATTTTTTTTTGTTTTATCTTCGATCATTAGCTAGATTTGATTGTATTTGATGAGAAATCAAGCTGGGCATCTCGGGCAGTTGCCACTGGCATGTGTGCAAGGCCACTGCTCAACCCCAGGTAAGCACACATTGTAACTCCGTTACTTAGACGAGAAATCTTACTGAATTTTACACTCATTAAAGCTCAGAATTTATTAAACCTATGTCACATGTAATCAAGCCATGTAGTTGGTCTCCAAAGCCACTGATCATATTTTGCAATGACCCATTTGCTTCATAAACTACAGCGAGTAAAGGAAATGTCTAGTGAGGTTACATTTCTTATTCTATCATCCACAAGAATTATAGCAACCATAAGAGCTGGAAAAAAGAAACACATGAACATTTCCAATGCACGCAATCCAAAAGGAACTTACAAAACATTTTATCCCGCTAATTCTATCCCGAAAATGTCTCTAGGCGCATTCACTTTGGTCAGCAGAAGCTTGGATTTTCGGTAAAGGCCCTCTTGAGCTAACTGAGGCACTCTGGCTTGTGATTCAAGCTTTCAAGAAGATGTGATTCATGAGGTTTATTTTTACTATATGACATAAATCTTTACTCTCGCGCGCACAGCCAGATCACTGCACGTATAACAAGGCGCTAACTACTATACGCTTAAGACAAAACGATGTTCTCAGAGATTGGTGTCACAAAGGCAGTAAAGCACATACATATAAACTCCGGGCTCAAATTCTCCTTCCACAATGGCTGTAGATTCTTTAATATGGAGGCAAACTCACAAGTGATGGCAAGTCAGCAGCGTACTACTGTTCTAGTCTGTCACCATCACATTCAGACTGTGAATATCAGCAGTGGATATTCCCATCAGCATCAATGGCAGCGAGATCATTGAAAAATGCACAGACCCTTCATTTTACAGATATTTTCAATCCTTTAAAAGCTAAAATAACCATGGAAAAGCTTTTATTCCCCCAAATTACACACATTTTCATGCAGCGAAAAGGCGTTTAATATACTTTTGAATGTACATGAATTCTTTAAAGGACTATTCCAAACGGTGGCCCAGCCATGTTATTACATATTTATATGTATATATATATTTATGTACGTTCCTTGCTGTCAAACCCTTTGCTAATCATGAATGATCCATAGGCTCAGCTACATGGGCTATTTCTGTGTCCTGGCTGTCCATCTCTTCTGGATCATCTGTAGAAACTGCAGACTGAACTTTAGGTCTAACAGATATGGATGTTGCTATAGAGCCCCCAATATTACTAGCAGGCGCTACAGTCGTGTCGACATTCCCCTTAGAAGGGCTGCCCGTAGGCTTTGAGGTAAGCATTTCTCCTTTACGAGGCAAAGCATCAGGTCCGGTTAATGCTTCCGCATTTTGATCCCGTAAGTGCTTATCCATAGAAGCCTGAATGGAAGAAACCATTTCCTGCAATTTTTTACGCTGGGCCTCAATTAAATTGGGGTCAAGTTGCCGACCATCTCTCATAGTGACTACTCCAGGAGCTACTCTGATAAGCTCCCCATCGTTGGATGTGGACATAAATGACGAGGAATCAGAATAGGTCGCAGTGCTATTGAGGCTGGGTGTGGAGCTGGGCTTAGCCGTAGATTTGGTTCTCTGGTTATGTTCCGGACTTGTGGAGGCTGTTCCTAGAGAGTGCCCTTTGCCTTGAAAGACTGTGACATTGTGATGCTGCTCGGACTTCTTCTTCACCACCCCACCACTGCCAAGCTTCATCAGTCCATGTGAAGGACTAGACTCTCTGCTCTTAGAAGATGCCTCAGAACGCACTTGAGTCATTGCCTCTTTCACCAGATCTTCAACCTCAGGGCCAATGGGAAAATGGCCTGCTGCGTCCACACACAGTTCTAGCCGGTCTTCAGCCGCATTGTAAACAAAGGTTTTGTTGGGTAGGTACGGAAATGTGCAGTGCTTTCCATCAACTACTCCTAAAAACAGAAACAAAAAAATATATATATTTTAACTAAAATGATCATGAAGTCTTCCATTTGTACATACTCAATATCTGTAATAATGTTTACAAAAAGTTTTTACTTAATAAACTCAAACTTTTTGAAAACCTTTGACATGTCAGAGGTTTTGATTGGTGGAGTTCAGCTGCTGTGATCCCATCACCTACCAAGAAGTTCTCAGCTGAGCACAACTCTCCTCCAAGACAATAGCCCAAGTCAAACTTTTTATTGAGCCAGTCTTCAGCCTCAGAGGAGAGTAGCGCTTCTGCTCATTTTCAGCAGTTAAGCTATTAAACTGAACAATCACTTGAAGGCTCTTTTTCTTTAGCTCATTCTTGGAAGGAGTGCTTCCATGCAGGGCTGTGGAGTCAGTAAGCCAAACCCCCGACTCCTCAATTTTCATGCCACCAACTCCACGACACCGACTCCCTCATACATGGCTCATGTTTAAGTGCTAAATTTACTGCAGCACAGATTAATCTCGGCTAAAAGTCTAGACCCTTAGATTAGGAACAGGACAGACATTTATAGGATATTTCATAACTTTCCCAAATTCTTATGAAAAAAATATTCCCCACAAACTGCATTGAACTACTGTACCCAATTTATTATATATTTTAGGAGTCGGAGTTGGTCCATTTTATACCGACTCCACCAAAATGGGCTCCGACTCAGACTCCACAGCCCTGCAAGTTCCATGCCAATGTGTTCAGTGTCATGAGCTAAAGTGTTATTGCCATCTTCATAGATGGATATTGTTGGATACAGAGAAAATATATATTCTTGTACTGTGTTAGCCAGTAGATAGAAAAATATTTAGATTTGAGAGATCTCAGTGGTTGATCCCTTTTAATGGCTAACTGAAAATATAGTAACAAATTGCAAGCTTTCGAGGCTACTCAGGTCTCTCCATCAGGCATAGTATACCACAAAATCTGAAGAGCCACATATTTATACACAATAGGACACAGAAAAAATGCAATAGATAGGACAAGAGAAGTGAAGCAGAACTTTGAGTGTAGGAGAGGGGTAAACAGCTGTGGCCATAAATATTAGAGCAGTTCATAGATAAGGACTGTGAAAGTTTTTATTGTTCGGTGATTGGGATCTGGTTGAGTTTTGTGATGACCCCACAGGTCTTAAGTGCACATTACGTAGATGATGTAGAATGACATAAATCCATGCGACACATTCATTCCAGCATTGAGTGTGTGAAAGGATGTAATAAGTTTATACTCCCAGACTCGTCTGTCTCTCTGAGATTTGAAATTACCTTTTAATATCAGTAATTTCATGTCCGTGGTGTTGTGATCAGGGAGACAAAAATGTTTTGCCACAGGTAGATACTATTTCAGATTTCATGTTATACTATACCTGATGAAGAGGCCTGAGTAGTCTTGAAATCTTGCAATTTCTTACTATCTTTTCAGTTTGCCATTACAAAAGGTATCAACCACTGAGGACTCTCAAATCTAAATATTTTTCTATTGTTGGATAGTGCTTGAAAAAACAAGTACTTTTGCAATTGACTGCTTAATAAAGTTTGCAGCCGTTCTTTAGATACTAAAACTTTTGTTTAGAGTTTGTTGCCTGGGAAACCGACCTCCACTGCTGCCTAGCTTGTAAACAATGCTCTGAAGCTGGCTGGGATTAGGAGACAACAGCATGCTCTAGTGATCCTGGCCAGCTTCAAAGCAGTGATGAACAGAAAAGATCTTGTAAGCACTGTGTTCTGCTGTCTAGCAATGGTGGTCTGTCTCCAAAGAAACACCAAAACAAAAAAGTGTTAAAATCTCAAGAACGGCTGAGAATTTTCAGAAGCAATAAATTGCAAAAATACTTGTACTTACAAGCACTGTATGGCAATACCCATTAGTGAAGTTGGTAATAACCCTTTTAAAGACAATACTGGATTGAATTGACATCAATACGTAGATGATCTCCTTCTATATTTGCATTTTAGTATACAGATGAGGAAGGATTAGGAGGGTGAGAGGATGGCGGGTTCCAGAACAATACATCCCCAATGCTAATTTTTACATTAAAACCACAAACAATAAAAAAAAAAAAAAAAGAAAAACCACACACACACACACACACACACACACACACACACACACGCTACAAATCTTAGTTTCCTAAAACTTTGATCAGTAAAATGAAAAACTAGAAGATTAGATACATTGGAATAGCAGATGCAGACCTTATGCTTACTCTGACAGACTTTCTTTATAGAGAAATAAATAAAGCATGGTGGCTCATTGATTAGCACTGTTACTTTGCAGCCCTGGGTTCAAATCCCACCAAGGACAATATCAGTTTCCTCCAGTTTATGCCAGAGACATACTGATAGAGAATTTAGATTGTGAGCCCTAACGGGGACAGTGATGATGTCTGTAAAGTGCTGCAAAATTATTGGCGGTAGATAGAGTAAAATAAATAAATCCTCTGCATCCATTTTTATAGCGGAGCCTCATTTTTTATTGCATTTCTTGACAATTATAAAGGTTATAAATGCAGATACTTGTAAAACTTACTTGCACTGGGATCTAAATCATGATTTTCCAAGTGGAATCTGCTACAAAAAAATCACTTATTTATATGCATTACTAAAAACTTCATAGGACAGCAATTACTAGAGGAAACAGACAAGCTCTGGCGCCATCCACCGAGCGAAGCTCAGACCGGGCAGTAACTACCTGCATTGTATACATCTTATTTCTGTAAGCTCTGGAATAAGCAGTCAGGAGATAATATCCCTCTAACAAGGTCTCACCCATGTTTTTCTTCATGATATTGTAAAAGACGCCACCCTGCTGGAACAGATGAGGGAGGCCTTTAGCATAGGACCAAACATCTTCTCCTGCAAGACAAAATGCACACAAATTCAGAAAAGTGAAAAAACTCAAAAATGAGACACTCCTACTTATCAATAAGAAACAGAGGCCGATTACAAGCATCATACATATTTCTGCCATTCATCATCTGATTCTGGGCAATTACCCAATTACCCAGACGATTGGTGACGCTATGAGGTTCCTGTCCCCCTCCAGGAAGCCATAAGACGCCATAATCAAGACTTCTCTACAGTATCACCTCCATTAGTGTAATGTAAAAAGGGATTACAGAGTCACAATGTAGACAAAGGATAAAAAGAATCACATTCTGCATCGGCCTTTGTTACTAGTGATCTACTCAGTACCCCGACTGCCAGAAGGGAAAATGATTTACTGCAATAATGAAGAAAAACTGAATGCGGATAATGCACATAATAATGGCGATAAGATTAAAAAGGCATAAAGCTGCGCAGTCATCCCCGGGACTCCTGATGGACATGGGAAATAAGGTACTGCCCAATTAGTGCAAAAGGTGTCCCCGGAGTGAGGAGAGGGCTCACACCCCGGAAACTTATCTGAGGGCCCCACAGGGAGATCAGCAGCCTTCTCTCACTCTTAGGAAATGCATGTTAGTACATCGGTGAAAATCAGAAATGAAACTAAAAATAAAATGAAAGAATTTATCAAGATGAAGCTGCCTTCAACGTGAGTCACTAACTACTAATCATATCCCAACATCTGCTCTTATAAGTCGGAGTAGATAACAGACCGTACACGTTATAAAGAATCATCCACTATAGAAAACTCCCCCATGTAGTGCACGTCAGCGTTCACTATCTGCTCATATTATACAGCACTGTGTATGTACAATTGTTCATTTTGCCTTTCTACCCAGTAAATTATTCTCTTTTCCCTGCGCTATGAAGAAACAGGGACCGGAGTAAGATTTGTGGCAAAGGCGCACGCAGAGATGTATGCCACTCGTCCAACACTCCTGATTAGCATGCGACTCCAGACAGACAATCTCCTCATCAAGACCAGTGTGAACAACGTCAATCTTGATGTATCGGGCCCTTTAACTATACATCCCAAACATGAATAGTGTCATCTAATTTACCATCACAGCAATGAAAGCCTAAAGGGTAAAGTGTGGCATTCAGAACTGGAAATCCCACATTTGCACAAAAAGTCATGAGTTATTTCTGACATTAAAAGTTATCAGTTATACCCAAGATAAGTAATGACATTGTAAAACCACGGTTATCGCTCCATTCTGATGAGACAGGGTCCAGTGGTCAGACTCCCATCGATCTAAAAGTGATCACCAATCCTGGGGCCAGATTAAAGGGCATCTGTCTGCAGGGTTTTGCTATGTAATCAGACAGCAGCAGCATGAAGGACAAAGCCCCTGATTCTAGCGATGGATTCTAGCGATGGAGTGCAGCAGTTATGACAGAATTGAGTTTTCTCTGTTGCAGATCTAGCAGTTCTCTGAATGCTGAGCCCTGTGTAATCCCGCCCACACCATTGATTGGCAGCTTTCTGAGTACATTGACAGAAATGCGGTAATCAGTGGTGGGACCAGACACCTAGTCCTGTAGTGATAATCTCCTGATTTTATTGAAAACATACAGACCAGTAAATGATAAAACTGAAATCAGGGTCTCTGCCCCTACATCGTGCGGCTCTCAAATTACACTGACAGATACCCTTTAAAACTTTAATTATAAAAATGGTGGGGCTCTTTATAAATTACTTATCTGGAAGCTTGTAAACACACAAAAAGGTAGATTTCATATTTCCACGTAGCGGATCAGTTGCAGATATAGCACCTAAAATGCGTAATTTACAGAGCACTAGTGAATAAGGTTTTGAAAATCCTATACACATGTAGCAAATCATATGTGAGCAGAGTAAGTCTACAGATACCACTGAGGACAAAAGTTTTCTGTTTATGAAAAAATCTGAATATTTGCTGGTGGCAACCAGATTTCAGCTCCTGGCTAAGAGTTATTATACAAGTGGCCCCGCTGCAGAAAGCGCCTGTGCTGCAATCATCACTGGCCAGTAATACTACTACAGAACCTCACGCTGTCTTTGTCTTGTTGTGATAGTATGTTGCAAAGCAGGAAGGGGTTAACAGTTGCTTGCCGTTCGGAAACTAATTTTCACTGATTTTTCCCAAATGTCACTGAATTTTTGGGGAATTTCAGTTTTGGCAATAATAAAATAGAGTAGTGTGCAGTGAGCTGGGTGACTTTATATCACCTCTGGTCAGTCGTTCCTTGTTCCAGGCACACAGATTGTATGCAGAAAACAGCATCTGACAGAGTATGTGCAGCTTGTACAAATTCTAATATCCCTATGGTAGAAAAGGAGAAAAACAAACCTCCAGAAAACCTTTACCTTATAATAATTAACAACCCCTTAAAGAGGTATTCTAGTCATAAGCAAAGCAGAAAATCACCTGCACCATTCAATCTGGCGTACCTCAGTGCAGCCTCCTGGAAATGATTGCAGCTTGCTGACTTCAGGAGCAATAAGTGCTCCACCCGGGAAAACAAAGTCTTTGTGAAATCGAGAAAACAGATGAACGGGTGGAACTCTTATATCCCATAAAAACTCTTCTTTATTGAAACAAATGAAGACACGGATGCATGGGAGCGGGTCACAGATGGGATGACAGCCGTTTCGCAACCAGCCAACGCTTCAACGGGTCGAGGTTGAACGTGAAACGACCGTCGTCCCATCTGTGACCGCTCCCCTGCATCCATGTCTTCATTTGTTTCAATAAAGAGTTCTGTTTTCTCGATTCCAGTCATAACTTATCAAGTTTCCATGGGATAGGCGATTACTGCTAGACCAGAAGGTGCTCCACTGCCAAATTCCTACCAATCAGCAGCCCCTCATTTACGGACACTGTTTAAAACAAATTTAGACAATAATTGGAGAACGAGCATTTGTAGGAAAGATTGTTCCAATCTACCGGCGAATGAGCATAACAATCGTTCATCGGTCTGTGTAAACGAGCCAGTAAACCAACTCCAATCTGCCTGCATGTGGCAAATTGGCAGTCACTTAACACCCTGGATTGACCCATCTAAAGGACTGATGGAGACAGTCAGTGAATGGAGCACGACTCGTACAGAAGACCCAAGTCCATTGTTTTAGCGGACAGAACAGCATGGATCTAGTAGGTATCATCTATCCCATCAATACTTCATCACTTTTTAGGACGGGAATAGCCTTTTAACCAGAGCTGAGAGCAACAGAGACAAGCAGCTCTCACTCATTAAGACCATCGCCGTCCTCTCCCACCAATGGCGACGTGGAAAGCTCCATCACACCAGATCCCTGACAGTAGAGGGACCCCTGCAATTGGCTCATTAACACAGGATCTGTCCATCACCCTAGAGGGGGGTCTTCTCACACATGACTGCTGATCTCATCCGCTGTCATATTTCCACAGCGAGAGGATGAGACTCTGTATCCTGTGCTACTGCAACACACAGATGATCTACCTGGAAAATCCACTGCTGATCTGCACGTTACTACGTATCCTACATGTATGTACTATACATTTTTATAATATGCCTCACAAATGCCACAATGAAAAGACTTAATTATTTTCCCTTTTACATATTTAAAGGCATTGTCCATGTGATATCGAAAAGTTTGCAGTCACACAAATTGTGACAGTGTAT
This sequence comes from Phyllobates terribilis, assembly GCF_046119375.1. Lineage (NCBI taxonomy): Eukaryota > Metazoa > Chordata > Amphibia > Anura > Dendrobatidae > Phyllobates > Phyllobates terribilis. The sequence goes on from NW_027362764.1 coordinate 641,364,655, forward strand.
AATATACAGTCACGATTTCCCGGTATTCCACGTGCGGGTCGATGGTCAAGTGACCGGATGTATAGGATTTAAATACTATATGTAGTCACATGCCGACTAGACTCCTGCACTTCACAGTTCTCTTCTATTGAGAAGTCAGATGAGTCTAGTTGGCATGTGAAGGCAAGCATACAAATCACATACGGTCATGTGACAGTCAGGGAATACAGGGGAATCGTGATAGTGTGTGTAATGCACATTGTCACGATTCTGTAGAGTGCCTGCAGAATTCTCAGCCCGGAGCTCCTCATAACACAATCCAGGAGTATCTTGTCTTAGATCTCAATTTTGTTGTTCCTTCATTATTCCTCCTAGATATTAAAGGAAGTCTCAGCACAGAATAACAGGAAAAACAAAAACAAGCAGGTAGGAAGATACACTTAAATGATTGGCCCCATCATGGTGCACCAAGCATCTGTGCTTGGTTTGAACAGTCAGACTCCCTTTAATGAATACACTGACTATTTGGTGTTACTGGGTGGGAGTGTGATACTAACACTATCTGATCAGTTGTGAATGTGTCAATCTCGGTAGGGACACACCCTTTTGACAAGGCCAGTTGTCAATTTACTTGCAATTCATTTCCACGAGGTATAACAGGAATGACAACGCAGAACTAATTAACGACTCCCCAGAATTGTTATTTCATGGGAAAAACTATTTACTGACATGTCCTCTTTAAAGAGCAACTACCAATCTGTGTTTTATTTAAAAAAAAAAACCTCCCCATTAGAGGCTGCCCACTCCTTCCTTAAATAAAAAGGGCAGCCTTAGACTGGCGCTAGGTACTCTTTAAGGGGTTTTAGCAAATGTTTGTTTCTGTTTATGAAAAGTAAAACCGTACTTACAAGAAAAAGGTCTTGCCCATAACGAGCGAGCGCTGATCAACAATTTAACAACTGAGAGTTTTCATGGGCCAATGCAAACTGTATAGGGAACAAACATTAAAGCACCACTCCAGTGTTTGTTTTTTTATTGCAGCGCTGGAGTGGTGCCACTAATCTACTTTCCCTGTCCCTAGTCTCATACTGACCAGCCACCATCTTCTGCTGTTCTCGGCTATGCTCTGGTCATCTTCTGCAGATTGTGATCTGTTTATTGGCTCCAGTGTTTGCTGAACAATCCGCAAGTCACTTCTCAATGTAAGACTATGAGAGAAAGAACGGTGCCAAAACAATTCTTGCATAGACTTACACTGAGAGCTTGTGACCGTTACCTCTGACTACTGGCCAGTCAGAAGTTGAGGTCACAAGATGGTGGATCTGGATCAGAGCGGAGCTGGGAAGAGCTGAAGACGGCGGCTGGTAAGTATGAGACTAGGGTCAGGGAACGTAGATTAGTGGCACCGCTCCAGGGATGAAATAAATAAACACTGGAGGGTGCTTTAATAAGATTGTTCGGTCCCTATGCAGTTTGCATATTGTCAACAATTTTAGGGACCACAAACTATTGCATTTTGCTCATTCATCAGCTATCAGTGGTACGTGTGTACACAGGTCAATGATTAGTAGCATTTGTACAATTTTCTGAACCTTTTGTACAAACTCCTCCTGGGATTGAAGACCTCTGCTTATTCATTCAATGGGAACCTTTTACAGTTTGCTACCAGGTGTTAATAGGTTTGGGGAATGTGATGGACACAGATGTACGGCCCCTTACAAGACTGAGGACTAATGCTTGTACTGTACCCATGTGTCCATCAGGGCAAATTTATGAATCTTAAATATAATAAATAGATCTTTGCAGAAGGGTGAGCAGCCACTGTCACCCAACAAAGGTAGGTATACTCCCCTTCTTTCACCATCAGAGATTGAGTCCAGGCCACTAAGGTGGCCAGACAATCACAGGCTTCAGGAGTCCGGTGACATCCGGACAGACCAGTCATGGCCCACTCACCATCTTTTCAGATTTCCAGCGCCACTCCAGTCCGCTTGTAGGTCATATGAGTTCTATTCCGACTTTCCAGATCACACCAGCGTCTGAGTGAGCCGCAGTAGTTTTTATAATGTAAGTCTATGGAGAATCAGGACAATACTCCATTGTTACATTGTAAAAATGAATTCCAGCTCACATAAAACTCGGTGTGATCTGGCGTGTCGGAATTGAAGTCACATGAGCCAGAAGATCAATGGAGCAGCCCTGGATACCAGAGAAGACAGCAATCAGTAAATAAATTACCGCACCTACACTATATTTACACAGGTTTAACCAATAAGAAGTTTCATGGAAGTGCTTCTCTAATAAATTAGGCAGATTTTTTACCAGCAGACTTTATATTAAGAACGGCACTAAAAAATATCGCTCTTAATAAATTGCACATCAATGTATACTTCATTTGGAAACAAAAAAGCAGATCCTCTCTCCTAAAACAAAGTATGAGGAAATGCATCATCCAAATAGAAAGCAGGAGTCGAGAAGCAAACCAATGTACTGAAGGAGGTTACTGGCAGAGGATCTGATCTACAGCCAGAGAAGGTGCATGTCAGGTGAAGGCAGTGGGGAGATGCAACACTGTACATCTAACATACAGGTGCTTCTCACTAAATTAGAATATCATCAAAAAGTTAATTTATTTCAGTTCTTCAATCCAAAGGGTGAAACTCATATTATATAGAGTCATTACACAGAGTGATCTATTTCAAGTGTTTATATCTGTTAATGTTGATGATTATGGCTTACAGCCAATGAAAACACAAAAGTCATTATCTCAGTAAATTAGATTAACAAAAACACCTGCAAAGGCTTCCGATGCGTTTAAAAAGGTCCCTTAGTCTGTTTCAGTAGGCTCCACAATCATGGGGAAGACTGCTGACTTGACAGATGTTTAGAAGGCAGTCATTGACACACTCCACAAGGAGGGTAATTCACAAAAGGTCTTTGCTAAAGAAGCTGGCTGCTCACAGAGTGCTGTATCCAAGCATATTAATGGAAAGTTGAGTGGAAGGAAAGTGTGGTGGAAAAAGGTGAACAAGCAACCGGGATAACCACAGCCTTGAAAGGATTGTTAAGAAAAGGCCATTCAAACATTTGGGGGAGATTCACAAGGAGTGGACTGCTGCTGGAGTCATTGCTTCAAGAGCCACCACACACAAACGTATCCAGAACATGGGCTACAAGTGTCACATTCCTTGTGTCAAGCCACTCATGACCAATAGACAACGCCAGAAGCATCTTACCTGGGCCAAGGAGAAAGACCTGGACTGTTGCTCAGTGGTCCAAGGTGTTGTTTTCAGATGAAAGTAAATTTTGCATTTCATTTGGAAATCAAGGTCCCAGAGTCTGGAGGAAGAGTGGAGAGGCCACAATCCAAGCTGCTGGAGGTCTAGTGTGAAGTTTCCACAATCAGTGATTGTTTGGGGAGCCATGTCACCTGCTGGTGTAGGTCCACTGTGTTTTATCAAGACCAAAGTCAGCGCAGCCATCTACCAGGAAATTTTAGAGCACTTCATGCTTCCCTCTGCCGACAAGCTTTTTGGAGATGGAAATTGCATTCTCCAGCAGGACTTGGCACCTGTCCACACTGCCAAAAGTACCAATACCTGGTTTACAAACAACAGTATCACTGTGCTTGATTGGCCAGCAAACTCGCCTGACCTTAACCCCATAGAGAATCTATGGGGTATTGTCAAGAAGAAGATGAGAGACACCAGACCCAACAATGCAGACGAGCTGAAGGCTGCTATCAAAGCAACCTGAGCTTCCATAACACCTCAGCAGTGCCACAGGTTGATCGCCTCCATGCCACGCCGCATTGATGCAATAATTGATGCAAAAGGAGCCCCGACCAAGTATTGAGTGCTTTTACTGAACATACATTTCAGTAGGCCAACATTTTGGATTTTAAAAACATTTTTCAAGCTGTTGCTATTAAGTATTCTAATTTACTGAGATAATGACTTTTGTGTTTTCATTGGCTGTAAGCCATAATCATCAACATTAATAGAAATAAACACTTGAAATAGACCACTCTGTTTGTAATGACTCTTTATAATATAGGAGTTTCACTTTTTGTATTGAAGAACTGAAATAAATTAACTTTTTGATGATATTCTAATTTAGTGAGAAGCACTTGTATGTCCAGTACATATTACCCAAATATTAGAGAAGAGCGTGAAAAGTTGTAAATCATGCAAGAAAAAGTGACATTTCCTTACCCATAAGGGTTGCCAGCAAACACAAGGAGTACATCTCCTTATCAATCTGGTCTTGAAGCTCCTTAGAAACAGACTTCACAGAGACAGTCGAATCCTCATCTGTGACAGAATGGACCGAGTGAGCAGACGTATGCTGGACTGCTTTTTCTTTGGCCTTTAAAATTTCTACAGTCACTCGGTCACCATGTTGTAGAGGCACAGGTTCGTTCGCCATGCCATCCTTTGGTGGTAGAAGCTCCTTCGGAGGAAATCCATAGCGAATACACTGTAAGTAAGGAGGGATATCCAACTCTTTATCTATTCCTTCCTGAAGCTCAGAGAACGTTGTTGAGAACTTCAGGGTAAGCATCGCCTGGCGGCCATCATTGGTGGTTATGCGGATTTTCTTTTCTTTGGAGGAGGTTGGGGAGTAAGGCGCTCTTGTAGGAGTTGAAGGCCCTGATGAAGGATCATCTCTGATTGTGCCAGGAGAGGACGATCTTACTTGTCCTTTCTGCTCCTGTTTAATCTTGTCGGATTTGCGTTTTTGCATTACAGACGCTTGCTCTGAAATGTTCTGCTGAATTTTCCTTTCGGTTTTGCTCATGTTTAACTCTTCTTTGTGCAAAGTTTTGGCCTTCTGGCCAGTAAGAATGATTTTTGTTGGTAACTGGGAGTCCGACTCCTGTTCTGGTTTGATATCTTCCACTCGTTGAATGTGAGCCCCGTCTATAGATACAGGGGTGTAGTCATCAGGATTCTTCTTGGCCGTCTGGTGTAATATGGTGTTCACCACCTTCTGTACAAGAATTTCGCTGCCAAACTCCCCTGGGAAGTGTTTAGTGACTAGTTTCATTGCAACATCATAGACATTACTATTCAGACTGGCGTCACTTTCATACTGGAACCAGTAGACGGTTTCGCGAACGACTCTTCCGCCCCACTCTAGTGTTATAGGGAAGGCTTCAGGCAAGTTGTCATATTCCTTACCATCCCAGTAATGTTTAAAGCCACAACCACATTTTCCCCCGTAAGACCTAGTGTTAGTTCTGTCTCCATCCAGATACACAATGGACGAATCGCTCCTCACTCTGCGCACGGAGTTCCCTCGACACCAATTGCAACTGGTTAAATTGCTCAAAGTAAAGTCAGGTACTAAAATATCATTCACGGCATCATAAGAGCAAACTATGTTATTCAGGGGAAAGCTGTAATTCTTATCCGGCTTCAAATGGCCATGCGTCGTCTTGGCCAGGTTATATAGCTTGCCACCCGGTGCCAGCCACTCTGGAGGAACCAGCAGTTCTGATAGTGCCCCACATATGAGGCATTTGTGAAGGCGATTTTCCAGCACTGCCTTCTTAGCGGCAGCGGTGACTTCTTCAGGTTGGATGCCAATGACTCCAGTCCGCCTGTAGAAATATTGGTGCACATCAGCTACCAAGCTGGGGTGGATGCCGTGCTTGTCCATGAACACCTCCTCCATAGCAGCAACCAGTCGCAGCAGATACTTGTCTTGTAGACTTCTGTCTCCTCCAATAACACAACCCCCATCCTCCTCCAACTTCACGTATTTTCGGATCAAATCCTGTGGTACCCCCCAGGCTTTGGGGAGCAATTTCAAGGGTAATTTTGGCAAAGGACCCCCTTTGATACCAACTAAGGGGATGTAATGATTGCGTCCGGAACTGCTCCAGGCGATGCAGATCGGCTTATTCAGATGCCCGTCTTTGCCTTTGCAATTCTCCACCGGGATTAATCCAGGAAGGAAAGTTGCCGAATAATCCCCAGAACTCCGCATGCCGCTCAGGGAGTCGAGCAATATAATGGGGCGATGAAGGACGTTGGCGAGCCCGAATATGTGAATGTTACGTAAACCTAGCGGGACACCTTCCGGGGGTACGAACCACGGGTCACATTCGTTGATGATGTCTTCCCACTCGGCCACGTCGATGAAGTCATGGAAGAGGGCTTTGTATCTGTCCAGGTTTTCTTTCAGGTGTTTCTTGAGATTCTCCCGTAACGCGTGCCAGAACAGTTCCCTGCCCACCAGCGCCCGGGACACGGCGTGCACCAGGCAGTGGCCATCGCCATCCACGTGCACCGGGATGAAGCACTCCAGGTTGCAGTTGGCCCTCTTGATATCCTCCAGCGTGTCATGCAGGTAGAGCAGGCTACCGGAGCGGTCCTTCCCGTAGCCCACCGTGTCCACGTGCTCCGGCTCGATCAGGAAGGCCCGGTCCCCCAGCAGGGAGCAGTCAAACACATCCCCCTGGTTCATGTCCCGCAGCAGCTTGGCCTTGCCCGTCTGCTTGTCCATCCCATAGCGGGCCAGGATGGGGGCCAGCAGCTTGCAGTGGTAGTTGGACAGCCCCATGACTTTCACCATGTCCGTGTTCCTCCGGGGGGTCCCCGCCACCCCGAGCAGGGCGTTCCTCAGCAAGTTGTGGAGCACCACGTCCGGCTCCGTCACCTCCTCCACCTCCAGCAGCTGCCTCTGCTCATGTCTCTGGCCGCAGTCGGTGCACTCGATACTGGCCGAGCCCTGAGCCGGGAAGAACAGCCGGGCCCTGCACTTCGGCTCCGGACAGGTCCCGGAAAAGATGCGGCGATCTCTCCTCCTCTGCTGCGCCTGCGCCGGGGACTGAGGAGGCTGCTGAGACATGGCTACACACCGCTCACCGCTGGCTCATCCTCCGGCGGCCCTGCTACCAGCAACGGTCTCCAATGCGGAAGCACAACCCCCGATCGCGGCCAGCTGCAGCTCCGCCCCTTCTGTGTCGGAGCCGTTGACAGACGTAACTGCCCCTTCTACAAGAAACCACGCCCATTGGACAGCCTAAGCATCACGGTTGTTGTAGTTTTAAGAGCGGCTTTACGCTATGTTCTGCGCAGTCGGGGAACTACAACATCCAGGATGCACTGCGAAGCACACCCGGAAGTGGAGCTGAAGCCTCTGCCCGTGGATGGGTAAGCAATGTGCTGCTTCTCATAGGCTGCGGAGGGGCTGGATGACAGCCGGTGGGAGGAGCCGAGGACTCTGTTATTGTTTCTGCTTGGTTAGGCTGTGTCATCTACAGGTGTCTCTGCCTGCGGCGGCCTCGGGCATGGTTCACACACTGCAAAGTGCAACGCTAGTAATGCTTTAGGGCGGATTTCCACCCTGCAGATTGTGTTGTAGAAATGTTTGCGACCCATTGATGTGAATGGGGTTGTTATAGAGGAAATGGTGCAGAGTCTGCTATAAAAGCGTATGAATTGACCTTGTAATAAGGGCTCAGCATTATATGACTGAAGTGGTGTAACTATCATCTGATGGGCCCGGTGCAAGAGTTTGACCAGGCCCCTCCATCCTGATTATATGTATGCCCTCCATACTGATTATGTATATGCCCTCCATCCTGATTATGTACATGCCCTCCATCCTGATTATGTATATGCCCCTCCCCATCCTGATTATGTATATGCCCTCCATCCTGATTATGTACATGCCCTCCATCCTGATTATGTATATGCCCCCCCCCATCCTGATTATATGTATGCCCTCCATACTGATTATGTATATGCCCTCCATCCTGATTATGTACATGCCCTCCATCCTGATTATGTATATGCCCCCCCCCATCCTGATTATGTATATGCCCTCCATCCTGATTATGTACATGCCCTCCATCCTGATTATGTATATGCCCCCCCCATCCTGATTATGTATATGCCCTCCATCCTGATTATGTATATGCCCCCCCATCCTGATTATGTATATGCCCTCCATCCTGATTATGTATATGCCCCCCCATCCTGATTATGTATATGCCCCCCCCATCCTGATTATATATATGCCCTCCATCCTGATTATGTACATGCCCTCCATCCTGATTATATATATGCCCTCCATCCTGATTATGTATATGCCCCCCCCATCCTGATTATGTATATGCCCTCCATCCTGATTATGTACATGCCCTCCATCCTGATTATATATATGCCCTCCATCCTGATTATGTATATGCCCCCCCCATCCTGATTATGTATATGCCCTCCACCCTGATTATGTATATGCCCTCCATCCTGATTATATATATGCCCTCCATCCTGATTATGTATATGCCCTCCATCCTGATTATGTACATGCCCTCCATCCTGATTATGTATATGCCCTCCATCCTGGTATATGCCCCTTATCCGGGGCCCCATCCTGGTATATACAATGGGGAAAATAAGTATTTGATGCGCTGTTGATTTTGCACGTTTTCCCTCCTACAAAGAATTGAGGGTTCTGTAATTTTTATCATAGGTACACTTCACCTGTGAGAGACAGAATCCTAAAAAGAAAACACAGAAAATCACATTGTATGATTTTTACATAATTAATTAGCATTTTATTGCATGAAATAAGTATTTGATACAATAGAGAAGCAGAACTTAATATTTGGTACAGAAAAATTTGTGTGCAATTACAGAGGTCAGACGTTTCCTGTAGTTCTTGACCAGGTTTGCACGCACTGCAGCAGGGATTTTGGCCCTCTCCTCCATACAGATCTGCTCCAGATCTTTCTGGTTTCGGGGCTGTCACTGGGCAACATTGAGTTTCAGCTCCCTCCAATGATTTTCTATTGGGTTGAGGTCTGGAAACTGGCTAGGCCACTCCAGGACCTTGAAATGTTTCTTACGGAACCACTTCTTAGTTGCTCTGGCTGTGTGTTTTGGGTCATTGTCATGCTGGAAGACCCAGCCATGACCCATCTTCAATGCTCTTACTGAGGGAAGGAGGTTGTTGGCCAAAATCCCGCGACACATGACCCCATCCATCCTCCCTTTAATACAGTGTAGTCGTCCTGTCTCCTTTGCAGAAAAGCACCCCCAAAGTATGAGTTTCCCCCACCATGCTTCATGGTTGGGACGGTGTTCTTGGGGTTGTACTCATCCTTCTTCTTCCTCCAAACACGTTGAGTGGAGTTGATACCAAAAAGTTCTATTTTGGTCTCATCTGACCACGTGACCTTCTCCCATGCCTCCTCTGGATCATCCAGATGGTCATTGGTGAACTTCAAACGTTCCTGGACATGTGCTGGCGTGAGTAGGGGGACCTTGGTGCCCTGCAGGATTTTAATCCATGATGGCATAGTGTGTTACTAACGGTAATGTTTGAGACTGTGGTCCCAGCTCTCTTCAGGTCATTGACCAGGTCCTCTCGTGTAGTTCTGGGCTGATTCCTGACCTTTCTCAGAATCATCCTTACCCCACGAGGCGAGACCTTGCATGGAGCCCCAAACCGAGGAAGATTGATAATCATCTTGTGTTTCTTCCATGTTCTAATAATTGCGCCAACAGTTGTTGCCTTCTCTCCAAGCTGTTTGCCTATTGTCCTGTAGCCCATCCCAGCCTTATGCAGGTCTACAATTTTGTCCCTGGTGTCCTTAGACAACTCTTTGGTCTTGGACATGGTGGAGAGGTTGGGGTGGGATTGATTGAGTGTGTGGACAGATGTCTTTTATACAGGTAACGAGTTCAAACATTTGCGATGAACACAAGTAATGAGGGCTTCTTAAAGAAAAACAAACAGGTCTGTGAGAGCCAGAATTTGTGCTGGTTGGTAGGTGATCAAATTCTTGTTTCATGCAATAAAATGCAAATTAATTATCTAATAATCATACAAAGTGATTTTCTGTTGTTTTTTTTTTATTTTTAGATTCTGTCTCTCACAGTTGAAGTGCACCTACGATAAAAATTACAGACCTCTCCATTCTTTGTAGGTGGGAAAACTTGCAAAATTGGCAGTGTATCAAATACTTATTTCTCTCACAGAAATTACAAATGGACAATGGGGGAAGGGGGGTGGAGGGGGAAAAGGGATCAATAGACCACCGAAGCAGAAATGCTTATTAGCCCTACTGAGGTCCCTAGAGCTGTCCCCCTCCCCTGCCTGATCTGCGCTGCCCCATAGAATAACATTCGCCCAAGTGCTATCCGACAAAACATCATATAGCCCTTGTCTGATGTACGCTCGTGTGAGCGAGGCCTAAGGGGCACACACAACTTGGACTGCCCGAGCACCACACACTGATATCTGCTCCAGCTATGAGATAATGTAGATTTCAGATAAATTTTAGGATCATTTCTGGCATAATTTTTAATTAATCTGTTTAGCTGTGCATCTTCCACTGAGCTGCACCAATTTTTTGTTAAAAAAGAGCCCAGGACAGGGCAAAATGAAAACATTGCAACCTTTTTGCACAAATGTGGTTTGCACAAGAAATAGTGACTTTTTTTCTCTTGAAAACTAATGCACATGTAATGATATCTATTCAACTAAGTGTACTTCAGAAAAATGCCACATTCTTTGCTTCCTTTATTCCTGGTTCTTTAAAGAATATTTATCACCTGCGAGCAGCTGCCCTTTATGTAAGAGAACAATTGTCAGCCGCACACAGGTGATTTTCGTAAGGGCTCATGCAGACATCCGATCACGGACTGCAATGCACAGGCTGGATGTGGCTCTCCCTAAGGCCACGGCCCCACTATCAGTATTTGTTCAGTATTTTCTCTCAGGAGTGGGAGCCAAAACCAGAAGTGGGTGATAAATGCAGAATTGGTGACTTGTTTCTATTATACATTTTCTCTGATTGTTTCTCATCTGGTTTTGGCTCCCACTCCTGAGAAATAATACTGACCAAACACTGATAGTGGGGCCGTGGCCTAACAGAGAATGACAGCATCAAAGAAATATATGAAGCGTTATGCTTGGATCAGGAGACCTGGGGCCAATCCAAGCATTGCGGGCCGTGCTCGGACCCAGATCCCCAGACGTCTGCATGAGCCCTAAGTATAAATCATACAAAAGTATCTATAACAGACCCTAATGACAGCGTAAAGGACCTAACTTTCTAGCAAGAGTCAGATGTGAACCTCTGGGCTGCAGGATCTGTACATGCTGAACAGGATCCCACAAACTCCACAGATGCCCTTAAGCAACATTCATCCGTGTGACACATCCTAGTGCCCTCTGTTTATTTCCCGGACAGCACACTGACCTATAGAGTTGCATTGATCTATACACCCATCTGTTTTAAAAATGGATCTGTGTCTCCGGTCCATGATGCTCAGGGCATGTCTTACTCTCTTCAGTTTTGTGTGTCAGACTTGCCCCTTAAAGTCTCTGGGGATACGGATAAAACACAGAAGACTTACTTTGTTACTTCAGGTCTTCATCTGTTCCATCCGTCTTTCATTGATCCATTCTTAAAGGGGTTATCCGGGACTATTTGACATTTTTTCTCATGGGGCTAAGAACTGACAAGCAGTTAGTTGCTAATTACCTGTCTGTTTTACCCAACTCTGGCTCAGAACAATCACAGACCGCTCTTCTGAGCTGCTCTGTTGACGGGACGTGACTACAGGCGTCATGCTAATTCATGCTCCTCTATACCTAACCTTGCAGTTAGGCAGTGGGGAGCCGGCTGTCAATCAGCATGACATCTGTAGTAACACCCCGTTAACAGAGTGGAGAAGAAGAGAAGCAGCTACTCTGCCGACGTAACGTCACTGGAAGAACTGCCGGCAGGAGCGGTCTGTGACTGTCCTGAGCTGGCAGAGATCAGCGCCGGGCACTACAGGCAGGTCATTAGCAACAACCTGCCTGTAACTTCTTAGGCCCATAAAAGAAAAATAAAATAGTCCTGGAAAACCCCTTTAAGAGTCAAGGTATAAAAAATATTGGATTCGCAGCTACACTGATCAGTACTGCTGTATAATATCCTCTATGCTGCTGCTTATTCTGAAATGTTACATACGGACAGGAGAGCAGGAACCCTTCATGTCTCTGTGTACTGTGTATCGCATTGAGAGAAGGCTGGGGGGACACAAATGTGCAATAGGGTGTTATCTGGACAATATCGTTAAATGAGGATGTGGAATTACTCACCTGGTATCATTGTGAGAAAACACAACACTTTATAGGCAGAAAATATAAATCCAGCTGCTGCTGCTCTGCAGGTGTGGAGGGTCCAACATAGAGATCAGTTGTCGGGATGTGGGTGTGCTGCTCTGCTGGTCAGTATGGAATAAAAGGCATCCAGAGAATCCAAGGTATAATGAAATGATAGCGGTTGTACTCTAAATCCGTTTTTAAGTATCTATAAATTCTTCATCAGTAGAAACCACAAGTTCTCCTACAACTGATCTCTACTGTATATCATAGCAGCTAGTCTCCACCTACTAGCTCAGAGATAACTGAAAATTAAAGATAGAACCTGCAGAAGGAAAAACGGGTGAAAATTGCAAGATACAAGTCACATAATGGCCAGAAATACTGCTATTCCTCATATACTCACGTGATTGCTTATTCTGAATCGTCACCTGAAATGACAGGTATGCTTGAAAGGGAATCTGTCAGCAGGTTTTTGCTACCTCATCTGAGAGCAGCCTGATGTAGGAAAAGAGACCCTGATTCCACTGATGTTTCACTTACTTTACTGGGTGCTGCAGTTGTGACACAATCAGAGATGTAGCAGAGCTGAGAAAGCTGCCCCCACCCACAATACAGCTCTCTATGTACATTGTCTATTGACAGTGAGCTGATTATCACAGAAAGGGGTGTGGTCGACCACTTGGTACAAGGGAGCTAGTCTGGGCAGTGATAATCTCCTGGTGATAAAACATTCACTGCATGGAAACAACAGCAAACAGCCTAATAAGTAACACATCCCTGAAATCAGTGTCTCAGCCCCTACCTCATGCTGTCCTCAAATTACATAGCAAAAACTTGCTGAACGATTCACTTTAAAGTATGTTTCTTCAATGTGAAATGTCAGTATAGGCAACACATCTTTAATAAATTATCCAGTGACCGAGAAGGTTAAAAGAAGCCGTCATTCATTATAATTTCCATTTATAGGAAAAGTGAGTCTGTAATGCGCTTTTTGCCTTTTAATATCATATTAGATTCCCTGATACCATCACCCGGTTGTCTCTAGCTAATGTTTGCAGTTTTAAGAATTGAAAGTTTTGATTGTCCATTAATAATTCATCCTTGTGAACATAAGTGCTGAATTGCTTTTTAGATTTTCTTTTAGAAACTCTTATTAAAAATGTAGGGGATGTAACCTGCCAATCGCACTGCTAGGATCATGTTTTTAAATACAGTAAATGGAATTGCTCATCAGACAGTTATTACAATACAGGGCTGTGGATCTGTGAGTATAATATGCTGTCATAGTTAAAGAGTAACTATCATTTTATTTACTTTTCATAAATCATTAGTAAACGTGAAAATAGGAAACCATGCAATGTAAAGTGGAGAAAATAAGTATTTGATACACTGCCGATTTTGCAAGTTTTCTCACCTATAAAGAATGGAGAGGTCTGTAATTTTTATTGCAGGTACACTTCAACTGTGAGAGACAGGATCTAAAAATAAAAACCAGAAAATCACATTGTTTGATTTTTAAATAATTAAATTGCATTTTATTGCATGAAATAAGTATTTGATCACCTAACAACCAGCAAGAATTCTGGCTCTCACAGACCAGTTAATTTTTCTTTAAGAAGCCCTCCTACTCTGCACTCATTACCTGTATTAATTGCACCTATTTGAACTTGTTACCTGTATAAAAAACACCTGTCCACACACTCAATCACACTACAACCTGTCCACCATGGCCAAGACCAAAGAACTGTCTAAGGACACCAGGGACAAAATTGTAGACCTGCACAAGGCTGGGATGGGCTACAGGACAATAGGCAAGCAGCTTGGTGAGCAGGCAACAACCAACTGTTGGCACAATTATTAGAAAATGGAAGAAACACAAGATGACTATCAGTCTTCCTCGGGCTAGGGCTCCATGCAAGATCTCGCCTCGTGGGGTAAGGATAATCCTGAGAAAGGTCAGGAACCAGCCCAGAACTACACGGGAAGACCTGGTCAATGACCTGAAGAAAGCTAGGACCACAGTCTCAAACATTACCATTAGTAACACACTATACCGTCATGTATTAACCCCTTTCTGACGTGTGACCTAATAGTACTTCACGGTGACCTGGGCCGATTGGACCAATGACATACTATTAGGTCATATGGCGATTGCGCCTGCACACAAGTGGTGCGGGGCGATCGCCGCCGGGTGTCAGCTGATTGTCACAGCTGACACCCGGTACTACATGCAGGGAGCGGTCCTGCACCACTTCCTGCACATTAACCCCCTCAATGCTGTGATCGAAGTCGATCGCAGCATTTCGGGGACAAGGGGAGGTGATCGCTGATACTCACCTCCCCTGCCGGCGTCCAACGCTGTCTGCCGCGGCTCCCGGATGTTGCCATGACGACCCGATGTCGTCATGACAACATCCGGGTCACCAGACAGCAGGAAGATACTTTGGTCATGCGCAGTGCATGACCAAAGTATCTTCTCCCTCTGCTGCAGTGACAGCCTGTATAGCACAGGGAGCTGCTGCTGCTCGCTATGCTATACAGGCGATCTGAAAATAAAATGTGAAAGTCCCATAGTGGGACAAGGTGTAAAAGTAAAAAAAAGAATCAGAATGTGAAAAAAAAAAATTGTAAAAATACTAAAAAAAAAAGAAAAAAAAATAATCCAAAAAAATAAAAATATATTGTACCCATAAATAAATATTATTGTGGAAAAAAAAACAGTAAAAGTACCCATATATGGTATCGCCGCGTCCGGAACGACCTGTCCTATAAAACTCTTCCACTAGTTAACCCCTTTAGTGAACACGGTAAAAAACAAACAAGAGAAACAAAGGAAAAAAGCATGCTTTATCATCATACCGCCAAACAAAAAATGCAATAAAGCGCAATTAAAAAGACGAATATAAATAAAAATGGTACCATTGAAAACGTCATCTTGTCCCGCAAAAAACAAGCCGCCATTCAGCTCCATCGGCCGAAAAATAAAAAAGTTATAGCTCTCAGAATAAAGCGATACAAAAAAAATATTTTTTCTATAAAATAGTTTTTATTGTGTAAAAGCGCCAAAACATAAAAAAATATATAAATGTAGTACCGCTGTAATCATACTGACCCGAAGAATAACGCTGCCTTATCAATTTTACCACACGCGGAACGATCTAAAAAAAAAAAAAAAAAAAAAAGACAATTCTGGAATTGTTCGTTTTTGTTAATTCTCCCACCCAAAAATCAGAATAGAAGGCGACGAAAAAATGTTACGTGCCCAAAAATGGTACCAATAAAAACGTCAACTTGTCCTGCAAAAAACAAGCCATCACATGACTCTGTCGGCCAAAATACAGAAAATTTATAGCTCTCAAAATTATGGCGATGCAAAAACTAGTCTTTGCAAAAAAAAAGCGTCTTTTAGTGTGTGACAGCTGTCAATCATAAAAACCCCATATGAATCTGGTATCTCTGTAATTGCACCGACCCGAAGAATAAAGTTGTCTAATCACTTATACCGCATGAGGAACGGCGTAAAAAATAAACTCTAGGGTTAGGGTTGTTCTAGGGTTAGGGTTGTATTAGGGTTGGGGTTAGGGTTGGGATTTTTTCAAAAGTTAAGAAAAAAAATGACGACAATATGGCGACTAATGTTGAGTGCAAGTGCTCGCTACTTGAGTTTGCATCGGGTGCTCAGGTATGCACCGAGTATAGCGGGTGCTCGGGTGACATGCTCAAGTCTCCTCCCCATATGTTTTGCAGCTGTTATACAGCCCAAAAAAACTTGCGGGGATTGCCTGCCATGCATGAGCGATCCCTGCATATTGTTTTTTTTTTGGGTGTCTAATAACTGTGAAACATGCGGGCAGGGACTCGAGCACTTCACTTGAGCACCCGTGATACATGGTGCATACCTGAGTACCCGATGCAAACTCAAGTAGCGAGCACTTGCGCTCATGACTAATGACAACTTATTCAATATGATGACCTAATGTTATCAAATTCTGTGTCGTACCTCTGGATTCAAAATGTTCACTATACCCCTTGATAAAATCCTTGAGGGGGCTAGTTTCCAAAATGGGGTCACTTGTGGGGGGTTTCCACTGTTTAGGTGCATCAGGGGCTCTCCAAAAGCAACATGGCGTCCGCTAATTATTCAAGCAAATTTTACATTCAAAAAGTCAAATGGCGCTCCTTCCCTTCCGAGCCCTGCTGTGCGCCCAAACAGTGGTTTTTCCCCACATATGGGGTATCGGCATGCTCAGGAGGAATTGCACAACAAATGGCATGGTGCAATTTCTCCTGTTACCCTTATGAAAATGCAAAATTGGAGGCTGAAAAACATTTTTGTTGCAAAAATGTGAAAATTTTATTTTTACGGCTCAATGTTCTAAACTTCTGTGAAGCACCTGGGGGTTCAAGGTGCTCACCACACATCTAGATAAGTTCCCTGAGGGGTCTAGTTTCCAAAATGGGGTCACTTGAGGGCGGTTTCCACTGTTTAGGCGCATCAGGGGCTCTCCAAAAGCAACATGGCGTCCGCTAATTATTCAAGCAAATTTTACATTCAAAAAGTCAAATGGCACTCCTTCCCTTCCGAGCCCTGCCGTGCGCCCAAACTTTGCTTTGCCCCCACATATGGGGTATTGGCGTGCTCAGGAGAAATTGCACAACAAATTTTGGGGTCCATTTTTTCCTGTTACCTTTGCAAAAATAAAAAAATTGGGGTCTAAATTAACATTTTTTGTGAAAAACGTTAAATATTAATTTTTTTTCTTCCACATTCCAAAAATTAATGTGAAGCACTTGAAGGTGTTAATAAACTTCTTGAATGTGGTTTTGAGCACCTTAAGGGGTGCAGTTTTTAGAATGGTGTCACTTTTGGGTATTTTCTGTCATAAAGGCCCCTCAAAGTCCCTAAAAAAATGGTTTTGTAAATTTTGTTGGAAAATTTAGAAATCGCTGGTCAACTTTTAACCCTTATAGCTCCCTATCAAAAAAAAATTTTGTTTCCAAAATT
Organism: Phyllobates terribilis; assembly: GCF_046119375.1. Taxonomy (NCBI): domain Eukaryota; kingdom Metazoa; phylum Chordata; class Amphibia; order Anura; family Dendrobatidae; genus Phyllobates; species Phyllobates terribilis. The sequence continues at coordinate 641,381,759 of NW_027362764.1, forward strand.
GTGCTGATGTAAAGTAGACGTGGGAAATGTTATTTATTAAATATTTTGTGTGACATATCTATCTGATTTAAGGGCATAAAAATTCAAATTTTGAAAAAAAAAATTTTTCCACAAATTTCCATTTTTTTCACAAATAAACGCAAGAGTTATCAAAGAAATTTTACCACCATCATGAAGTACAATATGTCACAAAAAACATTCTCAGAATCAGGGGGATCCGTTGAAGCGTTCCAGAGTAATTACCTCATAAAGTGACAGTGGTCAGAATTGTAAAAATTGGCCTGGTCATTAACGTGCAAACCACCCTCGGGGGTAAAGGGGTTAAAATCCTGCTGGACACGTAAGGTCCCCCTGCTCACGCCAGCACATGTCCAGGCCCGTTTGAAGTTTGCCAATTACCATCTGGATTATCCAGAGGAGGCATGGGAGAAGGTCATGTGGTCAGATGAGACCAAAATAGACCTTTTCGAATCAACTCCACTCACCGTGTTTGGAGGAAGAGGAAGGATGAGTACAACCCCAAGAACACCTCCCCAACTGTGAAGTATGGTGGAAGAAACATCATACTTTGGGTGTGCTTTTCTGCAAAGGGGACTGGATGACTGCACCGTATTGAAGGAGGATGAATGGGGTCATGTATCGCAAGATTTTGGCCAACAACCTCCTACCCTCCTTAAGAGCATTGAAGATGGGTCGTGGCTGGGTCTTCCAGCATGACAATGACCTGGAACACACAGCCAGGGCAACTAAGGAGTGACTCTGTAAGAAGCATTTCAAGGTCCTAGCCAGTCTCCAGACCTGAACCCAATAAAAAATCTTTGGAGGAAGCTGAAACTTAATGTTGCCCAGCTACAACACCAATACCTGAAAGATCTGGAGCAGATCTGTATGGAGGAGTGGGCCAAAATCCCTGCTGCAGTGTGTGCAAACTTGGTCAAGAACTACAAGAAACGTCTGACCTCTGTAATTGAAAACAAAGGTTTCTGTACCAAATATTAAAGGAGTTGTCCAGTACTTTTTACTATGGCCCAAATGTCCCCCAATGTATTTACCCTCTTCAGATAGGGGTTTTTGTAAATACCTCTCTTTGTCCTTCTTGCCTGTGAGCGGCGCTATTGCTGGCTGCTCACAGGCATCATGTGACTCCTGGCTGCAGCCTCCCCTGATCTCACGTCAAGTGAGGTGTGACATCAGTAAAGCGCTCCCCGCGGTGGATTCTGGGCTGTGGGTGGGGTTACCCCGCGCGTCACACCCAGCATCCACCGCGCTCTTTCCCAATGAATGGGGAGAGGGAAAGCGCGCGGTGGATGCTGGGTGTGACGCGCGGGGTAACCCCACCCACAGCCCAGAATCCACCGCAGGAGCGTGTCACTGATGTCACACCTCACTTGACGCGAGTTCAGAAGAGGCTGCAGCCGGGACTCACATGATGCCTGTGAGCGGCCAGCAATAGCGCCGCTCACAGGCAAGAAGGACAAAGAGAGGTATTTACAAAAACCCCTATCTGAAAAGGGTAAATACATTGGGGGACATTTGGGCCATAGTAAAAAGTACTGGACATCTTCTTTAAGTTCTATTTTTCTATTGTATCAAATACTTATTTCATGCGATAAATGAGAAATGTTACCCCTTAGATGCAATAAAATGCAAATTCATTATGTAAAAATCATACAATGTGATTTTCTGGATTACAGTTGAAGTGTACCTATATTAAAAAGTACAGACCTCTTTAATCTTTGTAGGTGGGAAAACTTGCAAAATCGTCAGTGTATCAAATACTTATTTCCCCACTGTATCTTATTCTAGAAATTTGGACTGATCTTTTATTCTCAAAATTCTCAATTCACAGTTACTTTTGTGTTTTCAAAACTTTTGTGTTTTCATTGGCTGTAAGCCATAATCATCATTAACAGAAATAAACACTTGAAATAGATCACTCTGTCTGTAATGACTCTATATAATATGAGTTTCACTTTTTCTATTGAAGAACTGAAATAAATTAACTTTTTGATGATATTCTAATGTAGTGAGATGCACCTGTATTATCTGCCTTCCGTAAATACATTACGGAGATAGGAGGTGACAATTAGTGTTCATAAAGTTCTATGTTGAAATGTAACGGTCGTTTCAGGTGAACTTGTAATAGAATGTCTGTGTCTTTCATATAGAAGTATATTCACTACAATCACCAGGAATAACTTTATCCAAATAATCCATTCATTTAGATAAGGTGCATACAGCATAAAGTGAAAGGCTTAGTTGCTTGTATATAAAAGATAGGATCGGTATCTGTGCATTGTGGCTATGTACATGTGGATTTCCTAAAACATCCAGATGTTAGAGTCTAAAAAAGCCCCAGTGGCCATTGTGAAAATTGCAAGATTTATAATTTTTATTTTTAATATAGTTTGTGATATAGGGAAAAAAAACAATGGCAACAATTTTAGAAGAAATACACAAAAAACATGTTTTAATCAATAGGTAATTTTTGGATAATACATTACCTTTAAAGGGGTTTTACAGAATATTACATTGACATCCATACTATTATTGCTACACCTGTGTCACTCGGACTGAGAATGTTTCAGGTGGAGAACTACAGGCACAGGTACATGGATGTTTCTATGCCATGTACTGCAGTGAAGGGGTCTCAACACTCCAGTGGGCACTGATTCTTCTTTTATTCTGCTGTGGGACTTTTCCTTATTTCACAGAGCCAATATAGATTTTTCCCCCATTTACATGCCCTTCGCACAGACATGTAGGAAGGAAAACAGCAGCATTGTCCCCTTTTGCTCTTCTTCCAGCCTTCAGGTTTGCAAGATTACGTTAGACTGTGTCTGCAGATCCTGCAGTTGTAGGTTGTACCCCAGGCCCATCTTGACAAATTGTTGAGTTATCTTTCGGTTGCCATTGCTACATATGACATAATCTTTAAGTTATGTTATTATCCCTTTAAAGTCAATGTCCTTGTTGTCTTTTTGCAGGTCTACAAGGATGGACTGAAACCCTGTTTGAGCAGTGCAGATAATGCTGCACCCCAGCACTTGTGATATGTGAATTATGGTGGGTTACTGTTCTTTTAGGAAAGAGAGGGTCTGTGCATATATGTCTTTGCAGCACCTATAGGTAACATCGTTTTTAAGGTTGAAGGAAGACTAAGTCCATCTAGTTCAACCCATAGCCTAACATGTTGATCCAGAGGAAGACAAAAAAAAACCCATGTGGCGAACACTAAGCTCCACATTGGGGAAAAAAATTCCTTCCCGACTCCATACGACAATCAGACTAGTTCCCTGGATCCACGCCCTATCATGGAATCTAGTATTTATAACCTGTAATATTATACTTTTTAAGAAAGGCATCCATGCCCTTCTTAAATTTTAACAGTGAATCACTCATTACAACTTCCTGCGGCAGAGAGTCCCATAGTCTCACTGCTCTTACAGTAAAGAATCCGCGTCTGTGATTATGATTAAACCTTCTTTCCTCCAGACATAGAAGATGCCCCCTTGTCCCCGTCTCAGGCCTCAGAGTAAAAAGATCAGTAGAAAGGTCTTTGTACTGTCCCCTCATATACTTGTACATAGTAATAAGATCACCCCTAAGCCTTCTTTTTTCCACAGTAAATAACCCCAAGTGTAATAACCTGTCTTGGTATTGCAGACCCCCCAGTCCTCTAATAACCTGTCTTGGTATTGCAGACCCCCCAGTCCTCTAATAACCTTGGTCGCTTTTCTCTGCACCCGCTCTAGTTCAGCTATGTCTTTCTTATACACCGGAGACCAGAACTGTACACAGTATTCTAAGTGTGGTCGCACTAGTGACTTGTATAGAGGTAAAATTATGTTCTCCTCATGAGCATCTATGCCTCTTTTAATGCATCCCATTATTTTATTTGCCTTTGCAGCAGCAGCCTGACACTGGCCACCAAACGTGACCTTGTCGTCCACCAATACACCCAGGTCTTTTTCAGTGACAGTTTTGCCCAGTGTTTTACAATTAAGCATATAATTATACATTTTATTTCCTCTGCCCAAGTGCATTACCTTACATTTTTCCCCATTAAAGCTCATTTGCCATTTATCAGCCCAAGCTTCTAGTTTACATAGATCCTCCTGTAATAGGTGACTAATATAACTTTGTTTGTTCAGCACGGTGTGTAACACACTATGATGTGGGCATCTCATATCATTTTTCACTTGATTTGTACAGATTATTGGTGACATTAAAGGGAAGTTGCCATAAATAAAAGTATTAATGTTTAAATAAAAAAAATATATTCTTTTTTTTTAATGGATTAAAATATCAAAAATAATTAAAAAACTGTTGATATTTTCCACTTTTAAACACTAGGGGGAGCAGCTGATGAAATTTGCCATAAAAACCTAGGGCAGTGCTGCTTCACATTGCAACTGCAGTAAATCTGGGCTGGATCTGCTCACATGTGTGTGATGTCCCATTCCATTTGCAAAAGGATAAGATAAGATGAAGTTCAGGATCACAGTGCAGAGCCATTTTGTTGGTGACTGCAAAGTGATACTGAGATGTGGACAGTGTCACCAAGGACGGCCGACAGCGCCAATTCTGATAGTTGTTTCTGCTCGCTGTATCATAAAACTTGGGTTAGATACATGGTGTGTAACACGCTGGGACTAGATACAGGGCTCAGTGTAGTGTATCACATGATGCGTTTAGATATTGGTCTCAGCAGAGTATATCACACAGGATGAGATTAAATACGCAATATCTAATGTATGTAATGTTTGAATCCGCTCTACACTACTGCTCCCATAGAAGTGGATGGAGCGGGGTCACACATTACACTACTGCTCCCATAGAAGTGGACAGAGCGGGGTCACACATTACATTACTGCTCCCATAGAAGTGGACAGAGCGGGGTCACACATTACACTACTGCTCCCATAGAAGTGGACAATGTGTGACGCCACTCTGTCCACTGGAGCAGTGGTCGGCATTAGATACATGGCTCTAGGCGAATCACGAGTGATGGCATTAGATACACTCTGTGGCATATCACAATTGATTAGCATTAGATATACTCTCTGGGGCATATCCCACATGATAACATTAGATACACTATCTGGAGCATACCACACATAATGGACATTGGATACACAGGTCTGGGGGGTATCACATGATGGCATTAGATACACATGTCTGAGGGGTATCACATGACGGCATTAAATACAAATGTCTGAGGGGAATCAGATGATAGCACTGGATTCACAGGTCTAGGGGGTATCACATGATGGCATTAGATACACATGTCTGTGGGGTATCACATGATGGCATTAGATACACATGTCTGGGGGGGTATCACATGATGGCATTAGATACACCTGTCTGGGGGGTACCACATGATGGCATTAGATACACAGGTCTGGGGGGTATCACATGATGGCATTAGATACACAGGTCTGGGAGGTATCACATGATGGCATTAGATGCACAGCTCTAGGGGGTATCGCATGATGGAAGATTAGATACATGGTCTGTTATATCACTGTAAGCCTACTACAGAGGCTTACAGTGATATAGCAGAGCTGAATCAGTGTTCAGAGCACAGCAGCATGATGATAACACTGCTATGCTCTGGACACTGCAGTGACAGCGGCAGGGAGCGGTGATCAGCAGCCTGGTACTATACTACTAATTCCAGGCTGCAAACACCGCTCACCACCACCGATACTCATCCCAGACCTTTGCTCGCTGCATCTCCCTTCCTGTCACTGCTCGCACATCGGACCTCCTCCTGTCACCGCTCGCACTGAGCAATGAGCGGTGGCAGAGGGAAATTGAAGCTCGCAGCGTAGCTGTAGGCTACAAAAAGCCTGCGTTCTTGGATGAGTGCTGGATACATCTTTTCTACATTCTGTAGGACCAGCTGCCTGCTCCATTCCATGCATCATCTGGCTCATTAGACCATGGTCTGTGTCTCTATAGAAGGGTGAGCTGAAATTACACCTTTTTTCCTATGGGGAAGCATACCTGTACTTTAAACAAGTTTTAATCCCTTACTGCCACAGACAGTTTTATCCTTTGTAAGGAACTTTTTTTCCTTTTTTTTTTTAATCTGCTCATTTCAGGAAGCATAACTTTTTGAAAATGTATCCACTGATGTAGCTGTATGGATAAGTTACCATTTTACCATACATATAGCTAACTTTTTTATACCCCTTTGGGGAACAATATAAAAACAGCAATTTTTTAATTGTTTTCTTTATATTTAAAATGTTTCAGTATTCTTATGCTGCACAAATAAAGTGTTTATTTTTTAGGCCAGTACGATTACGGCAATACCAATTTTATATAATTTTATTTATGTTTTATTACTTTTCAACAATAAATGTCACCATATTCTGAGACCCATACTTTTTACATATTTTTTTTTCCACCGTTGGAGATGTAGGAAGGCCTAACATTTGGGTCACACACTGTAGTTTTCATTGGTACAATTTTGTGGGGTTTTTTTACTTTTTTTATCACTTTTTTTTATCAATTCTGGATTTAAAAAAAAACATATACACAACAAGGTATATGGCTTCATACGATTATGGTGCCACTTAATTTAAATTGTTTTTTTTTTTTATATTTTACGACATTTGCAGAAGAAAATCTTTAATATATATATATATATATATATATATATATGTTGTTGTTTTTTCCAAGGAGGTGGGGGTCTTCATATTTTGAGAGCAAAAACTTTTTTAATATCTATTTACAGAGTTGCTTGAGGGGCTTGTTTGTTTTTGCATAACGAACTGTAGTTCTCATTAGTACCATGTTTTTAGAAATTACTGTATATGATTGTTTGATCGCTTTTCATTGCATTTTTTGTGAGGCTGGATGAGCAAAAACATTTATTCTTTCAGGGCAAATAATGACACAGCAATAAGATATATCGTTGGTGTTTTGAAGGGGGTTGGATTTTTCCATAGTAAACGGATTTTTATTGCTAAACCTGATAGATAGCACGCTCCTGTGCCCATGCCATCCTGAGATATATACTGTATGTAAGCGTTGATGCATTGACGTCATCACATCAAAACAAACTCTACAAAAGTTACTGATGAAGTTAATTCACTGACTTTCCCCCCCAAAACAATAGAATAAAACAATTAGATATAAATTCATCATCTTTTTCAAATGATAAAAGAATAAACTTTTTTTAGGGTAACTTAATATTTCTTTTTCCACTTGGGGGCACTGTTGCAACAGATATTTAACAGAAATGTTATTACCCTCAAAGTTCGGTCTTTAGGAGAGAAGACATTTATCAGTGGATTGACATAATCTGTATGTGCTATCATGATAATTTATTTCAAAATCGAAATATATTTTTTTCCTTTATGCAAACATATTGACATTAAGATTTGCATTAAAATATGAGGTTAAAGGGAATCTGTCACTTCGGAAAATGCTATTTACCTGCAGGTATAGGGTTAATCCGCAGTGAAATAGCATTACAACGCTGCCAGGAAACACGGATATGTGAACGAGACCTCACAGTGTAGGAAATAAGTTTATTTTCTACCAGAAGCCGTGCTTTCTGTAAGACGGCCGGGCAGCATTTACCTGTTTACCTGCGGATTGACCCTATATATGGCGTTTTCCAAGGTGACAGGTTCCCTTTAAGACAATTTTTCACATTATGCCAGAGCCTTCCATTGCAGGTATACATCAGGAGGCTTACCCAATGTATACTTCTGATGAAGGGCTGCAGCATATGCAACTGTATTGGAATACAGAATGAATGTAAAACTTAAATATATGTGGTACTTCCTATAGATTGTAAAATCACATTGAATTCCCTGTACACAAGTAATAAACAAAGTAATAACAGCATTGGGGAAAAAAGCCAACATGTTGGAACAGGCTCTAAAACAGCCCACATAATGATGTGCATGCAAGGAATTTTCTGCTACAAAGACATAAGAGAGGAAAAAAATATGTGAACGCAAATCCTAAAGTGATGTCACAATATATCTGCTCTTGATCATCAGATTTCAGTAAGTTTCTTCCCCAGACTACAGTAAATTTCCTTTAGGGCTCCTGCAGACAACCGTATTTTCAGTTTGAGTGTGAGCCGACAAAACATTGGATCGCACTCGGACCAATGTTATTCTATGGGGTCGTACACAAGTCCGATTTTTTGTCCCAGACTGAGCCTGTCCGAGGAAAAAATTGCAGCATGCACAACTGCATCTGTAAATCGGATCACACTCTGATCAAACTCTGATCAGAGTGTGATTAGCATAATCGGACCGATTGTCTTGGACGAAAGAAAACACGGTTGTGTGATCATTGCCTTAGAGGGCTTGTCTCACTTTCAATTTTCATTCGCACTGCCACCAGGCTTCCTGCTTAAAAAGGGTATTCTCCTTCATACTAATGGCATAACTGAGCCGCAGACCAGAACTATGTGCTTTCAGATGCTGGAAGCAGAGGCATCTTTGTCTTTCCAGCATCAAAAGAGCACAGGTGCACTTGTAAGGTGTCATGAGCAGAAGATGCATCCACTCAACATCCCACAACATTTGCAAGTAAATGTCGCCATCTGCTGGTTGGACAGTCAGGAACTGAAGGACGAACAGTGTGTTGCCCAAGGGAAAAGTTTGAAGAGGGCGCTGGGTCAGGTGACAGCTGTGGCACAGTTGCTAAATATAAAAGGCCGGGACGATGATGCAAGGACGCAGTTGGCACCAGGATGTGACAGGAAGAGTTGCATGAACAGCGGAACGGGCTTGTGGCCGACTCTGCAGTAGAAGTACTTGAGAGAGATCTGATCTTGGAGAAGACCTAACGTCATAGGTGAAGCCCCGCAAGCAGACGCTGATCACTGGAAAGAGAGGAATGCCTGTCATCCCTAACAGGCCGTTGCTTCCTATTCAAACATATGGTACTACTTGTGAAAAGTTGCTAACTTGAACTGGACTTGGGCTAGCAACAGACTGTACCATAGCCTCGAAAGGCCCTGTATCCTGGTATTGTGGAAACAGTGATTTTTACATTGAATTGTTCCTATACGGGGTAGTGGTGACCGGTTAGGGTATATTGACGTTCCCTTGACCAAAAGCCCGGGACCTAGTAACGTAGGTAGTGTCTGTAAATGAATATCCTAAGTAACTGAACACAGAAATCTTGTCTGTATACTTTGTATATTACTGACTGTGTATTGATCCGCTTGTACGCCTTGTATCACGGGTAACCGTTTTATTTGTCTTATAACATAAATACCCGTTTGGAGTCCCCACTAAGCCGCCCTTTCTGCGCCGTTGCATTCTCAGATCTTGTTTACACACTCAGCTGGCCGGATCCAGCAATCTGGCCACTTTTAGAGCAGCGCTTGCAAGCTGGATAGCAAGCACCTTACAAACCGACCACCTCTGAAGTGAACCGAAGCCTTGGGAATGAGCTGTTAAATATGGAGGTAAAATCCCTCTGTTGTTGTGAATAATAAGAGGTAAATTGCAAAGTTGATTGACTTTATAAGCACTTTGCAATTATACTACATTAATAAGATGAGATAACTAGATATCAGAATGCAAACTCCATATATTATTAAATAGATCTCTTTCCCCTGATGATACTGGTGTACTTACTTTATAAACCCATGACAGCATGGCAGCATAATCTTTTATGAAAGTTTAACTCATTCTTTGCCTGAATGAATGAGCTCCTCAGTGTCTCTACTTCCTGCTGAGATCTCACATTGCTCAGAACAAGATGCAGCTGTCAGGCCGGATGGTTGGAGACTGAATATGGACTTGTGAGCTATTTCATTTTATATCTGGATTCATGAATTGTTCAGTTTAATATCAGGATTATACAGTGACACTGATATGGATTTTTTAAGCAAACACACCTCATCAGGTCTAAAAAAAAAAACAACAACTATTATTATTTGCATTGTGAACTCTGATGACGGATCCACTTTAACAGGAGTTAATGGGTTATTTATTATGCTTTGCTTAAATAGTGCCATCACTTTACAGACATCATCGCTGTCCCCATTGGGGCTTACTTTCTAGATTCCTTATCAGTGTGTCTTTGGAGTGTGGGAGGAAACTGGAGAACCCGGAGGAAACCCACACAAACACAGGGAGAACATACAAACTCCTTGCAGATATTGTCCCTGGTGAGATTTGAACCCAGATCCCCAGCACTGCAAAGCCACTGTGCTAACCACTGAGCCACCGTGGTGATGAAATATACTTGGTTGTAGAAAGTCATCAGAAAAGTATTAAGCATCACTCATAAGTGTATTTTCATGTTACATAATTGCTGCCGAATATCCACATGGATTTGCATTCAGAAACTCCACAGTGTAATACAATACCTGCTAAGCAAATAAGGTTTCAACAAATCACAACTACACTTTAAAGGGATTATCCACTGGCTTGTATTAGTTTAAAAATGGGCTCTACCGTCGCCCTGCTGCTCCTCCACACTGCTAGCGCTGGGTCTCCCACTGCCGCCAATGAGTGGCCACTGATTTGCTGCAGCAATCACATTCCTTTCGAGTCAACGATCATCTATCTATCGCCTCTCCTGTGGATGGGGGATATACTGTATGTTACTAATGGGACATCCCTCTTTAACCCCTTTCTGACATTCACCATACATGGGGTAGTGATGGGTGCTATGGTGGTTGGGAGCTGGGGTGGATTAAGAGTAGCAAGGGCCCCGGGCAGTTTAGAAGGCGCGGGCCCCCCACCCCACACACACATACCTGATGTATCACGTGACCATAGGCAGATAACAATGAGGGCAATCCGGGCTACCGCCCGGGGCCTCGGCTCTCCAGGGGGCCCGGGGCTCCGGGGGGGCTATGGCCGGATTGCCCTCATTATATGTGTGGCCCCGCGGCACATACCGGCAGACAGTGGCGGGGGGGGCCCCCGGACCACTCCTCCAGCAGCGGTGCACGGCCGCTGCTTCTTCTTCGGCTGGGCCAGCACTGCAGCAGTTAACTTCCTTGTGTGCTGGCCCGGCCGTGTCACTGCTAGCAGACACGGCCCTGTGCGCGGCCGTGTCTCCTAGGTGTGACGTCTCGCAGTGCGCGCCCGGCCTGCACTGCTACTTACCACCGGAGAGGAGCAGGAGCCAGGAGGACTGGAGTCGAGCCGGGGGATGGTGAGTGTGTGTGTGTGTGTGTGTGCAGGCAGATATCATTGTGTGATGTCTGTTTATATGTATTTTTGTGTTTCAAATGTGTTTATGCGTGTATGTATATGTCTGTATATGTTTGTGTGCGTGACTGCGTGCGTGACTGCGTGCGGCCTCCTGCTGAGTATAGATGGCGCCGTGCGGCCTCCTGCTGTCTCTGGAGGGGGGGCCGTGCGGCCTCCCGCTGTGTATAGATGGCACCGTGTGGCTCCCTGCTGTGTATAGATGGAACAGTGTGGCCTCCCGCTGTGTCTATATGGCTCCGTGCGGGCTCCCTGCTGTGTATAGATGGCACAGTGCGGCCTCCCGCTGTGTCTAGATGGCTCCGTGAGGCCTCCCGCTGTGTATAGATGGCTCCGTGCGGCCTCCCGCTGTGTATAGATGGCTCCGTGCGGCCTCCTGCCGTGTATAGATGGCTCCATGCGGCCTCCTGCTGTGTATAGATGGCTACGTGCGGCCTCCCGCCGTGTATAGATGGCTCCGTGCGGCCTCCTGCTGTGTATAGATGGCTACGTGTGCTCAATATTGAGTCATACAAATAATGTAAGGCTATGTGCCCACGATGCAGAAATGCTCCGGATTTTTTTTGAGCGTTTCTGCATCTCCCTGGCAGAAAAAACGCATGCGGATTGTACATGCGGATTGTACATGCGTTTTTCCTGCCAGGGACATGCGGATGTGAAGCGTTCTTCACATGCATTTCCGTATGCGGGTTGACAAGCGCTTTCCAAGCGATTTTAGCATCACTTGGAAAGTGCTTGACAACTTGGTCACACTATATAAATCCATGCAACCGGCATGGATTTATATAGTGTGACCGTAAAAGAATGGTAAAAAATAAATATATACTTACCTTCTGATGGCCTGCCGACGTCAGCGGTCGCGTGACAGCAGGAGGCCGCACGGTGCCATCTATACTCAGCAGGAGGCCGCACGCAGTCACGCACGCAGTCACGCACACAAACATATACAGACATATACATACACGCATAAACACATTTGAAACACAAAAATACATATAAACAGACATCACACAATGATATCTGCCTGCACACACACACACACACACACACTCACTCTCACACATACACATACACACTCTCTCACACACACACACACACTCACCATCCCCCGGCTCGGCTCCAGTCCTCCTGGCTCCTGCTCCTCTCCGGTGGTAAGTAGCAGTGCAGGCCGGGCGCGCACTGCGTGAGGTCACACCTAGGAGACACGGCCGCGCACAGGGCCGTGTCTCCTAGCAGTGACGCGGCCGGGCCAGCACACAAGGAAGTTAACTGCTGCAGTGCTGGCCCGGCCGAAGAAGAAGCAGCGGCCGTGCACCGCTGCTGGAGGAGTGGTCCGGGGGGCCCCCCCCCCGCCACTGTCTGCCGGTATGTGCCGCGGGGCCACACATATAATGAGGGCAATCCGACCATAGCCCCCCCGGCGCCCCGGGCCCGCTGGAGAGCCGAGGCCCCGGGCGGTAGCCCGGATTGCCCTCATTATAATCCGCCTATGGTTGGGGGCCTACTGAAGGCACCAGTCACCACCATTTTCCGAGCTGCATAAGTACCGCAAGTATTATCAAGTATATATAGTTTATACTGAGATCTGATTGCCACGTGTGTTTGGCTATTTTCATAACTCCCAAAATAAGCAAATGGATAGAGAGCTATGCTTGAGCGTCTCCTCTCCACTGACAGCTGCACTAGACAGACCATCGGGAAGAGAGGACCTCCCCTATCTCCAGACTCCTCTCCTGCAGATATTCCTGGCTGTGTACATTCACAAACACTGCCACCATTGACTATGGGATGTGTCTGGTATTGCAGCTCGGCTTCATTCACCTCATTGTGGCTCAATTGCAATACCAGACACTGCCCATGGTCCGGGATGGCGCTGTTTTACATGTTTTTCTAACCCTGGACAGCCCATTTAACCTTGGGAAAGCAATGGTGAGCTGGGCAAGTCAAGCCTTGTTTCTCAGCAGTTCCGCAGCTACATATTAGATAAATGTTAGTGGATTCAGACAAATGCCTGACGACAGCTGCTGCGTAATTAAACAAGAATAAGACATTCAAATATCGGAAAAAAGTGGGGCAGGTGCTTTATTTATATACTGGCTGTCCCAAATACCATATTTGCCATATTATTACACCAGGTAACTGATAAAAATACATTGATAAATCTCCCCCATGCAACTCCAAAGCCTCTGCTTCCATTCAGAATAAAATTCTGCATCCACCACTAGGGGGAGCTCAATGCAAAGCATTTAGGTTAGGGCCACAATTTGCCACAGCACAAGTCAAAGCAGGTTCTATGCAGCTGCTACATTGCCGCATAATGCAGGTGAATGGAGTCACGTTGTGACTCCTAGGGTATCGCGACAAGCCCTAAAGAGCTGGAGCTAGTTGGATTTTTGTCACAGTCGTTGCACCCTAGGCGTCGCAATACAACCTCGTTCACCAGCGAGGTAGCAGCTGCATAGAGCGGTTCTTGGATGTACAACCTGTGTCATGGCCAAAATCACCATGTAGCCCCAGCGTGAGGCTAAGTTCACAAGCGTATAAAAAATCGTCTGTTTTTCTTCCAAAAAATAGATTTTTTTTACCTGTATTCTCATCCGTACGGCATCTATTTTTATACATCAGCTCAACAGTGAATCAAATTTACAAGACCAAAAATGTTTCCTATTTTAAGAATTACAATGTATCCATAAAAATCAGATGCTATAAGGAGGCTCCGTATGGAATCTGATTTTTTTTTTGTGCAGCAATAGAATTGAATGGACGAAACGCATCCATAATACGGAGGAAAGGGGTGCATGCTCCTATTGAGTTACATTGGTACGAGTGCAGTCAGTTTTTTCCACGTACAGCACTGACGCTGAAGATGCAGTAGTATGAACACAGCTTAAAATTACCTTCCCACCACTGAGTTTTTGGTGAATTTTGTGTTTTTCACAGATAGTCTATGGGACTGTTCACTTGTCCGATTTTTTACTTGGACATGTCTGATTTTGATCTGGGGGTCCGACCAAAATCAGCAATGCAAGTCTATGGGTCTATGAAAAAATTGTACCACATACCGATGACATTGGTGTACGGTCAGATTTTCACAGACTGTCACAAAAGAGAAGGTGGAGAAAAAATTTTTTTTATCTCCACGTGTGAGAAAAACTGATGACACTCTGATCAAAGCCTGATCAAAATAACTGGTTCATTCTTCTCATATGTGAGAAAATCGGACGTCTGAATAAGCCCTTATACTTTGTGACAGTTGTAACCAGCGAGTCCCCTAGTGGCAGCTACAAGAAAGCTGTGGGGAAACATAAGAAGCGTTTCAGTGTCCTTTCACCTCTAACTTTAGGCCCCTAGCAGACACTTGGTGGCCACCATGATAGTGCACTTCTGTAAAACCCACTGTAAAAAAAAATAAATAAAATTTTGTGAACTTGCACGGCTGTTTACAGTGTGCATGGATTTTTACAAACCCTATTCAGAGTGAGAAAGAAAGTTGCTAACATTTATACAATAAAGGGCAATCAGACCAATGATCACGGACATCTGAAAGAACCCTAAGGCTAGGTTCAGACATGTACAAACCAGTGTGCCTGGATTAATTGTGTTTTCTCCTGACTTGATCTCACAGACAGATATATGCCTGTCAGGCTTTAAGCCCCCGTCTCACATAGCGAGATCGCTAGCGAGATCGCTGCTGAGTCACGGTTTTGGTGACGCAACAGTGACCTCACCAGCGATGTCGCTATGTGTGACACTTTGCAGCGATTAGGCCCCTGCTGTGAGGTTGCTGATCGCTGCAGAATGTCCTGGACCTTTTTTTGGTCTTTGCCCTCCCGCTGGTTAGCACACATTGCTGTGTGTGACCAGCGGGACCAGCGATCAGGCTGGTAACCATGATAAACAGCGGGTTACTAGGGGCACACGCGCACTTAAACAGCGGGTTACTATCATGGTTACCACTCTGCTATGTGAGCGGTAACCTCCCGCTCACCGTAGCAGAGTGGTAACCATGATAAACAGCGGGTTACTAGGTGCGTGTGCCCCTAGTAACCCGATGTTTATCATGGTTACCAGCCTGCTCCTGCTTCAGCAGCAGGCTGGTAACCAGGAGCAGGACATCGTGGAAAGATTCTTTCCACGATGTCGCTGCTCCCCTGATCGTTGGTGAGCCTGCCTGTTTGACAGCTCACCAGCGACCACATAGCGACGCACCAACGATCCCTGACAGGTCGTATCGTTGTCGGGATCGCTGTAGCGTCGCTAAGTGTGACGGGGCCTTTAAAGGAAATCTGTCACCACATTTGACTTATCTAAACTATTAATATGGGCATACAGGTTATAGACTGCTGAGGAGAGTGATCCCTGAATGCCTCATATCAGATGTCTTGTTGCTGAGAAATCTTTTATCACTTTATGTAAATGACCTCTTCCAGGCTTTGGGGGAGGACACTGCCTGGAAGAGAACTCTGCCCCCAGAGATTATTATATATGAAGGGGGAGTTACCAGTGTGAGACAACTAACACAGGAGAAATGAAATTTGTCTTCATGCAAACACATTTTTTGCAGCTCTGCTGTGTTGTAACAATATTACACCTTGCCTACCTGTCAACTGGAGGCTGAAGCTGAGAGGAACCTGCAGATGTGTCAGGTATAATCACACACAGCTCTGCAGTGAGATCAGGAGAGCAGAGAGCCAAGTTAAGAAGAAAAAGAATACATCTAACAATGTGCACACCCAAAATAAGTAATCAAAATTTTATTACAAGCAAGACAAATAGGACATGATTAAAACCTGACATCAAATCAACACACGGTGGCAGATGAGGAATGCACTACTACACAGGAACAGGATAAAGTTTACACAAATTGCACCAGGCCCAAATACATTTATGGTGGTATTAACACATAAGGAATATACATATATGTATCAGATCTAATATACACCAAGTGTGTGGTCACAAATAAACAATCAATATTATTCCATTGTTATTGTTTTTTTGCACTGTCACTTTACACTGATTATGCACCATCATGTCTTGTAATATTATTTATTTGAAAGATTATGTATATTATGCACTTTTCATGTAATTGCTGCTGATTACTATTGTAATTAGATCGTTTTAAATACTCTGCACTTGCACCTTACCTATGCTTGAGAAAGGTCCACAATTTTGGACTGAAACGTTTCCACATGGGCTATTAAACCTTATCACTTTATTCTACTTTGTGTGCTGCCTCCATTTTTGCATGGATAGATTATTTTATATATATATATATATATATATATATATATATATATATATACACAGTACAGACCAAAAGTTTGGACACACCTTCTCATTTAAAGATTTTTCTGTATTTTCTTGACTATGAAAATTGTACATTCACACTGAAGGCATCAAAACTATGAATTAACACATGTGGAATTATATACTTAACAAAAAAGTGTGAAGCAACTGAAAATATGTCATATTCTAGGTTCTTCAAAGTAGCCACCTTTTGTTTTGATGACTGCTTTACACACTCTTGGCATTCTCTTGATGAGCTTCAAGAGGTAGTCACCAGAAATGGTCTTCCAACAATCTTGAAGGAGTTCCCAGAGATGCTTAGCACTTGATGAGCTTCAAGAGGTAGTCATCGGAAATGGTTTTCACTTCACAGGTGTGCCCTGTCAGGTTTAATAAGTGGGATTTCTTGCCTTATAAATGGGGTTGGGACCATCAGTTGTGTTCTGCAGAAGTCAGGTGGATACACAGCTGATAGTCCTACTGAATAGACTGTTAGAATTTGTATTATGGCAAGAAAAAAGCAGCTAAGTAAAGAAAAACGAGTGGCCATCATTACTTTAAGAAATCAAGGTCAGTCAGTCCGAAAAATTGGGAAAACTTTGAAAGTGTCCCCAAGTGCAGTTGCAAAAACCATCAAGCGCTACAAAGAAACTTGCTCACATGAGGACCGCCCCAGGAAAGGAAGACCAAGAGTCACCTCTGCTTCTGAGGATAAGTTTATCCGAGTCACCAGCCTCAGAAATCGCAGGTTAACAGCAGCTCAGATTAGAGACCAGGTCAATGCCACACAGAGTTCTAGCAGCAGACACATCTCTTCAACAACTGTTAAGAGGAGACTTTGTGCAGCAGGCCTTCATGGTAAAATAGCTGCTAGGAAACCACTGCTAAGGACAGGCAACAAGCAGAAGAGACTTGTTTGGGCTAAAGAACACAAGGAATGGACATTAGACCAGTGGAAATCTGTGCTTTGGTCTGATGAGTTCAAATTTGAGATCTTTGGTTCCAAGCACCATGTCTTTGTGCGACGCAGAAAAGGTGAACGGATGGACTCTACATGCATGGTTCCCACCGTGAAGCATGGAGGAGGAGGTGTGATGGTCTTGGGGGTGCTTTGCTGGTGACACTGTTGGGGATTTATTCAAAATTGAAGGCATACTGAACCAGCATGGCTACCACAGCATCTTGCAGCGGCATGCTATTCCATCCAGTTTGCGTGTAGTTGGACCATCATTTATTTTTCAACAGGACAATGACCCCAAACACACCTCCAGGCTGTGTAAGGGCTATTTGACCAAGAAGGAGAGTGATGGGGTGCTACCCCAGATGACCTGGCCTCCACAGTCACCAGACCTGAACCCAATCGAGATGGTTTGGGGTGAGCGGGACCGCAGAGTGAAGGCAAAAGGGCCAACAAGTGCTAAGCATCTCTGGGAACTCCTTCAAGATTGTTGGAAGACCATTTCCAGTGACTACCTCTTGAAGCTCATCAAGAGAATGCCAAGAGTGTGCAAAGCAGTCATGAAAGCAAAATGTGGCTACTTTGAAGAACTTAGAATATAAGACATATTTTCAGATGTTTCACACTTTTTTGTTAAGTATATAATTCCACATGTGGTAATTCATAGTTTTGATGCCTTCAGTGTGAATGTACAATTTTCATATTCATGAAAATACAGAAAATTCTTTAAATGAGAAGGTGTGTCCAAACTTTTGGTCTGTACTGATATATATATACATACAAACTTACTGCAGCTCCCTGCATATTTAGTGAATGGCATAACAGATGGATGCAAATAAGCCACCCAATTTTGGAGTCAATATGCAGCAGAAAACATCATAGTCAGAGGGAGCAAGATAAACTAGTGCACTATGTATGCTACCAGCGGGGCCCACCCCATGCATATCATAATAGGCTGTAAGAAAGTCCTCAAATGAACCACATGGAAGCCCCCATCCCATCTGCAAACACAACCTCACAAGCCCACGCGTATCGCTGCACTCAGCAGCTTCCTCAGGGAAAGTGTCAGGAGAGCAGAGAGCGGCCATTACACATCACACTGGTAACTCCCCCTTCATATATAATAATCTCTGGGGGCAGAGTTATCGTCCAGGCAGCGTCCTCCCCAGAGCTTGGAAGAGGTCATTTACAGCTCTGGCAAAAATTAAGAGACCACTGCAAAATTTTCAGTTTCTCTGATTTTTCTCTTTAGAAGTATATTTTTGAGTAAAATGTACATTGTTGTTTTAGTCTACAGTATGAACTACTGACAACATGTCTCTGAAATTCAAAGCTAAAAAATTTGTATTTATTTGCAGCAAATGATAAAGCGTCAAAATACTAAAAAGAAACCGTGCTTTCAGACCTCAAATTACTCATGTTTTAACTCAGAAAGAGTTCAGAGATCAATATTTGATGGACTAACCATGAATTTTAATCAGAGTTTTCATGTGTCTTGGCATGCTTTCCACGCTTTCCAATAGAAAACTGTTCAGTGGTCTCTTAATTTTTGCCAGAGCTGTATATAAAGTGATAAAATGTGATTTTTCAACAAAAGCACATCTGATATGAAGCATACAGGTATCATGCTCCTCAGCAGTCTATAACCTGTATACCTAGATTAATACTTTAGATAAGTCAACGGTGGTGACAGATTCCCTTTAAATCTGGATCAGTCCAGACATTGTGGGCTGTATGTGGACTGTGAAATACAGCCATCTGAACCCAGCCTTAGGCTGCGTGCCCACGTTGCGTATTACAAGCGTATATGCTGCGGAATTTCCGCAGCGTAAACGCTTGTAAAACGCATGTATATCCGCACCCCATGGTCCCCAATGGCATTCCGCAATGTCAATGCCCATGCTGCGGATTTTTCCGCAGCGTATATGCTGCGGTCAAAAATCCGCAGCATGTTCATTAATTTTGCGGAAGCGCAGCGGAATCAATGTGCGGATGGTACCCAAGTCTGGATGAGAGGAGACTCTCATCCAGACCTGGGTACCAAAGAACCTGTAAAATAAAGTTTATACTTATCTTCTGATGTTTTCCCTCTGTCGCGCTGTTGTGTGAAGGACCTGCCACGTCATTGAGTCATGTGACCCATCACATGACTCAATGACTTCACCGCAGGTCCTGCACACAACAGCGTGAGCCGCTGAAGACTCCGGACGGGGCAGAGAATGCATCGGAAGGCGAGTATAAACTTTATTTTTTACCATTTTGATTCTTTTTTTTAAACTATTACTTGGTCACACTATATAAATCCATGCCGGTTGCATGGATTAAGGCTGTGTGCCCACGTAGCATTTTTCAAGCGTATATGCTGCGGAATTTCCGCAGCGTAAACGCTTGAAAAACGCATGTATATCCGCACCCCATGGTCCCCAATGGGATTCCGCAAGTTCTATGCACATGCTGCGGATTTTTCCGCAGCGTTTATGCCGCGTTCAAAAATCCTCAGCATGTCATTTAATTTTGCGTTTCCGCAAGCGGAATTGCCTTTGTCCAATGCATAAAAAACGCAAGGCAATTCCGCATGTGGAAAACGCGTGATAAACGCGCGAAAAATGCGCGATAAACGCGTGCGGAATTCCGCATGCGTTTTTCCGGGAGAGGACTTGCATTTATGCAGCAGAAATTTTCTGCTTCATAAATGCAACGTGGGCACATAGCCTTACATAGTGTGAACAAGTTGTCAAGCACTTTTCCAAGTGATGCTTAAATCACTTGGAGAAGTGCTTGATAACCCGCATGCGGAAATGCATGCAAAGACGCTGCAAAGACGCCTCACAAACGCTTCTACCTGGCGGGAAAACCGCATGCGATTTTCCCGCCAGGGAGAAGCGTAAAAAATATGCTTCAGTTCCGCAACGTGGACACTTAGCCTTAAGCCTCATTCAGACGTCCATTTATTCACGTGTGTGTTGTGCGCTGTTCACAGCTAGCACACGTCCCCATTAGGCCACATGCACACCTTCAGTATCTGGTCAGTTTTTTACATCAGTATTTGTAAGCCAAAACCAGGAGTGGAACAATTCGAGGAAAAGTACAATAGAAACACGTCACCACTTCTGTATTTATCACCCACTCCTGGTTTTGGCTTACAAATACTGATGTAAAATACTGACAAAATACTGAACGTGTAAATGTGGCATCATGACGCTATTCACATCTGTGTTTTTTACACAACACAAAAATCACAGAAATGTCCATTTTGATCTGCATCATGGATCAAAATTCCCCATACAAGGGGTGGGTCTATGAAAATCACGGACAGCACACGGATGGGGTAGGTGTACTGTCCGTGATAACTTTGTAACCTATAGCAGAAGCTTTGCAGTATACTTATTTTTTCATACGTGAAAATCATTGATGAAACACTGATGTTAAAAACTGAGACTGACCAAACACTGATCCATGTTCTTATGTGCGAGAAAAGTCCTGAATGTCTGAATGAGCCCTTAGTGTGACCACCTATTAAATGATCCAAGGAATGATTTCCTCCGCTGTGCTGCTCCGCAGTCTACTAACCCTCGGGGCACCAACTTCTACATTTCCATTTCCAGTTCTGTAACCCCCTTTATGCTTGAAGCTGTGTAAGCCCACCTGTAAATGAATCACAGATCTAGTTTAGTAACTGATTTATTCAGCTCCTTGTTTTTTTTTTTTTTATTTTACTTTTAAATGAACCTTCTTTCTAAAATCTTTGCCTACGCCTGCTTGGAATTTCCGAACAGCTAAGAGTTAACGTGAAATTCCGGACAGGTTTTATATTCTTAGCTCAAACTTCCTGGACATGGAGCCAATGTAACAGGAAACATGAAATACTGACAGCATAGACGACCCGGCGGGCGGCAGCAGCAGCACTATAGAGTGCAGCACTGGAGGGCTCAGCCTGCTCACAGGAGGAGTCTGCTGACATCAGAAAACACACTCCTAAACACATAGCAAGCAAAGCCCAGGAAAGAGGAAGACTGCAAACCTCACAGCGCCTGCATGGTATGTAATGGCCCATCTACCCTGTCTGCTCCATGTAAGTCACCACTGGGAGAAGCTTTGTCCTACAAAGGAGCAGAGGAACAAGTAGGAGGCTGCTCCTAATATCAGATGAGGGAGGGTGATCTACTGCAAGTTTGGGAAAGTTATGGTGGGTGTAGAAGGAGCCGACAGCTCTTGGACTGCGAGACATTTATAGGGAAAGTAAGAAGGGAAAAGCGGCTAGAACCGCAGGGTGTAAATCCCATGCCGTGTTATACGCTAATAATCTTTATATGGCGTGAAAAGTATATAATCTACCCAGAGGGCTTGTGTCGCTTGTATAAAATGTTCAAAGCTGCACCATTCGTCGTCCTTATTCCTCAAAATGTTACAGCAGTTAGTGCGAAGACCGTCTAATTCACTATGACACATTTGGATTACAACTATCAAATTGCAAAAATATTAGGAACTTCTTCCTTCATCTGGTGCATGTTATCGGCACTAATTATTTGGGTGTGATAGTATTGCGTGAGTTACACCAGGTTTTCCTGATATCTTCATCTGAGTTTCTGGTTATCGTGTGATGTATTTTTTTTGTGTTCCACCCAATATCTCAGAATAATATATACTTTAGATATAAAACATCCGGCGGCTGTATTATTCCTATAGATTGTGGCCGCTGCCATGGGCAGAGTTACTCTGCGGAGCTGTACCTTGCCTTCTATTCTCCGCCGGGGATTCCGGCCTCATGTGATGTCAATGGGAGAAGAATGTTTTCCTCATTGGCACAAACACTGGATTACAAATAGATCTTACAATTTTTTTTCTTGCTGCAAGCAAGGGTGGGAATAGTTACTATGAATTTATGATTCACGTTGCATGATAAAATCGTTTCATAATAGTGTAACAGTTTGTTTAATCGGCTTTTGTAGCCATCGCACATACAGCAAATAAGGACAGAATCTTCATGGAAATTACTTGTGAAGTGTTTGTAACCACATGGTGGCAAGAAGAACAGGCACTGTGTATTTTGTAACAATTATGAGGCTGGATTCACACACAACATTTTTATTGGCATTTTTAAAAGCTTTCTTTCACTTTTCTTTTTGTCCTGGTGCATAAAAAGTGTGAGACTAAGCGCAGCATAAATTGACATGTTTCAGAGCTCAAACCCGCAGCTCCTGTCAACTTACACTGCGGATATATTTCTAGGCATGTCCATTAGATTTATTAAAAATCTCATGCGTTTTGCTAGAACTGTAAGGCTATGTGCCCACGATGCAGAAATGCTCCGGATTTTTCCTGAGTGTTTCTGCATCTCCCTGGCAGCAAAAACGCATGCGGATTGTACATGCGGATTGTACATGCGGATTGTACATGCGGATTGTACATGCATTTTCCTGCCAGGGACATGCGGAAGTGAAGCGTTCTTCACATGCATTTCCGCATGCGGGTTGACAAGCGCTTTCCAAGCGATTTTAGCATCATTTGGAAAGTGCTTGACAACTTGGTCACACTATATAAATCCATGCAACTGGCATGGATTTATATAGTGTGATCGTAAAGAATGGTAAAAAATAAATATTATACTTACCTTATGATGGCCCCCGGTGTCTTTATTTGATGCGTCTCGGCTTGCCGGCAGCTCGCAGTACACTGAAAGGACCTGCCAACGTCAGCGGTCGCGTGACCCGTCACATGACTAAATGACGTCATGGCAGGTCCTTGAGTCCACCGCGATATGCCGGCAAGCCAGGACAAAGACACCGGGGGCCATCAGAAGGTGAGTATAATGTATATTTTTTTTTATTTTATTCTTTTTTTTTACAGGTTCTTTGGTACCCGGGTCCGGAGGAGAGTCTCCTCTTCTCCAGACCTGGGTACCATCCGCACATTGAAACGCATGTAATCCACATGTACAGATCCAGTGTTGTGGATTACATGCGTTCCAATGCAAGTCAATGGCGGCGAAAACGCAGCGCTTCTGCAAAATAATGGGTAGTGTTGCGTTTTTTTCCGCAATGATAATCCGCAGCGGAAATTTCCGCAGCATGTGCACAGCACATGCGGATTATCATTGGGGAACATGGCATACCAAGCGTTTTTTAAGTGTTTCTGCAGCGGAATTGCCGCTGTGGAAACGCTTAAAAAACGCGTAGTGGGCACACAGCCTAAAACACAGTAAATCTTCCACAAGCTAATACTCAGTGGGACATCTACATTGTTTCTGCACCTAGGGAGCATAGCCTTAGACCTCATTCAGACATCAGTGTTTTTTACAAATGCAAAAAAATGGTACTGGTACCCTCAGTGTTTGGTCCGTGTGTCCATTTTTACAATCAGTGTCTCATCAGTGTTTTTCACGGATGGATAAATGACAAAACTTCTCTTATCCTTTGCAATGTTAAACACGGACAGCACGCTGATGCCATCCATGTCCTGTATGTTTTTTCCACAGATCCATAGACTTTTATTGTCACTTTTCATCCATGGTCCTTGAAAAAAACAGACTTGTGAATAGCAGCCTAGATTATAATATGTAGATGTTGCCTGTGCAGATAGAAAATGTTCGTTGAACATGGACTTCTGGATGAGGTCCTAGGATTAGGCTCCATATTAATGGAAATCCTACTTCTTCACACTGCTAACATAGAATACTGAATTTCGGTCTTTTTATTTTATATGTGAGGAATTACAATTTATCCATAAAAGTCAGATAATACAGCTGATCCCTATGGGATCCAATTTTCATCTTTGCGTATTCATAGACTAGAATGTGTGAGTCTCATCCCACAAATGGAACAAGATAGTACATGCTACAAATTTTTTTTGTTCACACTCCGATTCGGTCTGTAAAAAAAAAAAATGCCATCTGAACAGCCCATTTGAATAACATCTGTCTGAGTGTTGCTGTTTTTTCACAGACCAAAAATACAGTAGTGTGAATTTGGCCTTAGGCTATGTTCACACACTGCATTTTTTTCTGCAGGCAAAGCCTCCTTTCTTGGCAGTGAAGAAGCTGCTTACAAAAAGCAAGTTTTGCTCCATTTTTTTGCTGGGTTATTTGGTGCAGATTGTATGTGTCATTTGTCTACAGCACATGTTCAATAAAGTTAGCTTTATTCACACAAAAAAAGCAGCAGAAACACAGCAAGAACCTATGGTTACAACTTTTTTTTGCAAAATTTTTGTACTTTCTCATGGCATTCTATGGTGAAAAACACACTGAAAGATTTGACATGCTGCAAATTTCAAAAACCCTGGCATTTTTCCAATTCAGTCAGAAAAAAAAGCAAGTGTGTGCATGAGCTTTCTGAAATCCCATAGCTTTTGCTTTGCAGCTTTTAATCTGCATTAAAAAATGCATCAAAAACGCAATGTGTGAATACAACTTAAGGCCTGTTTCACACATCCTGATATTTCCAGTACTGGAAAAAACAGTACCGGAGATATCCGTGTCTGTGTATACCTGTGTGGCAACCTTGTGCCACATCAGGATCACACATACCGGAGCCTGGGAATCAGTGGTATAGTTAGCACTGTTCCAAAGCACCGGCTGCTGAAGGCATTGGTCATCATTGTCCCCTGCTTGTGCAGCGATCAGCGCCAGCAGGGGACAATGTTGACTGTTGTATTCTGCCCCGCTATGTCCAGCTAGTCTTAAAAATAAGAATAAAATGTAAAAAATCCTTATTCTCATCTGTCCGAAATTGAAAAAAATCCAGTGTCCCTCGCTTTAAGCCATCTGACCGACAGGGGACCGCACACTCCGAGGAGCAGGGCAGAATGACTCGCTGCGGGCCCCTTACCTGCACTGAGCTCACTGAGTGACAGGACACCGCTCACTGAGCAAAGAGCAGGTTAGGGGCCCACTTGCTGCATTGAGTCATTCTGCCCTGCTCCTCAGCGTGTGCGGTCGCCTGTTTGTCAGATGGATTATGGCATGGGACACTGGATTTTTTTCAACTTTGGACAGGGGAGTATAAGGATTTTTTTATTTTATTCTTATTTTTACATTTGCTGGAGACAGCACCAGCTGCATACTACTCTCAACATTGTCCCTTGCTCACACAGATCTCAGCGCCAACAGGGGACAATGATGAGACTTGCCTCCAGCATCGGGAGCCGGGGAACAGCGATAACTGTACTGCTGATTCTCAGGCACCGCTCCAGGACACACAGATGACATTCATGTATCAGTGTGGGACGTTTTGCTGCCCGTGCTGCAGGTAAAAAATGGACATGTCAGCGTGTTTTGCCCATGGACACACGGTCTGTGGAAAGTCACTGAGGTGCGCAGACCCATTCATTTGAATGGGTCTGCATGTGTAAGTGTCTCCAGTACATGTGAAAACTGTTACCACACGTATTGGAAACACTGACATGTGAAAGAGGCCTAAATGTGATTTTAAAACATACAAAAAAGTGAAGTAGCAGCCAATTGCATTCCAGCTTTCATGTTTTAGGACTTTTAAGTGTTCTTTTCGGGGGTCATTACTTTGGTCATTGTGCTTTCCTTTTGTTCAAAGGACAGTGCACTGATCCAATAATTACCACTGTGCCTATGCACGCTGTGAGGAGCTGACCTTGTTCTAAAGACTATTGGACCAATGGACGTAGAGCGTGATTTTCAAGCACGGAGCACCGGTTACGTCAATGTTATTGTAATGTTTTATTAGAGATTTGCTTGCTGTGTTTTATTAGTAATTTGTTTGCTCGTCAGTCTCAGGAATCAATGTTTCCATTCAGTGACATCATGCATAGGAAGACTTGCAGGATGGATCTTATGCATACATAAGGCCAGACCCAAGATTGGTAATCAGGAAAAGCAATCATTCCATTAATCTCCTTAGTGTCTCATGGGCCTTAAGCCTTTCTTCTCCCAGCCACTAGTCCCATTATGTGGATGGGGATAATAGACCCAGTGAAGCCGTCACCACAGGGGGTCTCACATGCAGTCCCAGGTGAAGGGGGCGCCGCCTGAGGAAAATACCTCCACCAATGCACAGTTAGCTGTGGAGGGGGTAAATGGTGTGTTTCACTAGGGCCGGGCTCAATTCCGGAGGGACGGCTTGGGCTATTTAGGACACTGAAAAGGAGATGGAGGGGTTTTTGCTAGCTGGAGTTGTGAATGCAGACTATACTGGCGGGAGATACAACATCTGTGGGCCAACCAACAGTTGGGAGACAGTGGGTATCTCTTGGTATGGGGGCAGTGGAACTACCGATCCCGTGTTGGATTCTTGTGGACTGGAGACATTGTATTGTGACCATCTACCCGGAATTGCTGTAAGACCATGGGCGTAAGGAATAAAAAGTTACATTGTTAACCTTCCTAAAGCCCCCGTCTTACATAGCGATATCGCTAGCGATATCGCTGCTGAGTCACGGTTTTGGTGACTCACCAGCGACCTCCCCAGCGATGTCGCTGTGTGTGACACTTTGCAACGATCAGGCCCCTGCTGTGAGGTCGCTGATCGTTGCAAAGTGTCCTGGACCATTTTTTGGTCGTTGGCCTCCCGCTGGCCAGCACACATCGCTGTGTGTGACCAGCGGGACCAACGATCTGGCTGGTAACTATGGTAAACATCGGGTTACTAGGGGCACGCACGCACTTAGTAACCCGCTGTTTACCATGGATACCACTCTGCTACGGTGCGCGGAGGCTCCCGCGCACCGTAGCAGAGTGGTATCCATGGTAAACAGCGGGTTACTAGGGGCACACGCGCACTTAGTAACCCGATGTTTACCATAGTTACCAGCCTGCTCCTGCTTGCAGCAGGCTGGTAACGGGAGCAGGACATCGTGGAACGATTCTTTCCACGATATCGCTGCTCCCCTGATCGCTGGTGAGCCTGCCTGTTTGACAGCTCACCAGCGATGTATTAGCGATGCAGCAACGATCCCTGACAGGTCGTATCGTTGTCGGGATCGCTGCTGCATCGCTTAGTGTGACGGGGCCCTAAGTGATTATTACAACCCACAACCTCAGATCTTCACACACGCCAACACTTTTTTACACAAACCAAACTAGTGCATGTCAATAACTGTCAGCTCCTGTGCTCATCCACTGTGCGGACAAACAAGTAGCTGCACACAGCCAGCCACGTGATCTGATTGTGAACAATTTTTTACATGCCTTGAAGTCACGACGTGTATTCTCTATCCTTTATATTAGTGATCGCAGTAGCTTTGCAGTTTTGCAGTCTTCACAGAATCCACTCTTTGCAGTGTCAGACCCGACAGCTGGCCCCATATTAGTATTGCATGATGTCATTTATAGTATGCACTAGGTGTTGACTCAGGTATGGATTTTGCACCCGGGTGCAGGAGGTTCAAACTACACATCTGCTTGTACGTCGCGTGAAACAAAATAATTGTCTGTTCCTTTGTATCTCTTGCTGACCAGAAGGCATCTATCTGCTTAATGATTTTGTAAAGGTCAAAGTTTAAAGAAAATTACATTTAAATAAGAGCCAAATAGTTCTATCTTACTAATATAAAGACAATGCTGTTCTACAAGTTCCTCGCCAGCCAACCATCCCTCCTAATTAGATTGATTGCTGAGTTATGCAAATACATTTTTTCTGCTATTAGAACAGGATGCAATTAGAAATTTTCTGTTCCTCTTCGTTGGTGTCATTCAATAGTTGTCTATCTTTTTGGCTGCTTGCAGTCCAAGTCTTGTGGGATTTTTATGTAAGACAATAAGATCTCCTGCATATGGCCATGTTAAGACTCAATTTTGAAATGGAGCCAGAATAGGTCTCCAATCCAAGATTTTGTGGCTCTACTGTGTCCCTGAATGGCTTCAATTTCATACAGGGGCGTCCGACTTTTCTATCATATGTAGCATGTACAAATCTCTTTGCAATCACAAGCATGGCTTCTAAAGGAAAATAGCCCCCAACGTAAGTCTAGTATATAGTGGGCACTAATTTCTGTAAATTTCCGACTTTTTTTTACAATATAATATAACCTATGGGCCAGTGAGCTGGGTGTGGATCCATAAATATGTGAACTAGCTTAAGACTAATGCCAGCATCCTGAAGTCATGGCCTAATAATCTGTACCCATAGACGCCTATGTCTTGTTGATGGGGTACATTAAACTTCTTTTTGGGGGGCCTGATAGACATTCCAGGAGAATTTAGCTAGGCAATACAAGAAGAAGGGAAACCATTGATCATTTTGTTGCCAGGTTTAAAATATCTTGCAAAGTCTTATGATTTTATCGTTGTGAAAGAGGAAATAATCAAAGATAAAGATATAAAGAAATGTACCTCTCTGCATCTTCGCCTATGTTCAGTGGTTTTTTTTTGTTTTGTTTTTTTTTTGTAGGAGTTTTCCTCTACAAAATCTTTCTCTAAAACCACTTCTAAAATTCTTAGAAAACCCATGCAATTAATTTCTATGGGAAATCCACTTTACTGTTCATCTGAGGAGTTTCTTGATTTTTTTTTTTTTTTTTTGTCGCCTGAAGATTATTTGCACAACTTTTTTTTTTTTTTTTTAAATCCTCTGCAAACACTCCTCAGAAATGTAGCTTTTCTACTCAGTTTTCACTCAAAAAGACTGAGGGCTACATACCTTAAGAGGTTTTTTAAAAAGCCGCCTTGTGGGCCGGGGGGAAATGCCAATCGTTTCTTTAAAGCAGATCCTGAAACTTCTCCAAATCAAGCACTGTTCAATCAAAAGGTTTAAAATAAAACAAACAACATTTTTTTTTCCAAAACGGCCCCAAGTTTCCTGAACTATTTTAAACTCCGTCCACACATAGCCTTTTGGGCTGTATACATGATAGATAGCTGTTATTCTGATGACTGATTTCGGCCGGCAGCTATATCTCTCAACCTGACTATGAGCGCTCTGAGGGCTCACCAGAGAGAGAGCCGCTATTAGACTTTTCTTCCTAAAGACAAAATTATTGTTGGTCCAAAATCTGACATGGTGACATCTTCCCTGACATCATCTGTCTGAGGAACGTCAGGAGGTCACCATACATGTTAGACTGCTGGCTGAGCCTGCGATATCAGCAAGTTTGGCTGACGTTAAAGGAGTTGTGCGGTACTTTAGATTACCCCCCCATGTATCCCCCCCCCAGGTCCCTAAGACTTTTTGTAAATACCTTTTGCTGTTGATAATGCCTGTGAGCGGTGCTATCGGTGGGCGCTCATAGGCATCACGTGACCCCAGCGCCGACGTCACGACAAGTTCGGCGTGACTCAGCGCTGGGGCCCCCGCGGTGGCTGCTGGGTTGTGGGCGGGGTTACCCCCCACGTCACACCCAGCATCCACTGCGCGCTTTCCCAATAAATGGGGAGAGGCAGAGCACGCGGTGGATGCCGGGTGTGACGCGGGGTGGTAACCCCACCCACAGCCTGGCATCCACCTGGAACGCAGAAGAGGGACCCCCGGCTGCTGCCAGCACTTGTCGTGACATCAGCGGATGTCAGAGCCGGCTGCAGCCGGAGGTCACGTGATGCCTGTGACCGGCCAGTGATGGCGCCACTCGCAGGCATTATCAACAGCAGAAGGTATTTACAAAAAGTCTTAGGGACCTGGGGGGGGATACATGGGGGGGTAATCTAAAGTACCGCACAACCCCTTTAAGCCCCCCCAACACATTAGACTAATGTGGGCCAGACCAACCAATATTGACAGTTTTGGAAGAACTTTTTATATGTAGGGAGAGATGTTGATCGTGCATGTCAGATTTCGGAATACTAATCGCTTTGGTCTTCTGGAGATGGACTGCTACCTGACATGTCTGATTACAGCTCTCTCGTAGAGGACTCCTATGAATGGTAGAACTGTCCGATATGGCTGCCGGCCGAACCATCGTTTGGCCAACAGCCATCTAATGTGTATGGGGGCTTATAGAAGGAGGTCAATTATAAAAGCCAATTGAAATTTCCCAGTTTGCTGCAGATTGCAGGAACCATTGAACTGTCTGAGGTACAGACTTTGCATATTGAAACCTAAGGGGTAAATTCATTAAGACTGGTGTTTTCTGCACCAGTCTTGAACCAGAGCCCACTGTAGTAAGATGAGCTTCTTAATCAATTTGGCATGTTTGTCTGATGCTCATTCACCAGCGTCAAAAAAAGTATTCCAATTGTGGTCTGAAGTACATTTCTGCTATAATTTATGCCATAAAACTGTAGTGACTCTGTTGGCTTTTGATAGACCATGCCCCTTTAGTTAAGCCCCTGCCACTTTTCAAAATTGTGGCTTAGCTTGCATTAAAAAAATACAAAAAACATTGTACAAACTTTGTGTGACTTCAATCATGTGTTGCACAAAAATGTGCAACTTTTTGATACCAGAAAATTGGTAGTGAAAGGTGAAGTAGAGGAGGGTTAGCAGATTATGTGACTGCTATTTAAGAAAAAAACAAAGATGCAAACATCAGGCGATATAAACTTTTCCACTTAATCTAATAGTGAAAAATAGATACATATAGTCCTTTTTTTTTATTATTCAAATGGATGCGTCCATGACCCCACAGAAGCATGACGTAAAACTAGCCTAAATCCTGTAGTGCAGCCAGCAGTTTGATAAAACCTGTGAAGCGTAGGCTTTTTGATCTATAAAGGCTGGGTGCCCACGTAGCGTTTTTCAAGCGTTTATGCTGTGGAATTTCCGCAGCGTAAACGCTTGATAAACGCTAGGTAATCCGCTCCCCATGGTCCCCAAGGGGATTCCACAAGTTCTATGCCCATGCTGTGGATTTTTCGCAGCGTTTATGCTGCGTTCAAAAATCCGCAGCATGTTCATTAATTTTGCGTTTCCGCAAGCGGAATTGCCTTTTTCACTGCATTAAAAAACACAAGGCAATTCCGCATGTGGAAATCGCGCGATAAACGCGTGCGAAATTCCGCATGCGTTTTTACTTGCAGAAATGAAGCAGAAATTTTCTGCTTCATTTCTGCATCGTGGGCACATAGCCTAAAACTTGATATTATTGAACCAGTTTAAGGATCTTCTTCACGGGTGTACTAACATTCAACTCTGTTGATCTGAGATGTGATTATCAAACTGCATCAAGAACGGCTCTGAACACCATTGAAAATGTTGGATTTGAAATGGGGCTATCATCAAACTGAATTGACCTTAGCTTCTATGCTTGCAGTGTTAGTGAGCTATAAAGGTCTTTTTAGGTACAAGCAACTGATTTTTGGGATATCCTGAGCACATTAGCCCTATCTACATGCAATCCTTCTAGTACTACTGAGCACTCCCAATATGTAATGGCTGCAAAAGATTATTATTATTATTGTTATTATATGTTTGAATTGAGGTCATCATCGTTGGAGCAGAAAGTGGAGACAAGTAGCGAACCGAGGAAGCCCCCGAAATAGAGCAATGGGGGATTATTACGCTATGCTTATATAACGCTGTCATATTTCGCAGCACTTTACAGACACTATCATCGCCATCACCATTGGGGCTCACAATCCCCTATCAGTATGGTGGGTAAAACCAACGCAAACACAAGGAGAACATCCAAGCTCCTTGCAGATGTTTTCCTTGGTGGGATTTGAACCCAGGACCCCAGCGCTGCAAAACAGTGTAAAGCACTGAGCTACTGTGCGCTGGTTGATACAATGAATACAGTTTCTCTTGTTATTCTAGACCAGTCTGACCATTATTCTTGAGCTGCATTCACATGAAAAAAGAATTCTTAAAAAATGCTTGTTTTATGATAATCTTCCCATGTAGACAGGCTGCTGATCGCCCAATGAATGAGTAAAACTCTCGTTCATCGAGTGGAGTGATCTTTTGCGCAGTACAAATGATCATTGAGATGCATCGGCCTGTGTAAGCCGGACTCGCAGTGTCAAGGACCATGGCTGCCTGTGTGCACGGATTGTCCTTCTACAGATTACTCCGCGAACATCATGTAGTTACACAGGTTGAAAAAAGACCTAGGTCCATCAAGTTCAACCTGCCTCCACCAGTTATAAATCCTTTGTCACTAAATTATCTAGAACTCTCACATCCCTGTTACTTTGGTCTGGTAATGGTTTACCAATCGGCAGTTGCATCATGCTGTTGGTTGATCCGTGTAAACCAGGGGTGCACAATACTGAACCAATGCGTGGGACGCACTAAAAATTAAAGGGGTATTGTCTTCTCTGATATTTATGGCATATCGAAAGTATATACCAAAATTGTCTGATAGGAACAAATCAGAGCTGTGGAGTCGGAGCCCATTTTGGTGGAGTCGGTATAAAATAGACCAACTCCGACTCCTAAAATATATAATAAATTGGGTACAGTAGTTCAATGTAGTTTGTGGGGAATATTTTTCATAAGAATTTGGGAAAGTTATGAAATGTCCTATAAATGTCTGTCCTATTCCTGATCTAAGGGTCTAGACTTTTAGCTGAGATGAATCTGTGCTACAGTAAATTTATCACTTAAACATGAGTCATGTATGAGGGAGTCGTGGAAATGGAGGAATCGGTTGGAGGTTCCTACCTCCTGGAAGATTAATCCGGTGTTTCATGTTTCCTTATTGAAAAAAGCTGATGTTTCTGATAGGGACGCCACTGTCTCTGTTCCTCCGGTGGAGGAAGAGGGTGAATATGAAATTTCTCGCATTCTTAATTCTGGATGGCATAGAGGGAGATTGCAGTATCTCGTTGCTTGGAAAGGTTACGGTCCCGAGGATAACTCCTGGGTAAGGGCGGATGATGTCTCTGCTCCTAGACTTGTCGGAGCGTTTCACAGGAGGTTTCCTGATAGACCTGGGCCTGGAGGATCCGGAGGATCCTCATAGAAGAGGGGGTACTGTTAGAACCCTCCTGTTAGTTTTTTTCTATTTTGCTGGTCACATGATTTTTTCCTATTTAATCCAGCTCCGCCCTCCTGGCCTTGCTGGACTTCAGTGTTACATTTACTCTTAAGCTAGCCAGGTGCCTTGTACCTTCTCTGTTGTTTGCTTGGTCTTTTGACCACTAGTACTTCTGTTTGTTTGTTTGTCTTTGCTCTGCTACAATTTCTGCTAGGAGGTGTCCAACTATATCCCAGTCCTTTAGTTCTTGTAGGGACCCCTCCCTTATATCTATAGGTCTGCTTTCAGACTAGCCAAGGACTTAGGCAGGTCTGTTCACAAGGAACAGGTCCCCCGCTACATCGTAGGGAATCAGCTTAGTCCTATTGTAGGGACAGTTTTCCTATCTTTCCTTAGTGTTTGTAGCAGTTCATAACATTGTCATGCTGAAAGACCCAGCCACGTTTCATCTTCAATGCCCTTGCTGATGGAAGGAGGTTTGCACTCAAAATCTCATGATACATGGCCCCATTCATTCTTTCATGTACACAGATCAGTTGTCCTGGTCCATTGGCAGAGAAACGGCCCCAAAGCATGATGTTGCCATCCCTATGCTTCACAGTAGGTATGGTGTTCTTTGGATGAAACTCAGCATTCTTTCCCCTCCCAAACACGCAGAGTTGTGTTTCTACCAAACAGTTCTACTTTGGTTTCATCTGACCATATGACATTCTCCCAATACTCTTCTGGATCATCCAAATGCTCTCTGGCAAACTTCAGACGGGCTCGTACATGTAATGGCTTAAGCAGGGGGAAACGTCTGGCACT
Source organism: Phyllobates terribilis (assembly GCF_046119375.1). Lineage (NCBI taxonomy): Eukaryota > Metazoa > Chordata > Amphibia > Anura > Dendrobatidae > Phyllobates > Phyllobates terribilis. The sequence continues at coordinate 641,415,845 of NW_027362764.1, forward strand.
GCAGGATCTGAGTCCCTGGCGACATAGTGTGTTACTGATGGTAGCCTGTGTAACTTTAGTTCCAGCTCTCTGCAGGTCATTCACTAGGTCCCCCCATGTGGTTCTGGGATTTTTGCTCACCGTTCTTGAGATCATTTTGACCCCACGGGGTGAGATCTTGTGTGGAGCCTTGATCGAGGGAGATTATCAGTGGTCTTGTATGTCTTCCATTTTCTAATTATTGCTCCCACAGTTGATTTCTTCACACCAAGCTGCTTGCCTATTGCAGATTCAGTCTTCCCAGCCTGTTGCAGGGCTACAATTTTGTTTCTGGTGTCCTTCGACAGCTCTTTGGACTTCACCATAGTGGAGTTTGGAGTGTGACTGTTTGAGGTTGCGGACAGGTCTTTTATACTGATAACAAGTTCAAACAGATGCCAGTACTACAGGTAATGAGTGGAGGACAGAGAAGTCTCTTTAAAGAACAAGTTACAGGTCTGTGAGAGACACAAATCTTGCTTGTTTATAATTGACCAAATACTTATTTTCCACCAAAATTTAAAAAAAAATTATTTCCAAATCAGACAATGTGATTTTCAGGATTTGTTTTCTCATTTTGTCTCTCATAGTTGAGGTCTACCTATGATGTCAATTACAGGCCTCTCTAATCATTTTAAGTGGGAGAACTTGCACAATTGGTGGCTGACTAAATACTTTTTTTTGAGATTGCTTCTGCTCCTAACTCCACATAAAAAAAATAGTCAAATACTCTAAGTTTCCAACTGATCTTAATTGCAAAAGCTCCTATAATGCACACAGTGCTGTTTTTCTCACGTTATTTTGAACATTTCCTAGTGAAACCAGCAGAAAGCTTATTCGAATAGTATTTCAAGCATTTTTTTATGTGTATTTACAATAAATACACTTCTAAAGCCTTGTAAAAAAACTTTATGAATAGGCCCTAAAAAGGATGAAGTTAAGATTGCACATGGATCTCTACAATAGGTCATGGGTTTTGTGCTTACTGCCTAATACTTCACAATTCCTATAAACTACAGTGGAGCGAGTCTCAGACACGGAGACCACCTGTCTAATTCACATACTACTTTCTGGAGAGGCGAGCGGATGATGAAACCCCATTTTGCTGATGTATGAGGTATCCAGAGATGTCTACACTGTGCACCATTAGTACTTGCCAGTCCCTGCTCCTCAGCTGCTGCCACTACTCGTGTATGTGTGTGTCCGCTCACATATGCTTAATGGTTGGGGGCCGCACAGAATGCCATTGCAGGCCGCAGGTTGTGCACCCTTGGTGTAAATAGACCCTTACTAACATACAGTACATTTGGTAGGTGTGCAAAAAGTAGGGGACATAGCCTTATTAAAAAAAAAAAATAAATACATCAACAGGATTTTTTTTTAATATGATAACTTTGAAACAAGTATGATTGACAGCATTAAGAGCTTTAAAAGCAGCAGCAGAAACACCATTCCTGTTTTATTACGGGAACATGGTCCTTAGAGTATTCTCACATTGCGTTTAGGCATTAGTAGACTGTGTCTGGTTGTCCACCTTTAGTAGGCGTATACGCCCTAAAACGATGAGCGGTAGAGTGCACGTTCGCTCTGTCGGCACCATTATAGTGTATGGTCCCATCGTCGGCGCATACGTCCAAATCCTGTTTTGTGGGGGATTCGACAGGGCCACTGAACGGGTGCCTGAACGCAATGTGAAAGCCATCTTAAAGAAGTGTACTCCTCAAAGTTTTTATCCTCTTAATATATTGCAATCATCATATTATATAGCACTGTGTACTTACAATTGCTCATTTTGCCTTTCTACCCAGTAAATTATTCTCTTTGCTCTAGGTACAAACAGGAAGTCTCTTTTCCCTGCATTTATCATTCCCCTTTTCAACTCCGGACCCAGCTGCTCTGTTTCTCTCCCCTGTCAGTTACTTTTGCAGTGACTTATGACTCATACAGGGAAAATGGACCTCCTTCTTCTACACAGAGCTTAGAAGGATTCAGCTAGACAGTTTTTAATCACGTGATATCATAGATCTAATGGAAAAGAGAAGAATTATCTTGGTAGAAAGGCAAAATGAGCCATTGTAAGTACACAGTGCTGTATAATATGACGATTGCAATATATTAAGAGGAAAGAAATTTTGATGGGAGGAGGAGTGCTTCTTTAACCTTGTGTCAATGAGGATGTTGTCTGCTCTGCCGGTCAGCTATGACTCAACATGCAAAGTGTTTCATTCATGTGGCCATTTGTACAGCTGGGTTTCAATATTTTGCTGGGTTACTAAGCAGTTGCTAAAATAAAACTCAAAATGGCTTGTGTTAAGGAAGTGTGCACCGATCTGAATGAAGAATACCCATGTTGTGTAGAGATAATATTTAGGTTAATGATTCATTTCTTTTTTTCACGCTGCTCTAGTTTTTAAAGATCATGTACTAAATGGAAATATTAGTACGGGTTAAATATTTTAAGTTTGCTTCCCATTTCAATTAAAGATATTTTTTTATTATCTTGAAAAATATACCCTAGGGTAGGAAATATTATAAAATAAAGAGCCAATACTTACCCTCTGAATTCCAGGCGGCCTCTGTACTGCCGTTCTCGCTGGCATACGGACCTCAGTGCATCACTCCTGGTACCGTCACTGATCAGAATGGCATGGGATGTAAATGGTAATTAAGGCCTATTTATTTTATAATACTCCCTACCCTAAGACAAATTTTGTAAAGTCATGGAAACACTTGACCTTCCTAACAATTGCGCGGTGCACGACCATGAGTGGTATGAACCTCCCTTTGCAAGAGACATTACTCATTATAACATGGGTAGGTGACTCTTATAGATATAGGATAGAAAATTCTGCATTTAAAAAATAAAAATAAAAAAAATTATTCTCTGTACTTGACAGTCAAGGCCATGTGAAAGTCTATGGAGTCTCATGAGCAAAATAGAGTGGGGCTTTGTTGCTTTTGAAAGGAGGAAAAAGGAATATAGTTAAAAAATCAGGCTAAAATTATCTTCATATAGTGCCCCAAAAATACCTCCACATAATGCTATATACTACACCGCATAGACCGTGACACACAGATGTGTGAATGGAGTATTGAGTCTCGAGCATGATGCACACACTGGCCGCAGGTTTCTCAACCCAAACTTGACAGCCTCGTACTGTAGATGTCAATGAGGCTGTTGAGTTCAGGTCTGGAGACCCTCGGCTGGCCTGTGTATCATGGAAGGTGACACTGATGTGTGAATGCAATTAAATACTTAGTGATCCTAATTCTGGACTTCTATTTGTCTATGTGGGTCTTAGATGTGTTACTAGGTGGTTTTATGGTGGAGAACGTCCTTCCTTTATTCTATGACCACCAGAAGGTCTCTGCATGTGGATGTAAATATGTAAAATATTTTCGATCAGATGGCAACGTCTCATACTAGGTGTACATAGTAAGCCTATTTTGCCAAAGTGTGCAATGAAGAACTTTCTTTTTACCATGTTACTCATAAACAGGTGTCCACAGCTCTTTTAGGTATCATTGCCTAGTGGTTTGTTCCACATCATTCGTGTAATGCATGGACAATACATACTAGATCTTGCAAAGTGGTATCCACTCTTAAAGCAGCTGCCTGCTCTAATAAAGGGTGCCAAGCTAGCAACCTTTCTATTTTAACCCTTGGTGCTGTAATAGGACTTAAAAAAAAAAGTAGTTGTCTAACCAGATAGGCAACCCGTTTAACCTGTCAGCGACCCTTCTACTTTTACATATCTAAATAAGAAACTGAAACAGATTCTTATCCACCTTTGATTTTCTGAGTCCAGAGCTAATGAGTAACCTGCTAAATGCTATGCAGGAGGAAAGCTTCAGCCTGTACTTTAACCAAGAAGAAAGCTGAAATTGGAGGATAGTGGAAGTAAATACATTAGGTTTACTTATTTCCAAAGTTCATACCGTACAAAGGCAATTCAGATGTATAAACATAAGCCTAAGGAAGGGTGTACAGCTCTGGAGAACTCGTGCAGGGATCCACCTTCCAGAGACCATATAGCATTACTCATTTTTCCTATGTGGCTCCTTCACCTCTATGTGGGCCCCTAATGTCTAGCGAATAGCCACGAAATACGGATTTCCAAATAAATAACATTGGCCGCCTACCCATCCCTGTCACATCACAGGTTGACACTTACAGATATATTCTGGCACTCAGAGGCTCATTACAGATAAATGTGTGAGATGAACAAGAGATGTTCTTTAGATGAGAAATTGACAATTTTGTCTTCTACAGGTATTGTCCACTTTCAGGGAAATCTTTCGCTTCCTGAGTTCCTTACAATTTTTCCTGTAATTTGTATTTAGTTCAGTGGAATTTGACATCAGCTCGGAAACATGACTTTTGTAGTGTGCTGAAAACGCAATGTACCATTTCTGGAGTCAGAACAACGTGAAATGAAGCCAAATATTTCTCGCATGTAACAGAATGCCAAAAAAAATGCATTCCACAAACCTTCCACGCTGGGTAAACGTGAAGGACTCATGCTGTATTCCCAGATATGGTGTAATGCTTTCCGGTGTTTTTCATGATTATCTGACATTTTGAGACTCATTTTATTGTATTTGTTTGCTGATCACTGTTAAAACTACAATTCAGCAGCTATGTCTGCTTTAAACTATTGCATACCTATTGTGTTTACTATTGTATTGGAATATTAAACATGTCATTTTGTAACATACTTCGAAATTGAGGATAGGTGATGATTGCTATATATTTTTTTTGTGTAGATTATTCCATTTTCATACCCAGTTTAGAGACAGCCTATTAATGTATTAAATTAAGCATTATTTTTCTGTTGAAAGCTCTGCTGCTCCTGCGCAGCCTCTTCGCTCCTCACCGGCCGTCTTTATTTACTGGACTGCAGCGGTAACCTCCAGTCTGCAAAATGTGAAGCCTGGAACCAATCAATGGTTTTGTAGATTGCACAAGGTGCGGAGGTAGACGGCACAAGACCACTGAGGCCAGTGATTGGCTGCAGCATTCACATATTCTAAATAAGATGTTACCTCAGCAGTCCTAAAAACAAAAACTTGTGAATATCAGCAGAGAGATTGCACTGGGGTGGATGGGGCATTAACAGAAAAATGACATTGGTTCGGTATTTCATCCAGCTTCACTACAGAAGTACATGTGCTTTCAGTTGGAAGAGGGAAGTAAGTCTTTGCCAGACCCCTCTAAAGGCACTAATCTACAGATGAAACAAAGGATTGGGCATGTTCAACTCCAAGGTCTCCATATGCAGTTGACTAAAGTTGGCCAAAGCCGCTGATATCTGTGGGATCAGCTGACATTCTAATGTGTACGGGGGCTTCCCAACTCTCTCCAAATAGATGATGTCAGGAGAAAGGGGGATCCAGCTGTTGGCATTTCAACGGATGATCCTTTTGTTCAGCAGAGAGATAAGTAGCTGTCAGAAACCTGCTGACCACCGCTTTCTAGTAGAGAACTCGTGAATGCCCTGTCAAGTCAAGAATTGTTGTGTTATGGATGAGTGGTGGAATATAGACTCATTCGGCAGACAGCCAGGTAATGGGGGTCTTATAATGTGTGGTCCATCTTCCCCCTGAAATATGCATTTAGGGGAAGACAGCCAGGACATAGGACATCCCATACACATTAATTGGCCATCCCACTGAAATCGGCAAGTTCGGCTGAAGTACTGCATATGGGCACCTTCTAGGTTGGGCATTGTGGTCTCTAACTTATTTAGGGTTTCCTGGCTTGAAGAGGATTTGTATCCAATGCTTTAAGACATTACCTCAATTTCAACCATTTTTGATCAGCATATTCAAGCATATTTTTACATTATGATGCACAACAAGAAATAGAGGAACATTGCTCCTTTTTTTTATAATGTCATTTATTACTGTTGCTTGGAGACTTTCCGAATCACATAATTAAATTTCTTCCTTGTTAATGTGCAGCATGTGATCCCTCCTTTACAAAAATGTACATGTGGCGTGTGATTTTCATATCTCTTTATAGTAAAAAAAAAAAAAAAAATTGGCTCATTGGTATGAGACACTAAGTGTATAATATTCCTTCATTTTTAGGGAAATTAAAATAGCCTTTTGTTTTCAGTGTGCCAGCTATGTTATGCTTTGTTGTCTAAATGGCATCGGACATCATTCAAAGACAGGCATTAATTTATTGGAAAACAAAGGCCCTTTTTAAAACAAATTGTGTTGTATCGTTGCCAAGAATTCGCAAATTATTCAACATTAATCTGAGAACAGAGACATGCTTGTAAATTTAGCCAATGTGATTTTACTTTTGGAAAAGGAAATTTTATATTTTGACATGATTATTTTCTTTTTTTTTGTGTTGAATCATTTCTTGCAAACAATGGGTAATTAAGATACATTCTCTTTAAATATATAAAGTCTCCTAACTATAGTAAGCTGTCATATTTTTTTTTTCTTTTTTTGCACCAAATCTTTTTTTAGAGGGAACCTAATGGCTTCCCCAGATCTTCTAAACCACAACCATCTATTTATTACTACAATTATACCATTCCTAAGGAGGCCATTTTATTCTCTTATTGATTACTGCATATGTGAAAAATCATTTCTGGACATGCGCAGGGCAGTGATGGAGCCGGGTTGCGTGCTCATGGCTTACTGCACATTGTCAGGAAGGAAGAGATTTGCAACAAGCTGGGAGTGACACCACTTTTGCAAATCATGTTACTCGCTCCCATTAGCAAATCGCCACTGCAGGTATAACAATGATTTCTGGCATATGCAGTGATCAATAAGACAATAAAATGGCCTAGTTAGAAAGGGTATAATGGTAGTAATAAATATATGGTGGTGGCTTGGGAAAGACGTCAGGTTCCTTTTAACTTGTGCCTATAATGAAATCTATTTGTTACTTTTTTGTATGTTCGATATTGTGGGCATGGTTTTGTAATTGTTGTTGTTGTTTTGTTCTGTTTTTTTCTTATGCCCAAATTTTTATTCATCTGTTAGTGTTGTGTGCAACTTTTTTGCTTTAAAAGGGTGCAAAAAAAAAAAGTAAAGGCTGAAAAGCATTTTCTATTCTGCGCAAAATTCAACTAATTTGCGCCATTTTTAAGTATTTAAAACTGCAGCGATTACCACAAGATAAAAAAAAAAAAAGTAATTAAAAAAAAAGCACACATAATTGGGGTCCTGTGTGTTTGGATGGCTACATTTACATAATTGTTCACCAGACATTCCTTGGTTTAGTAGTTGTTCAAACATCAACCTGCTTATGTTTATTGTGCATGACATCTACAAAAGCCATGACCTAATGTCATGACCTGCAATAGCCATCAGTTATGTGTGGACATTAAAATACTTACCTGTCTTTGTATAAAGTGTCTGAGGACGGTAGCCGTGGTTGAGCTGCTGCTCTATGTCGCTCTGGCACTTTACAGGAAAATCGTGTCCTAGTCCCAGTGTGCTGTCAGGTGTGGGGTGCATCACACTCACTTGTAGGCCACAGGCCTCCGTTGTTTCCAGGCCTCCGTCTTCAGGAGACCACTCAGGGGACACCCAGTTCATTTCAACAAACAAGAGTTTACTGTACAGTTCTAGTTCATCAGATTGTAACACGCAGTATTGGGCACAACACTTCTTATTTCTTTTTTCCTTAATACAGTACGTTTTCAGCATTACCAATTATTTTGCGGAAACGCTGCGTTTTCGCCGCCATTGACTTGCATTGGACCGCATGACATCCGCATCACTGGATCTGTACATGCGGATTCCATGCGGTTCAATGTGCGGATGGTACCCGAGTCTGGAGAAGAGGAGACTCCCCTCTGGACCCGGGTACCATAGAACCTGTAAAAACAGAATAAAATTAAAAATAAATATTATACTTACCTTCTGATGGCCCCCGGTGTCCTTGTCTTGGCTTGCCGGCAGCTCTCGATAGACTAAAAGGACCTGCGGTGACGTCATTTAGTCATGTGATGGGTCACGCGACCGCTGACGTCGGCAGGTCCTTTAATCTACCGCGAGCTGCCGGCAAGCCGAGACAAGGACACCGGGGGCCATCAGAAGGCAAGTATAATATTTATTTTTTACCATTCTTTCGGTCACACTATATAAATCCATGCTGGTTGCATGGATTTATATAGTGTGACCAAGCTGTCAAGCACTTTCCAAGTGATGCTAAAATCGCTTGGAAAGCGCTTGACAACCCGCATGCGGAAATGCATGTGAAGAACGCTTCACTTCCGCATGTCCCTGGCAGGAAAAACGCATGTACAATCCGCATGCGTTTTTTCTGCCAGGGAGATGCAGAAACGCTCAGGAAAAATCCGGAGCATTTCTGCATCGTGGGCACATAGCCTTAGGCTCAGAATGAGGCTCTCAAGGAGTTGCGCTAAGTGAGGCACTAACTGTCCACTATGTGATCCGGAATCAGAACTACGGTCGTAATAATGGCATTTTCTACTCAAACTGGGTGATCTATGGTAGAGATTGTTCCACAGAACATTGATAGAAAATTAAAGGACTCCAAAATTGCAGATAAGACATGGGGCAGGGCTGTGGAGTCGGTATAAAATGAACAGACTCCTAAAATATATAATAAATTGGTACAGTAGTACAATGCAGGATGTGCTGTAAATGTTTTCATAAGAATTTGGGAAAGTTGTGAAATGTCCTATAAATGTCTGTTCTGTTCCTGATTTAAGAATCTCGGCTTTTACTGGAGATGAATCTGTGCTGCACATTATGTACATGCTCAGTAGTGGGGAGTCAGGGAAATTGAGGCGTTGGTAAGCCAAACCTCCAACTCCACAGCCCTGCATGGGGAGGATTTCATCAAGAACGGCCATTCTTTTGCCTGTCTTGATTAGGGGGCGTGTTGGAGCTGAGGCTCCTGATTCATTAAGAGCCATATCTCTTAGTGAATCAGGCGAGGCACGTAGTGGTGTGTTCCGCTATCTGTGCCTTTCTCCGGATTCTGCTGGAGCAAGATTTGTGGCGTAGCAAACGCCGCAACTCGTCATGAATTTGACAAGCGACAGTTGCCACTCCTGTCCCATGATGGCTCAGTGGTTAGTACTGTTGCTTTGCTGCACTGGTGTCCTGGATTCAAATTCCACCAAGGAAAACATCTGCAAGGAGTTTGTATGTTCTCCCCGTGTTTGCATGGGGGTTTCCTCCAGTTTCTCTGGTTCCTCTCACACTCCAAAGGCATACTGATAAGAAGATGGCAAAAGAGTTTTCAAGTTGCCCTTTCCTCAGTTCGAAATATAATTAAGAAATGGCAATGAGAACTGCTCGTAGGATTGCTAGAGAGGCAAATCAGAACCCCCACTTGACTGCAAAAGACTTTCAGAAAGATTTATCAGACTCTGTAGTTGTGGTACATTGTTCTACTGTTCAGAGACACCTGCACAAATATGGCCTTCATGGAAGGGTCATCAGAAGAAAACCTCTCCTGCATCCTCACCATAAAATTCATCAGCAGATGTATGCAATAGAACATCTAAAGAAGCCTGATATATTTTGGCAACAAGTCCTGTGGACCGATGAGGTTAAAATAGAACTCTTTGGCCACAATGATCAAAGGTATGTGTGGAGAAAAAAGGGCACAGAATTTGAGGAAAAGAACATCTCACCAACCATTAAGCATGGGGGTGGATCAGTCATGCTTTAAAGTTGTGTTGCAGCCAATGGCATGGGGAACATTTCACGGGTAGAGGGAAGAATGGATTCAATGAAATTTCCCTCTGTAAAAAAGCTGACGTTTAAAAGAGGATGGCTTCTACAAATGGATAATGATCCTAAACACATGTCAAAATCCACAATAGACTACCTCAAAAGGCGCAACCTGAAGGTTTTACAATGGCCCTCACCATCCCCTGATCTGATCATCATTGAAAATCTGTGGCTAGACCTCAAAATAGCAGTGCATGCAAGACGACCCATGAATCTCACAGAACTGGAAGAATTTTCCAAGGAAGAATGGATGAAAATCCCTCAGACTAGAATTGAAAGACTCTTGGCTGGCTACAAAAAGTGTTTACAAGCTGTGATACTTTCAAAAGGGGGTGTTACTAGGTACTAACCATGCAGGATGCCTAAACTTTTTGCTTCAGCCAATTTTCCTTTTTTATAATTGTTAACATGTAAAAAATTATATATATATATATATATATATATATATATATATATATATATATATATATATATATATATATATACAGTACAGACCAAAAGTTTGGACACACCTTCTCATTTAAAGATTTTTCTGTATTTTCATGACTTTAAAAATTGTACATTCACACTGAAGGCATCAAAACTATGAATTAACACATGTGGAATTATATACTTAACAAAAAAGTGTGAAATACTGAAAATATGTCTTATATTCTAGGTTCTTCAAAGTAGCCACCTTTTGCTTTGATGACTGCTTTGCACATTCTTGGCATTCTCTTGATGAGCTTCAAGAGGTAGTCACCGGAAATGGTTTTCAGTTCACAGGTGTGCCCTGTCAGGTTTAATAAGTGGGATTTCTTGCCTTATAAATGGGGTTGGGACCATCAGTTGTGTTGTGCAGAAGTCTGGTGGATACACAGCTGATAGTCCTACTGAATAGACTGTTAGCTGCTTTTTTCTTGCCATAATACAAATTCTAAGTAAAGAAAAACGAGTGGCCATCATTACTTTAAGAAATGAAGGTCTGTTAGTCCGAAAAATTGGGCAAACTTTGAAAGTGTCCCCAAGTGCAGTTGCAAAAACCATCAAGCGCTACAAAGAAACTGGCTCACATGAGGACCGCCCCAGGAAAGGAAGACCAAGAGTCACCTCTACTTCTTAGGATAAGTTTATCCGAGTCACCAGCCTCAGAAATCGCAGGTTAACAGCAGCTCAGATTAGAGACCAGGTCAATGCCACACAGAGTTCTAGCAGCAGACACATCTCTACAACAGCTGTTAAGAGGAGACTTTGTGCAGCAGGCCTTCATGGTAAAATAGCTGCTAGGAAACTACTGCTAAGGACAGGCAACAAGCAGAAGAGACTTGTTTGGGCTAAAGAACACAAGGAATGGACATTAGACCAGTGGAAATCTGTGCTTTGGTCTGATTCCAAATTTGAGATCTTTGGTTCCAACCACTGTATCTTTGTGCGACGCAGAAAAGGTGAACAGATGGACTCTACATGCCTGGTTCCCACCGTGAAGCATGGAGGAGGAGGTGTGATGGTGTGGGGGTGCTTTGCTGGTGACACTGTTGGGGATTTATTCAAAACTGAAGGCATACTGAACCAGCATGCCTACCACAACATCTTGCAGCGGCATGCTATTCCATCCGGTTTGCGTTTAGTTGGACCATCATTTATTTTTCAACAGGACAATGACCCCAGACACACCTCCAGGCTGTGTAAGGGCTATTTGACCAAGAAGGAGAGTGATGGGGATGCTACGCTAGATGACCTGGCCTCCACAGTCACCAGACCTGAACCCAATCGAGATGGTTTGGGGTGAGCTGGACCGCAGAGTGAAGGCAAAAGGGCCAACAAGTGCTAAGCATCTCTGGGAACTCCTTCAAGATTGTTGGAAGACCATTTCTGGTGACTACCTCTTGAAGCTCATCAAGAGAATGCCAAGAGTGTGCAAAGCAGTCATCAAAGCAAAAGGTGGCTACTTTGAAGAACCTAGAATATAAGACATATTTTCAGTTGTTTCACACTTTTTTGTTAAGTATATAATTCCACATGTGTTAATTCATAGTTTTGATGCCTTCAGTGTGAATGTACAATTTTCATAGTCATGAAAATACAGAAAAATCTTTAAATGAGAAGGTGTGTCCAAACTTTTGGTCTGTACTGTACATACATACAGCCATACATACATACAGCCATACATGCATACATACATACAGCTCTGGCAAAAATCAAGAGACCACTGCAAAATTTTCAGTTTCTCTGATTTTTCTCTTTATAAGTATATTTTTGAGTAAAATGTACATTGTTGTTTTATTCTATGAAGTACTGGCAACATGTCTCCGAAATTCAAAGCTAAAGATGTTGTATTTATTTGCAGCAAATGATAAAGCGTCAAAATACTAAAAAAGAAACAGTGCTTTCAGACCTCAAATTACTCCTGTTTTAACTCCGGAAGAGTTCAGAGATCAATATTTGGTAGACTAACCATTTTTCATCATAGCTTTCATGCGTCTTTGCATGCTTTCCACCAGTCTTTCCATGCTTTCTAATAGAAAACTTTTCAGTGGTCTCTTAATTTTTGCCAGAGAGATATATAACACATCCTAGATCTGAATGAATGAAATATTCTCACTGAATACTTTGTTCTGTACAAAGTTGAATGTGCTGACAACAAAATCACACAAAAATCATCAATGGAAATCAAATTTATTAACCAATGGAGGCCTGGATTTGGAGTCACCCCCAAAATTAAAGTGGAAAAACACACTACAGACTGATGTAATGTCCTTAAAACAAGTCAAAATGAGACTCAGTATTGTGTGTGGCCTCCACGTGCCTGTATGACCTCCCTACAATGCCTGGGCATGCTCCTGATGAGGTTGCGGATGGTCTCCTGTGGGATCTCCTCCCAGACCTGGACTAAAGCATCCGCCAACTCCTGGATAGTCTGTGGTGCTACATGACGATGGTGGATGGAGCGAGACATGATGTCCCAGATGTCCACAGATGGGGGTTGTGCTCACAGCCCAACACCGTGCAGGACGCTTGGCATTTACCACAGAACACCAGGATTGGCAAAGTCGCCACTGGTGCCCTGTGCGCTTCACAGATGAAAGCAGGTTCACACTGAGCACATGTGACAGAATCTGGAGACGCCGTGGAGAGCGATCTGCTGCCTGCAACATCCTTCAGCACGACCGGTTTGGCAGTGGGTCAGTAATGGTGTGGGGTGGCATTTCTTTGGAAGGCCGCACAGCCCTCCATGTGCTCGCCAGAGGTAGCCTGACTGCCATTAGGTACTGAGATGAGATCCTCCGACCCCTTGTGAGACCATATGCTGGTGCGGTTGGCCCTGGGTTCCTCCTAATGCAGGACAATGCCAGACCTAATGTGGCTGGAGTGTGTCAGCAGTTCCTGCAAGATGAATGCATTGAAGCTATAGACTGGCCCGCCGTTCCCCAGACCTGAATCCGATTGAGCACATCTGGGATATCATGTCTCGCTCCATTCACCAACGTCACGTTGCACCACAGACTGTCAAGGAGTTGGCGGATGCTTTAGTCCAGGTCTGGGAGGAGATCCCACAGGAGACCATCCGCAACCTCATCAGGAGCATGCCCAGGCGTCGTAGGGAGGTCATACAGGCACGTGGAGGCCACACACAATACGGAGTCTCATTTTGACTTGTTCTAAGGACATTACATCAAAGTTGGATCAGCCTGTAGTGTGTTTTTCCACTTTAATTTTGGGGGTGACTCAAAATCCAGGCCTCCATTGGTTAATAAATTTGATTTCCATTGATTATTTTTGTGTGATTTTGTTGTCAGCACATTCAACTTTATACAGAACAAAGTATTCAATGAGAATATTTCATTCATTCAGATCTAGGATGTGTTATTTGAGTGTTCCCTTTATTTTTTTTTATATGTGTGTGTGTGTGGATAGATAGATAGATAGTGTAACGGGTCTGGGAGGTGGAACCTCTGAGCAACTATACAAAGGGGCAGTCCTTGTAAGGAAGCGGGTGGCTCCCAGGGAAGGCGGGCAGGTAGTCACGGCAAGTGACAGGGACAGTCTCTGGGTAGAAGGGGCAGGAAGTCACGGCAAGTGACGGGGACAGTCTCTTGACAGGCGGATGGTCACGGCAAGTGACAGCAGGGTAAGAGTCTCTAGACGGGCAGGTGGTCACGGCAAGTGACAGCAGGGAAGAGTCTCTAGATAGGCTAGCAGGTGAGCTCTCCCAGGTGAGCGAGTAAGAGTCTCTGGACAGGCAGGTGGTCACAGCGAGTGACAGCTAAGCCTCCAGGTAGGCTAGCAGGTAGGTAGCAGGTAAGCGCTCCCAGGTGAGCGAGTAAGAGTCTCTGGACAGGCAGGCAGGTATCTGGCAGGTACTTCCTGGTCCGCAGGCGGACTGATCCATAGACAGACTGGCAGGTGCTGGTAGGCAGACTGTCGGACCACAGGATAGCAAGCAGGTAAGCAGATATCAGGCAGGTATCAAGCAGGAATCTGGCAGGTGACTGGCAGGTAACTGGTAACGGGACCTGAGGGCTGAAGTAGAGTTGAAAGGCTTTGCAACAACATTGCTCGGGCACCTCCATTTTGGAGGAGGTGCCTTATATATGGTGAGGTCCTCTGGCCATTGGCCGGGGACTCCTTAGGATGGCGCGCGCGGCCCCTTTAAGAGAGGGGGAGCGCGCGCACCCTAAGCACAGAGGCCGGGAAGCAGCGCGCGCTGCCAGCAGAGCGGGAGGAAGACGCCGGGCACGGAGCAGAGAGGTGAGGGGAACGGCGTCCCTGCCTAGCAGGAGGCAGGGACGCCGACGCTACAGTACCGCCCCCCCTTTTTTAGGCCAGACAGAAATTTACCAAGGATGAGCGGGGCATGGATGTTCTCCCGGGGCTCCCATGTTCTCTCCTGAGGACCAAACCCCTTCCAATCCACTAGATAAAGGTCCTTCCTCTTACCCTTTTGGTGGCCAGAATGTTCTCTACCTCAAACTGTTTTTCAGCGGAAACCGGAGCAGGAGGCGTAACTGTAGACTTGGAAAAAGAGTTAAGTATCACGGGTTTGAGTAGAGATACATGGAAGGAGTTAGGAATCCGCAAATTAGCCGGGAGTTTCAATTTATAGGCCACCGGGTTGATTTGTTTGATAACTTCCAGTGGGCCGATGAACCGAGGCCCTAACTTGTAGGAAGGAATCTTGAGCCGGACATATTTGGACGAGAGCCAGACCTTCTCTCCAGGACGGAATTGTGGTGGATCCAGACGTCTCTTGTCAGCCTGTTTTTTCATCCGCTCGGATGACTTAAGAAGTGCGGATCTGGTACTTTCCCAAATGGAGGAAAATTCGCTAACGAGAGATTCCGCAGCCGGATTGTCCACCGAGGCGGAGACGAAACGGGATCAGAGGATGCTGACCGAAGACTACAAAAAACGGGGATTTGGAGGAAGATTCGCTCTCGTGATTATTGTAAGAAAATTTGGCCCACGGTAAAAGATCCACCCAGTCGGAATGGTGAGCATTAACAAAGTGCTGGAGGTAACTGGTTAAAATTTGGTTGATCCGTTCTACTTGGGCATTGGACTGTGGGTGATAAGCAGAAGAAAAGTCCAAGGTGACCCCCAGCAGTTTACACATGGCTCGCCAAAAACGAGAGGTGAACTGAACCCCTCGGTCGGATACGATGTGGAGAGGAAGACCATGAAGACGGAAGACATGATGGATAAAGTCTTTAGCTAACTCTGATGCAGACGGGAGACCCGGCAGGGGAATTAAGTGAGCCATTTTGGAAAAGCGGTCAGCGACCACCCATATGACCGTACAACCGGCAGAGACAGGGAGGTCCGTTATAAAGTCCATAGCTATATGCTGCCATGGGGCAGCAGGTACAGGAAGTGGAAGGAGACGGCCGGCTGGCAGATGTCTCGGAACCTTGTTGCGGGCGCAGGACACACAGGCTGAAACAAAGTCTATTAGGTCCTTGTGCAGAGTAGGCCACCAGTAATGCCGGGTAATAAGCTGGAGGGTCTTTTTCTGACCAGCGTGGCCAGCTAGCTTGGACGAGTGTCCCCAGTGTAGAACCTTCTCACGATCAGGAACAGTTACGAATGTCTTACCGGGTGGAAGGCTATTTAGATTCACGGGGGCCACTTGCATTACTTTGGTGGGGTCGGTGATGTGTTTAGGCTCCTCCTCAAGATCAGAGACCAAAAAGGATCAGGATAAGGCATCAGCTTTGATGTTTTTGTCAGCCGGGCGAAAATGAAGAATGAAATGAAAGCGGGCGAAGAACAAGGACCACCGGGCTTGGCGCGGGTTAAGTCTCTGGGCACTCTGGAGGTAAGCCAAGTTCTTGTGGTCCTTGTAAATTATTACCGGGTGAAGAGCCCCCTCAAGCAGGTAACGCCACTCCTCCAGTGCCACCTTAATGGCCAACAATTCTCGGTCTCCTATAGAATAATTGCGCTCAGAAGAGGAGAAGAGTTTGGAGAAGAAGCCGCAAGTTACCATTCTTCCGGAAGACGACTTTTGGGTAAGTACTGCTCCGGCTCCGGAGGAGGAAGCGTCGACTTCTAGAAAGAATTGTTTGTTGCCGTCCGGACGATGCAGCACAGGGACGGAGGAAAAAGCTCGTTTTAAGGAAAGGAAGGCATCCTCTGCTTCGGGCGGCCATTCTCTGGGATTAGTGCCCTTACGTGTGAGCGCCGAGATAGGGGCAGTCCGGGAAGAGGTGCGGAATGAAGAGGCGGTAGTAGTTGGCGAAGCCCAGGAACCGCTGAATAGCCTTCAACCCCTCTGGTCGGGGCCACTTCTGGATGGCAGACAGTTTCTCAGGGTCCATTTGTAGGCCGGTCTGAGAGATTATGTAGCCCAGAAACGGAAGCGAGGTCTGTTCAAAGAGGCACTTCTCATATTTAGCGTAGAGGTGGTTCTGCCTGAGCCTGAGCAGGACCTGACGAACGTCCCTCCGGTGAGTGAGAAGATCCGGAGAGAAGACCAAGATGTCGTCCAGGTACACCACCACGCAGGAGTAGAGAAGGTCACGGAAGATGTCATTGACCAACTCTTGAAAGACGGCGGGAGCGTTACAGAGACCGAAGGGCATTACAAGATATTCATAGTGGCCGTCCCGGGTGTTGAATGCCGTCTTCCATTCATCCCCCTGACGGATACGGACCGGATTATACGCCCCACGGAGGTCCAGCTTGGTGAAGATTCTAGCCCCCCTCAGACGGTCAAATAATTCAGGAATGAGCGGAAGGGGGTATTTATTCTTCACTGTGATCTGGTTAAGGCCTCTATAGTCTATACAGGGATGGAGTGAGCCGTCCTTCTTTTTGACAAAGAAGAAGCCTGCTCCCGCCGGGGAGGTAGATTTCCGGATAAATCCCCGGGCCAGATTCTCCTCAATATATTCAGACATGGACCGGGTCTCAGCAGCGGACAAAGGGTAAATACGCCCACGGGGAGGAGTAGCGCCGGGCACCAGGTCAATTGGGCAGTCGTATGGTCTATGAGGGGGTAATGTCTCTGCTTCTCTTTTATTAAAGACGTCCGCAAAAGACCAATAGGGAGCCGGTAGGCCGGGTAGATTGGCTGGGGTAGGAGAAGGACGAGCAGGATGAACGGGAACTAAACAAGTCTTATGGCAGTCCTGTCCCCAGCGAAGAACTTCTCCGGTCTGCCAATCAAGCACGGGAGCGTGTCTCTGGAGCCAAGGTAGGCCTAGCAAGAGGGCGTGAGAGAGTCCAGGCAGAACATGGAAGCAGATGCTCTCAGAGTGCAGCATTCCCACCCTCAGAGTTATGGATTTGGTGATGAGTTGGATGGGATGTGGTAAGAGGCCCCCATCCATGGCAGCGACAGATAAGGGTACAGCCAGAGGTTTGGTGGGAATGCGGTATTTCTCTACCAGGGACTGAGAAATGAGATTTCCGGCAGCTCCAGAGTCAAGTTGAGCCAGTTCAAAATAACGGTTCTCCCCGCAGATGATAGAGACCGACAGCATTAGAGATGGAGAGGGTTTATTTCTGTCTAGGGTGACCTCTCTGAGCGATCCTAGACACAGGCGTTTCCCGACCTCTCCGGGCAGGAACGGATACGGTGCTCCTTACTGCCACAGTAGAAGCAGCTCCCCTCGGCACGGCGTAATTCTTGACGGGTCTTGACCATATTGGTCTGGTCGACCTGCATAGGCTCGGGTGAGTGCGCCGGAGGAGTAACGGAGGAAGTGACGGGTCTCTGGAAGGTAGGGGCAAGGCGTGGAAACCTCCTATCACGGGTGACCTCTTTGGTGCGCTCCTGAAACCGGATGTCAATCCGGGTGGCAAGTGTAATTAAGTCGTCGAGCGTGGTAGGAATGTCCCGACCGGCGAGTTCATCTTTAATACGGCCGGACAGACCCTCCCAGAAGACGGACACCAGGGCGTCATTATCCCAGGCAAGCTCCGAAGCAAGGGTACGGAACCGTATGGCATATTGGCCCACGGTGAGACTTCCTTGGCGGAGGCGTAGCAGAGATGAGGCGGATGAGGTCCTCCGTCCTGGTTCGTCGAAGACCTTCCGGAAAGCCGAGAGAAAGGCTGGCAGATTGGTCACCAGGGGATCTCCTCTCTCCCATAGAGGATTTAGCCAAGCCAGCGCCTCCCCCGTGAGATGGGTCATGATGAGGGCTACTTTGGCTCGGTCGGTGGAAAACTGGTGTGCCAACAGTTCGAAGTGCAGAGTGCACAGGTTGATGAAGCCCCGTGCCTGACCAGGATCTCCGCCAAAACGAGGCCGGGCGGTGAGGCGGGGACCGGGAAGAGATGCCATGGAATTGATGGGCAGCGGCGCTGCCGGGGTAGGAGTCGTGCGACTGGAAGCCGGTCCCGAAGATGTAGTCAGTGTGTCCAGGCGGGAGTTAACACTACGCAGGTGGCTCACGATGGACTCCTGTTGGGACCTCTGATGGGACAGTTCATGGCATAGGTCCGAGAGCGAGGGAGCTTGGGTGCCACCGGGTTCCATAGCCCGAGCAAACTGTAACGGGTCTGGGAGGTGGAACCTCTGAGCAACTATACAAAGGGGCAGTCCTTGTAAGGAAGCGGGTGGCTCCCAGGGAAGGCGGGCAGGTAGTCACGGCAAGTGACGGGGACAGTCTCTTGACAGGCGGATGGTCACGGCAAGTGACAGCAGGGTAAGAGTCTCTAGACGGGCAGGTGGTCACGGCAAGTGACGGCAGGGCCTCCAGGTAGGCTAGCAGGCAGGTAGCAGGTGAGCGGGCAAGAGTCTCTGGACAGGCAGGTGGTCACAGCAAGTGACGGCAGAGCCTCCAGGTAGGCTAGCAGGCAGGTAGCAGGTGAGCGCTCTCAGGTGAGCAGGCAGGTGGTCACAGCGAGTGACGACTAAGCCTCCAGGTAGGCTAGCAGGTAGGTAGCAGGTAAGCGCTCCCAGTTGAGCGAGTAAGAGTCTCTGGACAGGCAGGTGGTCACAGCAAGTGACGGCTAAGCCTCCAGGTAGGCTAGCAGGCAGGTAGCAGGTGAGCGAGTAAGAGTCTCTGGACAGGCAGGCAGGTGTCAGGCAGGTATCTGGCAGGTACTTCCTGGTCCGCAGGCGGACTGATCCATAGACAGACTGGCAGGTGCTGGTAGGCAGACTGTCGGACCACAGGATAGCAAGCAGGTAAGCAGATATCAGGCAGTATCAAGCAAGAATCTGGCAGGTAACTAGTAACGGGACCTGAGGGCTGAAGTAGAGTTGAAAGGCTTTGCAACAACATTGCTCGGGCACCTCCATTTTGGAGGAGGTGCCTTATATATGGTGAGGTCCTCCGGCCATTGGCCGGGGACTCCTTAGGATGGCGCGCGCGGCCCCTTTAAGAGAGGGGGAGCGCGCGCACCCTAAGCACAGAGGCCGGGAAGCAGCGCGCGCTGCCAGCAGAGCGGGAGGAAGACGCCGGGCACGGAGCGGAGAGGTGAGGGGAACGGCGTCCCTGCCTAGCAGGAGGCAGGGACGCCGACGCGATAGATAGATAGATAGGATAACTAATCTCTATCCAGACAGCATAAACAGGCTTACTTAAAAAATCTTATTTCTTGAAAGTGTTGCCGAGAACAATGGTATTCTATGTGCACAGAACGATGGTGTTGGAGGTATTCCTATTTCCAATAATATGTAGTACATGTAATAATAATATTAGTAAAAACCTCCCTATAGAAATATAGTATAGTAGTTCTGATTTGCTATGTCTCTTACCCCATGTACAGGGCACTGTAGAAGCTTAGGTATCCATGGTTACGACTACAACTATAGTGACAGCTGTTAGTGATTGTAATCATGGATACCTAATCTACTGCAATGCCCTGCACATGGGGTAAGTGACAAAGCAAATCAGGACTACTATACTGCATTTCTATTTGTTTTTTTTGCTAATATTATTATTATTATTATTACACTTACTACATATTGGGATAGGATCTTTGAGATGGGAACACCCCTTTAACTTTCAGTGTCGATGAAAGTGCAGTTGGCCTTTCTAAGCGGGCTATTAAACAACCTCCGATCGTCTTTCATGTAGCTGATTGGCAGTCGTTTCATGGCTTCCATCACCTATTGTTACGCACCTTTTGAATTGGTACTGTACCACCTGATCATTTAATGATAATGTCGCTGCTCCGTGTCTTCACAGTTTGCAGTATTGTAACAAAACATAAGTCGAATGATTGAAAACAAACTAAGACTTAATGCTACAAAGCAAACGTAGTGTTAGCTAACAGAACGCTGACTTAGTTCTGCTTGGGTAAATCCCATGTCATGCTTCTTGATTCCCTTTTTACTTTCACATCCACAAAGAGACCATTCACCGCTAATGGGAAAGAGCTGTAAAAGTAGCATTCCGTGTACCTTCCAGTTGGATGGTTATTAATGGATATTCACATTAAGCTCTAAATATCTTGGTCAACTACTAAAGAGGAAGACCTTGCAGACCAATGGTTTATAGTCCTATAAAAAGTCCAGCAAGACATTCATATAAGTAACCGGACTCTGTGTACAGTGTAGATTTATTGCAGATTGATTACCGCACTAATATACACTGATGACCTCTTCTAATGAGTGTTTTTTATCTATAAGCATTGTGCTGTTCCTGGGTTTACACTGCAAGATCTATGGCATGAAACGACTGACCACTGACCTGCTACAGGTTTGCCAATCGGCTGGCATTTAATAGCCTGTTTAGACAGGCGAATCACGCTCATGATGCACACAGAACTATCGGTAATGCATCGTTCTGTGCCCATAGGTTGTCATTGCATTCACAGCACATGTTGTTTACACACGTGCTGCCGTAAAATGATGATTTTTAGTTTAAAACACTCGTTCATCAGGTGAAATGATTTTTATTAGATCGTCAAATGATCGGCAGCCTGATTGTGCAGTGTAATCGTCTGGAAACAAGTGTTCCTAGGAACGCTCCTTCCCGATAATTGGCACCCTTATACCGCATAGAAATTTATAACTAAATGGACAACGGAGTTTTACCATTCTCATTGCTAAATGGTTGTCTCTACAGAGTCCGAAACAATCAGCATTCATTGTATAGTGTGATTGTGTACAGGGACAACCCCAACTGATAACCCTACTAAAAGCTAATAATATAATTGAAAAGTTAACAAAACAGCATAACAAAGAGATGATCCAGAATTTCTGCATTAGTAAAAACCATTTTTATTTACTCTGACATGTCAAGAGAGCTGAAACATTCTCTTTAAAAACAAATGTGTATGTGACTAATACGTATGGATCTACTTATGTACTTTTATGTATGGGAGAAGTGTAGATACACAGATAACAGTTATTGAAGTGCTTTTGAGTAGCAAGAAGTGACAAATGCTGTGTTTATAGTTATTAATAGCAATGGGAAGATCAATTTTTCCCAAATATTAAATTCACAGCAAATAAATTTGCACCAATCTCAATATTGGAAAGCTTGTTATTGCTCAGAAAATACACAAGGGGAAGAGGAAAGAGAGAGGACCCCGCTGGCCAAAAGAGCTTATACTGTACAGGTGAGGGAGCAAGTGGGACCCCGCTGATAAAAGCTTGCAAACTACAGGAGAGACAGGACCCCGCTGATCATAATAGTTTACAGTCTACAGGAGAATAAGAATCACGCTGATCATAAGAGCTTAGTCCCACTCTATTTATTTATTTTTTTGCAAATCAAATCTGAGTGTTTGAAGTTGTCAGACTGCAAATTTTAGGAAATTAAACTCAAACTCTATTCTCTTTTGGATTGAGCCGCTCATCTCTAGTTATGATTTTATAAAGCACGACCCACGTGTTTTTGCAAAGAAAATTGATTGACAATCTGAAATACTTCATAGAATTTTGCAAAGCTGCAAAGGAATTGGGCATAGAGCAACTTTGTGGGAACTTCTGCAGAGATCAAGAGCTTTTTCTCTAGTTTAAGGAATTCTCTGAAAAGATATGCCACGGTAAATAAAGTAAAACAACCTGTTCAGTTGCAAAATATGTGCCTTATTTGGTGAAGTCCCACTGACAAAATAGGCCTTACACTTCCTGTTCTTCAGAGATCAATTCTCAAAAGTCATCTTAATATAATCAAAGGCAGAACTACAATGAAAGACATCACATATACCAGTGATGTGATCGTATACAGATACAGGTGCTGCTCACAAAATTAGAATATCATCTAAAAGTTAATTTATTTCAGTTCTTCAATACAAAAAGTGAAACTCCTATATTGTATAGGGTCATTACAAACAGAGTGATCTATTTCCAGTGTTTATTTCTGTTAATGTTGATGATTATGGCTTAGGGACCTTGTGCGATCCCGAATCCAAACTGTAGCAGATAGGCTATGTGCCCACGTAGCGTTTTTGTAGCATATTTATGGCCGCGAAAACGCTTGTAAAACAGTCTGCCATGCAAAGCAATGTGAATTCGGATGTGTTGTGCACATGATGCGCTAATTTGCGCGCTGAATTCGCATTGGTTTTCAAAACGCAGCATGTGTGGTACCTGGGATGAAGAGGAGACTACAACTCCTCTCATCCCCGCTACCACGCGGTGAAAAAAAGAAATAAAAAAGTTAAAAATAAACAAACAAAACCTGTATATTCACCTCTCCAGCGGCCCCCAGTCTGCTCCCGGCCGCATCTTCTCTCTTCAGCGTCCCGCAGTGTACTGTCAGGACCTGCGGTGACGTCATTTGGTCACCTGATGGTCACGCGACCGCTGACGTCACCGCAGGTCCTGACAGTACACTGTGGGATGCTTACTCGGCTGGGAGCAGACTGGAGGAGACCGGAGAGCAGACCGGGGGCCGCCGGAGAGGTGAATGTACAGGTTTTTTTTATTTTTAACGTTTGAATTCTTTTTTTTTTTTTTTTACTATAGATGCTGCATTTAAAGCATCTAAGTTGTTCGCACATTATAAATCCAGGCCGGTTGCTTGGATTTATATTGTGCGATCACCTTGTCAAGCACTTTTCCAAGTGATGCTCAAAATCGCTTGGAGAAGTGCTTGAAAAAAACGCATGTAAAAACGCTTCTCTCTGGCAGAAAAAACGCATGTGTTTTTTTCTGCCAGAGAGAGGCAAAAACGCTCTGCATCAAATCTGCTACGTGGGCACATAGCCATACAGTTTCATTTTAAGTTCTTTATGATGCTTGATCGTATTATTTAAAGGACCTTTTTAATTTTACTTGCAGCTACAATAAAGTTGTAACTTTTTAAATTCCAAGGTGCTAAAAATGTGAGCACAATGGTAATTCTTGTATGCTCCACTCCAGTCCTTGGGAGGAGGGGCAATACTCTTTGCTGTACTGTTCCACACTATTTGGGTTGCAATATAGGCCTTGTAGTTGGCTTTAGGACCTCTAGCCATGGCTCATTGTGTCCCTGGACAGGATGACTTTCTCACCATAGCTGTGGACAGGCCTTCTGCTCTGCAATACATGCAGCATCTGCGTGATCTGGGTAACACAAGGCTTACCATCTCTTTGCACATTGTGAGAGTCTGTGTGAAAGCAAGATATCAGCATTTTTTTATTAAAAAAAAAAAAAAAAGTGACTTGAAAAGTAAAAAAAAAAAAAAAGTATGAATGAAAGCTGAATTGTGACTTTTGCTCAGACTGCTTCTAGCCCATTGTAATCGTAGTATAATATGTGGCACTGCGGCCCATTTACTAACCAAGGTTACTATATTTGCACCCGGACATAACCAACTCGCCTACGTTTGGGTGCTGTTAACCATACAAAGTGCACATTACCCCTAAGTCCTACAGATTTATTTACGGTACTCAAAGGAGATTTACCTCATTAAATTTCATCGCTCACTTCAGCTACATTGGTGTAATTGCAGCTGCTTTAGAGGTTTCCACCATTTTTATTTAGATTAATATATTTGCCAATGTATCTATTGATTTGCGGTAATCATTTATGGCAAGTACAGCCATATTGCGACTAAAAACTGGCTATGATTTGCACATTCTTTGGATTATGGGCTTCCCAGTTGTTACAATTTGTCTATTTGTAAAACCGATTTTTTTTATTATTTTTTTTACATTTATTCCTAATGTTCACGCTATTTCAAAGCAGTCTTTAGCTTTCCAGCATTACACCTATTTGTCACATGGTTCAAGGACCTGGAAGAGGTCTAAGATGACAAACGAAGGGTTAAATGCGGAGGAACCAAACAAAGGGTTAAATGTAGTCCTTGAGACCTTTGCAGATAAGTAGCCATTGTTTATTTTTCTGTCTTCTACAGTTTTCCAGATGGACAGACTAGCACCTTAAATGCTGGAGTCTTCCTCTCAAGCGTATATGAAAAAACTGCCGCTTTGGTACACGGCTATTGTGAGCAATGGATCAGAACATAAGCTGTCCTAGTGTCCGTATTCCCAGCCACGACGAGCATCGAGAAAAGAAAAAAAGATTTACAGTGAGTACAGAATTCTTGCAATTGATATAATCCATATTGTGTGGTATTCTGGGTTACCCAAAATAATTTAATTATTTAATTATTATTGGCCAAAAATCATTGTCGTACTGTTGCCAAGACAAGCAAGACGCGCAAAATGTAACCGGGTTGACGTTTTGCTACTTGCTTGTCATGGTCACACTACCGTGTGGGTCACAATGTCGCCCCATTCAGCTGCAATGTGCTGCAACGTGGCATCGGTGTAGAGTGATGTTTGGTTACACGATCTGTATCTCAGCCAAAAACCGCTTGTAGCCCCAGCCTAATGTAACTTCTCCTCAATATGTCCTGCCATCTATAATTCTTATATTGTTGAATCCAGTAGTAATATGAAAATGCTGCTGTATTCCCTTGGACATTCTTTCAAAAGTGTGTTCAAGACAAGTACATATGAAAAGATTTATTGCAGAAATTTTAGTTACTGCCCCATTCATCTAAGCCTGCTGTAGTGTGGACATTACTGCAGTAAATCCACCATGTGTGAACATAAGCCAATCTGGTATAAAAAGAGATTGGATCTGGACATAAACGTACATTTTCCATTTCCTCCTGGTTTAATGGTTTTTGTAAAGTGGAAGTATCATAAGAATGTGTGGTAATTCTGGGTCATTACATTTTAGGTCGCCTGAAATTACCCCATCCGCAGTAATATATTCGGGCAGGACATCAGCATTCCCCCTCTACAATTTGTTATAAGGCCACGGCCCCACTATCAGTATTTGTTCAGTATTCAGTCAGTATTTTTTCTCAGAAGTGGGAGCCAAGACCAGGAGTGGGTGATAAATGCAGGATTGGTGACTTGTTTCTATTATACCTTTTCTCTGATTGTTCCTCACCTGGTTTTGGCTCCCACTCCTGAGAAAAAATACTGACCAAATACTGATAGTGGGGCCCTGGCCTAAAACTAAGGTTGGTGTTCTGTGTGTTGGCTTCCTCCATCCTCCTTGTAACATAATTGAGGTGTCTTGTAATTCAGTGACACATTGGCTTTGATCTATGTTTAATCCTTGATTTTAATCCTTCTTGTATGTACAGAGGGTAATTTGCCTCTGATGTTTAAAATCTGTTATTGTAAAATATTCCAACCTGTTGTTCTGAAGGGTTGTGTCACAATCCTATCTTATCACCTACTCACAGGATAAATGATGTGTTGCTGATTGTAGGTTGTCCCACCCATAGACTTTGAGTGGAGTGGGACATGCAGGATCACCCTCCATTCAATCCACTGGTGGGACCCCCAGCCACCAGCTGCCGGTAGGTGATAAGATACTATTGTGGTACAACCCCTGTGAACAATGGTTAAGACAAGCAGGGCTGTCTGGAGTTAAAACCCCTTTTGGATAGTTTATTACTATTTGTGTTTTGTTATTTTATTACACGTATGGCCTATAAATGCCTGTGCATTTGTAAACCCCTGATCTCTATTTTTTCTCACAACTTAATAATTATTTTCCTTTGACAGGTTTATAAAGTTTTAGTTTCTGTTGGAAGAAATGAGTGGTTTGTCTTTAGACGATACGCAGAGTTTGATAAACTGTATAACACGGTAAGTGTGATAGATTTACTGTCTGCTTTTGATTAGAAGTACAGCCTATTAAAGGGGTGGTCTGAAATCCAAATAAATTTTCATCCTTAATACTTATCCATTTGATGCCATAATCAAAACTGTTTTCTAATACACTTGAATTAAAAATTCCCTATCCTTCCCTCACTACACTAACTGCTTTTCTCTTTTTCTTTTTTTTGTTTTATTCACTTCCTTTTTTATCACACTTTGTTTGAGAATCCCCAGTGCATGCTGGGATGCTCAAACAAAGTGTTACTGCCGCAGTCCCTACCCCCTCCCTGAAATGAAGCATTATCCGTGACGCTCGTTTCAGGGACTGCAATGTGCACAATCCAGCATGCGCTCTGCTGTCGGGTCAGATCAGCAGTAACGAGCCGGCAACAGAGCGCACTGTCACAATACCCAGCGTGCAGAGACCGGTGATGTCACTTGCGGGGGGTAGATAGCTGGGAGTGACGCCAGGGCAGTTGAAAAAAATAAACCAAATATGTGCCCCCCTTCGTCCAAAAGAACGATGGGGTACCTCACCATTCATAAAGTGATAACATATCCTATTGATATGTTATCACTTTGGAATTAAATGGGCATCTTATAAAGATATGTGAGCAGCACGGTGGCTGAGTGGTTAGCACTGCAATCTTGCAGCACTGGGGTCCTGGGTTCAAATCCCACCAAGGACAACATCTACAAGGAGTTTGTATGTTCTCCCCTTGTTTGTGTGGGTTTCCTCCGGGTTCTCCGGTTTCCTCCCACACTCCAAAGACATACTGATAGGGAATCTAGATTGTGAGCCTCAATGGGGACAGTGCCCATAATGTCTGTAGACCGGTATGGAATTAATGGTGCTATATAAGTGAGTAAAAAAAAAAAATAAATAAATATGTAACACTACATTTTGTCTGAAATTACTCATTTCCACAATGAATAAGGTTTAGAGAAGGCAGATCTGCTGCAATCAGCTGATGGCTGGCCTGGCTTCTGCTTGTCTTCATAAAACAATTCCTTTAATGTAACACACTATACATATACTTGTAGGTAGATATTCCCCTTCTATATGTAGGAAGCTGTTGTGTATATGACATTATAGCACTCAGTCTTGACCACTTTGTCAGAAGCTGTTGCACTTGTCAGTGATGTTTAGCACTGCTCTTCCATCTGCCACCTTTACATGCCCCTGCTAGTTGCTTTTGCAATATTACAATGCAGTCTTTTATGGGACGAATCCACTTTAAAATGTGTGTATATATAATCAAGTCTGTGATCTCATGTCTTGGGTTTGCTGAATTTTGTGTAAACAGATGATTAAATGTAATGACTTTACAATGGCACATACCTAAATATAGCAGCGAGCTTATCTGTGCAGCAGCGCTCCTGATTATCTTTTATTACTCCCTTAGCTTCGAAAACAATTTCCAGCAATAAACTTGAAAATACCTGCCAAGAGGATCTTTGGAGATAATTTTGATCCCGGTAAGAAAAATGCGTAATGTTTTTATTTGTATAATAAAACCTGTTACATAGCCTTGCTCCATGGGTAATAGCATTGTACACAGCCGCATAACTACAGTGACTTTAGGTCCTACAGTCACACGCACTGTGCAAGACATGTGGATGATGCGGTGCACATACAAGCAGAAGGGCTCATAATGAACAATTGTTGGCTGCCTTGGCAAAAATAACAATGGATTGTTTTTACCAATGGCCAATAAATGGACGTTCATTATCGTTCAAAAGACTGATGGGGAATGTTGGATCGTTAGCGGATGAACATAAGCATTGGTTGTATAATCAGATAACAAAAAAATCCAACACAGCAAATGTAGTCGGAGATGATATTTTTACCTACCGAAGAACAACCTGTCATCCATCCAATGGATGGCAATTTGTTGGTCCACATTTGTCTATGTATAGGGGCCTGAAAGGGGTTTTTCCACAAACAAAGGACATTTTAATCACTAGATCTTGGAATAATAATAACTTCCACAATTGGATGTGATTAAATAAAATATTCCTGTGCTGAGATAATCTTATAAATGTGCCCCTGCTGTGTACTGTGTAATGGCTGTGTCTGACCGTGCAGGAACATAGTCTGATCATACCACATCTCCTGGGCAGGGGAGGAAGGAAAAGAGTATACAGACAGGACAGCATGGGATCACAGCTGATTCTTTTCACTGCCTGTTTTACCTCAAAGAAAGTCAACGGTGATCCCCCTGCTGTAATATCTATGTACTCTTTTGCGTCCTTCCCTGCCCAGGAGCTGTGGTATGATCAGACCATGTTCCTGCACGGTCAGACACAGCCATTACACAGTACACAGCAGGGGCACATTTATAAGATTATCTCAGCACAGGAACATTTTATTTAATCACATCCAACTACGGAACTTATTATTATTCCAAGATCTATTGATTAAAATGATGATTACAATTAACTTTGTTCATGGGAAAACTTTTTTTTAAGCTTTACCTGGAGCTTTGTTTTAATGGCCAAAGTTTTAAAGACTTTATATTAGCTGTGCGTTACATGGACAGCCTACTGATTTCTGTATTCTGTAGGGATTGTATTAGGTTTTGTTTTCTCTGTGGTGGCACTGCAGGGAAATATTTGCTACCAGCTCCTTTATGCCAAGTTCTCCTGCAGATGATACATGAAAATCCTTATAGGGCACAAAGAAGGTCTGTAACTATAGAAATGCACAATAGGCATTACTGTTATGTCCTGCAGCTGTACTAAATAACACACACCGCTGAAGCTGCTGCAGAACCTACTGACATGTAGCCATCTTGTTACCATTGGTTAGCACAGGAGAAGGAACTTGAGACAGAGCGCTTTTACAGAAATAATTAAAAGCCTATATAACAAATTATTGGTACTGATATTTGTACATTTATTATATACCAGTCATGGCTTAGAGGCTGTCCACTACTTTTTCATTGATGGCCTATCCTTAGGATAGGTCACCAATGTTTTATTGGCCAGGGTCCAACACCTGGCACCCCCGCCGATCAGCTGTTATCTGTGGCGCCGGCGGCCGGCCAGACTTGCTTACTTGCAGAGTTTGCCGTCTTCGTCTAGTGTCCACAGCTGGGTACTGCACATCCACCTCCTATTGAATTGATTAGGAGGCAGTTGTGCAGTACCCAGCCGTGGCCACTATTAGAAGACTGCCAGCTCGGCAAGTGAATACCGGCAGCTGACACCGATAACAGCTGATCGGCGGGGGGTGCCAGGTGTCGGACCCCGGCCGATCAGACATTGATGGCCTATCCTTCGAATCGTCAATGAAAAAGTAGTGGACAACCTCATTAATACTTTTCTTTGTTTCAGAATTTATACAGCAGAGAAGAGCAGGGCTGAATGAATTTATCCAGAATTTACTCCAGCATGCAGAATTATGCAGCCAGTAAGTATCTGTTATTATAATCAGAGTGATTGTTTATAATATATATTTTTTTTAATTCAGCAATTTGTGAAATGTGAAGGTGTTAAGGAAAATTAATCTTTGCCTGTTAAAGGGAATCTACTACCAGGTTTTTGCTTCCCCATCTCCGAGCAAAATCAGAGAAATGAGTAGGAACACATATTGTTATAAATGCAATGTGTAGGTGCACATTCACACCGTGGCCATGAACAAACATAACCCAGGATAAAGACAATGAGCAAATACCCTGCAGTGCGTAAATAGTAATAGTACATGTAAATAACATTAGTGCTTAGATGACACTATTTTGATCAAAAGACCGTAAAAGGCATCCCTGCCCGACAAGAGGTGGCCAGTCAGAATGGTCCCTATCTTTTGCAATTCACCATGCTATAGGTCTGCAGACCTCAAAATAGAAGGGGGACAGAGCAGGACCTGGGTTATACACTGCTTATAAATAGGCTCATAAATATGGAGGACTACATGGCAGCAGGTTTACTTGTCTTCTAGTGATAAAATCACGGTTTTATCAGCAGGAGATTTTCAAAATAATAATAATCTTTATTTTTTTTATATAGCGCTAACATATTCTGCAGCGCTTTACATACATTATCGTCTCTGTCCCCATTGGGGCTCACAATCTAGATTCCCTATCAGTATGTCTTTGGAACAACACTAAGCAGCCCAGTAAGTGACACATCACTGGAATCAGGGTTTATGTCTCAACATTATGCTGCTCTCAGATTAGCTTCTGTATATTAGTGGCTATCACATGAAAATCGCACTGTTTTCACTGGTTAATACCTCAGTCAGACTTCCATGATTTGTCTTTGTATATAAAAAGACAGGAATGCTTTTCGACTTCCCTAATAGAGGTCAGGGGAGAAATTGATCAGGCACTTTGAATTCACATGTCCAATCCTTCTGCTCTTTCTGAAGATAAACCGTCTCCTGAGGTGTTTTCCAGCGGCTTCGGCTGCCCGTACATATGAGATGGCAGCTGCATAACATTCGTCCAGTCAAAAGCGAACACTTCCAAACCTCCATACATAAGTGCTTGGCTCGGCATTCCCGGCAGTGGCTTATTTCCCCTAAAAACAGAAAGGATTGTGTGTTGAAATTACAACTGTCCGATCCTTCTCTTCTAAATCTTCATCTGTTGAGAGGCCCCTGTACACATCCTAGTCAACAGGTCCAGCTGACTTTCATCTGCTGTGTATAGAGGGTGGGGGGGCTTCATTTATATAGGCAATCGTTTCCCGATAATCAGACAGTGTAAGCACTGACCATCGCCTGACGAACAAGCAAAACGCTCTTTGTCCGGTGAATTTTATCACTTGCTGAAAAATAATTGTTCTAGGCAGCACATCGACCTTTGTAACCAGGACACGCGGACTGTCAATGTTCTTGGCAGCACATGTACATCAGCGATTGTTCTGTTCAGATCGGAAGCGCGGGTTAACCCCTTAACGACATGATGTACTATGTCCGTTATATGCCGTCTCCTTGACTTTGATGCAGAGTCGCAAGTTGAGCCTGCATCTTTTCCAGCAGATGATGGCTGATTAAATCAGCCATCATCTGCCTCTAACAGCCGCAAGTGGAGCAGAGCGCCTGCGGCTGTAAACTGTCAAATGCCACTGGGAGAGCGCTGTGCTACGCTCCCATGACGTGATCGCGGAGCACCAATCTATTGCCATGACAGCCAGGGGTCTGCTGAAGACCCCTGTGCCAATCCTGACTGTACTAATGTGAAAGTCAGCTTGTGGCTGGCGTTCATAGAAGACTGTGATTTTTGCTATACACAGCAAAACTGCAGCATTGCTGAATATATTACAATCAATCAGACAATCACAGGTTCACGTCCTCTAAGGCAGTGGTCCCCAACCTTTTTTGCACCAGGGACCGGCTTGAAGCAAGATCATTTTTCCATGGCCCAGCAAGGAGGGGGTGGGGTGGGCGGGGCTTTGGTCATATGGGGGCGGGGTAATGGAGGGATTTGGAGTTTAGTGCATACTTATCATATAGTGTAGACCAGGTCCCCGCCAGGAGCTATGCCAGGAGCCCCACATAATGTGCTGTGCCAGGAGCCGCATCACTGAGGCCCCATCACGCCCTGCAGCAGGACAGGGCAGCTGTCCTGACAGCTGCTGTTCAGCTGCATTTACTTCATCCCAGGGGCGGACACAGACTGTAGTGGGCCCCTGTGCAAGAAATTTTTGGGGGCCCCCCCCGCCCTTCATAAGGCAACAAAGTTATGTAAACATAACCCCCCCCATGTGCATCTCTCACCCCCCCATGTGCAGCTCACCCCCGTGCATCTCTCATCCCCCTCCGTGCATCTCTCATCCCCCTCCGTGCATCTCTCATCCCCCTCCGTGCATCTCTCATCCACCCCCCCGTGCATCTCTCATCCACCCCCCCGTGCATCTCTCATCCACCCCCCGTGCATCTCTCATCCCCTCCGTGCATCTCTCATCCCCTCCGTGCATCTCTCATCCCCTCCGTGCATCTCTCATCCCCTCCGTGCATCTCTCATCCCCTCCGTGCATCTCTCATCCCCTCCGTGCATCTCTCATCCCCTCCGTGCATCTCTCATCCCCTCCGTGCATCTCTCATCCCCTCCGTGCATCTCTCATCCCCCCCGTGCATCTCTCATCCCCCCCGTGCATCTCTCATCCCCCCCCCGTGCATCTCTCATCCCCCCCCGTGCATCGCTCACCCCCCCGTGCATCGCTCACCCCCCCGTGCATCGCTCACCCCCCCGTGCATCGCTCACCCCCCCGTGCATCGCTCACCCCCCCGTGCATCGCTAACCCCCCCGTGCATCGCTAACCCCCCCGTGCATCTCTCACCCCCCCGTGCATCTCTCATCTCTCCCCTCCCATGTGCATCTCTCATCTCTCCCCTCCCTCCCATGTGCATCTCTCATCTCTCCCCTCCCCCCATGTGCATCTCTCATCTCTCCCCTCCCCCCCATGTGGATCTCTCATCTCTCCCCTCCCCCCCATGCGGATCTCTCATCTCTCCCCTCCCCCATGTGGATCTCTCATCTCTCCCCTCCCCCATGTGCATCTCTCATCTCTCCCCTCCCCCCCCATGTGGATCTCTCATCTCTCCCCTCCCCCCCATGTGGATCTCTCATCTCTCCCCTCCCCCCCATGTGGATCTCTCATCTCTCCCCTCCCCCATGTGCATCTCTCATCTCTCCCCTCCCCCCATGTGCATCTCCCATTCCCCCCACTCCTAGTTAATTGTATTTAAAAAAAAATAAAACTTGTTATACTTACCCCCATGCGATCCCTGCAGAATCCTGGCGCTCGTCCAAATCGCTGACACCAGTTTCTCCTGACTTCCGGCCATGTGACGGCGCCGTCACATGACCGGAAGTCAGGGGAATCATGAAGGTGCTGCCGCAGCAGCGCAGCGCTAAGATGTCCCGGACCCGGCGCTTAGCATGCGGCCGGGGGCCCCATGAGGAGAGAGACGCACAAGAGGGGGGCTCCGAGGGGGCTCCTACCGGCCAGGCCCCATACTGGAGTCAGGGCAGTCATGCCCTGATGGCGGCCCTGCTGGAGGCTGGAGGGGCCCCCTCTCCCCGCGGACCGGCTGAAAAACCCCAACGGCCCGGTCCTGGTCCGCGGACCGGCGGTTGGGGACCTCTGCCCTAAGGGACCAAAAAAGTATTTTTCTTTTTTATCCAATTTAAGGAGACTAGTAGAGGGGGAACCATGCCCCGGGACAAAAGCTTTGCTATAATTTAATGAAGTTTACAGCTCGCTGCTACATTAAGAATAGATTGTAATAAAAAAGGAACGCCTTCCCTAATATGGGCCAGGAAGTAGGCATGAGCTTTCACATGGTTCAAGTGTCGGGCACATTGCTTTTCTGTATATGATAAGGCGTTTGTTGCATTTTCTAATACAATCCTTTTTTTTTTTTTTTATAGCCCTGATGTTCAAACCTTTTTAAAACTGGACTGTGCCAGACATCACTCAGATCCATCAGAAGATGAAGACGAAAGGGCTGATCAGAAGGTAAATCAGCCAGAATTGTATATTAGGACAAAACATAAAATGTTCATATTGGAGCTGAAACTTCTAGAAGTCATTGTGGTTCAGTAGAGTTACCAGAAGTGACTGGTTCACTGCTTCTACACTCCGTGTATCCTCGAGTGCACACAGCGCAGTGGTGGGCTCACGGTGTTCACTACTTGGCTCATACTCCATGGATTAGCTGAGAGTTTCTTTTGGATTGAGTGATCACTGGGGGTTCTCCAGACCCGGACACTGATCAACACTACTAAACTGGCTACAACATGTCAAAAAATGTTTAAAACTTCAAATACCTGCTGTAACACAAGAACATGTTTAAATATGAAGAATTATAAAGGGAGGGGTGTCGCTCAGCCGTTTCGCCTTCAGGAGAAAGCACCTGTTTCCCCAGGGTTACCAGTCACAGACTAAACATGGCAACAAAACAATGCTAACAGTGAGATTACTGTACAACATACACTACCTGTTCAGTCACCAGGAGAGTTTGGGTAATTGGCTTTGCTGAGACTTGCGTACAGTATTGATGGCAGGGTTGTCAATTGTCCAAAAATTCCAGGACAGTCCGTAAAAACATGGCACTTTTTTTGCCCGGTCTCTAGAAAAAAAAAAATTCAAAAATATCACAGACGCCTTAAATTTTTTTTAAGCTGAAGAAACTTATACAGATTATTTTAACTGTAGTTATCATCAGTTTACGGTGAATGTAGCTGATGTCATCTTATCAGAATTATGGGCTGTAGACATGGATCACTGATGATTAGAATGATTTATTATAGTTTTCTAATGTGTCCATAAAAAAATATTGTCTTTCCATGATTTGTTTTGATACTGTCCAGAAGAAATAAAAAGTCAAGTTGACAACCCTGATTGATGGCTTCTCAATAAGACAGGCCTTCCATATACCTGCTGATCAGGAGACTGTGCCTCTGTAAGTGATGAATGGGCGTGATGTGTGCAGTGTGACCCTTCATTCTGCGGATCAGTCTGGGTTTTTGCAAAGTTAAAGCCTCCTAATTAAATATTGATTACTTACATGGAGAATGGTCTATTCTTAGAATATGTGATATTAATGACATATCCTAGGAATAAGTCAGCACTATCAAATCCATGAGGGTCCGGTACCCTTACCCATCATAAGTGACTTGATATAAAGATTGAATGGAGCTGTGGAATTCAGTTCAATGTGTAGTGGCCGTAGTCTGGTAATGAACATCATCTCCTGTTGTGTTGAATAAGAGCTGATCTGCAGTACTCAGCAGCCGCCACTACACATTGAGCGAAGCTGCTCCACTCCATTCCATGTTGACGTCTGACTGTCGGAGGCCTGACACCTGGCACCTATGCCAATCTGATTATTCTTGGGATACGTAATCAATTTCCTCTAATATTTGGGTCAGTTTGAACTCCTTTAATTTATGATACATAATGAGGTTAATATTGTATATGTGTAATTACAGTCCAATCCACTGTCCTTCCTTTTTATTATTCAATCATCTATTGTTTCAATGGAGAAGTTACAACAGCAAATGTTGTGTGTTCTGAAATCGGAGGGGACCGAGACTTGTCCATTCCTCGGATAAAATTGTTTTTGACTAAAAGTAGAACTGAAACCCACTAACAGAATAGTGGACAAGAAGAAACCAGATCTATTTTTAGTGTTTTAGTTTCATGTGATCCAATATTTGCAAAACCAGTTTTCAGAAATCTCTCCTAAAATACTCTAGGTATGTCTCGGGGATGAAAGTAGTTATGACATTATTGGACCTTACTTATATCTCATAAAGAGTAACTAAACTTCCATTTTTTTAATTTATTTATTTAATAATTTTGTGCAGCATGAAATGTTAGAAAACTTTCCGAATTACTTTTTAGGGGATTTGTCTTCATTCTTGAAGAAAAAAAAAAAAAAAAAATTGCAGTCTATTTGCCTGCATTTAGCTGCATTTATATCAGATCGTACTCATTTGGAGTACAGATGATGGCAGTGAAAGGGTCAGCACCTGTCTCCTCTTCTGGGTGTTGTGCTTATCTGAACAAGCTCCTGCAGCTGCTTATACCCAGAGTTAGTGAGACATGGGTGCTGAGCATTCACTGCCATCAAAGTCTTTAGGTTAAGAGAATAACTTTTCTTCCATCTTTTTTCTTTATAGAATGGATCACCGATGCAAAATGTCAACTTGGGACCATCTGTAAATCCTCAGTATGTCCAGTTCTGTAATTACAACCCAAAGTCAAAATGTTTGCTTGTTACTTTATATAAGATAAAAGTAAAAAAAAAATGGTTTGCTAAAAGTCCTTTTATCTGACATCCTGTATACTAGACACCACTGAGAGCCAGGCACTCGCCTCTAAAAGCAGATCTGTCTGGTAATCCACCTTGTGATCCACCATCTCACAATTCTAGGAGAGAGAGACCTGGCAGAGATAAAGTATATATGCAATATTGTGTTGCACAGAAGAGTTTGCATTTAAAGGGGATTATTTCACAAAAAATATTTACACCCTAACCAAAGGATACATAATAAATATATGCTAGCTGGGAACCCCACTACTTCTTGCAGCGTGAAACTTCCTTCACTGCTTTTTTAGCCCTGTATCTAATTATATTAGTGTCTCCTCTGCTAGCCACAGCTTGGCTGGTGCTCCCCAGCTACTCTGCAGTTATAAGCATTCATTTAAAATAATTATTCAAAAGTAATACCAGTTTGCTTAGATGCTGTAAATATGTTTTTTGAAGGGGCTGTCCAGATTTTCACGAAAGTCTGCAGTCACTCTGTGACTGCAGACTTGTGAATCCTCACGTTATGCGCATAGTACATGCTGTGAGGATTCTCCAGTCCCGGTGGTGTGACCTAGCGGTCATACGACCACAAGTATTCGATATGCATACTTCCGGACACATTCCGACTAGACGTCAATTGAGCAAGCGCAAGCACGTCTAGTAGGAATGTGACCAGGAGTATGCATATCGCATGATTGCGGTCATATGACCGCTGGGTCTCGCCCTTGGCATCTGGGAATCGTGACAGCACGCGCTGCATGCGATGTAAGGATTAACAAGAGTCTGCAATCACCTAGTGACTGCAGACTTTCATGATAAACCTGTACAACCCCTATAATAGATGCCAATACTTCATCATTGAGTAAAGAATAACTATCGTGTGACAGTGAGTCCATGAGTCTGCACAAAGATTCATTAGGAAACCGCAGATATTCAACTGACATTACACTTAAAGTAACTGTATACATTGCAGCCGCTCTCCTTGGTTATTGCAGTTCAGTAAAGGAAGTGGTTCCCACATACAAAACAGCACAAAGTTTCAAAATTGACTTCCTTTATGCTGTCAAAATATTACCATAGTATAAAAATACCGTAAAAATATTGAAATAATACATTACAGTGAAGAACCAAGATTTCATGGTATTGTGCAAATGTTGTTTTAGCATTTGTGGAAGAAATGTACACTTACAAAGTATACAAATCCGCCTGTAGAATTGTCGTGTAGGTATGCTGCCTGATAATTGACATGGACATTTATTTAGCCTTGTGGAAATAAAAAGTATACACAACCCTGTTAAAATGCCTGGTTTGTGTCATGTAAAAAAATCATCAAAGAAGAATCATTTCAGAACTTTAAAGGGAATCTGTCGCCAGGTTTTTGCTACCCCATCTGACAGCAGCTAAATGTGTGAGCAGAGACCCTGATTTCAGCAATCTGTCACTTGCTGTCATTTTGATAAAATCACTGTTTTCTCTGCTGCCAGATCTCTGAATGCTGAGCGCTGTATAACCCCACCCACACCACTGATTGGCAGCTGTCTGGGAACTTTATGCCTATGCAAAGTGCATACAGACAGCTGCCAATCAGTGGTGTGGGTGCGGTTATACACAGCTCATGAATATGCCTGACTACCTGGCACCAGGTTTTCTAGTCCTCCTAATGATCTCTTGCTCATAAAACAGTGATTTTATAAAAATGACACTAAAGCCTATTATGCCTAGTGACAGATTCCCTTTAATGGTAGAAAATCTTTAGGAGAACAAAAGCGCACAAGACCATCAGGTGATACCCTTTTGGGTATAAGGAAGGTGCTCACCTGAGCAGGTTGTGTGCACCACAACTCCTATGAACACAAGAAAATATCAGCTGCTGCCTCTTGGCTGGGGATGATCTCCTCCAGGATAGTTGATCAATTTGGACAATAAGACGGTATCAGGCTGCGCTGCTGTAATGAAGAATCCTGAGGACTAATCCTATTAGTTTTTTTCACTTGAAAACGATGCTAGTCCAGGATTGAAATGCATTGTGGAAATAAAAAACATTCAACTCATCTTGGTCCAAAGGATTCTTCATTACAGCAGCGCAGCCTAATAAGGTTATCGTCCAAACTGGTCAAGATTCCCTTTTAAGGTCTCTTATAATCTGTACGATTCCTTAAGATAATGCTTTGTTAAAGTACCCTTTCAATTTATGACAGCATTCAGTCTTTTTGGGTAGGAGTTTATCAGCATGGTACATCAAGAATTGGCAATCTTTGCCCACTCTGTCATATTGCTAGAGCACCTCCTGTGTACAGCGACATCTTCAGGTCACCCACAGATTTTCAGTTGGATTCAATTCTGGGGCATTTCAAAACTTTAATCTTCTGGCAAAGCCATTCTTTTGTTGATTTGGATTTGTGCTTAAGGTCATTGTCGCACTAAAAGGTGAAATTCATTTCAGCTTTTAAGCAGAGGTCTGAACTTTTTAATGCAAATTAACTGATATTTGGAAATGTTCTTATTTCTCTCCACCTTGACTAAAGCCCCAGTTCCACCATGCTTCACTCCGGTCATGGTGTTCTTTTCGTGATGTGCAGTTTTGGCTTTGTGTCAAACATACCTTTAATAATTATGGCCAAAAAAATCCACTTCGGTTTCATCAGTCCATAACCCATTTTCCCACATGCTTTTGGCAGACTTAATGTAGGTTTTGGCAAAACATAGCCGGGCTTGGATGTTTTTCTTTGCAAGAAAAGGCTTCTGTCTACCCTGTCCCACCAGCCTGACATATGAAGAATACGAGATATTGTTGTCACACACAGTACACAATCAGAACTTCAAAGAAATTCCTGCAGCTCCTTTAATGTTGCTGTAGGAATCTTTGCAGTGTCTTGCACCAATTTTCTTCTCTTTTCAGCAATTTTTGAGGGACGTCCATTTCTAGGTAATGACTGTAGTGCCAATTTTAAGCCACTTCTTGCTGACCATCTTCACAATGTTCAATGTTATATCTAATGATTTGGAATTTTTTTGCACTCTTCTCTTGACTGATAACATTCAATAATGATATCCCTTTGCTGTGTTGCAAGATGTTTATGAACCATGGCTGTTGCTGTAAAATCTAACTAATATAATGTTAGGAAAATCTTTCTAGAACCTCTAA
The DNA here is from genome assembly GCF_046119375.1 of Phyllobates terribilis. Taxonomy (NCBI): domain Eukaryota; kingdom Metazoa; phylum Chordata; class Amphibia; order Anura; family Dendrobatidae; genus Phyllobates; species Phyllobates terribilis. The sequence goes on from NW_027362764.1 coordinate 641,455,022, forward strand.
ACTTTATATAGGGTTAATCAGAATCGCTGTAAATGATGGCAGCTGTGTACTGACTATTATTCACCATGAGTTTAAATGTGATTGGCTAACTCTGAATAGAATCACATCCCCAATTATAAGAGGGTATTTACACTTATACAACCACATTATTTTAGTTTTCTTACTTTTAATTCCCCCCTCCACAATGATTTAATATTTGCATCTCAATGGATTTGTACCTTAGTGATTTTAAAGGTGGAACAAGTTCTGAAATGTTTCTTCTTTAGTATGGTTTTTTTACATGACAAAACAATGGCATTTTAAGAGGTGTGTAGACTTTATTTACGTGTATATGTGTATATATAATTAACAAAAGTATCATGGAAATGTAGAATATACTCATGTTATTGATTCGGTGATCACTCATGTTTGCGTTCTTTTCCATTCCAAAGACTGACTTCTAGGGAATTTAGATCATGAACCAGATGGGGATGGTAACAACAATATTTGTGAAGAGCTGCTGAATATGTTAGCATTATATAACCAAGCAAAATGAATTATTACATCATTACATGTAGTTCGTTAATAGAATGCACTGGGGTTAAGCAGGGACAAATAGTATGTGAATGCTGCAGAATCAGAGTAAATATGCACATTTTTTCCTAACTGTAAAGGCCCCGTCACACTTAGCGACGCTGCAACGATCCCGACAACGATACGACCTGTCAGGGATCGTTGCTGCGTCGCTATGTGGTCGCTGGTGAGCTGTCAAACAGTCAGGCTCACCAACGATCAGGGGAGCAGCGACATCGTGGAAAGAATCTTTCCACGATGTCCTGCTCCTGGTTACCAGCCTGCTGAAGCAGGAGCAGGCTGGTAACCATGGTAAACATCGGGTTACTAGGGGCACACGCGCACCTAGTAACCCGATGTTTACCATGGTTACCACTCTGCTACAGTGAGCGGGAGGTTACCGCTCACTTTAGCAGGCTCGTAACCATGATAAACAACGGGTTACTAGGTGCGCGTGTGCCCCTAGTAACCCGATGTTTATCATAGTTACCAGCCTGATCGCTGCTCCCACTGGTCACACACAGCGATGTGTGCTAACCAGCGGGAGAGCAACGACCAAAAAATGGTCCAGGACACTTTGCAGCGATCAGCAACCTCACAGCAGGGTCCTGATCGCTGCAAAGTGTCACACATAGCGACATCGCTGGTGAGGTCGCTGTTGCGTCACCAAAACCGTGACACAGCAGCGATCTTGCTAGCGATCTCGCTATGTGAGACGGGGGCTTAAGGCTGGGTTCACACAAGTGTATAAAAATCTTCCGATTTTTAATGAAGAAAAAAACTGACCATTTTACATCCATATGGTGGTCAGTATGCAATCGGTTTTTACATGAGCTGTTCATGTTAACATTTACAGGACCAAATACAGTTCCTTCTAAGAATTGCAATGTATCTCTGAAAAATGGATGCTACACAGATGGATTTTTTTTATCTTTTCTGCACATCCATAAACGTGAATAGTAGAATCTCCCGACATACGGAATATTATAGTGTATGCTGCCATTTCAAGAGCAGATTCGTCTGTGGGAAAAATAAAACTTTCATCTGAACAGCCCAGCTGAATAACATTGGTCCTAGTGCTGTCCGTGTGATATTCTTTTTTTTTTCATGGACAGCACTCAGACTGAAAATTTGCTCATGTGAACGTACCCCGAGTTCTATCCTGAAAGAAAAGAAACTTTATCAAATAAATAATCTTTGATCTATCTGGACTTTCCTATATGCACTTTCCCTGAAGTGGAGTTATGCTTGCCAGCATATTAGAAATTGTACATTTTTGTTTTTCGAGCAATATTTAATACAGATGGGACTTAGAGAAAGCTCTGCTGGGTGGGTGGACAAATAAAACTGCAATTTGAGTCTGATTTCCAAATGGTCTGAACATTTAGCTGACCGTTCATGAGCGGCTCGGTGATGTAACCCACATCTGCAAGTGTACACAATGTACCAGCATGACTCCATTGCATCACATACATCTGGACTGGGAGTCCTGGTAAATATTTCTGCCTCTTGTCAGGAAGTTTTGTGTCACTTAGACATAGTGTCTCAGATGTTGTTAAATAAGCTGAAGTTTAATGTAAATGATAAGCACAAGGGGAATTAATTGGTAAATATAATTTTACTGAAAGAGTAATAGGTACTTGGATCAAACTTCCATCTGATGTGGTTGGAACATCCATAGTAACTGAATTTGGGCCTAGGTCTAACCTGAGGCGGGCCTAGGTCTAACCTGAGGCGGGCCTAGGTCTAACCTGAGGCGGGCCTAGGTCTAACCTGAGGCGGGCCTAGGTCTAACCTGAGGCGGGCCTAGGTCTAACCTGAGGCGGGCCTAGGTCTAACCTGAGGCGGGCCTAGGTCTAACCTGAGGCGGGCCTAGGTCTAACCTGAGGCGGGCCTAGGTCTAACCTGAGGCGGGCCTAGGTCTAACCTGAGGCGGGCCTAGGTCTAACCTGAGGCGGGCCTAGGTCTAACCTGAGGCGGGCCTAGGTCTAACCTGAGGCGGGCCTAGGTCTAACCTGAGGCAAGATAAAAGTAATATGGGACAACATATATGACAAATAGACCAGGCAGTCTTTTTCTACCATCATTTCTGTTTCTAATGAAAGAAAGTGCTGATTGTGTAATGTTCTCTCCCATAACAGCGCCAAGCCTTCAGACTTTGAATACCTCAGACTGATTGGGAAAGGAAGCTTTGGCAAGGTGAGATTCTTCTCTGCAGATAAGTATACATTTTGTTAGGGGGTTTAATGGCAAAAAATATCACTGCAATAATAATAAAAAAATATTATTTTTACTTTGAAACGAGTATGGCTTTCTGCTTAGCATTCAGATTATGAGAGGGCTATAAAAGCATTTATCTAGGGGCATTTACCACCTGTAGACCTTCTCTCTAGAGAAGACTGTAACATAACCCAACAATATAAAAAATTTTATATGTGCAAAAAAATATAATTTTGTATATATCACTACTGGTCAGAGCGCCATTCTCCTCGCCAGAGCCTGCACTGCTAAGGATGAGTTCACATGTCTGTATGGAAGTTCTGTTTATCTGTTTTAATTTTAGGAATAGACAAGCAGAATATATGCCAAAAACTGATCTGTTTGCTAACTGATACAAACCGAAGCCAAGGAACCCCATTGATTGTAAGGGGTCCATATAGATTTAATCTGTTGTCATTTTCTTAGCGCATAATGCAAAACGTTTTATTCTGAACTGATAGCAAACAGAAACCAGACTGACACCATAACAATAACTGAGGCTCTTTTGCTCCTGTTTGCATCAGTTAAACAAAAATTGACCCGTTTGTTGGTTCTCGGGTCTGATTCAGATGACAGGTTTTTTCATACAACTTCAATTTGTGTTTTTCTGGGATAGCACTTGTACTTGTGAAAGTCTATGGAGCTGTTCACGTATCTGTGTGTTTTTTTGTGGACCAGGTGGTCAACACAAAACCACGGAGCCATGTCAGATATTGATCAAAGTGTCTGATCCAAATCTGTAATGCAAGTCTGAGTCCGTGAAAAAAAATCTGACAGCACTCCTATTTCATCCAGGTACAGTCTGAAATTCCCAAATAGATATATCAAGTTAACCACGATACAACCTTCTTTTTTTAAGCAGACACTGCGGATTTTAGATTTTTGTACGGTTCTGTCAAAAATTGGTGGATCTACTGATATACAATATTTAATTTAGATGTCCAGTCTAAATTTGCTGCTGGCAACCCCACCTCATGGATGTTAGGGGTGTAAGTGGTTGTTCATCAGCATTTTTCAGCTGTACTACCTTTGCCTTTATCATGTGGGGGCTGTCTGCGTCCTGCAGTATATTGGTATTGTGACCAGGTATTGGTAAGTATGGCCTTTTTTTTTTCTGTGATGTGGATGATTAGCAAAGATGGGGAAAAAAAAAAAAAAACACATGGTTGCTTTTTCACAAAAACGGCATCTCTTCTTTCCATGGGTTGGGTGTGGTATGGCAGATTAGCCCCATTGAAGCGAGTGTAGCAAAATTGGAATATCACGCACAACCTGTGGAAAGGTGTGACACTGCTTTTGGAAGAAACCAGACATGTTTTTCTTAAAACGTACAACCACCTTAAGTTAGTAATGAATAATGTCTCTTGCTTTGGCCCTTTTTTTTTTGCACAGCTGTAGTGAATAGGGCTTTGAGGATAATGCGGATTTTCACAAGTAGTGTGCTACAAAATCTCTGTGAAACTACCCACAGGCTGTCTCCCATTGTGTTCAGTGTAAACAATGGTGAAAGTTTTGTCACTGATGTGTGACAGATTCTGCATCAATGAATTAGCCGTATTACATGGCGCTGGCACCGCCCTGCTCCGCACACGGGTCCCATAGCGTGCCGGGATGCCCGATGGCGAGTGGACCTCCCCGCCTGCTCAGGGCCCCTGCACTTGCCTGGGTGCGCCGGGTGCTGACGCCAGGCCTGCTTACTAGTAGTTTACCATTCTTCAGACACGAAATACAGTTTATATTCTTCTACATTACATGAGAAATTAAAAACTAACCCCAACCTTAAAATCAATATTTTTTTTTTCTAGGTCGTCCTTACAAGAGGGAAACTTGATGGGAAGTATTATGCTGTAAAGATTTTACAGAAAAAAGTTATTCTGAACAAGAAAGAGGTGTGTGGGGTTAAAGTACAGATTTATTTTGTATGGAGTCTGAACCTTGGATCCAAAACCTATAGTTAGATTTCCCACAAGTCTCCTATAATTTGCAAACTAATGTATAGAAAATACAGCAATAAACAAACTTGTAGTTGTTGGACTCTATATCTTACTGGCTGTGTGCTATCGTGTGGGGGAATTCAGAACTAGACAGCATTTATTTCCTAATAATGGGTCATACACCAACAAATTATTGAGGGTCCAAGCTGCACATAAACACAAGAATTACATGCAATACTATCTCTAAATTAAACATTGCATAAACTAGGAAAGCAGTCTAAATCTAATTTGATACTGTTAAGATTAATGATTTAATACAATCTTGTTGTATTGTTGTATTTAAGATCTATACATTATATTTTATTTTTTTGTAGCAAAAGCACATTATGGCTGAGCGAAACGTGCTGCTAAAAAATGTACAGCATCCATTTTTGGTGTGTCTCCATTACTCATTCCAGACCTCAGATAAACTGTTCTTTGTTTTGGATTTCATCAATGGTGGAGAGGTAAGATCTTGATATTGTCTACAGCCCACCTCAATCAGCAGCTCTACCTGACAGCAGTTACATAGTTTCATAGTTACATAGTTTATAAGGCCGAAAAAAGACAAGCGTCCATCCAGTTCAGCCTATTTCTTGTGCACTGCAGCTATTCCGCAGCGTTGATCCAGGGGAAGGCAACAAAAAACGATGCGGTATAGACCAATTTACATCATTGAGGAAAAATTCACTTCCCGACACCAATCTGGCAGTCAGATTAAATCCCTGGATTAATTAACTAAGCATAAAATGTAATTTTATTGTTCTCAAGAAAGGCGTCCAGGCCTCTCTTGAACTCATTAAGGGAGTTGGACATCACCACTTCCTCTCCCAGAGAGTTCCAGAGTCTCACGGCTCTGACCGTAAAGAATCCCCTTCTATGCTGGTGCAGGAACCTCCTTTCCTCCAGACGCATAGTGTGCCCCCTCGTCTTTGTCACCATCCTTGGTATAAACAGGTCATGGGAGAGATCTCTGTACTGCCCCCTGATGTGTTTATACATGTTTATGAGGTCTCCCCTAAGCCTTCTCTTTTCCAACGTAAATAGGCCTAATTTTGACAACCTTTCTGGGTATTCTAGTCCCTCCATTCCCTTTATTACCTTAGTCGCCCTCCTTTGTACCTATTGAAGTGGCTATGCCATTTCAATAGGAGCCCTGAGTTATGGCCAAATCTCTGGCTACAATATGACATCCACATTGTCTAGACCAGGGATGTCAAACTTAAATCCACAGAGGACCAAAATTAAAAACTTGGACAAAGTTGCCGGTCAACCAGAATACAGAATAATGGGCCCCACATAGTCCTCCATACACAATGATGGGCCCCACATAGTCCTCCATACACAATAATGGCCCCACATAGGGGTGGCTGTTCTGGTGTCGGGGGCTAAATACAACCACCATGCGGGCCCGATTTGGCCCACGGCCCGGAGTTTGACATGTGTGGTCTAAACCTATACTAATGCCCAAACACTTCCAATTTAAATGGTATAATGGCAGCTTGTAAGAATTCACACTAAAATATTTATCAGCAAAATAAAGATATTTATTTGTAATTTCAAAATATTTTTCCCTGTGTGTGTAACTTTTTTCATACTGTTGAATATTGCTCACAAGGTGCAAAAGTTTGGAGACCTCTCCTATAAGCTAAAAAGCTGAAAATCACAGACTTATTTTTTCTTTCCTTTTTTTTTTTAGTTTTTCTTTTTTAAATTCTTTTCAGCAATGTCATTTTTATGTTGTTTTTTTTTCTCCACTATATCACCCACACGGATGTTGCATTGTATCACCCACACGGATGTTGCATCGTATCACCCACACGGATGTTGCATCGTATCACCCACACGGATGTTGCATCGTATCACCCACACGGATGTTGCATTGTATCACCCACACGGATGTTGCATTGTATCACCCACACGGATGTTGCATCGTATCACCCACACGGATGTTGCATCGTATCACCCACACGGATGTTGCATCGTATCACCCACACGGATGACGTGTGGCTTTCCCAAGCTCCTTTGTAGGTACAGTGAAGCAAAGAAGTATTTGATCCCTTGCTGTTTTTGTAAGTTTGCCCACTGACAAAGACATGAACAGTCTATAATTTTAAGGGTAGCTTAATTTTAACATTGAGAGAGAGAATATCCCCAAAAAAGTCAAGAAAATCACATTGTATAAATTATAGAAAAATATTTAGATTTGAGAGTCCTCAGTAGTTGATACCTTTTAATGGCTAACTGAAAAGATGGTAACAAATTGCAAGCTTTCGAGACTACGCAGGTCTCTTCATCAGGCTAATATACCACAAAATCTGAAGAGTCACATATTTATACACAATAAGACACACAGAAAAATGCAATAGGTAAGACAGGTGATGGAAAGCAGAGTTATTATGGAAGAGATAAACAGTTCTGGCTATAAATATTTTAGCAGTTAATAGATAAGGAGTGTGAAGGTTTTATTGTCCTGTGACTAGGTCCAGTGTTATGATGGCCTCACAAGTCTGAGGGGCACATTCCTTAGTTGATGTAGAATAACATAAATCCATGCGACACATTCATTCCTACTCTGAAAGTGTTAAAGGTCACCATCAGTTTATATTCTGAGATTCTTCTTTCTCTTTGAGATTTGAAGTTACCTTTTAATACCAGTAATTTCATGTCTTTTATGCTGCGATCAGGGGAGCAAAAATGCTTGGCTACAGGTAGATCTATTCTTTTTTCTTTTATTGTGTGGCGATGATGTGAAGAGTCACATATTTATACACCATAAGACACACAAAAAATGCAATAGGTAAGACAACGCAATTATGTATAAATATGTGACTCTTCAGATTTTGTGGTATGTTAGCCTGATGAAGAGACCTGCGTAGTCTCGAAAGCTTGCAATTTGTTACCATCTTTTCAGTTAGCCATTAAAAGGTATCAGTCACTGAGGACTCTCAAATCTAAATATTTTTCTATCTACGGGCTAACACGGTACAAGAATATATATTTCCCTATGTATAAATATATAAATTTATTAGCATTTTGCAGTGAGAAATAAGTATTAGATCAAACAACACTTAATACTTGATGGCAAGCACAGCAGTCGGACGTTTTTTGTAGTTGATGAGGTTTGCGCACATGTCAGGAGGAATTTTGGTCCACTCCTCTTTGCAGATCATCTCTAAATCATTCAGATTTTGAGGCTGTCACTTGGCAACTCGGAGCTTCAACTCCCTCCATAAGTTTTCTATGGGATTAAGGTCTGGAGACTGGCGCCATGACCTTACTGTGCTTCTTTTTGAGCCACTCCTTTGTTGCCTTGGCTGTATGTTTTGGGCCATTGTCTTGCTGGAAGACTCAGCCACGACTCCTCTTCAATGCTCTTACTGAGGGAAGGAGGTTGTTGGCCAAATTCTCGCGATACATGACCCCATCCACCTTCTCTTCAGTACGGTGCAGTCGTCATGTCCCCTTTGTAGAAAAGCACCCCCAAAGTATAATGTTTCCCCCACAATGCTTCACAGTTGGGACGATGTTCTTAGGGTTGTACTTGTCCTTCTTCCTCAAAACACAGCGAGTTGCGCTCCATTTTTGTCTCCTCTGACCACAGCACCTTCTCCCAATAACTCAGACTCATCCAGGTGTTCATTGGCGAACTTCAGACGGGCGTGCACATGTGCCTTCTTGACCAGGGGGACCTTGCGGGCACTGCAGGATTTTAAACCTTTAAGGCGTAATGTGTTATCAATGGTTTTCTTGGTGACTGTGGTCCCAGCTGCTTGGAGATCATTAACAAGTTCCCCCTGTGTAGTTTTAATCTGATCTCTCACCTTCCTCATGATCAAGGATACCCCACGAGTTGAGATTCTGCATGGTGCCCCAGATCGATGTCGATTGACAGTCATTTTGTATTTCTTCCATTTTCTTACTATGGCACCAACAGTTGTCTCCTTCTCACCCAGCGTCTTACTTATGGTTTTGTAGCCCATTCCAGCTTTGTGCAGGTCTATGATCTTGTCCCTGACATCCTTAGAAAGCTCTTTGGTCTTGCCCATGTTGTAGAGGTTAGTCTGACTGATTGATTAATTGAGTCTGTGGACAGGAGTCATTTATATACAGGTCACTATGTAAGACAGCGGTCTTTAATGCAGGTAACGAGTTGATTAGGAGCGTCTAACTGGTCTGTAGGAGCCAGAACTCATAATGGTTTGTAGGGGATCAAATACTTATTTCTCACTGGAAAATGCAAATAAATTTATCTAATTTATACAATGTGATTTTCTTGATTTATTTTTGGATATTATATCTCTCAATGTTAAAATTAACCGACCCTTAAAATTATAGAATGTTCATGTTCAAATACTTATTTCCTTCACTGTATCTGTATCCAGTAACACCCCACTTCACTCATCTTATTGGCTATCTGTTGAAGAAACAGTTGAATAACATTTATAACAAACCAATATAAACATACAATGTATTATATTACATGTGGGTTATTTAGTTTTATTGGGGAATTTTACTGAACAAATACTTGTTTTATCGCATACTCAATATTGTTACACTGCATATGGAAGAGTTGGATACAGTTTAATTCCTTTTCCTTTTAGTTATAAGAGAGGAAGAGATTAGATGTCGAATTTCACTTCCTCAGATGACTTCCCTGTTTTATACCTTAGTAACCTTTTTCAGTTCTAGGAAGTACAATATGCAGCAGAGTTGTGTAATATCTGTGTCTTGGTGTATAATGAACTGAGAATGAGAAAACACTGCTCACAAACTATATCTGTGAAGGTACTGTAGACAGTGGTGTGGATTGAAACTTGCGGGCCCGAATCAAAATCCCCAACAGGGCCATCAACTATCTTGGTCATCATATATGGGCCAAAGATGCTTTTTGGGCCCCACTAGGCTACAGGGCCCAGGAGTAACTGCAACCCTTGCACCTAATACAGTTATGGCCCTGACTGTATACTCAACCTTAGCATGACAGAACTGAGGGTATCCGTAGAAAGCCCCCTAGTATTAATTTGGCTTCCAATTTTAGAAACTGTATAAAAAGATCCATTTAGTTCCATCAAACCTTTTGACATAATCAAAATCACACTTTGCATTATAATTTGTTTGTTACTTAAAAAGAGTTATTTGCTGAACTAAGCCCATTACATAATTCAATGGGAAATTCCCTGCTTGGAATGTTAAATTTATATTTACTAGAACTTGAAGAGTCCCTCCACTCACAGTTCTGGAGGGATGTCCTTTTTGTTATACATGGTGTGAGGCTTCAGAGACTTCTCACACAGTGGCAGATTCCCAGCAGCAGGATCTTCCACTATCTGCTTGTCTGTGGAAAACATAGCAATAAATACCCTGCAATAGTCTGTATTTAATGCTTACTGTCTTTTGAAGGGAGACAGTTACCATAAAAACACTAAAGAGGACTTGCACTTTTTTATTTAAATTGAGTCCATCTTCCAATTGCTGCTTCACTGATTCTGGAATAGTTTTTTTGTGCCTCTCCGGTCCAAAGTTGTACTTCCCGGTAATACAGATGCAAATTTTCCCTTTAACAAACTCTGTGCATACCACAGAACCTCTGTGTTCATTTAAGTTTTTACCTCTATAATGCTGCCTATCAAAACACATCCATGCCATGAAGGGGGGGAAGCAAACACCACCAGAGAAGGTCAGCATTGCCGCCTGGCAAGAGATTTGTCTCATATTAAGGCCATGTTCACACTTTTTCGTCAGTATTTTACATCTGTATTTGAAAGCCAAAATCGGGAGTGGAACAATCAGAGGAAAAGTATAATAGAAACACGTCACCACTTCTGTATTTTTGACACACTCCTGGTTTTGACTTCCAAATACTGATGTAAAATAGTGCACATTCAGTATTTGGTCACTAACACGCTGAGAACTCTACCGCTGCGGCATCCCTTTTGCTATTGGAGAGCTGGAGCACAGGAGAGCAGCAGTGCTGGAGAGCCTGAGCACCAGATTGAACAGTGCTACAGATGATGCCATTCTGCTCTCCAATTGCTGGAAGGGATGCAGCTACTGCTGAGTTCACATGAGACAAATCTCAGGAGAATACACTGAGCCAGGCTATAGCTGGGACCTTCTCTGTGGGCGTTTGTTTATTCTCCTCTATGACACAGCCGTGTTTTGATTGGCCAGTGTCATAGAAAGGAAAAATCAAATACCCACAAAAAAGTCCTGTGGTATTTGCCCAGTTTTTTTGTGGGGAAAATTTGAATCTTCATTACCGGGGGGCATAATTGGAAGGGCAACGGGAAAAAAAAGAAAGACTGTTCCAGAATCTGTGAAACATTAGCTATTGGAGGGGGTTTTCTATTTTAATTTAAAAATGTAGTGAAAGTCCTTTTTAGACAAACCACATGGTCAAATAGGGTACATAGCCCCTGGAAAAAAACACCATTGGTGTAATAAACCTTGTGTTTGATGTGCATAAAAAAGCAGTTTGTGCCATTTGCTAAAGAGTGTGTTCGGTGCCTCCATAGCATGACAATAAGTGCTCAGTGCATTATCCCACCCGTCAATGTCCCATGTAGATTGACACCTGGCTGGACTGAGTGATGCCTGAAAAGAAAACTCAGATGGGCAATTTCTCATCTCTGCTGCTGCAGCTGTTGTATCAGTGTATCCAGCTTTCTTCTCAGGCAGCACTCACTTTGGCCAAGTGAGTGCAGTCAGTCATAGGGGGAGGTGAAGCAGCATGCTAATAGAAGAGCAAAATGGTTCACCGAGTGATCCTGGCTGTGCCAAGGGTGTATATAAGCTCTTGTTTTCATATGGGGCAAAAAAAATTTATGCACTTTAAAGGCAATGTTTGCTACACCGAAGATATAATTTTTTTATACGGACTAAGTTCTCTACTTGACCATGTGGTTTGTACAAGTAGTGTTTTTGCGGTAACAGATTCCCTTTAAAACATATTTTTAATTCTTATTCTCTGCTGTAGTGTTTTTACCCTAATATGGCACTCTTGTATGTTCTGACACCCTGCCTATACACATAATGGACACATCAGTAGTCACCATAGTGGCACTGAGAGTACTTCTGTTATACCCCCCAGCTGGCTGATGACACCTCCGCTTAATGATTAGTCACTGTATGGTGCTGACTCCTGGGTTACTCATCCCGTGCTTTATTGGTATAGCTAAATCCGTTTTCAGCTTTGGTCAAATATAGGACAGTAGAGGATCTCCACAATGACTTTTCTGAAGTGAATTAAAGGGCAAAAATAGGTTTTTAAAAGGGATTCCCACTTTTGACAATTATGACATATTGACAGGATATGCCATACATGTCTGATGGTGCTGGTCCCATAGGTAGGACCGGTACCCATCTCCACGAGGGGTCCCCCTAATATTCATGCCATAATAAGTAAAGAATGAATAGAAAGGTTCTCTTCTAAGGGAGTCGGCTGAGCACATTTACATAAATGTCTTAGGCTGGTTTTTATCGAGTTCAAGCTATACATTTATGGCTGTTCTTTCTGAAGCCCTGAAAAATGTAATTCGGATGGAACCCCTGACCTGGCCTTTCACTATAATGCGCGTCTACCACACTTTTGTGTTACCCTGAAGCACAGGTACTGCTGAAACTGAGGCCAAATGGAGCACAAAAGTGACTCCGTCCATCTTATCATGGTGAATGTCTCCATCAGAGGTTCCGACAAAATGCAGTTTTTCAAGGCTTCAGATGGAGCACAAACGTGTGGCAAAAACCTAATGTGCATATAATATAGCCTTAGGTAAAAATATCCATCCAACTATGGCCCAAAGCTGAATCTTCAGGTTTTTTTAATCTATTTTTGACCTAAACTTTGCATTTTGTAATTTAGCTTTAACATACACCTATTATTGACTGTAAATCATTGTACTGGCAAAAATAAAACTAAAAGTGGATTTCCAGACGTATGATATGGATGACGTATCATTGGGAGTCTATTAACAGTGTGTAGAGCAGTGGAGTTTTAGTTCCAGCTCCGCATACAGTTTACACTAATCCGCCCCTGGAATTGCAAACGTCTGATCAACGGGTGTCGGTTGTAAGAACGCCCTATCGTAATGATGGGTCATCAGTAAAAGCTGGACAACCTCTTAAATCTTCTTTTAGATTGAGATTAGTTAACAATTATGTAATTAAAATCTAGAGACTTGGACCAATGAGATTTTTTTTTTTCTCCTTCGATCATAACGGTTTAAATTTAAACCTGAGTTTAATTAGCAATTCTATCCTAGAGAAAGCATTGTGATCAGTGACCCTGACTTGCCATTGCTAAAGATATCGTGTCACCCAGCAAATCTTTGAGCAGCTAACCTCATAGGTGTTTAGTGCATTCAGCTTTGGTACATTTTACATTGTGTAATCGGCGTTGTGGCCGTGGTTGCAGGTCATCCTCCAGTTGTCTTATCAGTATTCTTTCCTGTTTTAGTAAACCACACATGCGGTGAAGCTATCGGGGCATCTGACCTGCTTGCCAAACATCTAGAAGCACTGGGTCAGCACTGATTTGGGCATGATTGCATTGCAGTTTTATGTTGGTCAGCCAATGACTAATTCCACATTTTATTCTTCCAGAATTCTGACATTTGGTTTAAGCTTTAAAAGCCAAGTGTATACATTTACGTTTACATACGTTTTCAATTTCTTGAGTCTTTGATAAGTTATGTTTTAAGTAAAAGCAAAAATATAGAAAATTCATTATGATAAATTTAGAAGATTACATTTTATGACTGGCTAAAATATTGTACAATAAAATAATATACATTTCTCTTCTAGCTTTTTTATCATCTACAAAGAGAGCGATATTTTGCTGAGCCGAGGGCACTATTTTATGCTGCAGAAATTGGTAGTGCTTTGGGATACTTGCACTCAATTGAAATCATATACCGGTATGCTATTCCTTCTATTCTGCAGTGACTCCTCATAAGATGTATTTATAATGGGACGCACTTCTAATGAAATATTCCCTTTATTGACAGGGACCTAAAACCAGAAAATATACTGTTAGACTCAAAGGTAATAAACTATTCTTAATGTATATTATATTATACATATTCTTATACATATGAGGTAGCTTCGGACAGAAAAGTTGCTTTAATTTATGGTTGGGGCTACACCGTGACTTCGGACCGTGACCAAGGTTGCGTGGCCAAACATGTCTTTATGCCAGTGCTACTTCACAGTGAAATGCAGGTAAATGGGGTAGGATTGTGACCCACAAGGTACTACAATGGCAAAGTCATTAGATAGCCACAGCTGTTGTGACGAGCACAATCTGTTTAAAGGGTTTGTCTGGCCTTAGGCTACATGTCTGCAGTCACTCTTATATGACTGCAGACTTGTGAATCCTCACATCGCATGCTCTGCACGCTGTGAGGATTCTCTTACGCCGGGAGCAGGCAGTCAGGTGACCTCAGGTATGTGATTTGTATCTTTCCAGCCACATTCCGACTAGAAGTGTTCGGCCTCACTCAATACACTTGCATTGAGCGAGGCCACAAATGTCTAGTTGGCATGTGACTGCATGTATACAAATCACATACTTGCGGTTACATAACTGCCTGCCCCCGGTGCCAGAGAATCCTCCCAGCGTGCAGAGCATGCGATGTGAGAATTCACAAGTCTGCAGTCACATAGTGACAATGGGTTAAAATGGAAATATCAGCAGAACTCAACCGAAAACATTCAGATTTACATGTAAATTATCCTGCGGATTTCACCTTTATATTACAACTGAGCAAAATTCTTAATTCTGGCAAAGTGTTGAACTTATTTCTCCCTTGTGTAGTGTTTCATATAGTCATTAGCAGGTCGCATACTGCATTGATATGATGAATACGATACAGGAGTAAAATTACTGCTAGGCCAGACCCGTAGTTGTTTTCTAACACTTTACAAAGTAGAACAGTGGTAAAAAATGTAATAATTGAGTGACGCGGCGTGCTACATTATAGCTGTACCCACTTTATTCCAAGGCATTCTGACATATTCAGAAAAGTTGTGTGTTGGGCCCTTTCAATATGGTACATGTTGAATCATCATATTTTTTAATGAAGTTACAACGGAAAACTGGAGCAAATCAACTGATTAAACTGATCCCTTGTGAAATACATAACATTTTAGGTAATATTTTTGCACATAGAGGAAATAAATAGAAAAATAGAATTAGGATAGAGGAGACCTGGTGATGGTGAACATTATTAGGAAAAAATGCTTTTATTGTAGTACAACCCCTGGCAAAAATTATGGAATCACCGGCTCGGAGGGTGTTCATTCAGTTGTTTAATGTTGTTGAAAAAAAGCAGATCACAGACATGGCACAAAACTAAAGTCATTTCAAATGGCAACTTTAGGGCTTTAAGAAACACTAAAGGAAATCAAGATTAAAAATGTGGTACTCAGTAAGGGTAATTTTTTTCAGACCAAGCAAAGGGAAAAAATTATGGAATCACTCAATTCTGAGGAAAAAAAATTATGGAATCATGAAAAACGAACACACAAAAGAACACTCCAATACATCACTAGTATTTTGTTGCACCACCTCTGGCTTTAATAACAGCTTGCAGTCTCTGAGGCATGGACTTAATGAGTGACAAATAGTACTCTTCATCAATCTGGCTCCAACTTTCTCTGATTGCTGTTGCCAGATCAGCTTTGCAGGCTGGAGCCTTGTCATGGACCATTTTCTTCAACTTCCACCAAAGATTTTCAATTGGATTGAGATCCGGACTATTTGCAGGCCATGATATTGACCTTATGTGTCTTCTTTCAAGGAATGTTTTCCACAGTTTTTGCTCTATGGCAGGATGCATTATCATCTTGAAAAATGATGTCATCATCCCCAAACATCCTTTCAATTGATGGGATAAGAAAACTGTCCAAAATATCAATGTAAACTTGGGCATTTATTGAAGATGTAATGACAGCCATCTCCCCAGTTCCTTTACCTGACATGCAGTCCCATATCGTCAATGACTGTGGAAATTTGCATGTTCTCTTCATGCCGTCATCTTTATAAATCTCATTGGAACGGCACCAAACAAAAGTTCCAGCATCATCACCTTGCCCAATGCAGATTCGCGATTCATCACTGAATATGACTTTCATCCAGTCATCCACAGTCCACGATTGCTTTTCCTTAGCCCATTGTAACCTTATTTTTTTCTGTTTAGGTGTTAATGATGTCTTTTTTGTAGCTTTTCTGTATGTAAATCCCATTTCCTTTAGGCTGTTTCTTACAGTTCGGTCACAGACATTGACTCCAGTTTCCTCCCATTCGTTCCTCATTTGTTTTGTTGTGCATTTCCTGTTTTGGAGACATATTGCTTTAAGTTTCAGGTCTTGACGCTTTGATGTCTTCCTTGGTCTACCAGTATGTTTGCCTTTAACAACCTTCCCATGTTGTTTGTATTTGGTCCAGATTTTAGACACAGCTGACTGTGAACAACCAACATCTTTTGCAACATTGTGTGATGATTTACCTTCTTTTAAGAGTTTGATAATCCTCTCCTTTGTTTCAATTGACATCTTTCGTGTTGGAGCCATGATTAATGTCAGTTCACTTGGTGCAACAGCTCTCCAAGGTGTGATTACTCCTTTTTAGATGCAGACTAACGAGCAAATGTAATTTGATGCAGGTGTTAGTTTTGGAAATGAAAATTTACAGGGTAATTCCATAATTTTTTCCTCAGAATTGAGTGATTCCATAATTTTTTCCCTCTGCTTGGTCTGAAAAAAATTACCCTTACTGAGTACCACATTTTTAATCTTGATTTCATTTAGTGCTTCTTAAAGCCTTAAAGTTGCCTCTGTTGCTAGGCAAAGTTTTAAAACAAAAAAAAAGCAACCACAACAAATTTCTTTACTCACCGTCCCCAGGTCCATCGATGAGTTTCTGCCACTGCTCCCAGTGTTATTGTCTGCAGTGCTGATATCACACTGACAGCGCTGCAGCTAATGACTGAGCTCAGCGGCTCCTCCCGCCTTCCTTAGCTCAGTTACTGGCTGCAGTAGTTGATGTCCGTTATTGTCTGCAGTGCTAACATTACAACGGGAGCAGCGATGGAAGCTCTGCTCTAGACGCACGGGCTAATTAAAGCTTAAATTTATTATAATTTTTTTTTTATGTGCCCGGTTAATGGGATTAAGGGAAAAATGAGAAGAATAATTGTCACTCTTAATTTCTTTTCATCTAGGGCCATATTGTTTTAACTGACTTTGGACTTTGCAAAGAAGGAATTTCAAATTCAGACAAAACCCTAACCTTCTGTGGGACGCCAGAGGTAAGCTCGTGCCCGCGTACGGGTGACAAGGATTACTTTTATAAAAGGAACTCTTGTGATCCCACTGAGGTCTTTATGCCCTATGTGGACCGAGGGAATCTTATGCTATAAACTCCTCTTAGGAGCGTTACTGAATGTAGCATGAAACCAGCTGCTGCCCTTTTTGGACTGTAGTGTACAAATGTGAAATTTGCCTACACAATGTGAGCAGATGAAGTAATGTAACTATGTCAACATTAAGCTGCTGTGATGTCTAAGGAAACAAGTTTGTTCTTGCAGCCACTTGCCTAAAGGAGCTTTATATATTCAATTGGAACCAGTCTTATGATGGATGGTGCCCTGTGCAGAACCTTTTTTGGCATGCTGCTATACAGTGCACAAAATGCCATGCTAAATTATAGGCTCCATACAGTATGTTAGCCTGAAGGTGGAAAAAATAAAAACTAAGTCTACCCAAATAAAATTGATATTCATCAGTAAAATAACACTTTCATACAGTTGCTTATATAACAGTGCTATGTAGTGCTGATATACACTAAAAAATAACTTACTGTAAAGTGTCAATGACAAAATAGATTACCAGGTATTGATAAAATATAGTGACCACCTGACAACTGTGCAAATAAAGTAATGTAAGAATACCACTTTACAAATGATATTTATCAGGTGTTCCCATCTCAGTCATCAAAGGAAATCTGTCACCAGGTTATCGCTATCCCATCTGAGAACAGCCTGATGTGGAGGCAGAGACCCTGATTCCAGTGATGTCACTTATTGGGCTACTTGCTGTAGGTTTGATAAAATCACTGTTTAATTGCTGCAGATCTAGCAGTTCTCTTAATGCTGAGCTCTGTATAACCACAACCCCACCCCTGATTGGCAGCTTTCTGTGTACACTGTGCATAGGCACTGTGCATAGGCAGAAAGCTACCAATCAGGGGTGGGGTTATACAAAGGTCATGAATGTGGAGGACTACATGGCCACAGGTTTACTAGTCCTCTAGCGATGATAACATGCTGATAAAGTGATTTTGTCAAAACTACTGTAGCGCCCCGAGGGTTCGGCCGCTACAGGGGTATTGCACCTCAGACCAGAGGTGTGATATTCCACTCCCGGGTAAGGATGGAGTGTGGACCAGGACTCAGTAAGCTGCATGCATCACACATACCCCATTTCCGAGGGACAGCTCAACGGTGCTCCCACTAGACAGAAGTGCAGGCACGACAGCATCTGTCCCTGGCTGGAGTGGGGCGGGGGGGTGGAATACCCAGTGGTGTAGGAGCAGATAGGGGTGGGTCTCTGGGCATAGGTAGGAACCCATTGGTTGCAAGTCACCTGGGCTCATACACAGAGAGGGAGGTATATAAGGTGGGCACCATCTTAGGACAGTGGTTAGTTCAGTCAGGAGGAAAAGAGGAGAGAAGGAGCTCAGCCAGAGAGGGCTGACGGGGAGCTGTGGCTCAGTCTGGGCCCAGCTCCACGAGGCAGGCCTGGAGTGAAGGCCAGAAACAACAGAGAGGACAGGACCAGCAGAGAGGAACAGAAAGGAGAGGAAGAAAGGAACGGAACACTAAGAGAGGCCCAGAGACACGAAGGCAGAAGGAACCCCAAAGGCCCAGGAGATTGCGGGTGACGGGTTGGCAGAACAGGGTACCGGATCCCAAGTTGGTGGAGGCGACTAATCCTCAGCCAAGGACCGGCGGTCGTGATCACATCTTGGTGCGACCCCTCACTACACCTACTAGAAAGGCATACCACATAGGGTCAGGGAAGTGGACATCCAACGTCCCAAGAGAAGGCCCGAGGCAGCTGGACAAAAGTAGTGTCACTTGTGGGGCACGGACAGAGAAAGGAATCGAAGGGAGTCCTGTGCCACACTCTGGAATTGCCTGGGGGTTGACCAAGCCCCTTGCCTGGTGGACGCAGCACGGCTTGGGCAGTCACTACCGGTACCGAAGTGATTTGGAATATAAAGAACTGTGAGTAAAGCCTTTGAACTGCAACCCCACGTCTCTGTGCTTCATTGCCGCGCCAGCATTACTAGTGCTGGGACGCTCGCACCATCACTCCCATCATCTACAACACTGCCCTGGGGCTCCACTCTTCCCGTGGGGAGTCATACTACCTCAGCTGCACACACCATCGGCCCCAGCGGTCTGCCTTGCAGCGGCGGTCCGCGCTGACTGCAATTCACGGGTGGCGTAGTCGGACAATTAACCTAAAACCCCCACAAAAATACCTCCATCGGCCTGACCACCCTGAGCCACGGGACCGGGTCACCGCCACGGATACTACAACCCCCAGAAGCCCGGTTCCAGGTGCCCCTCGGCCCAGGGGGCGAGTCACTGCCACAATCAGCCTAGAAAGTGACACATTACAATGCTCAAAGTGGAAGCTGTACAGCTACGAAAACTATCAACAAAGTCCATAATTGTATGAAAAGGTAGAAATCTTTATTAAATACATAAAATACATACAGTAAATGGAGAGGGTGCACACGACAGACATAAATGGATAAAATGCGCAAAGATGGCACCAAACATGGGAATACAATCTCTACATAATTCCAAATAGTGGTATAAACAAAGTTTAAGCGGTGGTCATCCGGTATCACTGAAAACACACTCCATATGTAGTATATAACGGGCAATGCATAATAACAATATCACTCTTTCTATTCATATCCTATATTTACTACATGTATAGACTGGCGGCCACCGCAAATGTCCCAAGTGGAGCACGCCACCCCAGAAAACTACAACAAGCAGCCTAGAGAGTGACACATCAACTTTATCTCTACATTATGCTGCTCTTAAATTAGGTGACAAAAAGCAGGTGACAGATTCCCTTTTAATAGCTAAAATGCGAAAACCACTCTATATGAGGCTGCTGGTGTTGGCTGGGCTTATGTAAGCAGGCTGATCTACATGGTTTTCATAATTTCCATACAAGTTATTAGGAGTTATGGAGTCAGTTATGCACAGCAAGCTATGGTTTTTTCAGATCTCCCATTTGCTGGTATTGAACTTTCTGAAAAGTAGATTGCTCTGCTAAATCTAACTATTATATTCAAGGCATCCTGCCGCTTGTAAATTTTGCTCACATTTTGCAACCCAAAACTGCAAAAATAAGGCTACTCTACCCATAATAATGTTGCCTGGAGAGCCTCTCTAAATTTAGGTTACGTGTGTGTGTGTGTGTGTGTGTGTGTGTGTGTGTGTATATACGGAATAACCCAATCCAGTGTTGCTTTTATATTGTCTGTATTATATGTTTCTCTTTAATTTTTTCTGGTATTGAAGCCATACCTGCAGAACTCTACCATTTGTGTATTGTTTTCTGTATGGCACTGTTGTTTTACTGTATGGTGCTGTTATTATACAAGTACAATACTTAGTACAGCTGTGGAACTTCCTTTATCAGTTATTCTCAAAATATACCTGCACCCCTAGAAGTTCTGGCTGAGCCATAAATTCCCTTAGTAAATATACAGAAGAAATCCTGCAACTGAGTCATATAAAAACATCATGTTTGAATAGAAGTTTTATCATTTGTGTCTTTCATGAAACTTACTGTTTAGTTTAACCCCTTTGCTGTGCCCAATATAACACTTTGGCACTGTTATGTTGGGCACAAAGGCATCTGTTTTTACATTAGTCCTTCTGATGCGGTCAGAAGATAGTCCTTATGTCTTGAACAGTGCAAGGATCTCTACTTAGTGCTTGTTTTCTAACTGGCTATTTTCACTTATGAATTTGTCTGTGCCACAGTTTTAATATTTTGTTCTGCCATCAAATCAGTATGGTACTTGACATGATTGTGATGAAGTCAGTGCCGGCTCTATGCATCACATCTGTAAGCACAAAAATAACTCTTGGAAAGTTCCTTTAAAATAGGGCGAAAAACTTTCTTGACTTGGTGAAAGATTGCATTAAATGTACATACTGTTTTTTTTCAGTACCTAGCACCAGAAGTGATAAAGAAACAGCCGTATGACAACACTGTAGACTGGTGGTGTCTTGGATCTGTCCTTTTTGAAATGCTGCATGGCCTGGTAAATATCAGTTCTGCATTTATTGTATTAGGAATATTGTATTGTATGTAATATTGTAAATATGAATATATTATTCTAATTCAGTATCAATAGCTGACCTTTTTGAATGGGGTTCACCTGTTGTAAGCCCCTTACTAGTGTACTGTCTGTAACAAAGGAAAAACAGATTTAGTTGCTTAGAACAGCAATACAATATACGCACCTTGCAGTGCTGCTGTTCTTCTTTGTAATGGGGCTAAATAGATGACAGAGGATCATTAAGTTTCCCTCACATTCATCCACTGTAACACTGGGAGTTGCTCTGATTCTCAAGATGTACGTGACTGCAGCCACTAAAAAATCTAAGATATCTGATACACATGCTGGACCCAATAATCACCTGTTATATAAAGGCCTAGAGTTAGCATAAAGATGGTAAAGCCTCAGTCACCATTTATAATATAAAACATACATGCACTCTCCACCCAGATAATAAAGTACATTAGGAGCGCCTGTCCCGCACATGGAAAGCATAGGAAAATCCTCAAGCATGCCTTCAAGCATGAAACCTAAATGTCATTTATTTGTTGTAGTTTCCTTCTTTGCAGTAGCGTAACTAGAGTCTGATGGGCCCCGATGCAAGATTTGGTCTGGGGCTCCCCTACCCCCCCATCCTGATATACTGTATATGCCCCTTTTCCTGGGCCCCATCCTGATATACACTGCTCAAAAAATAAAGGGAACACTTAAACAGAATATAACTCCAAGTAAATCAAACTTCTGTGAAATCAAACTGTCCACTTAGGAAGCAACACTGATTGACAATCAATTTCACGTGCTGTTGTGCAAATGGAATAGACAATAGATGGAAATTATTGGCAATTATCAAGACACACTCAATAAAGGAGTGGTTCTGCAAGTGGGGACCACACAGCTTTCACACTCATGGTAGCATGAGATGGACTCTACAACCCACAGAAGTTGCTCAGGTAGTGCAGCTCATCCGGAATGGCACATCAGTGCGAGCTGTGTCTGTCAGCGTAGTGTCCAGAGGCTGGAGGCACTACCAGGAGACAGGCCAGTACACCAGGAGACGTGGAGGGGGCCATAGGAGGGCAACAACGCAGCAGTAGGACCGCTACCTCCACTTTTGTGCAAGGAGGAGCACTGCCAGAGCCCTGCAAAATGACCTCCAGCCGGCCACAAATGTGCAGGTGTCTGCACTTACGGTTAGAAACAGACTCCATGAGGGTGGTATGAGGACCTGATGTCCACATATGGGGGTTGTTCTCACAGCCCAACACCGTGCAGGACGCTTGGCATTTGCCACAGAACACTAGGATTGGCAAAGTCGCCACTGGCGCCCTGTGCTCTTCACAGATTAAAGCAGGTTCACACTGACCACATGTGACAGAGTCTGGAGACGCCGTGGACAGCGATATACTGCCTGCAACATCCTTCAGTATGACCGGTTTGGCAGTGGGTCAGTAATTGTGTGGGGTGGCATTTCTTTGGAGGGCTGCACAGCCCTCCATGTGCTCACCATAGGTAGCCTGACTGCCATTAGGTACCGAGATGAGATCCTCAGACCCCTTGTGAGACCATATGCTGGTGCGGTTGGCCCTGTGTTCCTCCTAATGCAGGACAATGCCAGACCTCATGTGGCTGGAGTGTGTCAGCAGTTCCTGCAAGATGAAGGCATTGAAGCTATGGACTGGCCCGCCCGTTCCCCAGACCTGATTCCGATTGAGCACATCTGGGACATCATGTCTCGCTCCATCCACCATCGTCATGTAGCACCACAGACTATCCAGGAGTTGGCGGATGCTTTAGTCCAGGTCTGGGAGGAGATCCCACAGGAGACCATCCGCAACCTCATCCGGAGCATGCCCAGGCGTTGTAGGGAGGTCATACAGGCACGTGGAGGCCACACACAATACTGAGCCTCATTTTGACTTGTTTTAAGGACATTACATCAAAGTTGGATCAGCCTGTAGTGTGTTTTTCCACTTTAATTTTGGGGGTGACTCCAAATCCAGGCCTCCATTGGTTAATAAATTTGATTTCCATTGATGATTTTTGTGTGATTTTGTTGTCAGCACATTCAACTTTGTACAGAACAAAGTATTCAATGAGAATATTTCATTCATTCAGATCTAGGATGTGTTGTTTGAGTGTTCCCTTTATTTTTTTGAGCAGTGTATACAGGGTGGTCCAAAAGTAGGTGGACAGAAAGTGTAATAAGGTTATGAAGGGGGAGATTTATCAAACATGGTGTAAAGTGAAACTGGCTCAGTTGCCCTTAGCAACCAATCAGATTCCACTTTTCATTCCTCACTGACTCTGGAAAATGAAAGGTGGAATCTGATTGGTTGCTAAGGGCAACTGAGCCAGTTTCACAGATCTAGTTTTTCCAGATAGATCTCCCCCAAATCTGTTTTCTTTTCAGATAATTCAGATAACACATAATGGCAAATAATTTAAATACAGATCAAAGAAAATGGATTTTAACAGAGTATTGGAAATCTCAAAATGCTGAAACCGTTAGAGCAAATTGGGTTGAAACATTTGGTTCTCAAGCCCCAAAGAGACAACCATTTACCACATTCGTGACAAATTCAATGCCACTGGCTCAATCCTTAATGCTCCAAAAACTGGTCGACCCAAAACAGTCTGTACAGAAGATAGTAAACAACTTGTTGCTGAAACATTTGTTCAGAGTCCAAAAAAGTCCACCAGAAGAGCCTCTTTGGAATTGGGAATTTCACAAGCTTCTATCATGCGAATCCTGAAATCTATTGGGTGGAAAGCTTATCATCCACGTCTAATTCATGGTTTATTGGAGGATGATCCAGACAGGCAGCTGCAATTTAGTGTTTGATAAATCTCCCCCTTCATAACCTTATTACACTTTCAGTCCACCTACTTTTGGACGACCCTGTATATATTCCTCATCCTGGTATACATATATCCCTCATCCTGGTATATTTTTCTCTGTTCTGCCGCTGTTCTATAATGTATAGAAAAAATAAACCATTATACTCTACTCCCATCCACTCCCCTCACTGCGCGGCATCCTCTTCTGAAGCCGGCAGCTGACTTCAGCGTGCTTGACGTCACTGCCATGTGCCCTCAACCCACGTGCACGCCAGCGTCAGCTGCTGGCCTCTGATTGGCCAGCTTCGTGTATTGTCACGCATGGACCCGATGGGTCTGTGCGGCAAAATACACTTCAGCTGAATGTGCGTCCGAGGACTCGAATCCAGGTGAAGTATTTCCTGGCAGAGCCAGGTCCCTCGTCCACCAGGTCCCGTCATGGTGGCGACCTCTGCCACCGCGATAGTTATGCCTCTGCTTATTTGTTTAGAAAGGGTCAGATTTCATATAGATATCCCATATCGGTGCAGCCACACACCTCACTTTTTTAGTTAAATTCAGAGAATGAGGGTGCACAATGGAGACCCTTTTAACAGTGAAATGTTATTTCAGAATCTCGTCACCCTTATTCTGGCTGCGGATACAGATAAACTATATGTCACAGTGTAACGTTAAACATTTCTGACATTGCATGGTAAATCATCTTTTGTACATTTGCTTGGTTTCATGTTTTCTCATCAATAATTTTACTTGTTTGTTTTTGCAGCCTCCATTTTATCATCGTGACACTGCAGTCATGTATGAAAACATTCTGCACAAATCCCTAGTTACACGGCCTGATATAAGCATAACTGCATCATCTATTTTGGAAGAGTTACTTGAAAAAGATCCAAAGCAGAGACTTGGATCAAAGGATGATTTTGTAAGTGTTGCTCAAACTTAAAATAAAAATATAATAATACCGTTTTCATCTTCACTTAATTATTGCACTCCAAAAATTGTGACGTTTTCTTTATGGTCCAGATGAGACCAACACATTCAGCGGCAGTGTGCACTGTCATCTGTCCCACAGTTCTGTGCATATTTATGAATTATCAACCTTCATGAGGTGTGCAAACTAGCTACTTGTCTGCAGTTCCTTCACACGTGCCGTGTTCTAAAGGAACCATAGCAGCTAAGGCCCAATACTAAAAGCAACAAAACCCTGAAACAATAATACCTCAATACTTTGAGCATGAATTTCCTGGAATGACTTTGTTCCAGGCTGTCATTGTATGAATCATTGTAACTTCCTTGTCCTTTGTTCTGTAATTTATCACCAAGCCGTACTGAGAAAAAAATATTTCCCTTTTTCTTGCTGGCATAGAATTACCTTTCATTTTTGTTTACTTTATAGAATGAAATTAAGAATCATCCGTTTTTCTCATCTATAAACTGGACAGATATGGTTGAAAAGAAGATCTCTCCACCATATGATCCTCATGTGGTATGTAAATAAGCCTAACAATTAATAATTTACATATAAACCTATAAAAATGACTACCACAATCAAAATGTGATGCAAATGATCTTTATTGTACACCAGGTTCCAAGTTATTTTTCTCTGATTTTCCTAAATGGTCGATGCAAGCGAGTCAGTTGTAGGGTTTGGTACTCACTCAGCCGCGTTTGAGGTAGACACAGGATACTGTTTATTTAGAAATGTCCAAGGCGGATTTATTATGCCTGCATAAACCGCACTTTTAGAAGTAAACAAAAGACAGCCTTGTCCGGCACAGTGTAACAAAACAGAAAATAATTAGTCCATACAATATGGCGGGTTCGCCCGCTCACAGTCAGTGTCCTTTAGCACAAACACTCTGGAGGTCTCCACAGACACTGAATGAGGCACTCGGTCTCCATTTTATACACACACCCTGGGGTAGGGATATGTGAGCAGCCAATCCCACCCGTCTCTTATGACTGCTTGTAAAAACCGTCCCTGATACGCCCAATTAACCCTCTCAGCACTATGTGTGCTAGAGCATGCTTTCCCGGTTTTACATCACTGACACTACCAACCTCAGCGATACATACCTCCCCTCAAGGACATGTCCGACACCCATCTTACACGGTATAATGATCAAATCGTCAACCGTTAGAACATAAATCAAATTTTAGTGGAGAAATCTCCCAATGATATCAGTATTTTTTCCAAAACTAAAACACTCAAAATGCCATGTTCCAAACTATTATGCACAGAGATTCCAAACATTTTATAGGTTGTGAAGAACTGAAAATGGTAATATGTTGAATTTCCAGCATTAAGAGGTCACATTTACTGAAATCAAAAGCTTTTTCAATCAAAAACATCTTAACGGGCCAAGTTACATGCTAACATTGGACTCCTCCTTTATCACCTTCACAATTTTTGCACCCATTGAACTTGAGAATTTTTGAATAGTTTCTGCTTGAATTCCTTTCCAAGATGTCAGAATAGCCTCCCAGAGCTGCTGTTTTGATGTGAACAGTCTCCCACCATCTTTAGCTCTTTTGCTTGAGGATACTCCAATGGTTTGCAATAGGGTTGAGGTCAGGGGAGGATGATCGCCACTCCTTGAGTTTCTCTCCTTTTGCGCCAATAGCAGCCAATGACTTGGAGATATTCTTTGCAGCATGACATGGTGCATTGTCATTCATGAAGATGATTTTGCTACAGATGGCATGGTTCTTTTTCTACCATGGGAGAAAGTGGTCAGTCAGAAATTCTATATAATTTGCCGAGGTCATTTTCACATTTTCATGGACCCTAAAGGGGCCTAAAAGCTCTCTCCCCAGGATTCCGGCCCAAAACATGATTCCGCCACCTTCTTGAAACATGGTGGCCATCCACCAACCATCGACTATTTCATCCATCTGGACCATCCAGGATCGCACAGCACACTGTTTCTGCTTATGAGCACTGTGTAGGTCCGAATAGTAGGTTTATGCACAACTTCAAGCCTCTGGAGGATCCTACACCTTCAGGTTCATGGGACTCCAGAGGCAGCATTAGCTTCAAATACCTGTTTGCTGCTTTGTAATGGTATTTTAGCAGCTGCTCTCTTAATCCGATGAATTTGTCTGGCAGAAACCTTCCTCATTATGCCTTTATCTGCAGGAACCCGTCTGTACTCTGTATTAGTCACAAATCTCTTCACAATATGATGATCACACTTAAGTTTTTGAGAAATATCTAATGTTTTCATACCTTGTCCAAGTCATTCACTATTTGATGCTTTTCAGCAGCAGAGAAATTATTTTTCTTTCTCATATGGCTTGAAATATGGCCTGCTTAATAATGTGAAACATCATGCGTAAGTAGTTTTCCTTTAATTGGGCTCATCTGGTAAACTTATTATCACAGATGTTTGAGATTGATTTCAGTGAATCAAAGAGCCCTCACGCACAATGGCATCCATGAGTTTCTTTGAAAAACAAAAAGATTACATCTTTATTTATGTTACTCACTTATATAGCGCCATTAATTCCACAGCGCTTTACAGACATTATCATCACTGTCACCATAGAGAATGTAGATTGTGAGCCCCAATCAGTATGTCTTTGGAGTGTGGGAGGAAACTGGAGAACCCAGAGGAAACCCACACAAACACGGGGAGAACATACAAAGTCCTTGCAGATGTTGTCCTTTGTGGGATTTGAACGCCAGCGCTGCAAAGCTGCAGTGCTAACCACTGAGCCACCTTGCTGCCCTGTGACACTTAAATCCAATTTGCATAATAAGTTTGAACGCGATGTAGTATTAGTTATGTGATTTAAAACCAATTAATACATTTAATAGTCATGTTAACAAAAATAAAAGGGGAGGGGGGGTGAATACGACATAATTATTGTCTATACTTAGTAATGAAGCTCATATAGCAAGGGCTCCATTGGGGATGTTGGTATAGTTTAGAGCTTAATCATTGTTACACAAGTTATTTAAATAAAGTATAGATGCATACATGCAAATTATTAAAAATAATATAATTGATGAGGCCACATACAAAAAACTATAGGTGCCAAGTGCTTCCATATATAGAGCCACATGCAAAAGATGCAGGAAGCGCAAGGATATATGTGCCACAATGGTTGTCATTAAATGTTTAACAAATAAAGTCGCACTCTGTAGCACTAGGTATGCAAACATGAAATATATGAAATTTGAATTGCATTACTTCTCAGGAAAATAGAAATAATTGAAAAATCTTAGCGGTAACCTCGATAAGAAATGGTAATCAGGTACACATGAATTGGCCAATTTATGCGCTAAGATTTCTCAATTAGTTCTATTTTCCTGAGCAGTAATGCTATTCAAATTTCATATATTTCATGTTTGCATACACAGTGCTACTTTATTTGTTAGTTTTACATGGAGATGTCTACTCTTAGTAAGCACCTCTACACACCAGTTTTTTGTTTTGGATGTGCCAGTCAGTTTTTTCGTCATTAAATGTTTGACATAAAACCAGGCACCGAAGACTCACAAACAAGATAGAGTATGTAATAATAACCTGAGCTACATATGGATCGTACTCCCACCACATATGGGCAGCAAGACGTCAGGCACATAAGTGGGGGAGGACAGTCCATATGGTTTATTATAACGTATGAACAATAATGAAATGTCCTCCCCTATGATATTTTTTAACATGACGATTCTCTGTATTTTTAATTAGTTTTAATCATATAACTAATACTACAATAAAGCTTGATTATTTGTATTATAGTTTGTTTATGGTATGAATAAGTGCCCTCCTCTTCATGCAGTTGGAGCATCTGACGAGTGGCGTGCGCCTCACCAGAAATCTCACTCCAGTCAGATACTGGAGTGAGAATTCTGGCATAGGGAACGCCGCATCTCGCCATGAATTACACCAACTGTGGCGTCATGCTTCTGTCCCAGCCCATTTCCTCCCATTTCAGCAGGGCTGGAAGTAACTTGCGTGAAGACTCCAAAAGTCGCAAAATTTAGTCATAACTCCAAGTTGCACTTCAATTTTGCGACTTTTCAAAGCTTTTACACCAGAATTGTGGTGTGAGCGCTTTGATGAATCCAGCAATATATGTTCAGTTTATGGTGACTACATGCAGAGCTGTATATTTTGTCACATGTAGCTCTGCGGCTTTGGCCTTTTTTTGTAGGGGATTAATAATTTGTACTATGATTTGAATTCATTTTCTAATATGTGTTTTTTTTTTTTTCATTTTAGGATGGCCCAGATGATATCTCAAATTTTGACACAGAGTTTACAGATGTCATGGTTCCCGATTCTGTCTGTATATCTTCAGACTATTCCATTGTTAATGCCAGTGTTGAAGAAGCAGATGATGCTTTTGTTGGATTTTCTTACGCGGCCCCTTCTGATGACTTTTCGTTTTAGAGAATGAATTTATGAAAAATATTCTGTGTAGGCTTACGTGAAGCATAACCTTACAGTATATACACTTTATTCCATGAGACATGTCTGAAGATGGCATCACTAGCCGTCCATGAGTGTAGATCTTATCACTAGAATAATGGGAGCAGGTGCACCACCAAGTGCTAGCCCCTTAAAATGCACGCACCCCATCAATCTTACGTTGGTTCTGAATTCTGCACTGATTGTCACTTATTATATTTTATAGTGCCTGGAGCACTGAGACCGAGTTATAAATCACTTGTATAGACTGTAGATTAAAAGTGTAACTTTTACTTATAGCGAGAGATGGACTCTAAATCACAATACATAGCAATTTTGCTCGCAATTAGCAGCCAAAACCAGCGGTGGTCTGTGCTGTCTCCTAGGCTTATGTCTCCAGCCCTAAACAATCACATTATATTCTACAGCATAGGACACCGCATGGACCATGGGCGCACCATACTACTATAATAAGCTAAATCATTAATGAAAGTGATGTAGAAAACCTATTATAGTGCAGATTCCTGCTCTGTAATCATTTTTCTGTATAACTGGACGTACATCGTAAAATGCACCAAACTTGCTGCCTGCAACCACCACTAACTAGAGGGAGCTGAAAAAATTCCACATACTGATATACTGATCTCACCATGAATACTTTAGGCAGTAAGCTCCTACGCTCCCTTTAGTGGTTACTGCAGACTAGCATGCTATCGTTAAAGGGAATCTGTTAGCAGGTTTTTGCCACCTAATTTAATAGCAGCATGATGTGGAGACATAGACCCTGATACCAGCGCTGGATCACTTACTGGGCTACTTACTGCAGTTTTGATAAAATCACTGTTTTATCAGCAAGAGATCAATAGAGGATGAGTAAACCTGCTTCCATATAGTCCTCCACATTCATAAGCTTTGATTAGATGCTTTCTGCCTATGCACAGTGTACGCAAAAAGCTACCAATCAGTGTTGTGGGCAGGGTTATATAGAGCTCAGCATTCAGAGAACTGCTAGATCTGCAGCAGATATACCTGTAATTTAAAAAAAAAAAACTGCAGCAAGGAGCCCAGTAAGTGATACATCGATGGAATTAGGTTCTTTGTCCTACCTCATGCTGCTCTCTGATGTGGTAGCAAAAACCTGCTGGCAGAGTGCTTTAAAATCTATGTCTATGTAGGAGAGTTAGAGCTCTGTAAAATGAAAAATTGAGCTAAAACTGCTATAAATATATCAGAAAACAATCAGAGCAGACTAATTTTGATAAAAAAAAACAAAAAAAAACATGCAGGTTAAGATAAAAAGTTACTTTAAGCTTATGTCTGACGTTTCAGTGTCTAGGTCTGTGTTCCAGCAGACAAATTGAGATGATTATTCGCACAGATGTTGTTGGAGTGCTGTGAGTATATCTTGGCCTGTGTTAAGCAGGTGCTCAGTAATCTTTTACCATCTTCACTCTAGTGTTGATCAAAGAAGTTGTCCACTACTTGGACCACCCATGTTCATCCCCCACACTTGGCCCCAATTAAAATAATATAACCTATACTCTCCTTCCGTGCTGGTTCCGTTCCAGCGGTGTCAGCACGCGTGGTCCTGGGGCTCCCGTGTGGTTGTTGTGACACATGATCCCGGCGCCCAATCAGCGCTGGCGTCACTGTTCCCACCTACGTATGGATGGAACACGAAGAGGAAGTTAAGAGAGCGCCCGCAGCCTGGATTTCCTCTTCATGTTCGATTTGTCCGAAGGCAGGGACAGTGATTTAACAACCGCACGGGAGCCCCGGGGAGAGCGAGTGCGGACCTCGCGGGAACGGTGTCGGCACGGGAGATGAGTATAGGTATTTTTATTTTATTGGGGCAAAACATTTAGATGAAGAAGGGGTTGTCCTAGTAGTGGACAACCCCTTTAAGGATCTAAGTTGGTACCATCTTCCGAAATGTCTCAATGAAGTAAAGTGGAATATATCCCTTAAACCTGTGTATGGCAAAGCAGCCTTTTATTTGGACCAATATACACAAAATGTAACCCGAATATTCAGTAAAACAGAAGCTTGTGACATCACTGTGCCAAGGTTGGCCATTTTGTGTCACGGTATGGACAGACACTGCGGTACTGATGCAGTAAAATAAACGTGTGCATCTTCTTGATAAGCAAAAGTGCTTAGAGGCTGGGACCTCATGTAGCGTTCGGCATGACTGCATTGTCTGTCCGAAATTCAGCTGCTGAGTAACTTGTTTCCTAAAGCCCAACCGCTTTCCATTACGTCAAATTTAATTTCAAAATGCTTTCTGTTAATGGTCGCATGATTACTGCAACACCCCGGTGCGAATAATAATAAGTAAGCCATTTGGAATTAATTCCTACAAGGGATCTCAGACCCACAGAGATGGGTTAACTACATGATCTAAATGGTGCACTAGTATTTGTGACCCTTCTAAACAACATGTAGTCAAAAATCATGTTGCACAGGCAGCACCTTACCCTAAGACAATGAATGATGTTCGATATTTTTTTCACTGCTTTTATGCAAGTGATGTGCCAGGTATTAACCCATGTCAGTATATACTGTGCTTTTTTTTTTGCACATTGTCCAGCAAAACATTTGAAGGCATGGAGACCCCAGAACTGCACCCTCCAGCATTAGCCAGTTTCCACATGATTTCAAAGCTGGAGAGTCTTGGTCGTGTGCGACCAGCCGCTCATGTGCTCTGGACCTAAAGCTTTACACTGAAAGCCGTGCTACCTTTCACCAGGTATTTCAATTCATCTGTGAAGAGCGCGTTGCTGAAACTGGACATTGCTACATAAAGCGTGTTTTGCTGGCATCGCGCAGTGCTATCTAGTAACTTTACACCAGTACATTCCATTTATTTTCGGAAATGTTTTTTTATAATGTTCTTTAAATAGAATTATAATGGCTGCTGTGCAAGCCTACTTTCTGCCTTTGTTAGAATATTGGTCATCTGTTGCATATACAAAGATCCCTTAAAGTGTATGTTCACCTTTTGGCTTTTGTACTTTTTTTCTTTTTTAATTCTAATGACTTCATAGTTACCACCATACTTCATGATACAGGGTATACACAATGTTTCATTAATAAATTAGTTTTTTATTCTTCTATATGCATTGTTTAGTAGGCCGTAAACAGAGAGCTTAAAATAATGACCATTAATTCTCTTTTATGTATCCACTCCTGGTTTTGACTGAAAAAAAAGGTCTAAAGGTGCATTGTGTGAGCAAGGCCTTATGGTTTTCCAAATCCTAATATGTACAAATTGAAGTGCATGCCTGATGGGCAATCTCATTGCATAGTTCACGTAGAAAGCACATTATGTTGTTCTTGCTAAGTATTCTGTCAAAGAACTACGTACTACTTTGATTCTAGATATTTTCTCAAACACCGTTTAAAAGACTTGAAATTACTTTATTATTGTGTGTTCACTTGTATGTACTTGTGTAGGAAAATACTTCAGAGCGAAAAGCACACGCCTGGTTCATAAGATAAACTTTACTCTATAATGTAACACACACTTGTAACCATAAGGGAAGGCTAGGCAATGAAAAAAATTTAATATTTTAGCATTTTTTTACAAGACTTTTACAATTTTTTTTATAATTTTACATTAGATGGGTGATGATACACCTTAAAGCAAACCTGTCATTACGTTTTCTCTTATTAAAGGAAATCTGTCACCTGTTTTTTGCTATCTCATCTGAGAGCAGCATGATGTAGGGGCAGAGACCCTGTTTCTTGCGATGCATCACTTACTGGGCAGCTGACTGCAGTTTTGATAAAATCACACTCCTGCAGATCTAGCAGTTCTCTGAATGCTGATCTCCATAAAACCCCACACACATCAATAATTGACAGTGATCTGTATACACTGTGCGTAGGCAGAAAGCTGCCAATCGGTGGTGGGATTATACACAGCTCATGAATGTGGAGGACTACATGGCAGCAGGTTTATTAGTTCTCTAGTGATACTCTCCTGCTGATAAACATTGATTTTATCAAAACTACAGCAAGAAGCCAAGTAAGTGACACATCTCTGGAATCAGGGTCTGTGTCCCTACATTATGCTGCTCTCAGATAAGGTGGCAAAAAGCTGGAGACAAGTTCCCTTTATTTGTTATCCCTCTAAATGTGTTCTCATATCACCACAACAGTCCCAGCATATTGTGGAAAAATTACTTCTTATACGCCCTGCGGCATTTATAAATATGTGTCAAGCGCACAGATGGACAGGCCCAGACCTTCCTTGATGCCTCATTAAAGCCATAATATCCAGCCCCTCCTCTGCGCTGAACAGGGCAGTATGTGAAATGCCCATGCACCACCCTCTAGGTGAATGGCGACAGAGGTTTTTCGTTAGATGTGAATGATGGTTATTAGTGATGAGCGCAAGTGCTCGTTACTGGAGTTTGCCGAGGGTGCCCGGGTATGCACAGAGTATCGCGGGTGCTCGTGTGACATGTTAGAGTCCACACCCCGTATGTTTCGCAGTTGTTAGACAGCCATAAAAGCATGCAGGGATTGCCCGTACATGACAGGCAATCCCTGCATGGTTTGTGATACAGCCACAAAACATGTGGGTGTGGGGACTAGAACATGTCACTCGAGCACCTGCGATACTCTGTGCATACCCAGGCACCCTCGGCAAACTCTAGTAATGATGCTCATATGATTTACACAGTGTTGGGGACGTATACAGTCGTCTTTCTAAGTTATGCCGGACTGCCGTGGTGATATATGGGCATATTTAAAAAGCTGCTTAGCGGGATCACAAAAGGGGTAGCAGTAATTAGTATTCAGAAACATGATGGCAGATTTTCTCAAAGGGGAATTTTCCGTAAGTAAGTTTGACACTTCTAGTCACCAACTATGCAATCCATAAACAGCACTACATTGCCACAATATCCATTTGTGTGTTTAGTTTAACCAATGCATGAAAATTGCACCCAGATAGGAGTCTCATCGTGGAATTGGAAAGGGTATAACCTAGGTTTGGCATCCTTTACGATCAGGTGTAAAATTGAATTGGACTTTCATGACTACTGTATGTTGGAACAATTCAGTTGTGAGCCAATTAAGTTGTATTTGGCAATGAACAATGGTTGGCATATAAACTCCAAAATCTCAGTCTTTATCTTCGCAATAAGGAGTTTTATATCTGAAATGCAGCTTCATCTGTAAGAATATATATTCTTTAGACTACATAATTGTATGAAAAACTGGAAAGGGAGCTAAGGTAGATGATGACTACATGTAAGAATTGTGTGCCTCATTTTTACTATGCAAAATCTATTTTGTAACAGAGCTATAAATCATTATGTTTCTATTCGTGTATGTAATTATTATAATGTGAGCAGGGTTTAGTAAATAACAATGGTAAACTAGAAATGGCTGTGGTGGTTTGTGTAAAACTTAAAGTAAATTAATTTTACTTTCCCGTGACAGAGGACTTTTAAGACACTTATGCAAATTAGACTAGATTAATTTTGGATTAACTCAACGAGAACAATGGGTTCAGATGATCTTCTAATATGTATGGTGGACCCATGACAGATAATAGTCGGGGGAGAGAAGAATCCAGCAACTATAATTTCAGTCTACTGCTACTTTGTCCTCCCGGAGATAAGCCGCCGGAGATATCTGGTGCCGACTCTCTAATGGAGAATACTGGAACCTTGGCCAAAATGGCTGTCAGCTCAACGATGGGCCAAACCAATCTTCAGCTGACAACGATCTAATGTATATGGTGGGCTTTAGGCTATGTGCCCACAATGCAGAAATGCTCCGGATTTTTCCTAAACATTTCTGCATCTCCCTGGCAGAAAAAAACGCATGCGGATTGTACATGCGTTTTTTCTGCCAGGGACAAGCGGATGTGAAGCTTTTTTCACATGCATTTCCGCATGCGGGTTGTCAAGCGCTTTCCAAGCCATTTTAGCATCAGTTGGAAAGTGCTTGACAACTTGGTCACACTATATAAATCCATGCAAACGGCATATATATAGTGTGACCGTAAAAGAATGGTAAAAAATAAATATTATACATACCTTCTGATGGCCCCCGGTGTCCTTAGCGATCCATCCTGGCTTGCCGGCAGCTTGCGGTGGTCTAAAAGGACCTGCCATGACGTCATTTAGTCATGTGACGGGTCACGCGACCACCGACGTCAGCGGTCTTGTGACTAAATGACGTCATGGCAGGTCCTTTTTAGACCATAGCGAGCTGCCGGCAAGCCAGGATGGATCGCTAAGGACACCAGGGGCCATCAGAAGGTGAGTATAATGTATATTTTTTATTTTATTCTTTTTTTTTACAGGTACTATGGTACCCGGGTCCGGAGGAGAGTCTCCTCTTCTCCAAACCCGAGTACCATCCACACATTGAACCGCATGATATCAGCATGTGCAGATGCAGTGATGCGCATGTCACGCGGTCCAATGCAAGTCAATGGCGGCGAAAACGCCGCTATTCCGCAAAATAATTGGTAGTGTTGCGGATTTTTACGCAATGATAATCCGCAGGGGAGTTTTCCGCAGCATGTGCACAGCACATGCGGATTATCACTGGGGAACATGGCAGACCTTCTACCAAGCGTTTTTTAAGCGTTTTTGCAGCGGAATTGCCGCTGCGGAAATGCTTAAACGAATAGTGGGCACACAGCCTTAGACTTTTTTACAAGGACATTTCTCTCTTTATCTACTTGGAGAGAAAAAGAAGCTGTAATCCTTTCAATGTCTGCTGTGGAGCTGCTCTTTGGAGGCCACCTTGCATATTTATTAAGATTCTGAGGCTTTCAAAAATATACTCCCAACAGCTCACCAACAGTAAGAACAAATATTTTTCCATCAATTAAAAACTACATTGTTGTCAACAACATAAAGGACCCTTGCTGCACATACAGGACTATTGCCTGTTACACCTAAGTTTCCCCTATCCAATAGCTAAACAGGGTAATTCCCAGTTTAGTATACAGGTTGTGGCCACATTCCACTATTTTCATTGACCAGCTGGACATACAATATCCACTATCCACAGCGAATTCAGACCATATATTCTCCAAATCTTTATTTCATATGGTTTCGAAAACCCGTGAGGGTTGAAACGTTGGGCAGGAACCTCCTTTTGCATTTGGATTTCGCTGTATGTACATCAATAAAAGGACATAAAAAGAACATTTGACCTCTGTGCTATTGTTATTTTGAGTGCCAGAACCTTATCTTGATCTATGTTGTTTTTGGTTCCGGGCAGCTTTACTTAGTAGTGAGCCCAGTTTTTTTGATTGAACTGATTGCGCATGTCCGATTTTTGGATTGCCAATCACTTAAGCTTGACAAAGGCTGTTTGGAACTAAAACGTTTCTCAAACTCACCTGTGGCAAGTAACAGGTGTGGACAATATGAAAATCACACCTGAAACCATATAAAAAGGGGAGAAGTTGACTCAATCTTTGCATTGTGTCTGTGTGTGTAACACTAAGCATGGAGAACAGAAAGCGGAGACGAAAACTGTCTGTTGATATTCTTCAACGATTTTGGTTCTCAAGTCCTCAATCTCAAGATTACAAGGCCGTCTCCAGGTATCTTGATGTTCCTTTATCCATGATGCACAACATAATCAAGATGTTTACAACCCATGGCACTGTAGTTAATCATCTGGATGTGGACGGCAGAGAAAATTTGATGAAAGGTTGCAGTGCAGGATAGTCCGGATGGTGGATAAGCAGCTCCAATCAAGTTCCAAAGAAAATCAAGTTGTCCTGCAGGCTTAGGGAGCATCAGTGACAGTGTGAACTATCCGTTGACATTGAAATGAAATGAAACGCTATGGCAGGAGACATAAAATTTAGACTAAAGTTTGCCAAAATGTACGTGAAAATGCGTCTTGTGGACAGATGAGATCCAGTTAGAGCTTTTTGGTTACGCTTATCATTCGACTGTGTACAAAAAACGGAATGAGGCCTTCAAAGAAAAGAACACAGTACCGACAGTCAAATATGGTGGAGGTTCAAAGATGTTTTGGGATTGTTTTGCTGCCTCTGGCAATGTGAAGATTACCAAAGGATTTTGGGTCACAGCAATGTAGTGCCCAGTGTCAGAAAGCTGGGTTTGCATCCTAGGTCATCAGTCTTCCAGCAGGACAATAACCCCAAACATACTTCAAGATGCACCCAGAAATGGATGGAAACAAATCGCCATCCCATTGAACATCTGTAGAGAGATCTTTAAAATTGCTGTTGGGAGAAGGCACCCTTCAAATATGAGAGACCTGAAGAAGTTTGCAAAAGAAGAGTGGTCCAAAATTCCAGTTGAGAGGTGTAAGAAGCTTGTTGATGGTTATAAGAAGTGATTGCTTGATTGCAGTTATTTATTCCAAAGGGTGTGTAACCTAATATTAAGTTGAGGGTGTCAACAATTTTGTCTGGCCCATTTTTGGTGTTTTATGTGAAATTATGTCCAATTTGCCCTTTTTCTCTGGATTTTTTTTGTTTCAATACACACAAAGGAAACAAACTAATTTTCTGGGAGAAATATGTCATTTTCTGGAACAATTTCAAGGGTGCCATGACTATATGTTAAATAGTTTTTTTGTTTTTTTTCTTTTTTCCAGCACTCTGTCTATATGTCAACAGGCCTTTAGAATATAACCAGTAGATGTTCTTTCCATGAAAAAAATTATTGAACACGTGCGTGAAAATCGGACGTCTGAATGAGATCTATAGCCAGTTCCAGTCATCTGTGACACACACCGTACTCACATCGCAATGTTCAGCATACATGAAGCAGTTACTGTAGCTCAGGTCAGGAGTCAGTGTATTGCAATCAAAGCATGGTCGGTGTCTCACTGGTGTGTGAAACTGGTCTAAGAAGACTGGATAGTATTTGTGACAGGACTGGGCTCGGTATTTGTGACAGAACCAAGCTGTTGGAATGTGACCATATTGGACTTTGTGTTTCACAGGACTGAGCAATATGGGGATGAGGGGTCTAAATGTTCATTGGTGACAGGGCTGGTTTGTGTAAATCTGATGCAATTAGAGTGTGCATGTGTGACCGGACTGGGCACTGTGATTATAGGACTGGGCACTGGTGAGTGTGTGACCGGACTGGGCACTGTGATTATAGGACTGGGCACTGGTGAGTGTGTGACTGGACTGGGCACTGGTGAGTGTGTCACCGGACTGGGCACTGTGATTATAGAACTGGGCACTGTTGAGTGTGTCACCGGACTGGGCACTGTGATTATAGAACTGGGCACTGGTGAGTGTGTGACTGGGCTGGGCACTGTGAGTGTTTGCCAGCATGTGGTTCAGTGTGTATGATTGGACTGGGTTCTGTGCCTGTAAAGTGTATTTCTAACAGAGCTGTAATGTGTATTTGTGACTGGACTGAACTGTATGTGATTAATAGTACAAATCCTTGTGACTGACAGGACTGGATTCTCTGCATGTAATAGGAATGTAATGTATATTTCTGACAGTACTGTATTTTTGTATGTGACAGGACCGTGCTGTATATTTGTGACAGGACCGTGCTGTATATTTGTGACAGGACTGGGTTGCGTGTGACAGGACTGGGTTGCGTGTGACAGGACTGGGTTGCGTGTGACAGGACTGGGTTGTATATTTGTGACAGGACCGCGTTGTATGCGTGTGACAGGACCGGGTTGTATGCGTGTGACAGGACCGGGTTGTATGCGTGTGACAGGACTGGGTTGTATATTTGTGACAGGACTGGGTTGTATATTTGTGACAGGACTGGGTTGTATATTTGTGACAGGACCGGGTTGTATATTTGTGACAGGACTGGGTTGTATATTTGTGACAGGACTGGCTTGTATATTTGTGACAGGACTGGGTTGCGTGTGACAGGACAGACATGAGCTGGGCTCCAGTCTTTAACCACATGAGGGAAGCTGCCCTCATATACATGGACAGGAGCCGAGGTCTGGAGAAGTTTATAGAGGATTGCAAGAAATATAACGGTAAAAACACTAAAAATCCCTGATCTTTCAGTACACATTTATAGCATGGTTTGATAATTATGCGGTATTTTTCAAACAAATAAAACCAACACGGAAGATTAATAAAATGGTTCAGACAGTGCCATACAGGGCGTGCGCCATTTTGCCTCAGTGTAAATTACAATTTACATGTGCACCAAATTTATTAAGTCATTTTCCGTCCTTAGGCCTCATTCACACCTCCATGTGTCACATACTTGTTCTATCCGTGTTTTTCCCAGATATAAAACAGACTCATTACAGTTTATAGGGCTGTTGACATATCCATGTTTTTTCACGGACCGTCTGTCCATGCAAAATTCACAGACATGTCGGTTTTTTCTCCGGCATCAAGGATGGCAAGGGCCAATACAAGTCTATGGGTCCGTGAAACACGTACAGCACGCGGATGGCGTCAGTGTACAGTCTGTGTGCTGTATGTATTTAACATTGCAGTGGATAGGAGAAGCTTTGTCATTTATTTCTCAATCTGTGAAAAACACTGATGGTAAAAATGGACACACAGATGGTACACTGACACACGGATCCAAAACACTCAGGGCATCGGCACCATTTCTTCACATATGTGTTTAAACACACGTGTGAATGAGGCCTTAGGTACAAAATATTGTTGTAGAGTACGTCAGCCATGAGGAGGCACACAAAGATAAAAAAAGCCTGCCTTGCTTAGGTTGTTGTACTGAATATATCATAGCCCATGAGATCTTTGGATTATTTGACACCATTTTCACCACATAATCGTGTGCCTTTTAAGACCAGCTAAACCTCCCCCAATATGAAGAGCAACTGTCCCCAAAATAGTCCTGTAGAATATAATAAAAAGGGCAGCTCACGAATTTTCATTACATATTTTTGCCCCCTGTCCAGTCCTATCAGAAAACATAAAACCGCTTTTTCTTCCAGCTGGTAGATGATTGGCTGCAGCGGTCCCATGACACAACAATGTCATGTGACCCGCAGGGAATTGCGGCATTGACAAAACTGGAAGAGCGTTGCTGCGAGAGGTGAGTATCCATTATTAATTTTTTTTTTTATAAATGGGGCACAAAAGTGAACAAAAGAGTTTCCCAGTTTCAGAAACCCCCCTGCAGTTTATTTAACAAAAAAAATGGATTTAATTCACCCTTCCTTGGTCCTGTACAGAGTCGCTGCTTCTGCTGCTCCCAGAGTCTGTAACTGTCGGCAGCGCTGACGTCATATCAACATTGCTGCAGCCGGTGAGTGAGCTCACTGGTTGGCTGCCAATGTGACGTCAGTGCTGTAGACACTGGGACCAGAGGAGGAGACTCTTGGCTGGACCTGGGGAGGGTGACTAACACACAGTTTGTTGTTTTAAAAAACTGCAGCTGGGAGATGGAATTTTAATCCAAAAAAAAACTTTAAGAAGGGGTTGTCCATTAGTGGAAAACCCCTTTAAAATCATTACGAAATTACAGACTTTTTTTTATTTTAGTGACACATTCACTTACAATATTAAATTAAAAGGTTTTAAACTTTTTTTCTTTTTTTCAAATTTCCTGTTTATGGTGTTTGTGAAGTTCATGAAATATTTTTATTGCTAAAAAATAGCAGGCTTTAGCAGACTTACAGAAACAAGTAAGGAGCATATGCACCATTTCTGTTTAATTTGAAACTTTTGTCAGATTTTAGGTTTTTGTGAACATGTGCCAAATTTACTACAGGTAATGGAGTTGGAACATGTCCAGTGAATTTTGTACAGTCAGCACAAACTAATTGATTAAAAAAATATGCAATAGGTTATCTAAATTGATTATTGACCTTTTATATATACCAAATCACCATAGATATCCACAAAGCACAAATGGGATGAGTCAAAAAAGCTACATTTATAATATAAAACATTAAAAAATAATCCTGCCACAAGGGCAAATGTAGATTGGGATGGTTACCTTAACTAATTATCTGACAAAGGACCACTTGCCAAAATCCTGTTCAGTCTAACTTCAGAGTCCTCCTCCTTAGGCCACATTCATACTATTTGATGTTGCAGCACTTCTGCACCGATTAGGTACATTATTATTAATTGTTTTTTCATTGCATTTTTAGTGCGTTTTTTTTTTACATGTGTTTTTATCACGTTTTTGACACAGCAGTTTTTTTTTTTTTGTTACAATGCTGTTCCCTAACTAGCACCAGGCTCCTCCAGAACATACAAAGATCCCCATATGTCAGCTGGGACTTTATCCCTCTAGTCTGAGCACTGTGTATACAATGGAAACAGTGTTGCTCCCATTACTTCCATTAGTCCCAGCGATAACTGGATCCAGCTCAGCCCTGACAGTGACAGATATCACTCATCTGGACGGTTTTATCCTGTAAATGAGGCTTCTATAGAGAAAAAATACATATTTCTCAAACTATAAGTGTGTCTAGGGTGCAGGAGGGTTTATTATCACTAATGTTGGTCTCATTTGGAAGGATTCAAATTCAAGGTTTTCATGAGGTTCTTGGAAGTTGCTCTCTTTACTAAAAAAATATAATAAATGAGTGCTATCCATCCCCATGTTATTCAATGAGGAAGTGCACATGTGCATTTTTTTTCCCCCTCAGCGTCTGAGGAAAAAATTGCTGCATGCTTGAGTTTGATCCGAGAATCTAATCGCACTCGGTCATGCAAATCAATGAGTCTGTGGAAAACATTGGATTGCACCACAGAATGACAGACTGGAGAAGATTGAGAGTATAATGTCACTCACAAAGTATGATGACCCACCATACAATATGATGTCTCCGACATCCCCAATATGCAGTATGAGTGCCCCACAGACAATGATGTCCCATACAGGCAGTGTGAGGGTGCCACACATAATTTAATGTCACCCACATCTCTCCACAAAATACGAGGGCCCCCACACAAAATATGATGGCCTTTGCAGCCCCCAACTCAGTATCAGGGTCCCCACAACTTGCAACACAGTTTGATACCCTTGCAGACCACACATTATAATGACCCCACAAGGCATCTGTGACGACACAGCTTCTAATCTTAATCAGCTAGACATTTAGATTTGTTAATCCAAGAGAAATACACTATTATCTTTGTGTTGACTTGTAAATCTATGTGTATTTCTGTGGCTGGTCAAGAAAGACAGTGACTCAGCGTGGAACACTGAATGTTTGCTAAATATGTTGATTATCCATTGAGTGACCCTGTGGCTTGTTGACTCACAAAACAGGAGGACAAACTATGTAAATTGATTAGCTCAAACAATGAGACCTGAGCCCTGTGAGCAATGCCCTCTCTAACCCCTTACCTGTGAATGTGTACTTGACAGGACAACTATAACTATTTTAAGAGACATGTGCTTCTGTAGCAGTCAGACTTGAA
The DNA here is from genome assembly GCF_046119375.1 of Phyllobates terribilis. Taxonomy (NCBI): domain Eukaryota; kingdom Metazoa; phylum Chordata; class Amphibia; order Anura; family Dendrobatidae; genus Phyllobates; species Phyllobates terribilis. Next base: position 641,497,826 of record NW_027362764.1, read on the forward strand.
ACAGAGAATCAAAGACTTTTACAAGGAAAATCAAAGATCAGACTCTCTGAGACCATCAGCTTGGAAGCATGGCTTTAACCAAAGAGACACAAAATTGGATTCTACATGATTCCAGCCTATGGGTATACGGCCCTGACTGGAAAGATACGGATGTGCTCCATTGACCCTCAGAGAGCCCATGGATACATTTGGGGAGACCAGGTTGGGACGATGAAGTCACCTGGCCCAATGAATGTTACTTGGGGTTGCCAAGTGTGACCCACCGGCCGCCTGGAACCCATGGAGATGTTCGGAGAAGTCAGATTGGGAACAGCTGGTCATCTGGTCCCATGGAAAGTCTTGGAGAGGCCAGGATGGGACCCTCGGTTCTCCTGGCCTTGTACCTCGATGGACTGCTAGCTTCCTAAGCTTGCTGCTACCTTCTCTCTGTGGGGGCCCGCCAGAAGCGAGGGGCCACTGGTTGAGGTAGTTGGCCCTGGAAGTCCCAAAGTTGCAGTTCTATCCCTGGCGGGCCAGTGAAAGGGTGAGGACTGTAAAGTTGCACCATCTTGGGTATTTGCTGGGACTGTTTTGTGTGTTTATTGTCCACTTTGTGGTTCAATAAAGTATTGCAATGCAGTTTTACCCTTACCCTGTGTTGTCGGAGTGGTATTATGCCCACGGAAGACCCTGGGTCTTCACAGCATCATTTGCCCCACTAATACGGACTATAAAAAAATACAACTACTCAATGTCCCCTGTTCCCCCTATGTCTGCTCCAATCAGTGCACTGCGCAGACTGAGGCTCCGTCCACACAGGAAACGCGATCTAATGACGTAATTGCACCTGCTGTGCTGAGTTGCTCTCAGACACACAGGAAGAGTGGTGCCGCAGGGAGGAGTGGTGCTGCAGGGAGGAGAGTGGTGCCGCAGGGGGCGGAGTGGTGCCACTGGGAGCAGAGTGGTGCTGCAGGGAGCAGACTGGTGCCTGAGAAAGGAGAGTGGTGTGGCAGGGGGCAGAGTGGTGCGGCAGGGAGCAGACGGCTGCACCATTCTACTCATTGGTATGTGCATCCTAAGGATAGATACTGTTGATACTGGGACAACAAGCAGAGTGACTCGGCACCAAGGCCCTCGAGCTCAGTCACCATAGCGACTGCGTGGTCTGCCACTATAGACTGTACACCCCTGGTAAAACGTCCATAAATATAATGGTCTCCATTTTTGATAGAACTCAGAGATAGACCAGTAGGGTGCAGCACAGCCTGAGGCAACTTCAGTAGCTGGTTTCTTCTGCTGGAGTGTGAGAGCTGCAGCAGTCATATGACCCCCCATTGGCTGTTGATGCTAGGGGACTAGTGGGGGACACTGCACTGAGTATGGAGGAGCATAGTATAATTTTTTCTGTATGCCCCCCTGGGCTCATTAAGATTTACTTTTAGTTGTGGTTGTGGAGAATGCTTATAAGGCCAAGGACACTTGCAGATGAAGACTGCTAAAGAAATTCTTAAATGTACAGTCAGGCTATGTGCCCACGATGCATCTCCCTGGCAAAAAAAAATAAATGCAGATTGTGCATGCTTTTTTCCTGCAGAATACATGCGGATTCACATGCGTATTCACATGCGTATCCACATGCGTTAACGCATGTGTTTCCGCATGCGGACTGACAAGCACTTTCCAGGCGATAGCATCACTTGGAAAGTGCTTGACAACTTGGTCACACTATATATATCCATGCAACCGGCATGGATTTATACAGTGTGACCGTAAAAATAAAAAAATAAAGCTATACTTACCTCCGATGCCGCCACGTGTGCTGTCGCGCTCGTCCTGGCTTCTTCCAGGTTGCTGGCATCTCGCGAGACAGCCTGCGGTCACATGACCGCGACGTCATCTCAGGTCCTGGAAGGTAAGCACTGCACAGGCCGCTGGACAGGTGAATATAAATGATTTATTATTTTATTCTTTTTTTTACAGGTACAATGGTACCCAGGTCTGGAGGAGAGTCTACTCTCCTCCAGAACTGGGTACCATCCGCACATAGAGACGCATATAATCCGCTTGTACAAATGTACAGACGCGCATTCTATGCGTCTCAATGCAAGTCAATGGCGGCGCTTCTGCTGCGCTTCCGCAAAATTAATGAACATGCTGCGGATTTATTTGCGCTGCAGAAACGCTGTTGAAAAATCCGCAGCATGTGCATTGACATTGGGGACCATGGGGTGCGGATTACCATGCGTTTTTGATGCGTTTCCGCTGCGGAAATTCCGCAGCATAAACGCATGAAAAACGCATCGTGTGCACGCAGCCTTAGGCTGTGTGCCCACGGTGCGTTTTTTAAGCGTTTCTGCAGCGGCAAAAACGCTGCAGAAACGCTTAAAAAATGCATGGTAGAAGGCCTGCCATGTCCCCCAATGATAATTCGCATGTGCTGTGCACATGCTGCGGAAATTTCCGCTGCAGATTATCATTGTGGAAAAAAACGCAGCACTACCAATTATTTTGCGGAAGTGCTGCGTTTTCGCCACCATTGACTTGCATCAGAACGTGCCAATTCCGCAAGACTGCATCTGTACTTGCTTAATTGGCGCGTTCTAATGTGCGGATGGTTCCCCGTGTGTAGAGGAGAGGAGAGTCTCATCCACACCCAGGTACCATTAAAAAAGCTGTAAAAAAATAAATAAAATAAAAAATAAATATCTACTTACCTTCTGGCGGCCCGCGGTGCGCTCCTCCTTGCTTCCCGGCACTTCGTGATGGAATGAAGGACCTGCGCTGACGTCAGAGTCATGTGACGGGTCACGCGACGCTGACGTCGGCAGGTCCTTCAATCCACCGCTGCCGGCAGCCGGGACGGTGAAGGAAGACACCGGGGGCCATCGGAGGGTAAGTATACATTTATTTTTTTATTTTTTGACATTCTCTCGGTCACACTATATAAATCCATGCTGGTTGCATGGATTTATATAGTGTGACCAAGTTGACAAGCACTTTCCAAGTGATGCTAAAATCGCTTGGAAAGCGCTTGTCAATCCGCATGCGGAAATGCAAGTGAAGAACGCTTCACTTCCGCATGTCCCTGGCAGGAAAACGCATGTACAATCCGCATGCGTTTTTTTCTGCCAGGGAGATGCAGAAACGCTCAGGAAAAAATCCTGAGCATTTCTGCATCGTGGGCACATAGCCTTACAATGAATCTGAATGTAAGCAATTGCTGCCACCTAATGGACAATATTGGTAATGCAAGCAGTCCAATAATGTTGTTTTGCTTTCAATAATCACAAATCACATGAATTTTCAACCATATTCATTAAAATTAATTTAAAACTGCATCACCTCTTATCCAATAGAACAAGTCACGTTGGAGGCTTACACATGGGATACAAGTTGTTCATTCGTTCTCAATGGCCGATGGCTAATACGATCTGTCAGTTTGAATTTTTATGCTGTTGGCTGAAACAAAGTATATGTAATAATTGTCCAAGAGCAGCAGATCAATTATTTGCATAAATCTACTCTGTTTTTTTGCATTTTTTTTTCACCTACTTCCCTGATCTGCCAGTGTAATCTGCCATGCTGGTTGTAGTGATATTTCATCGAATGGCCGCGTTCCAGCCAATACTTATCTTATGTGTATGTAGCTGTAGGGATCACAGATGACTGAACCGTTATTTTCTTTTTGCGAGAGGTCTCTATTGCTTAACGTTGTACTGGTTTTACACTATACTTTTGCTGTGACATGTTGGTTCAGGTCTGTGTGTGCCCTCCTTTTTCACCCATTTGACCACATTTTCTTGAACACTTGTAGTAAGGTCTAAATAAGGAAAGGGTAAAGATCAGGTTCAATCTTTTCAGATTGGATTCTCAGTTAATATAAAGTGAAAGTGTAGGTTTGAAAGGTTAAAGGGGTAGTTTCACGCTTCAGGAGCTCGTCTCTCCTCTGCCTCCCGGGTTCCTGCTAGCTGGAGGGCGGTGCTAACCTGCTCAGGTCAGCAGCATGGCTCAGCCGCTGGCCTAAACTTTGTGCTCTCCCGTGCTGGTAGCAAAGGGGGCTTTGCCTCTGCAGCATGGTAGAAGCGCAGGGACATTGAGGCTAGCCTGATCCAGTCAAGGTCCTTGTGCACTCCTTCTCCAGGTGACCAATCAACTCTGAGGTGGCTGGTAACCTAGACAACGAGCAGTGTACTTAAGAATTAAAGGGAATCTGTCACCAGGTTGTTATTATGTAATTTGACAGCAGCATGATGTAAGGACAGAGACCCTGATTCCAGTGATGTCACGTACTGGATTACATGTTGTCATTTTGATAAAATCACAGTTTTCTCTGCTGCCTATCTAGCAGTGCTTAAATGCTGAGCTCTGTATAACCCTGCCCACACCGCTGATTAGCAGCTTCCTGTGTACACTGTGTATAGGCAGAAAGCTGCCAATCAGAGGTGGGGGCAAGATTACACAAATAAGTTGACTAGGAGTCACGAGACACCTAGTCCTGTAGTGATAATCTCCTGCTGATAATGTACCACGGGTACTTTAGATGTAGCGACACAGAAACACAGAGCAGCCAATACATGGTTAATAAACAGGGGAAGTTTATAATAACAGGGTCAATCTTCATGCAGGGAGTAACAGGGGAAAATATGGGGGAAAACAAGGGAAGTAGCAGGTAAAAGTCTTTAACTGACCGTTCACAGTTTAACTAGATATAGCAGAGTCGAACCGGTTGTAAACGACAGTTTTTTACACTTAGCTGACTCTTTTCCTCCACAAGGCAGTTGCCAGCTGATGCCGGTGTTGATTTCTTCAGGCTTCCCCGCCCAAACAATGTTCCGTCTTCTGGCGGCAGCAGGCGGTCTCCGGTTTTACCCGCTGAGCCCCTAGTCCATAACACGGCACCTCATGTGATCGGCTCCACAGACCCTGCGTCTCTTCTCCCTCTAGTCAGCTTGACTCCTCCAGTCCACTTCACTCGGCTCTTACTCCCAGTACTGGAGCCAGGAGCCTGGACCCTCTCACTCTGCTCTCCTGAGCGGGACTCTGCTCTCGCTCTCCCACGCAAAAGTCCTCGTCTCCCCCTCTCTCTAGCCATGCCACCAGTTTTCCGGTCACCTGACCTCCCAGCTCTCACTCTAGACACGCCCCCAGCTTCCCAGTCACCTGACTCCTGTGCTGGAAGTCTGTCTTCCCCCTGCAACCAGAGGTACGGCCCTGGCAGTTCCGGATCCCTTGTTCTGAAAGTACTTACACCCCGGTCTTCCCACTTACAATAAAACACTGATTTTATTGAAACAGCAACACACAGCCTAGTAAGTGGCACATCACTGGAATCAGGGTCTTAGCCCGTACATTACACTGCTCTCAGAACACACAGCAAAAACCTGCTGACTTATTCCCTTTAAAACTCCAATTGCTAACAAGAACAGAGACTTTTAATTAGGTAAATTGCAAAATTGCTGTTTTTTACAGGCACTTTGCACTTGCACCCATTTACTAAGATGAGACAACCCCTTTGATTATACAATATGTCTGTGCTGTTAAAAATTATATAGTTTTAATCTCTTTATAAGGATCAGGTGATAAGTAGGTGATAAGTGTCTGGTCGCTAGTGGTCCCACTGTGAGAATTATGGTCCTGTGTCCTCTGTATGAACGGGGCGACATTCTCACTGCCACTCCACTTATCGTTTATTGGATTTACAGAGACAGCTGAGTGGATTATGTCTTGCATTTTTGTATATATTGTGTCATGTGAATTGTGTTGTAATGTATTGTGATATAGTTATACATAGTGTATAGAGATGAGCGGTGTTCGACTCGAACTGTTAGCCAATCTCAAATTCGAGCTGTTTTGGGCGGTGTTCGAGCCGTTCGACGAACCCGACCGGTTAGCAAAAAATCCGGCTGTTCGATGTTATGTGCGATAACTGTTCGTGCACCAAAATCGTAACTGGATTTTTTCACAGTAATGCTGATAATCAATGTTAATAGACAGTTTCAGTGTAGAGTGGGCGGGGGGAGGGGCAGGGGATGGATCTCTGCAGAAATAATGCCGATCTCCATTTTTTTTTTCTTTCCCGCATTTACAGTGGGGAGGTGCAGTCTGTCAGCCTATCAGCAGCGCACACACGCAGCGAAGTGCTTTTTTTTCACACAAGCCAGGGCATGTGTCATTGGCTGTGTATGTCACATGTCCTTGCCCTATAAGACCCAGCCATTTTCCCCGTCGCCACCATTTTCTCACTGCTGCAGCTGAGTGTTAGACGGCACCGCTGCTGCTGCTGTGGGCGCTATACTTTGTAACTGTGTGAATTGCAAGCGAATTTGCTCTTAAATAGACAGGTTTAGGGAGTAGGGACTAGTTGCAATTGCAGCCCTTTTGAGGGCTAGGTTACAGCAGTTCCTAGCACTTTTTGCCAAGCAGGTCTGTGCCAGTGCTGTGCAAGTGTTTTTCACAGCATTTGGCTAAATCTAGCTAAGCCAATCCTTTTGGGCCTCTAGCAGTGTGTGTTAGTCAGTGGAGTAGCCTATCTGTGTTGCAAGCTACACCACCTGTGTATCTAATACCAATTTTTAACTGCACCTAGCCAAGTAAAACCTTTTGGGCATAGTAGCAGTGTCTGGTAGTCAGTGGAGTAGCCCATCTGTACCAAGCTACACCACCATTGTATTTAATACCAATTTTTTACTGCATCTAGCCCAGTAAATACTTTTGGGCCTGTAGCAGTGTCTGTTACTCATTGTAGTAGCCCATCTGTACCAAGCTACACCACCTTTGTATTTAATAGCAATTTTTTACTGCATCTAGCCCAGTAAATCCTTTTGGGCCTGTAGCAGTGTCTGTTACTCATTGTAGTAGCCCATCTGTACCAAGCTACACCACCTTTGTATTTAATAACAATTTTTTACTGCATCTAGCCAAGTAAAACCTTTTGGGCATAGTAGCCGTGTCTGTTACTCATTGGAGTAGCCCATCTGTACCAAGCTACACCACCTTTGTATTTAATAACAATTTTTTACTGCATCTAGCCCAGTAAATACTTTTGGGCCTGTAGCAGTGTCTGTTACTCATTGTAGTAGCCCATCTGTACCAAGCTACACCACCTTTGTATTTAATAACAATTTTTTACTGCATCTAGCCCAGTAAATACTTTTGGGCCTGTAGCAGTGTCTGTTACTCATTGTAGTAGCCCATCTGTACCAAGCTACACCACCTGTGTATCTAATAAAATTGTTTTACTGCATCTAACCCAGCCAATCCTTTTGGGCTAGTACCACAGTTTGGCCACTCAACTCTGCTCGGTTTCCATCCATTGTTTTTTGTGCAAACAACTACAGAGTTGTCAATTAGTTAACCACCAAAATGAGTGGCAAAAGGCCTGCTGCTGGTGGAAAGGGGAATAGGCGTGTTGGAAAGGGAAAAAAAGGTTGTGTCCGTGGGGTAGGTGTTAAAGCAACAGTAAGATCTGCAGAAGAAAGACCATCTTCCAGCCAAACTAAGATGTCTACTTCTTTTTGTGGTCAATGTGATACGATCCCTTTCTTACGGACACGCCCATCGCTACAAATTCCAGATGAGGCACAAAAACAGCAGGTGCTTCAACGGATATCAAGTGGGCTCTCCTCCACCTCAACTTCAACATCACAAATACTCCAGTCCTCAGAGGTGTCACCCCAGTCGCACTTGCTTCCTCACAGCTCCCAAGTCTCCAGCTGCCCGTCTGAGTATGGGGTAACACAGATGGTTGAGTCTGCAGAGCTGTTTACTCATACTATAGCCTGGGAAACTGGAGGTCTGCTCCAGAGCTACTGTTAATCCAGACGAGGAAATGATCTGCACTGATGCCCAGAATGTTTGAGTCGGATCCAGGACCAGATGAAGAAGGTTCTGAGCATAATGTAGACCCTCGTTCCCAAACTGTAACTCCTGTTGGTGGAGACAATGAGGAAGACGATGATGAGATTCAAATACCTGATTGGAGCGACAACTTGACTTTTCGGTCAGGGCAGGAAGAGGTTGGCTCTGGGGACGACGGGTGTGAGAACACACAGGGTGATGATGATGAGGTTGGAGATCCCACTTACTGTCAACCCACAGTCAGCCAGTCGAGGTCAGCAGAGGAGGTGGAGGAGGATGCTATTGATGACGAGGTTAGGTTGCGCCTTCCTGGACAGAGACTGAGTACTGGAAGCACGTCAACAACTGCATCCTCAACCACAACTCTGCCTCTGACCACAAGTCGTGGTGGCTCTTCAGGTCGCATGGGCTCTAAGCCTTGCATAGCCTGGGCATTTTTTCAGATCGATAAGGATGACCCAACTCGTGTTATCTGTAATATTTGTCACCAAAAGCTAAGTAGAGGCCAAAAAATCCATAATTTGAGTACTTCATGCATGAACCGTCACATGAATATGAAGCATAAGTTGCAGTGGGAAGCTCACTGTGCTACAATGCGGCCTAGCGGGCCGGGCCAACCACCGTCTGCCCCATCTTGTGCATCCGCGGCCTCTTCATCCTCTGTGACTGGGGGGACAGCAGTCACACATGTTTTTGGACGCAGACCTGCCACCTCTTTACCCGCAACAGCCAGTGTGATTGGCAGGTCATCATTTCATTTGGAAGTGGAAACACCAGCTGGTGTTGAGCGCTCTCCAACATTGAGAGCACCACCTTTGGATCAAGGCAACCTAACTTTTCCGCCTGCATCTTCCTCACAGACCAGCAGTTTGCCGGGGACACCCTTATCAACCCCGTCTAAGCACAACAGCCAGCCCTCGGTCCCTCAGATGTGGACAAGTAAAAGACCATTTCCTCCTAGCCATGACAAAGCTAAGAGGTTGAATTTCACCATCTGCAAGCTGTTGGCTACAGAAATGCTGCCTTTCCGCCTGGTGGACACAGAGGATTTTCGAGACCTTATGTCGTCGCAGTGCCCCAGTACCAGATGCCCAGTCGGCACTACTTCTCAAAGAAAGGTGTGCCTGCGCTACACCAGCATGTTGCACACAACATCACCGCTTCTTTGAGAAACTCTGTGTGTGACGGTGCATTTCACCACAGACACTTGGACAAGTAGGCATGGACAGGGGCGTTACATGTCGCTGACTGGGCACTGGGTAACTATGGTGACAGCAGGACAAGGGGCTGCTGTCCAAGTCTTGCTGTCCCCACGAGTTGTGCGTCAATCCTCTTTATCTAGAAGTTCCTCCACTACTTCTGCCTCCTCAACCTCCTCTCGGTCCTCCACCTGCACCCAAAGCCTGTCTGGTAATGCCACCCGCTTTCTAATTGCGCAGAAGGAATCCTGCACACCTCCTTACTATGCTGGCAGCAGGGCTCAAAGGCATCAGGCGGTGTTTACTTTGAAATGTCTGGGAAATGTGAGTCACACAGCTGAGGAGTTGTGGTCAGCTCTGGAGACCCAGTTTCATGAATGGTTGTCTCCACTGGACCTGCAACCAGGGAAGGCCGTGTGCGACAATGCTGCAAACCTGGGTGCGGCCCTTCGCCGGGGCAATGTCACACACGTGCCTTGTATGGCTCACGTGTTGAACCTGGTTGTCCAGCAATTTTTAGCCCACTATCCCGGACTAGATGGCCTTCTGCAGAGGGCACGGTCGCTGTGTGCTCACTTCCGCCGTTCGCATCCCGCAGCTCAACGACTTACATCTCTACAGAAGTCGTTGGGCCTGCCAGTTCACCGGCTGAAATGCGATGTGCCGACACGGTGGAATTCAACTCTGCACATGTTGCAGCGACTGTGGCAGCACCGACAAGCCCTAGTGCAATACGTTCTGACGTATAGCCTGGGCCAACGAGATCCAGAGGTGGGGCAAATCACGCTGCAGGAGTGGTCTCAGATCAGGGACCTATGCACCCTTCTGCACAGTTTTGAAATGGCGACGAAGATGTTAATGCTGACGATGCCATTATCAGCATGACTATTCCGGTGATTTACATGCTGGAGCACACGTTAAACAGAATTCGGAGTCAGGTGGTGGGACAAGAGGAGGTGGAGGAAGTAGAGGAGGAGTCGTATGCGGAAGGGATAACATCTCCAAGGTCCAGACGGTCGGCAGCACCTAGGCGGCAGGCATGGGAGGGTGGGGGAGAGGGATTAACCAGGGCGCATGGTAGCAGCCAAACTGTTGAGGAAGGTGCAGGAGCCGAGGAAGAAGTGGAGGACGAACTGGCGATGGGCATGGAAGACTCATCAGATGAGGGAGACCTTGATCACATTTCTGTTGTGCGAAGTTGGGGGGGAGAGGGCAGAGGAAGGAAGCATGATTCTTACCTCGCTACCAACACAACAAGGACTTGGTCCTCCTGGGTGCGCAAGACACATGAGTGCCTTCTTGCTGCACTACCTGCAACATGACCCTCGGATTGTCAGAATTCGAAGTAATCCCGACTACTGGGTTGCCACACTCTTAGATCCCCGGTACAAAAGTAAATTTGCCAAAATAATTCCTGCCATAGAAAGGGATTCACGCATGCAGGAGTATCAGCAGAGGCTGTTGCAGAATCTTACATGTGCTTTTCCACAAAACACCAGTGGTGCACGTAGTGAATCTCACAGTTCTAACTTGCCAACCGTGGGACTGTCGAGTCTTCATCACTCAAACCGTAACAGTAACACAGTATCTGCTGGTAACAGCAATTTTGTGGAATCGTTTCACCACTTTTTTAGACTATCCTTTGCAAGGCCACAGGAGACAAGAAGTCTGACACATAGTCAACGCCTAGAGAGGATGGTACAGGAGTATCTCCAAGTGAACATCGAAGCCGTGACGGTGTCACTGGACCCTTGCTCATCTTGGGCTTCCAATCTGGAAAAATGGCTGGAGCTCACCACTCACGCCTTGGAGATCTTGTCATGCCCTGCAGCCAGCGTTCTCTCTGAACGTGTGTTCAGCGCTGCTGCTGGTGTGCTGACAGATAAGCGCACGCGGCTATCCACTGAGAATGTAGACCGACTCACGTTCATAAAGATGAACAAATCATGGATCCGCAAGGACTTTTCTACCCCTGTGTCATCCTGGGGAGAGTAAAAGCTTGAGGATTTGGTAAAATCACCTCACCAACCGTTTTAAGCAACTCTGGGGAAATTGATACCACTTAAGTGGTGTCTGTGCCACAATTTTTGGAAAAAATGGAGACTCTTTTGGGAGTCCCCTTGCTGTGTTTTACGTGACGTTGGCATCGTCAATTCCAGGTGGGTTGGGTCGCCCCCCCCCCCCCCCCTTTTAACTGTAAGAAACTACATACACTATGGCTTGGGGTAACACAGATGGTTGAGTCTGAAGAGTTGTTTACTCAGAGGTTTGCTCCAAAGCTTCAGTGTCTGCTAGTCAGCGTAGTAGCCCAGCTCTGAAGCAAGCTACACCGCCTGTGTATCTAATAAGAATTTTTAACTGCATCTAGCCTAGGCAGACTGTGGGGTCCCCCAACCAAACCCAGACGCTCAGCCCCCCTACTGCCCCCCTTTCCTTGACAATACAATAATGTAACTCTTACAACTGGATGGGTGAGGATCGGTAACAGCTTTATTAACTCTTTATACTCATTCCATTAGAAAGGCATTTTATTTCTAAAATAATTCAGCTTGTTGCAGCATGCCCTGTGTCTCCACACCGGCACGTTGGCCAACAAGTGTAACTCTCCTACATGTCCTTTCTATTTCCAGGCCACGGAGGATCCTGTGTACTCGTATGCAGGACTCTGACCCCCATCCATCACTCATAATGCTTGTTCCACTCCGTCCTGGAGTCCTGACAGGAATATGTCCAGTCCAATACCCATTAAGTGAACACCGTCGGGCCGTATGAGGCCTGCTTTATCTGCTTCCAGTTGTCGGTGTCATATCACTACACCGCCTCTGTCTCTTCTAAATTTTGCCATCCGAATATTTATTACCCGCCTTGTCTGTTCGATGGCCGTGATGTCTCGCACACCTTGCCATACCGCTATTGGCACAATCTCTGACCATACTATAGTTAGTTTTGTGAAAAATTCTCTGAAGTGCTCAGTGTCTAGTTTCAATATTGCCATTAGTTATGCGCTCTTGTGATGACCTAGGTCGTTTCCCCCGGCCTGTATAACTAAGATGACCGGACCTCTTGCCTCTCTCCCTACCTTGATTACCTCCATTAGCACCTGTGGCCATTGCAGGCCTCTAATACCTCTCCAGTTGAAATATGTGTTATAAAACTCTAATTTCCTCCCGCCTGGGCGGACTTTCGCCCTTTTTTCTGCCCAATATATATACGAGTGGCCTATCACCCACACTGTTGGCTTAGCGTCACCTGTAAAAGAAACAAACCACGTTAGGATAACAAGTCCGGTCTTATGTATCTCGCCAAGCACGTGGATCGCCATCTCCCTATCCTCTGAACTTCCGTTTCTGACAGTCCTGCTCTTGCTGCTTCCATGGCCGCGCCTATGCGGAATGAGTGTGTCCCGTAATCTTTGGGGTGGTTCCCTGCCGATGTTAGGCATTTATTAAATATAGCTTGGAACTGGTATCTTGATAATGGCGTTCCATCAATGTGTGATAGGAAGAAATTACTTTGTGATCTGATGGTTATATATGTTTTTACTATTGTTACCCGACTCAGTGTACCGTTTGTGGGTTGTAGAAGTACCCAAGTGCCCCTGCCCGCTGGAACCGTTTTCGATTTGCGTATGCATAGACGTATTGCATTATTGGCTATGACTACGTCCTGGTGTAATAAGCCTCCACTGGTGGTAATTTTGGATTGAGGGACTAATTCGCTTATGCATAGCGCCCCGAAGAAGGCGATCGCAAATGCAGTAGACAGTAGTGTTGCTTCAAATTGTGAGTGTCATGTTAATGGTGTTAGGGATATGATGTGAGAAATCAGTTTTAGTGACACGGGACGGGACGTCTACACTCCTGACTTGGCTGACCCATTTTCCACCCTTTTATGGATTGTCTGATGATGAATCTTTGTCACATCTCCCCAATTCAGTAGTTGGAAGTGAAATGCTACTCCGGTCAGACACCGCTGCGCTGACGCCCCTGATATGCCCCTCATCATTAGCTGGTGGAGAAATTCTATGGTGACTTGTAATCTGGCTTGTTCACATTGGTCAACCCGTCTGCCTGCTACTAGTCGTGTCCACTCTTCCCATGCCTTACCGTATGCTTGCCACGTCGACGGGGCAACTGACGCTCTGATTAATGGCATCAACTATTCGCCACTAGATCCCATAGGGAGGGTGGGCAACTGTTGCCCGATGGGTGGGCGTTGGGGAGGAGCTCTGTGAAAATCTGCCAATTGAATTGTGATAAAGCATTAGCAGCAGCATTAGGCCCCTCAGCAACGTGGCTAGCGCGAACCCATACATTGTGTTTTAGGCACAGGAATGCTAGCCGGCGTAGTAGGCCTAGCACTGGGAGAGACGATGATGCCATCTTATTAATGCCGTGCGCTAGGCTGGTGTTTTTTGTTATGAAGCGTATATTTTTGTTAGCCAGGCGCGCGTCCCATATTTCTATTGCTACCACTATTGGAAACAGTTCCAGGACTGTCTGGGTTTTTTTGTCAGCACTTGTTCTGCCCAATACGGAGGCCATAAGCTTGTGCACCATTGGTTATTTAGTATCGCTGCATATCTGCCTGATTTTGCCGCCCCGGTGAATAATCTTAGTTCAATCTTGGACTGTTCTGCTAACATAAATAACGTGTGACCGTTGAAAGATTATAAGAAGGTTTTCCACACCTCTAAGTCCGCCCGTAGCTGCCTGCTGATTCTGATTCTATGACTCGGTTTTGATGCCCCTTTTGTTGCGGGCGATAAATGACGAGAAAAAACCCTTCCGACTGGCATCACCCGGCTCGCAAACACGAGGAGACCTAGTAATACTTGCATCTGCTGTAGTGTTACTTTCCATACTGCGCAAAAACCCTCGATCAGGTGTAATGTTTTGGTATTTTTTCCCATGGGAGGCGGAACAACCTTGCTGTGGTGTCGATTTCGATGCCTAAGAACGATAGCTTTGTTGTGGGGCCTATGGTTTTTGTTGGGCGTAATGGGACTCCAAACCAACGGGAGAGGTTTGTGAATTCGTTGAGTAAGGGGCAGCGAAAGGGGATGACCAATCGCGACGGTCCGCGGAGGGGGCCACCACAGTCAGTGACTCCTTCCTTATTTAGTATAGAATCTACCAATACTTTGGGCGTAGTAGCCCAGCTGTGATGCAAGCTACACCGCCTGTGTATCTAATAAGAATTTTTAACTGCATCTAGCCCAGGCAATCATTTGCTAGTATTGCTAGTAGCAGTGTCGCATGGGCTCTAAACCTTGCATAGCCTGGGCATTTTTTGAGATCGCTAAGGATGACCCAACTTATGTTATCTGTAACATTTGTCACCAAAAGCTAAGTAGAGGCCAATAAAACAATAGTTTGAGTACTTTATGCTTTAACCGTCACATGGACATGAAGCATAAGTTGCAGTGTGAAGCTCACTGTGCTACAATGCGGCCTAGCGGGCCGGGCCAACCACCATCTGCCCCACCTGTGTCATCCTGGGGAAACTAAAAGCTTGAGGATTTTGGAAAATCACCTCACCAACCATTTTAAGCAACTCTGGGATAATTGATGCCACTTAAGTGGTGTCTGTGCCACAATTTTTGGAAAAAATTGAGACTCTTTTTTGAGTCCCCTTGCTGTGTTTTACATGACGTTGGCATCGTCAATTCCAGGTGGGTCGGGTCTCTCCCCCCCTTTTAGCCGTAAGAAACTACATACACTATGGCTTGGGGTAACACAGATGGTTGAGTCTGAAGAGCTGTTTACTCATGCTATAGCCTGGGAATCAGAGGTCTGCTCCAAAGCTTCAGTGTCTGCTAGTCAGCGGAGTAGCCACCGCCTGTAGATCTAATTACAAATTTTTAACTGCATCTAGCCCAGGCAATACTTTGGGCCTAGCAGCAGTGTCTGCTAGTCAGCGGAGTATCCCAGCTGTTAAGCAGGTTACACCACCTGTGGTTTGGACACTTAATTTTTTCAAAGGAAATGCTTCGAGCCCCCGGGACACTCAGTGAAGAGCATCAGGGAGGCGCCCCAAGGCAGAGGTGCTGGGACTGGCGGTAGCACGCCTTGCGGTGGACCGCCAAGCTCGATCCTTATAAAAGCTTTTTAACTGCAGCAGCTTTAGTGGACTCTACTGGAGCTGGAATTACCACGGCTGCTGGCATCAGACTTGCCCTCCAATAGATCCTTGTAAAAGTTTTTAAAGTGTACATTCAAATTACAGAGCCAATTTAAATTACAGAGCTTAGACCTGCCTCCACCGCGGGGGGGCTCGACCCACCAGCGGACAGGCACCAGTATTGGGAGAGGGGGGCTGGCCGTCAGGGTCCACCGCGGCTCTGGCACAAACCCGGCGACATGGAGGTCGCACGGGCAGGAACGGACTGGCCGTGTCGGCTTCGCACTCCAGCGTAGTCCCTCTGCCTGCTCGCGCCCGTAACCTCAAAGGGATGCGCAAGCAGCTTTTCTTCCCAGGGCTGTTCCCCGCCCAGCAGGAACGTGGGGGAGCTCAGGTCAGCCTTCCACTGTACTCCCTTACCTCCCTCGCCCTCTTTCCTTCTTCCGTTCTCCATGTAACCCCTCGGCTCTGTGGTGTCCGCTCTCCCTCCAGCTCTCTCCTTCTCACAGGTGGACTACCATGTGTAATCACACTGTGGCGAATCTTTTGGGCCCAGGCATAAGAAGTTGTCGAGGTAATGGATAATATGTGCCCCCTTAGAAACGTCCATTACAACCCATTCGAGGAAGCAAATAAACGCCTCAAATAGTGAGCAGGATCTGGACCACCCCATGGGCAAACAGCGATCTATATAGTATGCTCCTTCCCAGAAGCAGCCCAATAGGTGGACACTATTCGGAGGCACAGGTAGTAAGTAACCGGAACACCGCATCAATGTCTGTTTTGGCCATTAGGGTGACCCTTCCCAACTTCTTGATCCGCCTGATTGCCTTGTCAAAGGATGTACAGTATATACTACTGTGCTTGGTTCCGCGTCGATGTTGTCGTTTACTGACCTGCCCCTTGGATATGACAAATGGTGGATTAGTCCGAATGTATTAGGTTCCGTTTTTGGCACAACTCACAACGGGGATACCACTACATCTTGTAAGGAAAGTGTTCTGAATGGAACCGCCATTCTACCTAAAGATATTTCTTTTTTTCATTTTCTTGTCACGACGTCTGGGTGTTGGTAGGCTGATTTTAGATTTTTACTCCAGCCTTTCTTGATTTTAGAAGGGCATGATATGCCTATATCTGTGTCTCCCCCTCCTTTTACTCCTCCACCTCTTTTCTTTTCGCATGACTATATGTACTTGTCACTTTTCCATGTGTTAGTTGGGTCTTCTGAGCAGTTTGTCAGCTTTTCGACACCTTTTGAAGGTGTTTTCTATGTGTTTCTATGTGTTTTTGTTTGCCTGCCATTGGTTTTAACGGTGTTCGACGAACCGAACCCGAACACTACGGGGGTGGCTCAACTCTAATAGTGTATAACATAGGTAATGTAGAGACGTATAGTTTAAGGCTTAGTACATAAGGTACGTAGTATAAGATAGTTTATTAGTTTAGCGACATTAAGGTAAGGATAGAGTTAATGTTTGAGACTAGCCCATAGTGGGAGGGGATAAGTGTTAGGAAAAGTGACTGCTTTCTGCAGATAGTTAGATAGGGTCGAGTGCAAGTAGAAGTGGGAAGTGTTATGTGAGCAGTGCTGCTGTATTGGGTGAACTATAGGAAAAGGAGACTAAGGGACAAGCGAATAGCAAGATCCTGAAGTGAGCAATGAGACAGAGTGGCCTTCCAGAAAAGGGGTCTTTGGATAGCACCACGTGTGATGAGAAACCCTGAGCTTGCAAAACGCGAAAGGTAATGGACCTAAACAGGACTGAGTTTGCGGGACTAGTGGGGGTCCCAAGTGGTCGATCCAGGGCACCAGTAGTGGAAGAAATGGGAGCGGAGCCACTGAGCGAGTAGAGACCTGCTGATCAGGACTGTGAAGACAAGCTAGGCTGAGACAAAGTAGGGCGAAACAGTGTGCTTCACCAGCCCGGGAGTAGACTACAGTGGACAATACTGTGTGCATGAAAATGCTTTATACTGCAAAGAAACTTCCATAAGACTTTGTACCCAGTATCCCTTGTACATAACCCTTACCAAGTTACCATTCAGTAAAGACTGTTTTAGAACGAGATTCTCCTTTATTGGACTGCAGAACCTATGGTCCTGGCCGGCCAACAACACCAGCTACAGGCGGCCTGCACAGGCGTAAGGCCATCACAGCAGTAACACCAACGCACACCCAGGACCCACACTTTTGTAGAACGCGCCGGGGCGTAAAAGGAGGAGACAAGTGCCTCGCTCGCTCCTGCCTGCCCGCGCCACGCTACACTAGAGATACAAATTTCTTCTTTCCATATGAAACCTTATTGGCATACTTTTTTTTTTTTTTTTTACCCGGTAGCATTATCTGTATGGGATCTCTATAATGAGAACCCATACCCCACAATACCTATATACCTATAGAATTACTGCAAGTAAGTTCATCTTTTTAATGACTTGTAAGCAAAGTCGATTTTGGCTTATGATCAAATATACCACAGATGAAGCTCATGTTCACGCTGTGTGGCCATTTGGGAGAGCTAGCCCATTTCAGCTTGGTCTTGCCTCCATTTCAATTGACAGCAAAGTGATATTGTCTCTATAAGTGCTGCTATGTTAGCAAAACAAGGACATGTTCTGCCATTCGAAGTGATTAGGTGTGTAGTGGTCTCAGGCAGAACCTGAAAGTAACCTTTTCCGTCTTTTCTATGGGGCCCCCATCCTCTAGCACACCGCTGGTGAGGCAAACTTGTTTCCTCTTCTGGATTAAGGCTATGTACGCACTTTCACGATTTGAATGCAGATATTTCTGTAGCGTTTCTGCATCTCTTGACAAGGAAAAACGCTGCGGAATAGCGCTCTTTTTGCAGTGGTTTTGAAGCGCTTTTTATGCATTTTTTAGTGTTTTTTTTGCGTTTTTCGACATCAATGAATGCTTTTTGGAGCTAAATAAAGATATTTGAAAAAATAAACGTGGGACATTGCTTCAACCCTTGGATTACTGTCAGACCTGGGGTGAGTATATTGGTTAATTTAAATGATTAAAGAATGTGTCTGTGTATTTCAAATAAGGTGTTTACTCTCTACGTGTGTGTTTATTTAACCCTAGAACGCATGACCATAAAAATCTACTTTTTCACATACCTGGGAAAAGGCCCGTGTGCAAATAACATGGAATAACTCAAACAAAAATGACAAACAACTATATACCTGAGGAATACCTAGAGTTTCAAAATTCTAACTAAAGTAATCTTGCAGAAAATAGAAAACCATTAACAGGGCGGGCCTGCAAGGCCCCAGGTATGCGTTCTAGGGTTAACTCTTTACTTTACTTTAATTAGCTTTTAGTAATGAAAAGGTCTGACACTGTCTCCTCACCAAACAAAAGCGCTAGGTGTCATCTAATACCATACCTCCAATCTCATTAGCATTTCCATTCAAGTCATTTCTGGGGTAGCTGAGAGCTGCTATTTTTAGCCTAGGAAGGTGCCATTAGGCAAACATGTTCCCTGGCTATTAATAACTGCTCACAGCTGTTTCATTAGCTGCTATGTCCTCACGAACAGCAGCAAGCAGCTATGTTCTAATGCTGCACTTTTGTTGTCAATACATGTGGATCCACCGCATATAATGACATTTCAATAGGTCAAAATCTGCAGTGGAGACTAGCGTGTCCACTACAGAAATTGACATGTACGGTACGTGGCCACGATCAGGAACCGCTGCACGTTTGAAGCTGCGTGTATTTATAGCATCAATCCTGCAGCATTCAGATGTTACAGCATAGTGGATGGGATCTCTAGAAATCCCATGTTCACTATGCGTGCATCTGAGGCTGCTGCTCACCCATGGACACTGACATGCCACAAGTCTTTCAGGACTGCAGCATGTAAATTCTCTTGTGGAGTCCCTAATCTCCACAACAGAAATTTGACCACTAGAATGTATTGAATGCGGTAAATACACATGGTTAAGTGAACACATGGGGATTTACCTGCGTTCAATAGAACGCAGCATTTTGGATGCAGAAAAAATATGCTGCATCTAAAGCGCTGCTACGTCCGGATCATGGCCACATAGCCTAAAAATGTAAAGAAAAAAAATAAAATTACGTGGACTCCCGCGTCATTTTTATAACCAGCAGAGGGAAAGCTGACCGCTGGGCGCTGATATTAGTAGCCAGGGAAGGGGCCATTAGCCAAAAATGTTCCCTGGCTATTAATAACAGCCCACAGCTATTTGCCTAGCCTTTACTGGCTAGATTACAGGGGAACCCCAGAAAAAAATTGACTTGGGGTTCCCCTATAAAATCAAACCAGAAAAGGCTAAACAAACAGTTGTGGGCTGATATTAATAGCCACAGAAGGGGCCATGGATCCTGGCCCCGTCCACGGCTAATAATATCACCCCTCAGGAGTCCCAGAAATGGAGCATCCATAAGATGCGCCAAATCTGGCGCTTAGCCTCCGCTCTTCCCACTGCCGTGTAGCGGTGGTGAGTGGGGTAATGGGGTTGGTGTTCATGTCAGCCTTGTATTGGTGGCTGACATGAAGCCCAGGTTAGTAATGGAGAGGCGTCTATAAGACGCCCCCATTACTAACCCCATAGTTACGTTTTCAACACTTTTTCAATAAAGACACGGCCAGAATAAAGTTTTTTATTGAAATAAAATTACACACGGTTTTAATAATTTTTTTATTGTTCTCTCAATCCCTGACGCCCTCGTCTCCTGAAAAAAAAAAAAAAAACATATCCCTCACCTGTCCATCATCATGACTTAATCCAGATTGTACCTCGTCGATCCGGGTCACTTCTACAGCAGTCACATCAATCACTGATGTGACTACTGTAGAAGACCTCACTGTACACTGACAGGAGCGTAATCACTCCTGTCAGTGTACAGGGCTATGCTGAAGGCTGAGGTCAGATGTCATCAGCTGAAGATCAGCTGATCAGCCCCGGTGACCTCATACTGCATCAGTACTACGTGGGAACATTCGTGAGAATATTCGCACACAGCACCGGTGCCGTAAACTGAGGTCCCAGTGCTGTCAGCTGATCTTCAGCTGATGAACTCGCGTGACCTCAGCCAGCTGCAGTGATGTACACTGCCAGGAGCGAGCGAGCGTGCTCCTGTCAGTGTACCGCCGGGATGATCGCATCGCCGGGGGGACGCCGGACAGGTGAGGATAAAAGGTGTTTTTTTATCTTAAATAGATTTTTACTTTTTTTTTTTCACTGCGCACAGCCCCGGCTCTGCTGAGGAGACAACTTCTCCCCTCAGCTGACCCACTCTCGCTGTTATCAGTGGGAGCGGCGGTCGGATGATGGGAGAAGTAGTCTTGTTCCCCAGCCCGTGCACCATTCTTTGAGCGTTTTTGCGCTGCAGAAACGCTACAAAGAATGGACATGCTGCGTATTTTAACGCTATGACAATCCTGAGCGGAAAATTCCGCATCAGGTGCACAGCACATCAGGATTGTGATTGCATTAGCTGACAGACGGATTACCTAGCGTTTTTGGTGCATTTCCACGTGGAAAAAACACAGTGTGCACCTAACCTAATACATTAGAAAAAAAATTGACAAACATTTTTCCTTGTTACTTGCTAAACTGAATGATCTCAGACTTGTTTTTCTGCAGAGTCAACTCAGAGTTACGCTGTTTACCGATTTGTAATCTCTGTGAACCCCATGGATATCACTGAGCTGAATGCTACTCTTGGAAACTACATATTACATGAGCCGGTGAAAGCTGCGAAGATCTTCCAGTCGGTATGTTTTACAAATCCACAAACCTTCAGATGCTTTCTATTATCACTTATGCGTGGCATGAGTTGGTCTGGTTATACTCTCTTTGCATTGTAGGTGTGCAATGCTGCTATAAGAACTCTGTCCCTGATTGAGGAATACCAGGCTGAGGTTCAGGTATTAACTTTTCCTTCATTATCACATTGGTTGTATAACAATAGTGCAAAATGTTCTTATACAAAATATAACCTATTATTTTGTTTCCCTTAAGTTGTAATTATTTCCTAAGAAATCAGAGGCAATAATTATTTGGACCTGGAATTTTTCTCAATACACCCACTAATGCTTAATCTCTTTACTAAAGAATACTGTTAATTTTTTCCTCCACAGACATTACAAATGGTACCAGAAACAGTGAAAATAATTTTCTAGAATAAAAGAGAATGTTCTCCATTTAAAATCATACGGTTTAAGGCCCAACAATATATCATTTCTTAATATACAGCGTGTGAAATAAGTATTAAACACGTCACCAATTTTCTAAGTAAATATATTTATAAAGGTTCTATTGACATGAAATTCTCACCAGATGTTGGTAACCACCCATTCAATCCATACTCAATTTACGGACATCTATGGTTTGATTTCTTTAAGTTATGTGTAAAAATGAGAAATGACACAAGGAAAAAGTATTGAACACGCTTACTGAAATGTAATTAATAATTCGTACAAAAGCCTTTGTTGGTGATGACAGCTTCAAGACACCTCCTATATGGAGAAACTAATCGCATGCATTGCTCGGGTGAGATTTTGGCCCATTCTTCCCCACAAAAACTCTTCAAATCCTGGAGCTTACGTGGACTCCTTCTATGAACTCTGAGCTTTAGTTCCTTCCTTAAATGTTCTATTGGATTCAGGTTAGGTGTTTGGCTGGCCTGTTCTTGCAGCTTTATTTTTTTTTTCTGAAATAAAATTGAGAGTTTACTTGGTTGTGTGTTTGGGATCATTGCCTTGCTATAATGTCCATCCTCATTTCATCTTCATCATCCTGGTAGATGCAGCAGATTTTTATCAAGAATGTCTTTGTACATTTGTCCATTCATCCTTCCTTCAATTATATGAAGTTTGCCAGTGCCATATGCTGAAAAAAAGCCCCACACCATGATGTTCCCACCTCCAAACTTCACTGTTGTTATGGTTTTTTTGAGGTGATATGCAGTGCCTTTTGGCCTCCAAACATTTTGTCTATTATGGCATCCAAAGAGTTCAATTTTGGAGGCCATGGAGGTTGAGTGTATTCCTTAGTTTTCTTTGAAACAATTGTACCTGCTGATTCCAGGTCTTTCTGTAGCTCTGCTCGGGTGGTCCTTGGCTCTCGGACAACTCTTCTGATAATTATTTTCACTCCTCTGTCTTAGATCTTGCGGGGAGCTCCTGATCGTGGCCGGTTTATGGTGAAATTATGCTCTTTCCACTTCCAGATTATGGCCCCAACAGTGCTCACCTTCAATAGTTTAGAAATTCTTCTGTAACCAATGCCATCAGAATGTTTTCCAACAAAAAGATTTGTGAAGGTCTTGAGACAGCTCACTGGTTTTAACCATCATGAGATGTTTCTTGTGTTGCACCTTGGTAATGAGACACCTTTATATTGGCCATCAGTTGAACCAGCGGATATTGTTCACTAAATTCCAGGATTTATTTCTAATTACTGATAGATTTCAGCTAGTGTCATGACTTTCCATGGCTTTTTGCACCTTTCTTCGTGTTCAATACTTTTCCGTGTCATTTCTCATAATTATATGTGTCACCCTACCTGGATGCCACAAGTGTAATAAAGCTGTGTCTGAGAGCAAGGGGGAGGTTCTCTGGTTAGGGGAACATTAGCATGCAATGCCTCCTGTCTCAGGGCAGTAGGGGGAGCAGGCTGCCCCTATAAAAGCTGGTACTGGGGACAGGGTTAGAGAGAACTGGAAAGCCTGTCTCAGCTTTGAGACGTGTCCCAGAGTGGAGCAGGGACAGAAAGTTGATTGCACCTAAGAGGAAGTGTGGCAGTAGGAGAGAGCCACAAGCCAGAGACAAGAGGCGAAGAGAGCCTGTCTTGGCAGATAAAGACTTATTTTACCAGACTTTGGTGTCTGAGGCTGGAAGGATTCTACATCCCCCAGCAGAGAACCAGTCCGCAAGGGACTGTACATTCCTTGGCCTAAGAAGCCTGGAGGCCCTGCCACAACCGAAGGGACCAGTAAAGCCGTACAAGGCTGGGAGCAGAAAGGAACCCACGTCGCAGGCCATACAGGCGAGAAAGCACGGAAGCTCGGAAACGTGGGCTATTATCCTATGAGGAGGAGATAGCCAGAAGGAGCGCAGAAAGCACGGTAGGCCTACACCCTCACCCTGACCAGGGCCAATTTCCCCGTTGCTCTCAGACATCCAGGTCCCCTCCTAGCTGGGACTGTTTATGGGTCAGTTTACCTGTTGTAGTAAAGACCCTGGACTGCAACTTGTTGTCTGTGTGCTCCTTGCTCCTCCAGCACTATCAGCACTGGGATTCTCACTACCATCACTCCCACCATCCATTATACTGCCCTGGGGCCGCACTCTTCCCGTGGGGAGTCACACTACCCTAGCTGCACACCTCATCAGCCCCAGCGGTCTGCATGCAGCGGCGGTTCCTAATGACCGCAATCCACGGGTGGCGTAGTCGGACATAATTAATAACACATAACGGACTACCACTGGCCTGACCAGCCTGAGCCACGGAACCGGGTTGCCACTACTACTCCCATCGTTCCCTATTGCCCGGATCCGAGTGCCCCACGGCCCAGGGGGCAAGTCAGCTTTGGCGTAGTCGGCAGGATTTTGTGCCCGCAACCACCGGGTACTGCGTGCCTGAAAAAGACTTTTGTAACTTACCTGTGGAGTCGTTTCCCGCCATCCGGAGCCGATTCCGGCCATCAGACGCCATCTTGGACCGTTTCCCGCCGTCTTCTGCCGCCTTCCCGCCATCCACAGCTGTTTCCCGCCATCGGACGCCATCTTCAGGACGCCGCGCGGGAAGAAGAGGGGCGTGGACGTCAAAACCGCGCGAGATCCGAAGCTCCGCCCCACGCACCGACGCTGCGCAAGGTCCTGGAAGGGAGAGAGAGCGACGCTGACGTCATCGGAGTGCGACGCCAGGTCCTCGTCCAGAGCAGCAGCGGAGCCGCGGCCTACAGAAGAGGATCGTCGGAAGGTAGGCCACACTTCACTAGGGGGGGAGGAAGATGTCGGACACAGAGGCGCCCACTACCACCAACGCAGCTGCAGCAGCGGTTATGCCCTTTTCCTTACCCTACATCCCGGGAGCGGCCTGGCTGCCCAAGTACTCAGGGGAGCCCCATGCCCTAACTGACTTCAAGGAAAGACTGTATAGTTTGTTCCAAGTTTACCCCCTGACAGAGGAACAGAAGGTCAGCATATTGACAGGGCAGTTAACAGGCGCAGCCCAAAGGGAGGTAAAATCATGGCCCATTGAGGAGAAAGGGACTGTGAAGGGTATTCTGGCCCGGCTGCGGGGTACCTTTGATACACGTACCTCCGCTGAGATTAAAATGAGGTTCTATGGATGTAAGCAGCGGGCACAGGACAGCATCAGAGACTATGCCTTAAATTTACAGGAAGCCTTGAGGGCTATTCAACAAACTGACCCTGGCAGTGTGCAGGAAACCGATAAGCTGCTAACAGAACAATTCATAGAGGGTCTGCTGTCCAGCGCCCACAGGGCCCAGCTGCGCCTCATGTTCTTCCAGAACCCCGACCTGACCTTTGCCCAATTTAAGGACAGGGCCATAAGGGTGCTCCGTGAATCTGCAACCAGTGGCGCTATAAACCCCCGGCGCCCTGCTATCACTTACCACCAGGAGGCGGCGCCCTCCTCTATGGACTCCGTGGAGGCTGATGCACAGGCCCTGAATCAAGTCCCGTCGAAAGGCCTGCACCACCAAGTCCAGGAGCTGACCAGGAGCGTCGCGGCGTTGACCAGGACCGTCCAGGCGTTGCAAGTGGACCCGTCAAGACCCATCGAGCTGGCTTCAAGTCCGGAGGATGTCCCGTGGCGTCGACAGAGGAGGATCCCGTCGTTCCGAGGGAGGCCCACAGACCGCTACGCAGAGGATGGACAGCCCATTTGCCGTCGTTGCAACCAGCCCGGACACATTTCCAGGTACTGTAATTTAAATGGGTCCAACCTGGGGCAGAGGGCCGACCCCCAGGCATAAGATCACCAGGCCCTTATAATTGGCGTGATAAGTACGTTGGGGGGCGCCCGGTTTTACCCGTGGTGCTGGACGGTATCCCCATGAGCGCCTTGCTGGATACTGGGTCACAAGTAACCACTATCCCTTATGTACTTTTTAAGCAGTATTGGACTGATGCTGATATCACACGGTATCCAGACAGTAACTTGAGCATCATCGCCAGTAATGGCTTACCCGTGCCGCAGATGGGGTTCAAGGAGATGACCATTAAAATTGGTAAAGTTGAACTGCCGGCACAGGGAGTGATTATTGTGGACATTGACCGTCATGAAAGTCACCCTAAAATAACTGTGGGTACTAACATAATTGAAAATTGTCTTTCAGAGGTAATTGTAATTCTACAACAGGTGGCGGTGAATGCTAGTTCCAGCCAAAAGAGAGTCCTCAACAAGGAGATAAAAGCCCTGATGAGACGGCAGCAGGTAGAACTGTCTGGTGGTGAGATCGGTAGCGTAAGAATCAGTGATCCATTCCCCATTTCCATGCCTCCCAAAAGTGAAATGATGATTTGGTGTCGGACTGCAATCGGGTTGAGAGGTAGAGACTACCAAGCCATGGTAGAACCCGTGTACTCAGACAGCAGGCCCACCATTTTGACAGCCCGGGGGGTGGTTGATGTCCGTCATGGGAGGGTGCCCGTCCGCATCCTCAACATTGGGGAGAGGGAAGTACACTTACCCAGGTACGCTACACTCGCCAAACTGTTTGTCGTCGAACACCAAGCTATCAGGGCCGTGGAACCCTTGCCTCCATCTCCTCAGGCGGAGGGTAATGGCTCCCAGAAACAAAAGGAGGACTGGTGCCAGAAACTCCACTTGGGTGCTGACTCCACTCCCCTGCACCAAAAACAAGGAGTCTACCGGGTGGTACAGGAGTACGAGAGAGTCTTTAGTAAGCACCCGCTAGACTTCGGCAGAGTAAAAGGGATAGAACACCACATCCCCACAGGGAGCCACCCACCAATAAAAGAGAGGCACAGACCTGTACCCCCTGCACATTATCAGAACGCAAAGGGCATGCTAAGAGAGATGAAAGAAGCTGGGGTTATTAGAGACAGCTGTAGCCCCTGGGCAGCCCCTTTGGTTCTAGTCAAAAAGAAAGACGGCACCATGAGAATGTGCGTGGACTATAGACAAATCAACCGTATCACTCACAAAGACGCATATCCGCTGCCTAGAATAGAAGAGTCTTTAGCCGCACTAAAATCTGCTAACTTCTTTTCTACTTTGGACCTTACTAGCGGGTACTGGCAGGTTCCTGTGGCAGAGGCTGACAAGGAGAAGACCGCCTTCACCACCCCGATGGGACTGAGTGAGTTCAACTGTATGCCTTTCGGGCTCTGCAACGCACCAGGGACCTTCCAGCGGCTGATGGAATGCTGTCTAGGGCACCGAAACTTCGAGACTGTCCTCCTTTACCTGGACGACGTGATCGTCTATTCGAAGACCTACGAGGACCATCTCAAGCACCTGGCCGAGGTGTTCGAAGCCCTGGCAGGCTATGGCCTGAAGGTGAAACCATCGAAGTGCCACCTGCTGAAACCAAAGGTCCAGTACCTAGGGCACGTGGTAAGCGCGGAAGGAGTGGTCCCCGACCCTGACAAGGTCACGGCAATCAAGAGCTGGCCAAGCCCCTCGAACATCAAAGAGGTGAGACAGTTTCTCGGGTTGGTAGGCTACTACCGAAGGTTCATCCCTGGGTTCACTAAGATGGCAGCTCCTATGCAGGACCTCCTGATCGGACAGTCCAAGTCCAGAAATCAAAAGCCACCCTTCAAGTGGGATAAACCGGAAGAGGAGTCCTTCCGCCAGCTAAAGTTGGCCCTCACTGGGGATGAGATCCTGGCCTACCCTGATTATGGCCAGCCTTTCATTCTCCACACAGATGCCAGTAATGTGGGACTGGGAGCCGTACTGTCCCAAAACCAACAGGGCAGAGAACGGGTGATCGCATACGTCAGCCGGAAGCTGAGGCCCACCGAGAGGAACCCGGAGAATTACAGCTCCTTCAAGCTAGAATTCTTGGCGGTGGTGTGGGCCGTGACGGAACGCTTCAAGCATTACCTGGCCTCCGCAAAGTTCACCGTGTACACGGACAACAACCCGTTGACACACCTGGACAATGCAAGACTGGGTGCCCTGGAACAGCGGTGGATGGCCCGTCTCTCCAACTATGACTTCGTGATCAAGTACCGGGCAGGCAAAACCAACGCCAACGCGGACGCCCTATCAAGAATGCCTCACTTCCCTGAAGGTGACGAAGACCCAGAAGAGCTGGAAGAGGTAGAACTCCCCGCGTTTCACCGGTATGGAGCCGCTCAACACTCTCACCGCGTGAAGGAGGAGGATCTAACAACTGTGATGATGAATCCCCTACCTCACCACAGCTGGGCCGAGACCCAAGATAGTGACCCTGCAGTCCGCCTGGTGAAAGATCTGCTGACCCAGGAAGACGCCCGCCTAGATCCAGATGCCCCAGAGGAAGCCAAGCAGCTATGGAAGGAGAAGAGCAAGCTGTTCCTCTACGAAGGCAAGTTGTGCAGAAGGATTGTCAACCACCGGACGCACGAGCTGACCTGGCAAGTCGTGGTCCCAAGGCGGGATGCAGCTATGGTCCTGGGGGCTTACCATGACAGAGCGGGGCACTTCGGTTGGAAGAAACTGGAGTTCCTACTAAGAGGAAGGTTCTTTTGGGTCGGCATGAGAGGAGCAGTAGAAAAGTGGTGCAGAGGCTGTGGCCCTTGTCACCTGAGGAGGAAGGACCGCACCAGCCAGAAGACACCCTTGAGGCCCATCGTCACCACGCAGCCTCTTGAGCTGGTAGCCCTGGACCACGTCAAATTGGCTCCAAGCCGGTCTGGATACATCTATGCCTTGACAATCGTGGACCACTATTCCCGTTTTCTAGTGGTGGTCCCGGTAAAGGACTTGACAGCCCAAACAGCGGCCAGAGCCTTCCAGCAATATTTCTGCCGTCCACACGGGTATCCGGAACAGGTCCTGACAGACCAGGGTCCAGCGTTCGAGGCTGAAATCTTCCAGGAGTTCTGCAACCTCTATGACTGTAAGAAAATACGGACAACGCCTTACCACCCCCAAACCAACGGGATGTGTGAGAAGATGAACAATATAGTCATTGATCTCCTGAAGACGTTGCCCCTGGAGGAACGCAGCCTGTGGCCAGAAAAATTGCCGGACCTGGTAGACATGTACAACAATATCCCGGTGAATGCTACAAACTGCACCCCGGCTTACCTGATGCGAGCCAGACCGGGTAAGCTGCCCGTAGACCTGGAGATGGGAGTCCTAATACCTGAGGACACCTCCCCGGATGCGGACTGGGATACGGAAAGGCAACTGCAGTACAAGAAGGTACAGGAGAGTGTGGAGAAGAGCCTGGCCCAGGTGAGAGAGAAGCAAGAAAGACTCTTCAATCAACACGCCCCTGCTGGTCCCCTAGAACCTGGTGAGCAAGTCCTAAAGCGAAAAAGAAGGCTACATAAGTTGGACGACCAGTGGGAAAGGGAACTCTACACCGTACTGCAGTCTGACCACGACAACCCAAAGGTATGCGTAATCACCAAGGACGGAGGAGAAACCACTAGTGTCGTCTCCAGGGACCACCTCAAAAGATGCCCCGAGCAACTCCGTAGTGCAGAAGAGGATCAGAGTGACTTTGAACCCGCAGAGGACAAGGAAGAAATGATCAGCACCGTCCTCGGAGAGTTCCCTCAGTCCTGGACTCGCATAAATGATGCCATAGTGGTACCTGTCCTGCATTTCCTGCAACCGGCACAGCAACAACCAACACCAGAGCCGGAAGGTGAAGAGGAGCAAGCGGTTCCAGAGGCAGAAGAGCCTGTTCCAGCAGCCCAGGAGAGTCAACCCTCTGCTGACAGTGAGCCTGCCATGCCTGCGGTAAGCCAAAGGACCCGCAGACAGCTGCCTGCCCTACCTGTACACCCAGCTGACAGCTGTACCCCTAACGCTAGTGGGGAAAGTCAGGTTGGTCCACCACCAGACAGTGGGCTACGTAGGTCAACCAGGAGCACAAAGGGACAGATACCCGCTCGCTGGAGAATATAGAGTGTACTAAAATTGTAAATAACCCTGTTGCCAAATGTTGAAATGTTTGCCAAGTTACCTGCATGTTTATTAATAGTGTGTTTCAGTTTCTTGCAGCTACCATGAGGACTCAAAGGTTATGGACTTTGTATAACCGGGACCTTGTATGGACTGCATTCTGAGCCTAACCCAGGAATGAACTAAGACTGTGAAGGACTTGGGGTAGGACAGACCCCCACCTGGTTAAGGCTCCCGTTGTATTGGTGATATGGACACCCGGTCACAGACCACACTGTGACCTTAAGAACTCAATCTGTGCGTCGTTTGTCTATTAATGTTTTATAGTTATGCATATTGTCTTTGTTTATTGTTTAGTCCCGGAGTACTAAATTTCACTAGGGGGGAATGTGTCACCCTACCTGGATGCCACAAGTGTAATAAAGTTGTGTCTGAGAGCAAGGGGGAGGTTCTCTGGTTAGGGGAACATTAGCATGCAATGCCTCCTGTCTCAGGCCAGTAGGGGGAGCAGGCTGCCCCTATAAAAGCTGGTACTGGGGACAGGGTTAGAGAGAACTGGAAAGCCTGTCTCAGCTTTGAGACGTGTCCCAGAGTGGAGCAGGGACAGAAAGTTGATTGCACCTAAGAGGAAGTGTGGCAGTAGGAGAGAGCCACAAGCCAGAGACAAGAGGCGAAGAGAGCCTGTCTTGGCAGATAAAGACTTATTTTACCAGACTTTGGTGTCTGAGGCTGGAAGGATTCTACATCCCCCAGCAGAGAACCAGTCCGCAAGGGACTGTACATTCCTTGGCCTAAGAAGCCTGGAGGCCCTGCCACAACCGAAGGGACCAGTAAAGCCGTACAAGGCTGGGAGCAGAAAGGAACCCACGTCGCAGGCCATACAGGCGAGAAAGCACGGAAGCTCGGAAACGTGGGCTGTTATCCTATGAGGAGGAGATAGCCAGAAGGAGCGCAGAAAGCACGGTAGGCCTACATCCTCACCCTGACCAGGGCCAATTTCCCCGTTGCTCTCAGACATCCAGGTCCCCTCCTAGCTGGGACTGTTTATGGGTCAGTTTACCTGTTGTAGTAAAGACCCTGGACTGCAACTTGTTGTCTGTGTGCTCCTTGCTCCTCCAGCACTATCAGCACTGGGATTCTCACTACCATCACTCCCACCATCCATTATACTGCCCTGGGGCCGCACTCTTCCCGTGGGGAGTCACACTACCCTGGCTGCACACCTCATCAGCCCCAGCGGTCTGCATGCAGCGGCGGTTCCTAATAACCGCAATCCACGGGTGGCGTAGTCGGACATAATGTAACGGGTCTGGGAGGCGGAACCTCTGAGCTACTATACAAGGGGGCAGCCCTTGTAAGGGAGCGGGTGGCAGTCTCTGGATGAACGGACAGGGAGATACGGCAAGTGATCAGGGCAGTCTCTGGGTAAAGGGTAGGTACGACCTGTGATGGCAGAGCCTCTGGGTAGGCTAGCAGGCAGATGGTAGATGTGTGCTCCCAGGTGAGCAAGCGAGAGTCTCTGGAATAACAGGTGGTCACGGCACGTGACGGCGGAACCTCCGGGCTGGCAAGCAGGTAGGTAACGGAGAAGCGCTCCCAGGTGAGCGGGCAAGAGTCTCTGGAATAGCTGGTGGTCACCGCACGTGACAACGGGACCTCCGGGCTGGCAAGCAGGCAGGAAACGGAGATGCGCTCCCAGGTGAGCGGGCAGGCTGGTCCTTTAGACAGACTGACAGGAGAAGTAAGGCAGACCGTCGGACCTCAGACTGGCAGACAGGTAACAAGTATTCAGGCAGGAATCAGGCAGGTAACTGGCAGGTAACTGGCAGGAAACTGGCAGGCAACTGGCAACGGGACCTGAGGGCTGAAGCACAGGTGAGACACAGGTGCAAACAACATTGCTCGGGCACCTCCATTTTGGAGGAGGTGCCTTATATATGATGAAGTCCTCCGGCCATTGGCCGGGGACTCTTTAGGGCGGCGCGCGCGGCCCCTTTAAGAGGAGGGGAGCGCGCGCGCGCGCGCCCTAAGCACAGGGGCCGGGAAGGAGCGCGCGCTGAGAGCAGAGCAGGAGGAGGACGCCGGGACGGAGCGCGCGCTGACAGCAGAGCGGGGGGAGGAAGCCGGGCACGGAGCAGAGCGGTGAGGGGAGCAGCGTCCCTGCCTAGCAGAGGGCAGGGACGCCGGCACTACAGTACCCCCCCCTTTAGGCCCCCCCTTTTTTAGGCCAGACAGAAATTTAGCTAGGATGAGAGGGGCATGGATGTTCTCCCGGGGCTCCCACGTTCTCTCCTCAGGACCAAACCCCTTCCAATCTACCAGAAAAAAGGTCTTTCCTCTTACCCTTTTGGTGGCAAGAATGTTCTCTACCTCAAACTCGTCCTCAGCAGAAACCGGAGCAGGAGGCGTACCTGTAGACTTGGAAAAAGAGTTAAGCACCACGGGTTTGAGGAGAGATACATGGAAGGAGTTAGGGATCCGTAAGTTGGCCGGGAGTTTCAATTTATAGGCCACCGGGTTGATCTGACTGATGACCTCCAGTGGGCCGATGAACCGAGGCCCTAACTTATAGGAAGGGATCTTGAGCCGGACATATTTGGACGAGAGCCAGACTTTATCCCCAGGGCGGAATTGAGGAGGGTCCAGACGTTTTTTGTCAGCGTGTCTTTTCATACGCTCGGATGACAGAAGGAGTGCGGACCGGGTACTCTCCCATATGGAGGAAAATTTGTTAACAAGAGATTCCGCAGCCGGATTGTCCGCCGAGGTGGAGACGGGAAACGGGATCCGAGGATGCTGACCGTAGACTACAAAAAACGGGGATTTGGAGGAAGACTCGCTCTCGTGATTGTTGTACGAGAATTCGGCCCATGGCAGGAGATCCACCCAGTCAGAATGGTGGGCATTAACGAAGTGCCGAAGGTAACTGGTCAGGTTCTGATTGATCCGCTCCACTTGACCATTAGACTGTGGGTGGTAAGCGGAGGAGAAGTCCAGGGTGACGTCCAGCAATTTACAAGTGGCTCTCCAGAAACGGGAAGTGAACTGTACCCCACGATCCGACACGATGTGACGGGGCAGGCCATGAAGACGGAAGATGTGGCGGATAAAGTCTTTAGCCAGCTCGGGTGCAGACGGAAGACCTGGCAGTGGAATGAAGTGAGCCATCTTGGAGAAGCGGTCAGCGACCACCCAAATGACCGTACAACCGGCAGAGACGGGCAGATCAGTAATGAAGTCCATCGCTATATGCTGCCAGGGGGCAGCAGGTACTGGCAGAGGTAGGAGGCGGCCGGCCGGCAGGTGTCTCGGAACTTTGTTGCGGGCGCAGGACACACAGGCAGAAACAAAGTCTATTACATCCTTGTGCAGGTTAGGCCACCAGTAGTGCCGGGTAATAAGCTGGAGGGTCTTTTTCTGACCGGCGTGGCCAGCTAGTTTAGACGAATGACCCCAGTGTAGGATCTTCTCCCGATCAGGTACTGGTACGAACGTCTTACCAGGAGGAAGACGATTTAGACTCACGGGAGCCACCTGCATTACTCTGGCGGGATCGATGATATGTTTCGGATCCTCCTCGAGATCAGACACCAGAAAGGATCGAGACAAGGCGTCCGCCTTGACGTTTTTGTCAGCCGGGCGAAAATGAAGGACAAAATCAAAACGAGCAAAAAACAAGGACCACCGGGCTTGGCGCGGGTTAAGTCTCTGGGCATGCTGGAGGTAAGCCAAGTTCTTGTGGTCAGTGTAAATTATTACCGGGTGAAGAGCCCCCTCGAGCAGGTAACGCCACTCCTCCAATGCCAGTTTGATGGCCAATAACTCTCGGTCTCCTATGGAATAGTTGCGCTCAGAGGAGGAGAAGAGTTTAGAGAAGAAGCCACAAGTTACCATCCTCCCGGAAGATGATTTTTGAGTAAGTACCGCTCCGGCTCCAGAGGAGGAGGCGTCAACTTCCAGGAAGAACTGCTTGTTGCCATCTGGGCGATGCAGCACCGGGGCGGAAGAGAAGGCCTGTTTAAGGGAAAGAAAGGCCTCCTCTGCTTCGGGTGGCCACTCTTTGGGATTAGTACCTTTACGGGTGAGCGCAGAAATTGGGGCCGTCCGGGAAGAGAAGTGTGGTATGAAGAGGCGGTAGTAGTTGGCGAAGCCCAGGAATCGCTGAATGGCCTTCAACCCCTCCGGTCGGGGCCATTTCTCGATGGCAGACAGTTTCTCAGGATCCATTTGTAGGCCGGTCTGAGAGATAATGTAGCCCAGAAACGGAAGCGAGGTCTGCTCAAAGAGGCACTTCTCAAATTTAGCGTAGAGATGGTTCTGCCTTAGCCTGAGCAGGACCTGACGAACGTCCCTCCGGTGAGTCTGGAGATCCGGAGAGAAGACCAAGATGTCGTCCAGGTACACCACTACGCAGGAGTAGAGAAGGTCCCGGAAGATGTCATTGACCAACTCTTGAAAGACGGCAGGAGCGTTACAGAGACCAAAGGGCATTACCAGGTATTCATAGTGGCCGTCCCGGGTGTTGAATGCCGTCTTCCATTCATCCCCCTGACGAATACGAACCAGGTTGTACGCCCCACGAAGGTCCAGTTTGGTGAAGATCCTAGCCCCCCTCAGACGATCAAATAATTCTGGAATGAGCGGAAGGGGGTACTTATTCTTCACCGTGATCAGGTTTAGGCCTCTATAGTCTATACAGGGACGGAGAGAGCCGTCCTTCTTTTTGACGAAAAAGAAGCCTGCTCCCGCCGGGGAGGTAGATTTCCGGATGAATCCTCTGGCCAGATTCTCCTCAATATATTCGGACATTGACCGGGTCTCAGCAGCGGATAAAGGATAGATACGCCCACGGGGAGGAGTAGTACCGGGTAGCAGATCGATGGGACAGTCGTATGGTCTATGTGGTGGTAATGTCTCTGCCTCCTTTTTATTAAAGACATCTGCATAAGACCAATAAGGAATCGGAAGTCCAGGTAGATTAGCTGGGGTAGGAGAGGGACGGACGGGATGGACGGGAACCAGGCAGGTTTTATGACAGTCTTGTCCCCAGCGAAGGACCTCTCCGGTTTGCCAGTCTAGCACGGGTGCATGTCTCTGGAGCCAGGGCAGACCTAGCAAGAGGGCGTGAGAGAGTCCAGGCAGAACATGAAAGGAGATACTTTCAGAATGCAGCATTCCCACCTGCAGGGTAATGGATTCGGTGATGAGTTGAATGGGGCGAGGTAAGAGGCCCCCATCCACGGCAGCGACAGACAAGGGTACAGCCAGAGGTTTGGTGGGGATGCGGTATTTCTCAACCAGGGACTGTGAAATAAGGTTCCCGGCTGCTCCAGAGTCAAGTTGGGCTAGTTCGAAATAACGGTTCTCCCCGTAGATGATCGAAACTGACAACAGCAGGGATGGAGAGGATTTATTCTTGTCTAGGTGGACCTCTCTGAGCGAACCTAGACACAGGCGTTTCCCGACCTCTCCGGGCAGGCACGGATCCGGTGCTCCTTACTGCCACAGTAGAAGCAGCTCCCCTCGGCACGGCGTGAGTCCTGACGGGTTTTGACCATCTTGGTCTGGTCGACCTGCATAGGCTCAGGAGAGTGTACCTGGGGAGAGATGGAGGGAATGACGGGTTTCTGGAAAATAGGAGCTAAACGTGGAATCCTTCTCTCACGGGTGACCTCTTTGGCACGCTCCTGGAACCGTAGGTCAATCCGGGTGGCAAGAGTTATTAAGTCATCGAGAGTGGTAGGAATGTCCCGACCGGCAAGTTCATCTTTAATACGGCCGGACAGACCCTCCCAGAAGACGGAAACCAGAGCGTCGTTATCCCAGGCCAGCTCCGAGGCAAGGGTACGGAACCGTATGGCATATTGGCCCACGGTGAGACTCCCCTGACGGAGGCGTAGCAACGATGATGCAGATGAGGTCTTCCGTCCGGGTTCGTCGAAGACTTTCCGGAAAGCCGTGAGAAAAGCAGGCAAGTTGGACACCAGGGGGTCTCCTCTCTCCCATAGAGGATTCAGCCAGGCCAGGGCCTCCCCGGTGAGATGGGACATGATGAAGGCAATTTTGGCCCGGTCGGAGTTAAACTGGTAGGACAAAAGTTCAAAATGCAGGGTGCACTGATTTAAGAAGCCCCGAGCCTGGACGGGGTCGCCTCCGAAGCGAGGAGGTGCAGAAAGCCGGGGTCCGGGGTAGGATACCATAGTATTAGTGGGCAGCGGAGCTGCCGGATTGCAAGATATGGCACTGGCGGAGGTTGTTGGTGGATCAGACAGAGTGTTCAGGTGAGTATTAACATTCCGCAGGTGACCCAGGATGGCCTCCTGTTGGGACCTCTGACGGGACAGTTCAAGACAGAGGTCCGAGAGCGAGGGAGCTTGGGTGCCACCGGGTTCCATGGCCCGAGCAAACTGTAACGGGTCTGGGAGGCGGAACCTCTGAGCTACTATACAAGGGGGCAGCCCTTGTAAGGGAGCGGGTGGCAGTCTCTGGATGAACGGACAGGGAGATACGGCAAGTGATCAGGGCAGTCTCTGGGTAAAGGGTAGGTACGACCTGTGATGGCAGAGCCTCTGGGTAGGCTAGCAGGCAGATGGTAGATGTGTGCTCCCAGGTGAGCAAGCGAGAGTCTCTGGAATAACAGGTGGTCACGGCACGTGACGGCGGAACCTCCGGGCTGGCAAGCAGGTAGGTAACGGAGAAGCGCTCCCAGGTGAGCGGGCAAGAGTCTCTGGAATAGCTGGTGGTCACCGCACGTGACAACGGGACCTCCGGGCTGGCAAGCAGGCAGGAAACGGAGATGCGCTCCCAGGTGAGCGGGCAGGCTGGTCCTTTAGACAGACTGACAGGAGTAGTAAGGCAGACCGTCGGACCTCAGACTGGCAGACAGGTAACAAGTATTCAGGCAGGAATCAGGCAGGTAACTGGCAGGTAACTGGCAGGAAACTGGCAGGCAACTGGCAACGGGACCTGAGGGCTGAAGCACAGGTGAGACACAGGTGCAAACAACATTGCTCGGGCACCTCCATTTTGGAGGAGGTGCCTTATATATGATGAAGTCCTCCGGCCATTGGCCGGGGACTCTTTAGGGCGGCGCGCGCGGCCCCTTTAAGAGGAGGGGAGCGCGCGCGCGCGCGCCCTAAGCACAGGGGCCGGGAAGGAGCGCGCGCTGAGAGCAGAGCAGGAGGAGGACGCCGGGACGGAGCGCGCGCTGACAGCAGAGCGGGGGGAGGAAGCCGGGCACGGAGCAGAGCGGTGAGGGGAGCAGCGTCCCTGCCTAGCAGAGGGCAGGGACGCCGGCACTACACATAATTAATAACACATAACGGACTACCAATGGCCTGACCACCCTGAGCCACGGAACCGGGTTGCCACTACTACTCCCATCGTTCCCTATTGCCCGGATCCGAGTGCCCCACGGCCCAGGGGGCGAGTCATATACATAAGTTAATTTATGAACATCTATGGCTTGATGTCTTTGCCTGTCCGGATTGGATGGGTTGTTACCGACATCTGGTGAGAATTTCATGACAGTAGCACATTTAGAAATATAAGTATTTACTTAGAAAATTGGTGACTTATTTCACCAGATGTATCTGTCTATAGCAGAGGATATGTTCTTTTTCTGATATAACACTCTGAATCCATTCCATAGATAAAGAGTTAAGTAATGCATGCAGCCATCATTAAAGGGAACTCACTGACGGACTCTCTTTTAAGTCATTCTGCATCCATCAATGGACAGCGCAACACAGAGGCTATAGAAGGAAAACCATGCCATTTTTTAACAAAACCCAATTCCAAAAATGATTTCAGTCAAAAATACTACCATTTATAGGGGTAATCCAGGACTATTTAATTTTTTTACAATGGGCCTAAGCACTAACAAGCAAGTAGTAGCTAACTACCTGTCTGACGTGCCAGCGACGATCTCTGCCAGAACAGAGTGGTCACCGATGTCACGTCGACAGAGCAACGGCTTCTCACCCGCTTTGCTCTGTTGACTGGGTGTTACTGCTGATGTTTTGCTGATTGACAGCCGGTTTCCTGGTGCCTAAGTGCAGGAAGCCAGTTGTCAATCAGCATGACATCAGCAGTCACGCAGAGTAGGCTGCAAGAAGAAGAGCTGCGCTGTTAGCGGAGCAGCTGAATCACCGCCAGGAACGGACAGTGACTGCGCTCAGCCGGCGCCGGCTAAGGCAGGCAGGTAGTTGCCTCTGTCAGCAACTACCTGCCTGTTTGCTTTTAGGCCCATAGTAAAAAATAAATAAAATAAAAAAAAATAGCCCTAAACAACCCCTTTAAGTAAAAGAAATTGCCCCCAAAGGTATCTATATTCTTTAACTATGCACTGAGCAAGAAGACTGAAAAGACGGCCAGCACTGATAACGCAACTTCCATGGGAAATGCCTTTACATTGCTAGCAAGTGCAAACAGTAACTATGGGAGAAAGGTGTCATTTTATGATCATCCATGTCAGGACTGGCTCCAGGTTTTTGTCGGCCCAGGGCGAAAGAGTCTCAGTGGGCCCCTTCAACACATACCACGATTCATGATGCACAGATACCGCAGAGAAATATATATACAGTACAGACCAAAAGTTTGGACACACCTTCTCATTTAAAGATTTTTCTGTATTTTCATGACTATGAAAATTGTACATTCACACTGAAGGCATCAAAACTATGAATTAACACATGTGGAATTATATACTTAACAAAAAAGTATGAAACAACTGAAAATATGTCTTATATTCTAAGTTATTCAAAGTAGCCACCTTTTGCTTTGATGACTGCTTTGCACACTCTTGGCATTCTCTTGATGAGCTTCAAGAGGTAGTCACCGGAAATGGTCTTCCAACAATCTTGAAGGAGTTCCCAGAGATGCTTAGCACTTGTTGGCCCTTTTGCCTTCACTCTGCGGTCCAGCTCACCCCAAACCATGGGCGTACCCACCGTGGGGCAGCTGCCCCCCTCCTAGAAGCAGGGACGCACGCCGCACATCAGGGCCGGCGTCAGCACCCGGCGCGCTATGGGACCCGTGAGCGAAGGAGAGCGGTGTCAGCGCCCGCCCCCCCCGCTTGCTCAGGGCCCCGGCACCCGGCATAATACTTAACCCTCCCCGTGCCTGTGCAGCAGCTCCTGCATCCTCCACGGCTGCTGCACTGTGACGTTTCAGGTCAGAGGGCGCGGTGACGTCTTTACACTGCGCTCTCTCCTGAGCAGTCACAGCGCAGAGCGGGATGAGGCCGGCGACGCTGGAGTCCGGAGCAGCGGCAGCAGGTGAGACATGAGGTGAGCATTTGATTATTTTTTTTTTTATTATATGGAGGCCTGTGGCAGTATAAGGCAGGGGGGTGAGGTGGGGGTGTGTGACATCCTACATGGGGCATTATAAGGGGGGGGTGACATCCTGCATGGGGCATTATAAGGGGGGCGGGGGGGGTGACATCCTGCATGGGGCATTATAAGGGAGGGGGGTGACATCCTACATTGGGCATTATATGGGGGGGAACAGCCTGCATGGGGCATTATGTGGGGGGAACAGCCGGCGTGGGGCATTATGTGGGGGGAACAGCCTGCGTGGGGCATTATGTGTGGGGGGGAACAGCCAGCATGAGGCATTATGTGTGGGGAACAGCCTGCATGGAGTGTTATATGGGGGCCAGTATCCTGCATGGAACGTTATATGGGGGCCAGTACTCCATATGGAGCGTTATATGGGGGCCAGTATTCTGTTTGGAGCATTTTATGGGGGCCAGTATTCTGTATGGAGCATTATATGGGGGCCAGTATCCTGTATGGAGCGTTATATGGGGGCCAGTATTCTGTATGGAGCGTTATATGGGGGCCAGTATTCTGTATGGAGCATTATATGGGGACCAGTATCCTGTATGGAGCGTTATATGGGAGCCAGTATTCTGTATGGAGCATTATATGG
This sequence comes from Phyllobates terribilis, assembly GCF_046119375.1. NCBI lineage: Eukaryota > Metazoa > Chordata > Amphibia > Anura > Dendrobatidae > Phyllobates > Phyllobates terribilis. Next base: position 641,537,029 of record NW_027362764.1, read on the forward strand.
GGGCCAGTATTCTGTATGGAGCGTTATATGGGGGCCAGTATTCTGTATGGAGCATTTTATGGGGGCCAGTATTCTGTATGGAGCATTTTATGGGGGCCAGTATCCTGTATGGAGCGTTATATGGGGGCCAGTATTCTGTATGGAGCGTTATATGGGGGCCAGTATTCTGTATGGAGCGTTATATGGGAGCCAGTATTCTGTATGGAGCGTTATATGGGAGCCAGTATTCTGTATAGAGCGTTATATAGGGGCCAGTATTCCGTATGGAGCATTATATGGGGGCCAGTATTCTGTATGGAGCATTTTATAGGGGCCAGTATTCTGTATGGAGCGTTATATGGGGGCCAGTATCCTGTATGGAGCGTTATATGGGGGCCAGTATCCTGTATGGAGCGTTATATGGGGGCCAGTATTCTGTATGGAGCGTTATATGGGGGCCAGTATTCTGTATGGAGCGTTATATGGGGGCCAGTATCCTGTATGGAGCATTATATGGGGGCCAGTATCCTGTATGGAGCGTTATATGGGGGCCAGTATTCTGTATGGAGCGTTATATGGGGGCCAGTATCCTGTATGGAGCGTTATATGGGGACTAGTATCCTGTATGGAGCATTTTATGGGGGCCAGTATACTGTGTGGAGCGATTCGCCGGTTTCGGAGCGATTGTGGAATTTACAATAGATATATCTCATGTAATGTAAGAAGTGAAATCTTTGCATTGTACTATATATATATTTCTCTTCGGTATCTGTGACCATGGCTTGCCCCCCCCCTAGTTTTGATCCTGGGTACGCCCATGCCCCAAACCATCTCGATTGAATTCAGGTCTGGTGACTGTGGAGGCCAGGTCATCTGGCATAGCACCCATCACTCTCCTTCTTGGTCAAATAGCCCTTACACAGCCTGGAGGTGTGTTTGGGGTCATTGTCCTGTTGAAAAATAAATGATGGTCCAACTAAACGCAAACCGGATGGAATAGCATGCCGCTGTAAGATGCTGTGGTAGCCATGCTGGTTCAGTATGCCTTCAATTTTGAATAAATCCCCAACAGTGTCACCAGCAAAGCACCCCCACACCATCACACCTCCTCCTCCATGCTTCACGGTGGGAACCAGGCATGTAGAGTCCATCCGTTCACCTTTTCTGCGTTGCACAAAGACACGGTGGTTGGAACCAAAGATCTCAAATTTGGACTCATCAGCCCAAAGCACAGATTTCCACTGGTCTAATGTCCATTCCTTGTGTTCTTTAGCCCAAACAAGTCTCTTCTGCTTGTTGCCTGTCCTTAGCAGTGGTTTCCTAGCAGCTATTTTACCATGAAGGCCTGCTGCACAAAGTCTCCTCTTAACAGTTGTTGTAGAGATGTGTCTGCTGCTAGAACTCTGTGTGGCATTGACCTGGTCTCTAATCTGAGCTACTGTTAACCTGCGATTTCTGAGGCTGGTGACTCAGATAAACTTATCCTCAGAAGCAGAGGTGACTCTTGGTCTTCCTTTCCTGGGGCAGTCCTCATGTGAGCCAGTTTCTTTGCAGCGCTTGATGGTTTTTGCAACTGCACTTGGGGACACTTTCAAAGTTTGCCCAATTTTTCGGACTGACTGACCTTCATTTCTTAAAGTAATGATGGCCACTCGTTTTTCTTTACTTAGCTGCTTTTTTCTTGCCATAATACAAATTCTAACAGTCTATTCAGTAGGACTATCAGATGTGTATCCACCTGACTTCTGCACAACACAACTGATGGTCCCAACCCCATTTATAAGGCAAGAAATCCCACTTATTAAACCTGACAGGGCACACCTGTGAAGTGAAAACCATTTCCGGTGACTACCACTTGAAGCTCATCAAGAGAATGCCAAGAATGTGCAAAGCAGTCATCAAAGTAAAAGGTGACTACTTTGAAGAACCTAGAATATAAGACATATATTTTCAGTTGTTTCAATATATAATTCCACATGTGTTAATTCATAGTTTTGATGCCTTCAGTGTGAATGTACTATTTTCAAAGTCGTGAAAATACAGAAAAATCTTTAAATGAGAAGGTGTGTCCAAACTTTTGGTCTGTACTGTATATAGTACAATGCCAAAGATTTCACTTCTTACATTACATGAGTGATATCTATTGTAAATTCTACAATAGCTCAGAAACTGGCGAATCCTTGCAGCGCACAGTGCAGATCGGGCAGTATAGTCCTCCATACAGTATTGTGGGCCCCATAAAGGGCTCCATACAGAATACTGGCCCCCATATAATGCTCCATGCAGAATACTGGCCCCCATATAACGCTCCATACAGGATACTGGCCCCCATATAACGCTCCATACAGGATACTGGCCCCCACATAATGCCCCATGCAGGCTGTGCCCCCCACATAATGCCCCATGCAGGATGTCACTCCCCCCTTCCCCATATAATGCCCCATGCAGGATGTCACTTCCCCCCCCCCATATAATGCCCCATGCAGGATGTCACTTCCCCCTCCATATAATGCACCATGCAGGATGTCACTTCCCCCCATCCATATAATGCCCCATGCAGGATGTCACTTCCCCTCTCTTATAATGCCCCATGCAGGATGTCACTTCCCCCCCCCCCATATAATGCCCCATGCAAGATGTCTCTCCCCCCCACTCCATATAATGCCCCATGCAGGATGTCACTTCCCCCCCTCCATATAATGCCCTATGCAGGATGTCACATCCCCCCTCTTATAATGCCCCATGCAGGATGTCACTTCCCCCCCATATAATGCCACATGCAGGATGTCACTCCCCCCCTCCATATAATGCCCCATGCAGGATGTCACCTCCCCCCCTCCATATAATGCCCCATGCAGGATGTCACTTCCCCTCTCTTATAATGCCCCATGCAGGATGTCACTCCCCCCCCCATATAATGCCCCATGCAAGATGTCACTCCCCCCCACTCCATATAATGCCCCATGCAGGATGTCACTTCCCTGCTCTTATAATGCCCCATGCAGGATGTCACTCCCCCCCCCATATAATGCCCCATGCAGGATGTCACTTCCCCCCCATATAATGCCATAATGCCCCATGCAGGATGTCACTCCCCCCCATATAATGCCCCATGCAGGATGTCACTTTTTCCCCTCCATATAATGCCCCATGCAGGATGTCACTCCCCCCATATAATGCCCCATGCAGGATGTCACTCCCCCCATATAATGCCCCATGCAGGATGTCACTACCCCCCATATAATTCCACCATGCAGGATGTCACTCCCCCCCATATAATGCCCCATGCAGGATGTCACTCCGCCCCCATATAATGCCCCATGCAGGATGTCACTCCCCCCCAATATAATGCCCCATGCAGGATGTCACTTTTTCCCCGCCATATAATGCCCCATGCAGGATGTCATTTCCATCCCCATATAATGCCCCATGCAGGATGTCACTTTTTCCCCTCCATATAATGCCCCATGCAGGATGTCACTTTTTCCCCTCCATATAATGCCCCATGCAGGATGTCACTTCCCCCCCCCCCCATATAATGCCCCATGCAAGATGTCACTCCCCCCCACTCCATATAATGCCCCATGCAGGATGTCACTTCCCCCCTCCATATAATGCCCCATGCAGGATGTCACTTCCCCCCTCTTATAATGCCCCATGCAGGATGTCACTCCCCCCCCCATATAATGCCCCATGCAGGATGTCACTTCCCCCCCATATAATGCCATAATGCCCCATGCAGGATGTCACTCCCCCCCCCATATAATGCCCCATGCAGTATGTCACTTTTTCCCCTCCATATAATGCCCCATGCAGGATGTCATCCCCCCCCCCCATATAATGCCCCATGCAGGATGTAATCCCCCCCCATATAATGCCCCATGCAGGATGTCACTCCCCCCCCATATAATGCCCCATGCAGGATGTCACTCCCCCCCCCATATAATGCCCCATGCAGGATGTCACTACCCCCCATATAATGCCCCATGCAGGATGTCACTCCCCCCCCATATAATGCCCCATGCAGGATGTCACTCCGCCCCCATATAATGCCCCATGCAGGATGTCACTCCCCCCCAATATAATGCCCCATGCAGGATGTCACTCCCCCCCCCCACCCATATAATGCCCCATGCAGGATGTCACTCCTCCTACCCCATTTAATGCCCCATGCAGGATGTCACTTCCCCCTCATATAATGGCCCATCCAGGATGTCACTCCCCCCCCCACCCATATAATGCCCCATGCAGGATGTCATCATCCCCCCCGCCCATCATATAAATGTTCCATGAGTCCATACATAAAGAAAAAAAAAATCAAATGCCTCACTTCTCCTCACCTGCCTCTGCTCAGCTCCGGACTCCTCACCCACGCCGCCATCTTCCTGCTCTGCGCTGTGACTGCTCAGTAGAAGGTGCGGTGGAAAGACGTCAACGCGCCCTCTGACCTGAGACGTCACAGTGCAGCAGCCGCGGAAGACACAGGAGCTGCTGCGGAGGCACAGGGAGAGGTAAGTAATGTGCCGGCTGCCGGGGCCCTGAATAAGCGGGGGGGGGGCGGACGCTGACACCGGCACCGCACCTCTCACGGGTCCCATAGCGTGCAGGGGAGCTCGACGCCTGCTCAGGGCCCCGGCACTTGCCTGGGTGCGTTGGGAGCTGACGCTGGGCCTGGTCCATGTATAATGCCTTAAGACAATCTTCATTACTATATTCTTTAGATAAATGTCATTTTGAAGGTGACACATCTCCCGAACCTCCCTGGTTATCACTTACGCCTCTGCGAGTTCCCCTTGGACCATAGATCCCAAAGACTTTATATGATGGAAGGAACAGTCATAGCTATGTCTACAGTTAATAAATATACTCAGGGAGCTCGGTTTTTGTGCTCGGATACCCAGTGTCCCTTGTCTAAAGGTAAGAAAAACTCTTGATCATAATTTCTAAAAATTAGCTTATGTTTTCCTTTTTATGCTTCATATTCCATTAGAGTCCTGTCTCAGAGCATCTGACACTGTCACATTTATTATTCTGCTATCAGAGTTTGATGCTGTCAGGTTTTGACTGTTAGTCTACTAAGTTACCAAAATGAGTAAATATCCAGTAGTAAGTAAATGGTTATAGTACATGTAAATAACATAGGGTACTTAGTTGACACTATTTTAATCAGAAAAGTGTAAAAGGCCATCCCACCACGACAAGGTGTCCCCAATCGAGACTGTCCTATCTCTACTATTAAACCTCACTATGTATCAGCAGACCTCAATATGGATGGGGCAGAGCAGGACCCAGGCCCGACAGCTCAGACACCTGCCCATGGGAAGCTATATACATAAAATGCTCAGCTGAAAAAAATTGAGAGCCACGCTCCTGTTTGTACAGAGTACAAATAACAACAGCAAAACCAAAGAAATGATCCGGAACATATGTTGGTATAAGTGCAATGTGTAGGTACATGTTTGCACTGTGGCCATTTAGTAGACAATACTATTTCGATCAAAAAAGCGTAACAGACTTTTTTGATCAAAATAGTGTCATAGCATCAACTAAGTACCCTGTTATTTACATGTACTATTACTATTCATTATTTACTGACTACAAGGTATATGCTAATTTTGTTTTTATCCTTGGTTTTGTTTGTTAAATGGCCACAGTGTTAATGTACTCCTAGACATTGCACTTATACCAACATATGTTCCGTCTCATTTCTTCGGTTTTGGAGTAGACAAACAGTGGCACATTTATTAGCTATGTATGTTTTCTGTACTTTAGATTTCCGATACATACGTATCCACACACCTGGGGCTACAGAGTCTGCAACAGTGAGACAAGACTTTTTTTGTGACTTATGTGCATCACCTTTAAAAGAAGACGTAAAATACAGAGTTCTAGGTGGTACGTGATATAAGTGCTGTATTTGGTGACCTCAACAAAGTAAATGACCTTTATATATGTCTTGCTAGATAAACAGGTTATTGAATTCATGGATTCAAAGATCCTGCGCATTTTCCAAGGATATTGTGCGACACATCAGAATTACCGTTTCCAGTCATATGCAGTGTTTCTTAGAGGTAAATCTTTGGCTTTCATTTCATATCTGATATATATATATATACACACACATATAGCGTGATAGCAGAAAAATGCAAATTTCAGGCTTATATTCATGACATTTGCAGTGCATTCATTATCATTAAAGGGAAGCTGTCGTCTTCGCATGGCTTTTTTTTTCTGATGTGATATTGGTATAGCAGGACAGCTGTGTGACATACTCTTCTTTATTGCAAAGTCCACAGGCTAAAGGAAATCTGTCATCATAAATCTGGTTATTAAACCACTGTTGGCATTCTACAGGATTTCAACATTTCTATACGCCAGCTTACTCAAATTGTTGCTCTTATAAGGAGGGATAGGTTGAAATTATAAAAGCTTTGTGTGCCATTTTTACTAGTCATAGCAGAGGGTACTAGTCTCAGTCTTCTAGCTGATGGCAAGGCCTTTTTTCCACGTTTGCCGTCTTTCCCAGAGTGTGAAGCTAACACTAGCTTTGCCTGGCAGGACGTCAGTCAAGGCAAAGAGAGTTTGCTAACAGCGAGGAGACAGCGACCAGTCCCCAATGCAGTAGACAATAAGGATATGTTCACATTCAGTATGTCAGTCCTGCAATACAGCATGCCACATGTTAACACACCCTTGACACTTCTAGAGCGTTATATTTATTACATTTAGACATGTATTACAGCTTTATTTTAACAGATTCCTTTTATGTTCTTCTGTAGATGAATTAATAGACAGAATGAAAATTGGAGGAAGATATAGAGTAATTGGTATACCAGTATGTGGCCTGAATGGCTCTCAAGTAACAGTCTGTATAGAAGCTAATAATATTCATCAGTATATTGCAAGCAGTAAGTATTTTTCATCAGTTATATAAAAAATAGGGGAAACCTAGACAGGACAACTATGGGAAAAATCAGATATTACATGGTGCCAATTCAAAGGAATTCATTCCTCGGTTGTGTGAGTTCTCCAGAGCAGGAGCGGCTCTACACTTTCTAGGACGGCCATATGAATGGGGGATGTCTTAATGGGACATCAGTAGTGGGCAATCAGACAAACAAAGCATTTTATGAGATGTATTAAATACCGTATACACAACACATACCTTTTCACTAAGGCTCTGTGGACTACAATGTATCAAGTATCCTTGCAGGAGCTGGATATATAATTCCAATGACGATATGAAATCTCCTTCTTTGAGATCAGGAAAAGCATTTCCCAAAGCTTGGATAAAAATATACAGCTCATGAGCAAAGCCCTAATGATTTCCAAGGTCTCTAAGTGCAAAATGTCCTAATGTACGTTCCCCCCCTTTCTCAGGTCCCCATACAATATGCAAAGCATTACAAAAACTTCACTTGAAGACTCTGAGCTCACCGTGGATTTTCACCTGTATCCTTGCAAATATTTTTGCTGCACAAGTTGTTCCAGTGGGAATGCACAATACTCTAAAACTTTGTATGCTGCTCAGTCTTGTGCAGACATGTAATGAAGACAAAGAAATTGGAAATCCCCTCGATCTAATGGTTGTGACAAATGATACAATGATTGTAGAGCGGTAAGAAAAGTACAAGTAGTAATGCATTTTATTTCCTAATGATGTAATATATCAACCTTAAAGGGGTGTTCTCAAATTTAAAAGTTATCCACTGCCACTGAATAGGGGATAACTTTCCAATTGCTGGAGGTCCGACCGCTGTGGACCTACCGATCTCAAGAATAGAATGGAGCATGTACTACTGATCCACTGATTCTTTGCAGCATCGGAGATTGACGTTTGCAGCACTCACCTGATGCCTATTAGAATGAATAGAGAGGCAGTGCACTACTTTTATTGGTGCCATAGACAAAGAACAGAGCATTGATGACCATGTTGGACCATTACCCCATTTAAATTAGGATCAGTACTTCCAGCACTCAATAACCTATCCAGTGGGCCAAGGCTCTTCAGGTCACTTCTACTTGACTTATAAAAACAACTGTGTTCAAAATAGTTTTGGTTTCATATCTGTGACAAGATGTCCTTCTCTTTTCAGACTGATGAGGTACAGTATTTGTCTTATTCCACGTGGAGTTCATCATACACATTTCAATGATTTGTTTGCTACAGTAACTAAAGATGAACTGGGAACAGGTACTGCCATTATCCATGCTGGTAGTGCTTTAGTGGCCAAAGGTGGAGTGTGCTTTATTGGGGATATCAACACCTACAAAAAAGAGAAACTTGATCTATTATTATCAGGTACAGTATAATATTTGTGGAATAATGATGGTACAGAGTCACTATCCTCAAATTTTACTCCCTAGGAAATTACTGGGTGTTTGGAGATGTGCACCTACATTTCTACTTTTGGTGTTCACCTCCAACCTTCACTTGACTGCGGACCTTGAAAGTATATGTAAATTCTCCAGAATTAGCTTGTTTATTTTCTCATATACATACCTACCTTTTTTGTATTCTTTTTATTGTTGGTTATATTCAACTTTTATATGCCCATTTCATTGTATGTCTTTCCCAAGTTTTGGAGAGCAGGAACATGACTTTATTCATACCTGGGAAGAAATATGGCGATGGTGTTGACCAGCAGGTATTCATTTCTGTTCAGTGCAATTTCTGGTCCTATGCAGATTTATCTTCTAAGAAGTGTAATACCAAGGAGCCCGCCTTTATAGGTCAGATGGTAAGTAATCCTAACTGCGTTTTTAAAAAGATCACCATGTCAAAAGTAGCCAGTTTTTCCTCTTATTTTTTTGCTGTTGCCCCCCCATGAGTATTTTGTTTATTTTCTTTTTTTAAATCAATTATGTGCCTTTATATTTAGCATGCCCAATATGCAAATTTTTATGGTAATTATCAAGGGGGAGTTGCTAACTTAATAACTTTGCAAAGTATCATATAATGTCCCCTAGGTAAAGACCATAAAAGTTAGCATGTTGGGTGTATTAAATGGAAAGGCCCATATATCTGAAATTATATGGCAAATTTAAAAAAGAAGAGAAAAAGCAACGGGACTAAAATAAGAGGAAAATTTGGCCACATTTGACCAGGTAACAGACCCTCTTTAACCCCGAGGGAGGTTTGCACGTTAATGACCAGGCCAATTGTTACAATTCTGACCACTGTCACTTTGAGGTAATAACTCTGGAACGCTTCAACGGATCCCACTGATTCTGAGATTGTTTTTTTCGTGACATATTTTACTTTTTGATAGTGGTAAAATTTCTTCAGTATGACTTGCGTTTATTTGTGAAAAAATCAGAAATTTGGCAACAATTTTGGAAATTTCGCAATTTTCAAACTTTGAATTTTCATGTCCTTAAATCAGAGAGATATGGGACACAAAATAGTTAATAAATAACATTTACCACATGTCTACTTTACATCAGCACAATTTTGGAACCAAATTTTTTTTTTTGTTAGGAAGTTAGAAGGGTTAAAAGTTGACCAGCGATTTCTCATTTTTCCAACAAAATTTACAAAACCATTTTTTTAGGGACCACATCACATTTGAAGTGACTTTGAGGGGCCTTTATGACAGAAAATACCCAAAAGTGACACCATTCTAAAAACTGCATCCCTCAAGGTGCTCAAAACCACATTGAAGAAGTTTATTAACCCTTCAGGTGCTTCACAAGAATTTTTGGAATGTGGAAGAAAAAAATGAACATTTAACTTTTTTTCACAAAAATGTTACTTTAGACCCCAATTTTTTTATTTTCAAAAGGGTATGAGGAAAAAATGGACCCCAAAATTTTTTGTGCAATTCCTCCTGAGCACGCCGATACCCCATATGTGGGGGAAAATCACTGTTTGGGCACACAGCAGGGTTCAGAAGAGAAGGAGTACCATATGACTTTTTGAATGTAAAATTTGCTTGAATAATTAGCGGACGCCATGTCGTGTTTGAAGATCCCCTGATGTGCCTAAACAGTGTAAACCGCTCACAACTGACCCCGTTTTGGAAACTAGACCCCTCAAGGAATTTCTCTACATGTGTGGTGAGCACCCTGAACCCCTAGGTGCTTCACAGAAGTTTATAACGTAGAGCCGTGAAAATAAAATAAAAATCAAACTTTTTCCACAAAAATTATCTTTTAGCCCCAAATTTTTTATTTTCACAAGGGTAAGAGGAGAAAAGGGACCCCAAAAACTGTTGTGCAATTTCTCCTGAGTACGCCAATAACCCCATATTTGATGGAAAATACACTGTTTGGGCACCCAGCAGTGTTCAGAAGGGATGGAGTACTGTGTGACTTTTTGAACACAAACTTGGCTGGAATCGAGAGCGGACGCCATGTCACGTTTGGAGAGCCCCTAATGCGCCTAAGCAGTGAAAAAAACCACACCAGTGACCCAATTTTAGAAACTACACCCCTCAAGGATTTTATCAAGGGGTATATTGAACATTTTGAACCCAGAGGTACGACACAGAATTTGGTAACATTAGGTCATCATATTGAATAAGTTGTCATTAGTCTTGAGCGCAACTGCTCGCTACTTGAGTTTGCATCGGGTATTCGGGTATGTACCAAGTGTTGGGGGTGCTCAAGTGACATGCTCAAGTCCCTGCCCCACATGTTTCACGATTATTAGACACCCAAAAAAAACATGTGGGGATCGCTCGTGCATGGCAGGCAATCCCTGCAAGTTTTTTTTTGGGCTGTATAACAGCTGCAAAACATAAGGGACAGAGACTTGAGCATGTCACTCGAGCACCCGCGATACTCGGTGCATACCCGAGCACCCGATGCAAACTCAAGTAGCGAGCACTTGTGCTCAACACTAGTCGCCATACCGTCATAATTTTTTTTTCTTTACTTTTCAAAAAATCCCAGCCCCAGCACAACCCTAACCCTAGCACAACCCTAACTCTAACACAACCCTAACCCTAGAATTTATTTTTTATGCCTTTCCTCCTGCCGTATAAGGGCTTAGACGACTTTATTTTTTGGGTCGGTGCGATTGCAGTGATACCAGATTCATATCATGTTTTTATGATTGACAGCTGTCACACACTAAAAAAAACTTTTTTTTTTTTTTTGCATCACCATATTTTGAGAGCTATAATTTTTCCATATTTTGGCCGACAGAGTCATGTGACAGCTTGTTTTTTGCGGGACAAGCTGACATTTTTATTGGTACCATTTTCGGGCATGTGACATTTTTTGATCGCTTTCTATTTTGATTTTTTTTGGAGGCAGAATAAATAAAAACCAACAATTCAGGAATTGTTTTCTGGGTTTTTTCTTTATGCCGTTCTGCGTGTGATAAAATTGATAAGGCAGCTTTAGTCTTCGGGTCAGTACGTTTACAGTGATACCACATTTATATTTTTTTTTATGTTTTGGCGCGCTTACACAATAAAAACTATTTTATAGAAAAAATATTTTTTTGCATTGCTTTATTCTAAGAGCTGTAACTTTTTTATTTTTCGGCTGATGGAGCTGTATGGCAGCTTGTTTTTTGCAAGACAAGATGATGTTTTCAGTGGTACCATTTTTATTTGCATTTGTCTTTTTGATTGCGTTTTATTCCAGTTTTTGTTTGGCGGTATGATGATAAAACATAATTTTTTGCTTTGCTTTTTATTTATTTTTTTTAAAGTGTTCACTAAAGAGGTTAACTAGTGGGACAGTTTTATAGGTCAGGTCGTTACAGACGCAGCGATACCAAATATGTGTACTTTTATTGGTTTATTGTTTTTTTTCATAATGATAATTATTTATGGGTACAGTATATGTTTATTTTTTTGGATTATTATTATTTTTTTATAAATATTTTTACATTTATTTTATTTCACTTTCTGACACTTTTTTTTTTTACCTTTACACTTTGTCCCACTATGGGACTTTCACTTTTTGAAGGCAAATCGCTTGCATAGCGTGGAAATGCTGCAGCAGTATCTCTATGCTATACAGGCTGCAGCCATGCACACATAAGTTAGACCATGCACTGAGCACGATCTAGCTAACTGATGCCTGGTGACCCGGATGTCGTCATGATGACATTGGGTCACCATGGCAACTGCCGGGACCCGACACAGACGCCGGAGAAAAGGTAAGTAAGCAGCGCTTACCTCTCCTTGCTCCCGGAATGCTGCGATCGACTTCGATCGCAGCATTTCAGGGGTTAATGTGCTGGGAGCGGTGCGGGACAGCTCCATGCACATAGTACCGCGTGTCAGCTGTGACAATCAGCTGACACCCAGCGGCGATAGCCCCACACCGCTTGTGTGCGGGCGTGATCCCGTGATGCGTAATAGTACATACCTGGTCCAATAGGCCCGGACCAGTGCGATGTACTATTACTGATCGAGTCAGAAAGGGGTTAAAGAGTTTCAACAGTGATGATATGCTCTCTTAGGCCACGTTCAGTATTTGGTCAGTATTTTACATCCATATTTGTAAGCCAAAACCAGGAGTGGGTGATAAATACAGAAGTGGTGACTAGTGTTGAGCATTCCGATACTGAAATATCGGGTATCGGCCGATATTCGCGGTATCGGAATTCCGATACTTAATTCCGATACTATTGCAATATCGTATACCGGAATCGGAAGTTCCCATAATGCAATGAGACATTTTCATTTTATTCAGCCAATGAGGATCCTAAGAAGTGTGGGCACATCCTGTTAGGCATGTAGGCATCTTAACTAATGGCATGGCTGTGATTGGCTGCTGAAATGATGTCATGATGCACTATAAAAGCCACCGCCGCCATTTTGAGCTCACTCTGCTGTGAATTCAGTTAGGGATAGGACGCTGTTGTTCTGAGGGACAGTTTTAGCTACCTATTTGCTCTATACTGCTTTACCCAAGCTACTTTCTAAATCACTGTGCCTTGCAGTGCTAGTGCACAGTTCCCTGTGCTGTTCACCGCTATCTGCAAGGTCTGTGTGTGTGAGTGCAGCTCACCCTGTAGTGTGTGCTTCAGCCAAGTCTGGTTGTAGTGCACTCAGTGTGTGTCACTGCCTCATACATTGTCCTTTTTTGCCAATTCATAATTTTTCCTGATATCTCCTATTAGTGTGGTGGTTCCATCTGTATTCAGCTAAATTGGTTCCAAACACACTATATAGGAGTAGATAGAGAAATTTTTTTCCGTCTTGCAGCACTAGTGCACAGTGCTCTGCATCTGTACTGTTCACCGCTGTCTGCAAGGTCTGGTGTGTGAGTGCAGCTCACCCTGTAGTGTGTGCTTCAACCCCGTCTGGTTGTAGTGCACTCAGTGTGTGTCACTGCCTCATACATTGTCCTTTATTGCCAATTCATAATTTTTCCTGATATCTCCTATTAGTGTGGTGGTTCCATCTGTATTCAGCTAAATTGGTTCCAAACACACTATATAGGAGTAGATAGAGAAATTTTTTTCCGTCTTGCAGCACTAGTGCACAGTGCTCTGCATCTGTACTGTTCACCGCTGTCTGCAAGGTCTGGTGTGTGAGTGCAGCTCACCCTGTAGTGTGTGCTTCAACCCCGTCTGGTTGTAGTGCACTCAGTGTGTGTCACTGCCTCATACATTGTCCTTTATTGCCAATTCATAATTTTTCCTGATATCTCCTATTAGTGTGGTGGTTCCATCTGTATTCAGCTAAATTGGTTCCAAACACACTATATAGGAGTAGATAGAGAATTTTTTTTCCGTCTTGCAGCACTAGTGCACAGTGCTCTGCATCTGTACTGTTCACCGCTGTCTGCAAGGTCTGGTGTGTGAGTGCAGCTCACCCTGTAGTGTGTGCTTCAACCCCGTCTGGTTGTAGTGCACTCAGTGTGTGTCACTGCCTCATACATTGTCCTTTATTGCCAATTCATAATTTTTCCTGATATCTCCTATTAGTGTGGTGGTTCCATCCATATTCAGCTAAATTGATTCCAAACACACTATATAGGAGTAGATAGAGGAGCCTTTCTGCAGCATTGGGCCCTGCAGCCCCAGCCAGATTAGTATTAGCCTATTTTTTGCAGCCTCATCTATTGCATTGTAGGTTACCTTCCTACATTGTAATAGCTACAAAAAGTTTGTGATACTATCGTTATTACATCTTTAGGCACATCCAGTGTCTTTTTGTGACAAAAAAAACCTAAATAAAGTTCACCAAACACTCCACTTTACAGTTGTGTAGGCCACATTAGCTCATATTAAAGTCTAGTCCACACTTTATAAAATTAGTGTTTCTTATACCTGTTAGCAGCTGTTCAGGAATAAGCACACTAAGCCCTTAGTACTTTTCTGCCTATCTTTATCAGTCTACCAAGATGAAGAAGGCAGGGAGTAAGGCATGTGGTCGTGGTCGTGGGCGTGGAGTTTCTGCAGGGAGAGGACGTGAGGATTCTGTGCCTGCAGGGAGAGGACGTGGGGATTCTGTGCCTGCTGCGGGCACCAGTGACTCAGCATCCCCCAGTTTTACCAGGGAACAGTCCTTTATGCGCAGCTTTGTAGGAGCTAGCCGTACCCCACTGCTGCGCGAGGACCAAATTGAAGCCGTTGTCGGATGGATGGCAGCTAACGCATCGACTTCAATTAGTTCCAGATCCTCTCAGGTCCTGAGCACTGAAGAGCACCCATCTGTCTCTTCACCACCTGCCAAATTGCCCAGGCAGTCAGAGAGCCCTGGACAGGAGCCATCTCTACTTCTGTTCTCTGAATCTCTTGGCTTGGAAAGAGGGGGCCAGCCAAGCAGAATTCGAGAATTTGAAGAAGAGGTAGTATGCAGTGATGCGCAACCGTTTTGTCTCTCTGAATCTGAAGAGGCGGGTGGGCCAGTGCCTATGGTCAGCAGCACACCTCAGTACGCATCTGATGATGAGACTCAGGTGCCACTTTCTGGTGCGTACTGTGCTGTCGAGACTACCCAGGAGAAGCAGTTGTTTGAAGAGGGTGGTGTAGATGATGAGGTCCTTGACCCATCATGGCGTGAGGGACAGGAAGGTGGTGGGAGCAGCTCTGAGGAAGAGATTCCCCGAACGGCCCAAAAAGGAGGGAGAGGGAGGGGGCAGACTTGGTTGCCTGTAGCCTCCACTTCGGCACCCATTAGGAGCATGGCTCTTCCAAAATCCAAAGCGGGCGCTCCCAAGACTTGCAGTGCCTGGTCCTTTTTTGACACAGTTGCAGATGACATTTGCTTTGTCAAATGCAAGCTGTGTAATCAGAAGGTGAAAAGAGGGAAAAGTGTCAGCAACCTCAATACCACAAATATGTGGAAACATGTGCGGACCAAGCACGTGGTGGAGTTACACAAACACACTGAAGACCTAGGCCAACCTACAGCGCCACCTACCACCTCTTCAGCTCGTGTTGTAGCCTCTTCCTCCAGCTCACACACAGCTGGTTCGGCTTCCTCACAGGATCGCCATGGAAGAATCTCTGGCACTGTTGTACAGAGACACAGTGTAATTCCACCCACAGCACCACTTTCCCAGTCATCCTCACACTCCCAGGCCAGTCTACAGCCATCGTTAGCACAGGCATGGGAGAAAAGGCGCCCATACTCGGCAAACCACCCCCGAGCACAGGCTCTGAATGCTGGCATTGCTAAACTACTGGCCCTTGAAATGCTATCATTCAGGCTGGTGGAGACTGACACATTCCGTAACTTTATGGCATTGGCAGTCCCACAATACAACGTGCCCAGCCGCTTTTATTTCAGCAGGCAAGCCGTCCCTGCCCTGCAACATCATGTGGAGGGAAAAATTAAACATGCGCTACAAAACGCCGTCAGTAGCAAGGTCCACCTGACCACTGATGCGTGGACCAGTAAGCATGGACAGGGACGATACCTTTCCCTCACTGCCCATTGGGTAAATGTTGTGGAGCCGGGTACAGATCTTGAGAGTGGCGCTGTACGTGTTCTGCCAACTCCAAGGATTGCAGGAATCCAGTCTGTACACATTGACTCCTCCTCATACTCCAGTTCCTCTGAATCAGCGCTGCAGGAGCCGTCACGGTCTACCTCCACATCGACCCGTGAACGGTTACCTGTTATGATGACCGATATGAGCACAGCCGTGGCCAAACGTCAACAGGCCGTATTAAAATTAATTTCTTTGGGGAATCGAAGCCACACAGCGCAGGAGCTCTGGAATGCCATCAAGCAGCAGAGTGACGTGTGGTTTGTGCCAGCGAATCTCCAGCCAGGCATGGTAGTGTGTGACAATGGCTGAAATCTGGTGGCAGCTCTGGGCCTAGGCAACCTCACTCACATCCCATGTCTGGCACATGTGCTCAACTTGGTCGTGCAGAGTTTTTTGAGGGACTATCCGGATCTTGATGCACTGCTTCACAAGGTCCGCATAGAGTGCGCTCACTTGCGGCGTTCCAGCAATGCAAGATCACGCATTGCAGCTCTGCAGCGCCGATTATGTCTTCCGGAACATCGCATCATATGTGACCTACCCACCAGGTGGAATTCAACGTTACATATGTTGGAGAGGTTGTGTGAGCAGCAGGCAGCAGTAATGGAGTACCAGCTGCAGCAGGCGCAAACAAGTCGCAGTGCGCGCCGTTCACACTTCACCACCACTGAGTGGGCCTCTATGAAGGACATTTGCCACGTTTTGCGTGCCTTCGATTATTCCACGCGGATGGCGAGTGCAGATGATGCACTAGTCAGCATGACTATCCCCCTTATCTGCCTGCTTGAAAAAACACTGCAAGCACTAAGGGACGAGGTTTTGGAAGAGGTGGAGGATGAGGAGTCACAAATGCCATCTGCTTCTCTACAGTCTGCGCAACGTGGTTCCTCACAAAGGCCTAGGCAGGGGACACTTTGTGAGGAGGATGAGGAGGAGTCAATGGATGAGGAAGACATCTGTCCAGAGGAGGGAGGTACACAATGCTCTAGTAGTCAGTATCTAGAGCCAGGGTGGGGTGATGCAGAGCAGGCAGAGATCACGCCTCAAGCAGGGGACAGCGTTTCTTGGCCAGTTGGCAGTCTGCAGCACATGGTTGATTTCATGCTGCAGTGCCTCAGAAACGACCGCCGCATCGCCCACATTCTCAACACGGCTGATTATTGGGTGTCCACCCTCCTAGATCCTCGCTACCGGGACAACTTACAAAGCCTCATAACACCATTGAACCGGGAGCGTAAAATGCGGGAGTACCAAGACGCACTGGTGCATTCCATCATGTTCTCCATTCCAACCGAGAGCAGTGCTGCTAGTGCTTTACAAAGCAGCTCAGTGCGTCGAGGCAGTGGAGGAAGCTCTGCACAAAGAGGGAGCAGAAGCAGCGCCTCAGCACAAGGCAAGACCAGTATGGCCGAAATGTGGCAAAGTTTTGTGTCCCCGCCGCCACAAATGTCTACACCATCACAGACAGCTCCAGTCAGCAGGAGGCAACGTTTCCGTCAGATGGTGACAGACTACATGTCTTGCCCTCTTAGTGTACTCCCAGACGGCTCTTCTCCCTTCAAGTTTTGGGTCTGTAAGCTGGATACATGGCCAGAGCTTAGTCAGTATGCACTGGAGGTGCTAGCTTGCCCTGCTGCTAGTGTATTATCGGAACGCGTCTTTAGTGCCGCAGGTGGTGTACTAACAGACCGTCGCATGCGACTATCCTCCGATAACGTTGACCGGCTTACTTTTCTCAAAATGAACAAGGCCTGGATCTCTCATGAATTTGCCAGTCCTCTTCCAGAATAAATAATTGGTTGGCAACAGTATCCAGGTCTCCTGTTCTGTTCATGTTTCTACCACCTGAACTGTAATCCCTGAGCTCCAACACCGCCAGTTGGCGCTCGGAAGTGCCGTCTGCACAGTCAACACTTGCTGCCGTGTTATTGGGTTTCAGTAACGTCAGCTGTTCTCCTGCTGTGCGGACGGCAATTTCTCCTGATTTGTCCACATCCACTGTACTACACATTTTAAAGTTGCTCCAATTACTCCTCTGGCTCCTCTGTTTTCATTCTTATCCCTGGGCTCCAGCACCGCCAGTTGGCGCTCGGAAGTGCTGTCTGCACAGTCAACACTTGCTACCATGTTATTGGGGTTCAGTAACGTCAGCTGTTCCCCTGCTGTGCGGACGGCAATTTCTCCTGCTCTGTCCACATTCTCACTACTACAGATTTTAAAGTTGCTCCAATTACACCTCTGGCTCCTCTGTTTTCAGTATTATCCCTGAGCTCCAACACCGCCAGTTGGCGCACGGAAGTGCCGTCTGCACAGTCAACACTTGCTGCCGTGTTATTGGGGTTCAGTAACGTCAGCTGTTCTCCTGCTGTGCGGACGGCAATTTCTCCTGCTTTGTCCAAATCCACTGTACTACACATTTTAAAGTTGCTCGAATTACACCTCTGGCTCCTCTGTTTTCATTCTTATCCCTGGGCTCCAGCACCGCCAGTTGGCGCTCGGAAGTGCCGTCTGCACAGTCAACACTTGCTGCCGTGTTATTGGGGTTCAGTAACGTCAGCTGTTCTCCTGCTGTGCGGACGGCAATTTCTCCTGCTTTGTCCACATCCACTGTACTACACATTTTAAAGTTGCTCGAATTACACCTCTGGCTCCTCTGTTTTCATTCTTATCCCTGGGCTCCAGCACCGCCAGTTGGCACTCGGAAGTGCCGTCTGCACAGTCAACACTTGCTGCGGTGTTATTGGGGTTCGGTAACGTCAGCTGTTCCCCTGCTGTGTTCACGGCAATTTCTCCTGCTCTGTCCATATTCACTGTGCTACTTATTTAAAACTTGCTCCAATTACACCTCTGGCTCCTCCGTTTTTAGTATTTACCCTGGGCTCCAATACCGCTAGTTGCTGCTCAGAAGTGCCGTCTGCACAGTCAACGCTTGCTCCAGTGTTATTGGGATTCAGTAACGTCAGCTGATCCCCAGCTGTGTGTCCGGCAAATTCTCCTGCTTTGTCCACATCCACTGTAGTACGGATTTAAAACCTCCTCCAAATACACCTCTGGCTCTTCTGTTTTTAGTATTTACCCTGGGCTCCAGCACCGCCAGCTGGTTCTCGGCAGTTCCATTGGCTCTTGTACCTTCTGCTACCCATCCGGGTTCCAGTACCGTCAGCTGGTTCTCGGCAGTGTCTTTGGCACGGGTACTCCCTCCTGCCCAGCCTGGTTCCAGCACGCCAGCTGTTTCCGGGTAGTGTCAACGTCACTTTGCCTCCAATGCGTTGTCCTGTCGTGTTGCGGTCGGGTTAGCCGACTCTATGGTGCCTGCAGTTTAGGTGACTCCTATGTGGGCTGCGGGATCTGGCAATGAAGGCTGGTTCCATAGTGCCAATAGGACAAGCACCCTCTGTAGGACTGTGGGTTTTGGTAACTGCGGCCGGCTCGCGGCCTTGAACTTTTTTTTTACATGGGTACCTTCTGCTACCCATCCGGGTTCCAGTACCGTCAGCTGGTTCTCGGCAGTGCCTTTCGATTAGGTGCCTCCTTCTCGGTATCCAAGTTCCACCAACGTCTGCTGGTCCTTGGTAGTGCTTTCTGGCACAGGTACCTCCTGCTTAGTAACCGAGTTCCAGTAACATCAGCTGGTCCTCGGTAGTTCCATTGGCTCTTGTACCTTCTGCTACCCATCCGGGTTCCAGTACCGTCAGCTGGTCCTCGGTAGTTCCATTTGCTCTTGTATCTTCTGCTAGCCATCCGGGTTCCAGTACCGTCAGCTGGTTCTCGGCAGTGTCTTTGGCACGGGTACTCCCTCCTGCCCAGCCTGGTTCCAGCACGCCAGCTGTTTCCGGGTAGTGTCAACGTCACTTTGCCTCCAATGCGTTGTCCTGTCGTGTTGCGGTCGGGTTAGCCGACTCTATGGTGCCTGCAGTTTAGGTGACTCCTATGTGGGCTGCGGGATCTGGCAATGAAGGCTGGTTCCATAGTGCCAATAGGACAAGCACCCTCTGTAGGACTGTGGGTTTTGGTAACTGCGGCCGGCTCGCGGCCTTGAACTTTTTTTTTACATGGGTACCTTCTGCTACCCATCCGGGTTCCAGTACCGTCAGCTGGTTCTCGGCAGTGCCTTTGGATTAGGTGCCTCCTTCTCGGTATCCAAGTTCCACCAACGTCTGCTGGTCCTTGGTAGTGCTTTCTGGCACAGGTACCTCCTGCTTAGTAACCGAGTTCCAGTAACATCAGCTGGTCCTCGGTAGTTCCATTGGCTCTTGTACCTTCTGCTACCCATCCGGGTTCCAGTACCGTCAGCTGGTCCTCGGTAGTTCCATTTGCTCTTGTATCTTCTGCTACCCATCCGGGTTCCAGTACCGTCAGCTGGTCCTCGGTAGTTCTATTTGCTCTTGTATCTTCTGCTACCCATCCGGGTTCCAGTACCGTCAGCTGGTTCTCGGCAGTGCCTTTGGATTAGGTGCCTCCTTCTCGGTATCCAAGTTCCACCAACGTCTGCTGGTCCTTGGTAGTGCTTTCTGGCACAGGTACCTCCTGCTTAGTAACCGAGTTCCAGTAACATCAGCTGGTCCTCGGTAGTTCCATTGGCTCTTGTACCTTCTGCTACCCATCCGGGTTCCAGTACCGTCAGCTGGTCCTCGGTAGTTCCATTTGCTCTTGTATCTTCTGCTACCCATCCGGGTTCCAGTACCGTCAGCTGGTTCTCGGCAGTGCCTTTGGATTAGGTGCCTCCTTCTCGGTATCCAAGTTCCACCAACGTCTGCTGGTCCTTGGTAGTGCTTTCTGGCACAGGTACCTCCTGCTTAGTAACCGAGTTCCAGTAACATCAGCTGGTCCTCGGTAGTTCCATTGGCTCTTGTACCTTCTGCTACCCATCCGGGTTCCAGTACCGTCAGCTGGTCCTCGGTAGTTCCATTTGCTCTTGTATCTTCTGCTAGCCATCCGGGTTCCAGTACCGTCAGCTGGTTCTCGGCAGTGTCTTTGGCACGGGTACTCCCTCCTGCCCAGCCTGGTTCCAGCACGCCAGCTGTTTCCGGGTAGTGTCAACGTCACTTTGCCTCCAATGCGTTGTCCTGTCGTGTTGCGGTCGGGTTAGCCGACTCTATGGTGCCTGCAGTTTAGGTGACTCCTATGTGGGCTGCGGGATCTGGCAATGAAGGCTGGTTCCATAGTGCCAATAGGACAAGCACCCTCTGTAGGACTGTGGGTTTTGGTAACTGCGGCCGGCTCGCGGCCTTGAACTTTTTTTTTACATGGGTACCTTCTGCTACCCATCCGGGTTCCAGTACCGTCAGCTGGTTCTCGGCAGTGCCTTTGGATTAGGTGCCTCCTTCTCGGTATCCAAGTTCCACCAACGTCTGCTGGTCCTTGGTAGTGCTTTCTGGCACAGGTACCTCCTGCTTAGTAACCGAGTTCCAGTAACATCAGCTGGTCCTCGGTAGTTCCATTGGCTCTTGTACCTTCTGCTACCCATCCGGGTTCCAGTACCGTCAGCTGGTCCTCGGTAGTTCCATTTGCTCTTGTATCTTCTGCTACCCATCCGGGTTCCAGTACCGTCAGCTGGTTCTCGGCAGTGTCTTTGGCACGGGTACTCCCTCCTGCCCAGCCTGGTTCCAGCACGCCAGCTGTTTCCGGGTAGTGTCAACGTCACTTTGCCTCCAATGCGTTGTCCTGTCGTGTTGCGGTCGGGTTAGCCGACTCTATGGTGCCTGCAGTTTAGGTGACTCCTATGTGGGCTGCGGGATCTGGCAATGAAGGCTGGTTCCATAGTGCCAATAGGACAAGCACCCTCTGTAGGACTGTGGGTTTTGGTAACTGCGGCCGGCTCGCGGCCTTGAACTTTTTTTTTACATGGGTACCTTCTGCTACCCATCTGGGTTCCAGTACCGTCAGCTGGTTCTCGGCAGTGCCTTTGGATTAGGTGCCTCCTTCTCGGTATCCAAGTTCCACCAACGTCTGCTGGTCCTTGGTAGTGCTTTCTGGCACAGGTACCTCCTGCTTAGTAACCGAGTTCCAGTAACATCAGCTGGTCCTCGGTAGTTCCATTGGCTCTTGTACCTTCTGCTACCCATCCGGGTTCCAGTAACATCAGCTGGTCCTCGGTAGTTCCATTGGCTCTTGTACCTTCTGCTACCCATCCGGGTTCCAGTACCGTCAGCTGGTTCTCGGCAGTGCCTTTGGATTAGGTGCCTCCTTCTCGGTATCCAAGTTCCACCAACGTCTGCTGGTCCTTGGTAGTGCTTTCTGGCACAGGTACCTCCTGCTTAGTAACCGAGTTCCAGTAACATCAGCTGGTCCTCGGTAGTTCCATTGGCTCTTGTACCTTCTGCTATCCATCCGGGTTCCAGTACCGTCAGCTGGTCCTCGGTAGTTCCTCAGCTTTCTTGTACCTTCTGCTACATTTCCAAGTTCAAGCTTTTTGAAATGGTTCTTGGTAATCACTCTGGATCTCCCTGACGAGGACCCTGAAGACGAGGACCCTGAAGACCAACCCTAAGAAGACGAGGACCCCGAAGACAATGACCCTGAAGACGAGGACCCTGAAGACCACCCCGAAGAAGACGAGGACCCTGAAGACCACCCCGAAGAAGACGAGGACCCCGAAGACGAGGACCCAGAAGACCAACCCGAAGAAGACGAGGACCCCGAAGACGAGGACCCCCGAAGACGACGACCCTGAAGACCACCCCGAAGAAGACCAAGAAGATGACCCTGAAGAAGTTGACCAAGAAGACAAAGAAGAGAAGACAAGCACCAAGATACAGAAAAACAAGAGACAGAAAACCAAGAAGCAGAAATACAAGAAGCTGCAGAACAAAAAGCGGAAGAACATTAAGCATAAGACTAAAAATCAGAGCAAAAGATAATATCTAAATTATAAGCAGAAGATGACTAAGCAGTGTATGGGGGTGAGTCCGTTCCTCCTCGTGGTGCCCCTGGAAAAGACCTGCTGCTGCAGGCCAAACTGAACGCGGACAAATGCTGTTGTAAATCTTTTGTGACGGGCAGAACGAAAGGTGTAATGTCCAACCTTTTATAGATAACAACTACAGGAATGCCTGTCACAAATAAGAATATGATGAAGAAGAAGAATATGAAGAAGATGAAGAAGTAGAATATGAAGAATGTAAAAAAAAGAATAATACGAAGAAGGTGAAGAAGAAGAAGGTGAAGAAGAAGTGGATGAAAAAGATGCTGAGGATGATGAAGGAGAAAGTGTGGGAGAAGTAAAAAAGAAGGTGAAGAGCATGGAAGTAGTGAAACATAAATATCTGACAAAATATAAAAATACTTAACATAGTTAATATTTCCGTAACTCAGAACATAATAAAAAAATATTAATTCCTGCTATTCCATTTGACTGGGCTAAACCTCTATGCCTTTATTGTCTCCCCCACCTCCCCCAATACATTCTACATTATTCTTAGTTGTTTTCCTTCATGTAGAAATAACCTACAAGGAAAGAAAGGGTTTATTTTAATTCCGATATTTATGTCCCATTGACTTGCATTGGTTTCCGGTATCGGAATCGGCGATATCCGATACTTTTTCGCTATCGGTCCGATCCAATCCGATCCGATATTTCCCGATATCGGAAGGTATCGCTCAACACTAGTGGTGACGCTTTTCTAATATACTTTTCCTCTAATAGTTCCTTTCCTGAGTTTTGCTTAGAAATACTGAGGTAAAATACTGAACATGTGCATGTGGCCAAATAGTGGTGTCCAGTTTTGTAACAGGTCGATGGATTTGTAGTGCATTTCCTACTTAATACAATATAGGTCATGCAGGATTTTTTTTATCCTGAAATAAAAATATATTTTTATGGGTTTATTTATTGTTCCCTAAAGTTCACGTCATTTATATCTTTTAACAGGATTTAAGTGCGATCCCATCACATCTCGTTGATGCATTTGGAACATTAATACACTGCAGTCCGATATCTCACACATATACAGATGTTTCTCTTGTACAGCATAGTCTAAGAAGAGCCATAAGCCCTGGAGCATCTCTCTGCCTGGCAGCCCAGCAGTTTACCACCCAAGACTTTGAAGAGGTTACTACCATCACAAAGTTTTATTTTACTAATATAAGTAGTAATGCAGTGATTATTCAAGTCTCAACATTAAAGGTGTCTTTAAGCTGCATTCACGCATTGCGATTTTTTCCCCAAGTGTGGGAGAAAAATGCAATGTTTTACAGCAATTTTTGATAATCTTGGCAAAACTGTGCAGTTGTACCTTGATTGTGGGAAAAAAACAACAATGGAGCCACAATGTGTGAATGAAGCATTAGATGGGCTGATAATAGGTGAGCATTCATTGAAACACTCGCTCAAGATTATTAACATGTGGAAACATGTCGGCAATTACACGCTGAATGAGCAAAATGCTTGTTAGCTGTTATTTGACAGGAATGCGCTGACAACAACTTAATGCTGTATGGTACCCATCAGTATGAATAAACAAGCCAGTAAACAAGCTTTGATCGACTTGTATAGAATTGATCATCTCTGTTTAATAGGCCTAGATCTAAAGGCCAGTTTCACATGTTCGTGTATGGCAGTACGTACTCGGACTGTGATGCATGGAGTGACCATGAGCCTCCAGATTCTAACTCGGCAGCCTCATATTTGCTTATGAGGCTGATTAGTTCAGTTCAGGAGACCTGAGGCCAATTCATGCATCACGGTTCAAGTATGTTCTGTGTAACACGGATGTGTAAAACCAACCTAAAAGTGCATTCTGGTCAAAATATTCATCACCTCTTTGGATTCACTTCCAGACTGACCATTGTAGCTTGAAACTGGAACTTTATTTTTAGCAGAAAGGTAGGATTACACTTACCAATAATTAAATTTCAAGAGTCCATCATGACAGCAACATGTGATTGCCCCCTCATCCTAATAGGGGCAGGAAAAACAGAGAGGTAAAAAGGCCCTCTTCCCCTTCCTATTTCCAGCATTATTCTAAATAAATCAGAGACACTGGAGAATGCTTTAATCAAAATAAATTTTAATGGTTAACCCTTTTGCGCCAGAGCCTGTTTTCACTTTCCTGACCAGGCCAATTTTTTCAATTCTGACCAGCGTCACTTTGAGGTAATAACTCTGGAATGCTTCAACGTGTGCCACTGATTCTGAGACTGTTTTTTTCGTGAAATATAGTACTTCATGTTAGTGGTAAATTTAGGTCCATTTTTTTGTGTTTATTTGCAAAAATATTGGAGTTTTAGCAAAAAATTTAGCAATTTTCAAACTTTTACATTTCTATGCCTTTAAACCAGATAGTTATATCACACAAAATAGTTATTAAATAACATTTCCCACATGTCTATTTACATCAGCATCATTTTTGAAACATATTTATTTTGTTAGGAAGGTAGAAGGGGTAAAAGATTGTCAGCAATTTCTCATTTTTTCAACAAAATTTCTAAAACACATTTTTTTAGGGACTACAATTTGAAGTGACTTTGAGGGGCCTATGTGACACCATTTTAAAAACTGCACTCCTCAAAGTGCTCAAAACCACATTCGAGAAGTTAATTAACCCTTCAGGTGCTTCCAAGACTTAAAGCAATATGGAAGAATATGGACTTTTTCCCACAAAAATGTTGCTTTAGCCCCAAATTTTGCATTTTCACAAAGGAGAAAATGAACCATACAATTTGTTTTGAAATTACTCCTGAGTACACCGATACCGTATATGTGGTGAAAAACTACAGTTTGAGCGCACGGCAGGGCTCAGAAGGGAAGGAGCACCATTTGACTTTTAGAACACAAAATTGGCTGGAATAGATAGCAGAAGCCATGTCTTGTTGGCCTAAACAGTGGAAACCCCCCACAAGTGTCCCCATTTTGGAAACTAGACAGCTCAAGGAATTCATAGATGTGTGGTGAACACCTTGAACCTGCAGGTGCTTCACAGAATTTTACACTTTTGAGCCATGAAAATAAAAAAAAACAACACATTTTTGCTACAAAAATGTTGCTTTAGCTCCAACTTTTTTATTTTTTTTTTATTTTCACAAGGCTAACAGGAGAAAATGGATTGGCGAGAGGCGGCTGGGATAAAAGGACATAATTTTTCTCCTATAATGTAATGGCTGAGCACACTCAACCAGGGTCTGGACAGTCAATGGTGACCAAGCTCTATGGAAACCAGCTCTATGCTATGTTAAATAAAAGCTGTTGTTGCAGGAGGATGACAGCAGATAGGAAAAAAAACAGGGCAATTGAAAACTTGATTATTTTCTCGCTAACTAAAGCAATTAAATAACATGTGAATAGCTCTTTAAGAGAACTCTTTCAGGAGGATTTGAAGTAAATTCTAGTCAGTAACCCTTTTTGAGAGTATTTTAGATCCATTTGTTTTGAGTTACTTGTTGCTATTGATGTACAAAAGAGGCCAATCTTCCTCCCACCTTCCTGGCATCCTTGTCATTTTCCTGCATGGTTCAGATTAAGCATGAAATGTTTTTCCTTGCCCCCTTTAGGGAAGCTCCAACAATCCATCTTCTCCTTTCTATAAGAGTATGTGCAGACTATCCGGAGCCCGCTGCGGCCCCAAGGCTGTGGAGGAGCCGCCTCCGGCTTCAACTCATTATGCAAATGAGCGCCGGCCTCTTTTTTTTTTTTTTTTCTCACATACAGACTTTCCCCATAGAGATTTAGTTTATGGGGAAAGCCCGCATGCGGACCCGCAGGAGAGATTGACATGCTGCGGTCTGGAAAGACGTGCTGCATATCAGTTTCCGCCGGTGTACCGCAGTCGCATAGTGGGCATGGGATTGGTATAAATCCCACCCACTATGCTGTAACATCTGGCTGCAGCACACATGCACATACCTGACTTGGCATCCCAGAGCGATACCTGGAGGTTGCGCTTCAATGATGTAGCTGTAAGGTGCCCCAGCGAGGTAGTCGTGGGCGAGCTGTAGCCCCCTCTCGCTATGGCACCCTACAGACAATACGTGTCCTCCCTCTGAAGTGTGGCTGTGTATGTGGTGCTCTTCACTTACTTCAAGCCATCCGATCGCGGCTGTCTCCAGGCATTTTTCTTCTGGGACCAGGGCAGCAATAATTTCAGAGGACACGAGGTTCTTAACCAGAACTTGGACTTTACTTGGGGAAGAGGAATATGTACAATATTTACAGGCAGATATAATGGATAAGCCCGACAGGTTATCATCTCTCTCACAGGTGCTTGTAACTCCTTCAGCCCTGGTTCCCTCTTTAAGCGAAGCATCTCTGTGACCCTAATCTCTGGCCCCAAGAGACTCTTCTGTACTGACAGCGACCTGGATCTGATATCTCTCCCCCACATCTTAGCCTGGAATCCTATTTATCTTCCTCTGCTTCCTGCAGACTAGAAGTGCCCCGTGTCCTCACTACGTTTGATGAGTTTCTCCGTCAGGCCAACAGGACTCGTGCTCTTGTGTGGGGAGACTTGCACACTGGGATCCCACTGTCTGAGGGTACGGAGCTCCCGTCTACCCTAGCAGCCACTATAGTCAGGCTGTCTGAACAATTTGCTGTCCCAACTCGTACTGAAGAATCCCTTCCTGATTCTGGAAACTAAACAGAGACTTTCCTAATGTGCCCACCCTCAGTGAGCTGTCATCACACAGCATTAACTCGTCCCTGTCTGTAACACTGCTAGCAGACTCAACCTGACATCTGCACCCAGGACAGTGGCATCTTGTGGCTGTTTACAGGTACTGCAGCCCACAATAAATTATGCCAGAAACAGGCTCTATATCACTCAAGGCTTGATCCGGGCACTAAGTTCCCCCTCTACTCTACTAACTGGACCACTAAAGCTAACCCCCTTAGCTTGGTCTACCACAGTTGGGAAGGTCTGACTTCAGGAACACTTCCTTTAACTATCTCAGTACCAAGGGAAGGCTACGCCCTTCCCCACTATTACATTCCCCGACACCTTAATGTTGGTCGTCCCTGACCACACTAAGCAATAAACATCAATCAACAGCTATAAATTTATATTACATTACTAAATTTTACTAAAACATTTTTAGTAAACGACTGGTCCTGAGGTCATCTT
This sequence comes from Phyllobates terribilis, assembly GCF_046119375.1. Lineage (NCBI taxonomy): Eukaryota > Metazoa > Chordata > Amphibia > Anura > Dendrobatidae > Phyllobates > Phyllobates terribilis. The sequence goes on from NW_027362764.1 coordinate 641,564,976, forward strand.
CTTGGATGGAAGACCGGCCCTTCTCGGTTAAGCGCCCCGGAACAGCAATTCAGGACAGTCCATTATCAACTTTTCAGAGGTACCGGTCCTTCTTGGTAAGGACCCTGGAAACGCAGTGTCCATGTCCATATTTTTAAGGCAGGTCAACACCTCAATAGCCCCCAATCTCCTGCTGGGGCTGCATTCTGAGGCACACAGTCACAGGTAACACCCTGTGAGTCTTTCTTCTTGGCCCTAGCGGGGGTCACCGGTTCTTCCCGCTAGGCCGCAAGTCTCTTAGATTTAGAGGATATCCATCCTCCAGGTGTGCCTCAGCATTTTAAATTCCAGCAGAAAAAGGCGCAACAAGCGCAACAAAAGAAAAAAAAAAAAAAAAGTAAAAACAAAAAGAGCAGCTCTCCTGGGCACACAACTTTGGTGCTGCTTAAGGCCTTCCTGGCCTGGGAGGTAGGGGAACAGTCCTTCATTTTTTTTTTCTCTTCTTTCAACTTAAGTCAACATGGGGCACTCCGCCCCCACTGGGTAACAGTCCCAAACTGCAGACAGGACCACCACCGATGGGTCCTAAAGAGGAAAGTGGAAGGTCAACGGACCTTTTAGCCAGCTCACTTCTTTCGTGCCTCCTTCCTTTCCTTCATTAAGGCGGCCCATGCTGCAGAGGAAGGTGGCTTCTTCCACCACCAGGGCTGGTCAGGGTACCGGCTACGCCCGGGGTCCTCATCCGAGGAGGTGGCGCTGCCACAGCCAACTTGCGTGGGGCCGTAGCTAGTCACGGTGAAATTGTGAACCTCCTGACTGACAGCAGCCTGAGTCCTTTCAGCGACTCCACTACTAACCGCCTCGGCCCCTCCTGGGTGTTTGGTTGTTGAGCCTACAGCCTCACTGGGAGAGTCAGCCCTACTACAACCCGGGACATCCTCCTCTTTTTCGACACCATCTCCCCGCTGCTGGCTTCCAGACTCTTCCTCCTGCGGGGTGCCGGCCTTGGGAGGGGACAAGAATCCTCCAGGGGCTTCCCTAGCCCGACGTTGCCGAGCCTCCCTCTCAGCTCTTCGCCGGAAGACCTGCCGGTCCTTCTCCAGGACATCCTCCCATTTATATGGGCGGGTGACCGCAGCCGCGTACCACCCCCTTGCACACTCACATTTCACGAAGTGAACAATTTCCCCTTCATGCAGGTTGTGGAGGCGATCGGGCAGGTATTCGCGTTTGATGGCTTCCCGGCTGATAAATACCTCATGCCCGGTCCACTCTTCCTCGAGGAACCCGTATCCCTCGCGGACACGGAACTCTATGACCCGCCCCCGGGTCTGGGAGCTCTCCACTGACTCCCTCCGCGCTGCATTGGACCCCTCCAGCCAGCCTCATAGGAAGGTGTCGGTCCACCGCCGCTGCTCGCGCGAGGTCATCGGAGGGTCGCGGGTAGCCCACTGCGGACTTCTGGGCTTGGTGCACCGCCCTGCTGAGGGGGAATGCAGGGCCTTCAAGGCCAATGACCAAAAGTCCTCCTGCGGGGCCCTCTTCCTGGGAGGCCTCTCCTCCGCGCCACCCCCTGTCGCCGTGGAAGCTGCCGTGGCAGGCGAAACCGGCCGCTGGGGTATAGGCTGCTCACCTCCGTCAGTCTCCGTCACAGCTGTTGCTCCGGCCCCACTGGGATGTTCTCCACCCTCAGCCGAGGGGGACATGCTTCCCGGCATCCGGCTCCAACTCCACACACGGAGCTCATGGACGAGCAGTCTCAGCTCCGGTTCGGGCCTAGTAGACCACTGGACAGCCACTGGGGGTAGAAACTCACGGGCGACATCCGCGAGCGAGCGACTCTCGCCTGCAGCTCCTGGGGTACTCAGCTCCAACATTTCTTCTCCACTATGCACTCCGGACAGGTCGTCCGAGCCTCCGTCTGCCATTCTTCCGGACCGTTCACCGCAGGGCCTCCTTTTCCCCACGTGCCGGACAGAAAATGGCGCCGGTCGCTTACTGGTGACTCGCGTCCTGCGCGTCCAACTCCGCCTCTTCCTGGGCCGGCCTTCTGACGCGACTGCCGCGTCACTCGTCACTCTCGGCCGCTCCGCCCTCAGCCGCGCCCTCTTTCTGTGCGCGCTGGTACTCACGGGGCTGGACTTCACTTTGTCACGCCCTCTTCCTCGCTGGACGTCCCCTCCCGGGACGCATCCCCACTGCCGGGCCCATCCTTCTCCGGACCGGAACTGGTAGGGGCTGAACATCTTTTCGCGCTCTCTGGCGCCGTCCACTCCCACGATAGGCGGTTCTTCTCCCAGACCTTACCGCCATTGTTACCATCTTGGAATCCATGCTTCGGGCCGCCATCTTGGGCCGCATGCCTTCCAACACTTTCTCCTCAGTGTTCTGCGTCGGCTCTTCCCCGCTTTCTTCATGCGAGGAGCTCGCATCCTGCCGACTACGCCAAATGTAAGGTGCCCCAGTGAGGTAGTCGTGGCCGAGCTGTAGCCCCCTCTCGCTATGGCACCCTACAGACAATACGTGTCCTCCCTCTGAAGTGTGGCTGTGCATGTGGTGCTCTTCACTTACTTCAAGCCATCCGATCGCGGCTGTCTCCAGGCATTTTTCTTCTGGGACCAGGTCAGCAATAATTTCAGAGGACACGAGGTTCTTAACCAGAAATTGGACTTTACTTGGGGAAGAGGAATATGTACAATATTTACAGGCAGATATAATGGATAAGCCCGACAGGTTATCATCTCTCTCACAGGTGCTTGTAACTCCTTCAGCCCTGGTTCCCTCTTTAAGCGAAGCATCTCTGTGACCCTAATCTCTGGCCCCAAGAGACTCTTCTGTACTGACAGTGACCTGGATCTGATATCTCTCCCCCACATCTTAGCCTGGAATCCTATTGATCTTCCTCTGCTTCCTGCAGACTAGAAGTGCCCCGTGTCCTCACTACGTTTGATGAGTTTCTCCGTCAGGCCAACAGGACTCGTGCTCTTGTGTGGGGAGACTTGCACACTGGGATCCCACTGTCTGAGGGTACGGAGCTCCCGCCTACCCTAGCAGCCACTATAGTCAGGCTGTCTGAACAATTTGCTGTCCCAACTCGTACTGAAGAATCACTTCCTGATTCTGGAAACTAAACAGAGACTTTCCTAAAGTGCCCACCCTCAGTGAGCTGTCATCACACAGCATTAACTAGTCCCCTGTCTGTAACACTGCTAGCAGACTCAACCTGACATCTGCGCCCAGGACAGTGGCATCTTGTGGCTGTTTACAGGTACTGCAGCCCACAATAAATTATGCCAGAAACAGGCTCTATATCACTCAAGGCTTGATCTGGGCACTAAGTTCCCCCCTCTACTCTACTAACTGGACCACTAAAGCTAACCCCCTTAGCTTGGTCTACCACAGTTGGGAAGGTCTGACTTCAGGAACACTTCCTTTAACTATCTCAGTACCAAGGGAAGGCTACGCCCTTCCCCACTATTACATAGCCATGCCAGGTCACAAAAGAAAATGGGGAGGTGGGAGACCCTGATTTACAGGAACCAAACCAAATGGCTACTACTTGACAATGCTGACAAACGTAACCCCCCAGGAGCGCAGTTGGAGCAGCAGGCTAGAGAGCTCTGCGCTACAGAGAACTAACATGGAACCAGAGGGAGAGCGGAATTATACTGTCTAAGCCATGTTGTCTACATTAAATTTAACAAGATCCAGGTACTAAGAAAAAATTATTCCTCTCTGCTTCCTGCCCTGATAGGAACAGGAAAACAGTGGTGTAGAAGAGGATGGGCTTTTATCCTGTTTATACTTCCTGTTCCTACTAGAAAGAGGGGGCAATCTCACACGGTGGTTTCATAGTAGCGTAATATAAAAATGTCTGATACTTGAAGGAGTATTCTGAGGAGGTAAAAATGCATTTCAAAGCATATTCTTTCTAAATCTATAAAAGGCTCATATTCTTCTTCCTATGATATTGCTACTACTCACTCCTGCCGCTCTCCTTCCCTCAGGGGTTGGGGATTTCTTGTTGCTCCTTATGCAAGCTTGACCATGCCTTCTCTCTGTAGTGACAGATCAGGGGATGTAGCTTGCATCTTGCCCATTATTCAAGCCAGCCTCCTGACCAAGACTTATCATAGGCTTTGGGCAGGTTTGATGTGCCCCCCCCTCCACCCGCTGTGCTACACTGCAATGGCTCTCTCCTTACCTCTCCAGCTTTCACTCCACGCTCCTTGACAGGTCATATACAAGCTATGGAAATGCAGAACCAGCCATGTCACTGCACATTATACACATTCATGGCTTGTTCTTCCCTCCTTCACAGCTCGTATATATAACATATAAGCATGGCCATTGACGGACACAGACGGAAGAGGGCTCCTGTGCAAGAACTCTATATGGGCCTCCTTTGCAGTCCAATAGCTCGACATAATGCACAATTCTACCTGCCTTGGAGGTAGAAAAGGGCTCCTTTACCTCTTGGGCCCCTGTGCGGCTGCACACGTTGCACCGATGATGCGTCTGCCCCTGAGCAAGACTGTATAGAACAGCGGTAATAGTGAGGGGGGAAATCAAACATACACACAGCCTGTGATGAGCTTTGGTCAGGGATATGGCTTGCCCAAGGAGCAAGATGCAAGCTACGTTCTTTTATCTGTTACAGCAGATAGAAGTCTTAGGTATGGGAGATGGCTTGCATAAGTAGCGGACAGCTAGCCAGGCATCCTGATCTCTGCTATAGTATGCCAGAAGATAAGGGGGATCACTCAAGAGTTGCAACCTTGCTGTGATGTGAGATCACAGTGAGTACTAGTAAAATCAGATGAGCCTTTAGTTTTAAACAGAATGTGGTTTGAAGTACATTTTGATCTACTCAGAGTACCCCTTTAATAATCAACTTATTAGAAGTAATGGCATACCTAAGATTTAAAAAAACAAAACCTCCACAATGATTTCAAAATGTAACTCCCTTTTCTTTACCCGTATAGCTTATTGCATATGCAAAAAATTTAGATGTGACATTTAGCACCAAAGCTGAAAAATTGCTTCATAGCTATTATTTGGCAAGTCGGAGAGTCAGAACAGACTCAAGCGGATCCAAAATATCAACATCAGCTCTGAGACATCTGTAAGTCTTCATAAGGTATATATATATATATATATTACAGCCAACTACACATACATTGTGTTTTGATATGGTGAGCTTTCTCTGTTGAAATACTGCTGCTACTGTAAGATGCAGAGGATTTTCACACTCAAACCTACAAAGATCCCCTGTATATACAGTGGGTATGGAAAGTATTCAGACCCCTTTAGATTTTTCACTTTTTCATTGCAGCCATTTAGTAAATTCTAAAAAGTTCATTTTTATTCTCATTAAAATACACTCTGCACCCAATCTTGACTAAAAAAAAAACAGAAATGTAGAAATTTTTGCAAATTTACTAAAAAATAAGAACTGAAATATCACATGGTCATAAGTATTCAGACCCTTTGCTCAGACACTCATATTTAAGTTACATGCTGTCCATTTCTTTGTGATCCGCCTTCAGATGGTTCTACTCATTCATTGGAGTCCAGCTGTGCTTAATTAAACTGATAGCACTTGATTTGGAAAGGCACACACCTGTCTATATAAGACCTCACAGCTCACAGTGCATGTCAGACCAAATGAGAATCATGAGCTCAAAGGAACTGCCCAAGGAGCTCAGAGACAGAATTGTGGCAAGGCACAGATCTGGCCAAGGTTACAAAAGAATTTCTACAGTATTCAAGGTTCCTAATGGCACAGTGGCCTCCATAATCCTTAAATGGAAGAAGTTTGGGACCACCAGAAGTCTTCTTAGACCTGGCCGTCCAGCCAAACTGAGCAATCGTGGAAGAAGAGCCTTGGTGAGAGAGGTAAAGAAGAACCCCAAGATCACTGTGGCTGAGCTCTAGAGACGCAGTAGGGAGATGGGAGAAAGTTCCACAAAGTTAACTATCACTGCAGCCCTCCACCAGTCGGGCCTTTATGGCAGACTGGCCCGACGGAAGACTCTCCTCAGTGCAAGACTTATGAAAGCCTGCATATAGAGTTTGCTTAAAAACACATGAAGAACTCCCAGTCTATGAGAAATAAGAATCTCTGGTCTGATGAGACGAATATAGAACTTTTTGGTGATAATTCTAAGCGGTATGTGTGGAGAAAACCAGGCACTGCTCATCACCTGCCCAATACAATCCCAACAGTGAGACATGGTGGTGGCAGCATCATGCTATGGGGGTGTTTTTCAGCTGCAGGGACAGGACGACTGGTTGCAATTGAAGGAAACTTGAATGTGGCCAAGTACAGAGATATCCTGGATGAAAACCTCTTCCAGAGTGCTCTGGACCTCAGACTTGGCCGAAGGTTCACCTTCCAACAAGACAATGACCCTAAGCACACAGCTAAAATAACAAAGGAGTGGCTTCAGAACAAATCTGTGACCATTTTTGACTGGCCCAGCCAGAGCCCTGACCTAAACCCAATTGGGTATCTCTGGAGAGACCTGAAAATGGCTGTCCACCAACATTCACCATCCACCTAACGGAACTGGAAAGGATCTGCAAGGAAGAATGGCAGAGGATCCCCAAATCCAGGTGTGAAAAACTTGTTGCATCATTCCCAAGAAGACTCATGGCTGTACTAGCTCAAAAGGGGGCTTCTACTCAATACTGAGCAAAGGGTCTGAATACTTATGACCATGTGATATTTCAGTTTTTATTTTTTAATAAATTTGCAAAAGTTTCTACATTTCTGTTTTTTTTTTTCAGTCAAGATGGGGTGCAGAGTGTACTTTAATAAAAAAAAATGAACTTTTTAGAATTTACCAACTGGCTGCAATGAAACAAAGAGTGAAATCTTTAAAGGGGTCTGAATATTTTCCGTACCCACTGTATACCCTATGGGAGCCAACCCAAATGTCCAGAAAACTCCTTAGTTGCAAAAAGAAGAAAAATATAAAACAATAAAAAAAAACTGGGATATCTATCTGATATATTGGGCATATGAGTATGATAAAGTCAAGGTACTATGAAAAAATGAAGTCACTATGCATTACATGATCATTTGAAGTATAATCGTGGTTTTAATATTATTTTATAAATCAATAGTCCATGTGAAGGTAAGAAACTTTGTAATATATCTTATCAGAGAAATCTGTTCCTTTCTCTGCCAAGACTGATCGGTCATTTTCATTTTCAAAGGTCTGAATTCAGGAGTAAAATCTGTATTCAGTGAAGACAGGTTGTTACATTACTGAAACAGGAGACAAGTTGTTTTTTTTCATAATATTTATTGCCTGTAACTCCTCCCTTCTCCTCTCTACATAGATGGCAGTTACTAATGATAAGATTCTATCTCCGTAATGTAACAGTCTCTCTTCACCAAATACAGATTTTACAAGAGAATTGATAATTTGGAGAAAGAAGCGCATTTCTCTGGTTAACATATATATTACAAAACTTCTTATTTTTACATGTACTATTAACATGACTGTTTCTAAATGGTGGGTATGTAATGTTACTTTTCCCTTGCAGTAGGCTACGCAGGGTGATAGTAGCTGATGTAGGCATCCCCATTAGACCATATCTTACTTTATATTCACACAGCAGATTTTTCTGTAAAAATTAGACTATTCCTACATCAGAATAGGACATGTTAACGGGTCTGTCTAATACTCGGAGAATCCCTTCCTAAATACTACATTCGCTAATGTAGTATTTACCAGCGCAGTTCCAGTGATGTTGACGCCGGGTCTCTTATGGCTCATAGGACATTGTTGTGCCACATGAGCCCCGCAGCCAATAAGAGGCCACTATTCGGCTGCTGTGCTCTCACATTTTTTCGGACGAATCTAGGACGTCCACAGGAGATGTGACTGCTGATCCTGAGACCGCCCACTCACCGCTCAGGAGACAGAAGCGCACACAAATGGGAGTGATCAGATGGAGTAGAAGTCCTGTGACATTCTGCTGCATCCGCATTCCGCTGTGCGCGAGCACAGGTAGAAGCTGTGCCCTCCTGTCTCCTGAGCAGAGCACTTCCATTAACCAATTGGCAGGAGTCACTGGACTCCGAACCCCACCACTCTGCTCAGAATTAAAACATATAAGAAAAAGATCTCCAAAAAGTATAGTTGCTCTTTAAGCTGTTTATTTATTACAGTTTATTCATCCCAGGTCTTCAATATCAGAAGCACATGCAAAGTTAAGTTTGCGAAGAAAGGTGACAGAGGAAGATGCTTTGATAGCCATCTTATTATTTGAAGCCTCTCTTACTATGAAACATGGTAATTAAACTTGTGTGTATTCATTGTCATTAAAGGAAAGAAAGGAGACGAGTGCATATAAGGTGACCCTGAGTAATACAGGAAAACATATCTTTATAGCGTGTTAGCCAGTAGATGGGAAAATATTAAATTTGAGAGTCCTCAGTGGTTGTTACCTTATAAACCCTTCACTCCCCCGCCTGTTTTCACCTTCTTAACAAGGCCAATTTTTTCAATTCTGACTGCATAACTTTGAGGTTATAGGGCTGGAACGCTTCAATATATCCCAGGGATTCTGAGATTGTTTTTTTTGTAACATGTTGTACTTCTAGGAAGTGGTACATTTTGGTTGATATGATTTGTGTTTATTTATGTAAATATAAAAAATGTGAACATTTTACAATTTTCAAATTTTCACATCAGCATAATTTTTTAACCACTTCGCACACGAGCCTGTTTTTGCCTTCGTGACTGGGCCAATTTTTTCAATTCTGACCACTGTCACTTTGAGGTAATTACTCTGGAACGCTTCAACGGATTCCCCTGATTCTGAGACTGTTTTTTCGTGACATATTGTGCTTCATGATAGTGGTAAAATTTCTTCGATATCACTTGCGTTAATTTGTGAAAAAATCGGAAATTTGGTGAAAATTTTGCAAGTTTCAAACTTTGAATTTTCATGCCCTTTAATCAGAGAGATATGTCACACAAAATAGTTAATAAATAACATTTCCCACATGTCTACTTCACATCAGCACAATTTTGGAACCAAATTTTTTTGTTAGGAAGCTATAAGGGTTAAAAATTGACCAGCGATTTCTCATTTTTACAACAAAATTTACAAAAACATTTTTTTAGGGACCACATCTCATTTGAAGTGACTTTGAGGGGCCTTTATGACAGAAAATACCCAAAAGTGATACCATTCTAAAAACTGCACCCCTCAAGGTGCTCAAAACCACATTCAAGAAGTTTATTAACCCTTCAGGTGCTTCACAGGAATTTTTGGAATGTGGAAGAAAACAATGAACATTTAACTTTTTTTCACAAAACTGCTACTTTAGCCTAAAATTTTTAATTTTCACAAGGGCAGTCAGAAAAAATGGACCCCAAAATGTGTTGAGCAATTTCTCCTGAGCACGCTGATACCCCATATGTGGTGCAAAACCACTGTTTGGGCGCACGGCATGGCTCGGAAGGTAAGGAGCGCCATTTGACTTTTGGAATGGAAATTTGACTGGAATGGATAGCGGACGCCATGTTGCATTTGGAGAGCCCCTGAGGTGCCTAAACAGAGGAAACCCACAACAAGTGACCGAATTTTACAATCTACTCCTCTGTATAAATTAATCTAGTGGTGGGAAAATAAGTAGATAGGTAAATGGTCACTAAACCCATAGATGAATTCCCACAGAGGTGTCATTTCCATAATGGGGTCACTTCAGGGGGGATTATGCTGTTCTGGCACTTTTCAGAGGCGCTAAGTACCAGAACTAAAGAATCCCCCCTGAAGTGACCCCATTTTGGAAATGACACCCCTCTGGGAATTCATCTATGGGTTTAGTGACCATTTTAACTCAATGGAAGGTTTAGATTCTGGAGAACCCCCCCCTGGAAATTAAGTGAGCTCTACTCGAATGTGTCATTCACTAAATGAACCAAATGTTTGAATGACAAATTGGGATACATTTTTACAGTTTAAAAACATGGTTCTGTGTGGAAGATTTTAAAGCAGTCAGTGACGCATAAGGCTGGCAATGATGGGCATTGAGGGCAATAGTAGCGGGTATCACGCCTCATTCCTCTCTTAGTACATACACGACATCTTTTCTGGGGGTTCCTTCTTGTTTCCGTTGCTGGAATAAGTGCAATAAAATGTCGCTCAGTGAGTCTTTTCACATCCTCAGATTCTAATGGATGAGCGGGGATAACACTTTGAAAGGCAAGATTTTCAATTACCTTTTCTTGATAATCAAGAAAAGGATCTGAATTTCCTGCTTTTTTGTACAACACAAAAGAATTGTATGTGGCCACCTGAAACAAATAAATAACCAACTTTTTATACCAGGTATAGGATTTTCTTGATACCTGGTATGGCTGTAGAACCTGGTCTGCAAGGTCCACACCCCCCATGTGTTTGTTGTAGTCAATGACTGACACAGGTTTTTGCTTCGGAGTGGTGGATCCTAGTTCTACAGTGGCCCTTGTGGCATCTGTGTGGATCGAGCTGAGGACAAAAATATCCCTCTTATCCCTATATTTCAGGGCAAGCAGCTCTCCGTTGCGTACAGCCCCTGACTGCCCCTTTTGAAACTTTTGGTTGACCAATGGTTGTGGAAACCCCTGACTGTTTTTACGGATGGTCCCACAAGCCCCGATGTTGTGTTCAACCAGACTTTTAAATAGGGGTATGCTGGTGTAATAATTGTCCACATATAGATTGTAGCCTTTTTGAAAAAATGGACTTATCAGCTCCCAAACAATTTTTCCAGATGTCCCCAGATAAGTAGGGCATCCTGGTGGGTTTAGTTGGCTATCTTTCCCCTCATATATGCGAAAAGCGGATGTATATCCGGTTGAACTTTCGCACATTTTATAGAGCTTTATTCCAAACCTTGCCCTTTTAGATGGGATAAATTGCTTGAGGTGCAGTCTTCCTTTGAATTTTACAAGGGACTCATCTATAGAAATATTTTGTGTTGGGGTGTAGAGGCTTAAGAATTTTTCTGACAAATTTTCAATGATGGGTCTAATTTTATATAACCTGTCATGTTCTGGGGCATTTCTGGGCAGGCATTGACTATTGTCGTTAAAATGCCAAAACCGCATGAGCATTTCATAACAGGTCCTAGGCAGAACGACTGAAAACATAGGGGTGGCTTGAACAGGGTGGTTGGACCAGTAGGATCAAATGCTCGGTTTTTTAACAAGCCCCATGGCAAATGTAAGTCCTAAATTTTTTTTTATTTCCGGGACATTAGTTGGTGTCCATAAATTTGCCCTAGCATAGTAACATCGGGGATTCTGGCTTATGAATTGGGATGCATATAAATTTGTTTGCACGACAATATGCTCTAGCAAGCTGTCTGTAAAAAACAAATTAAAAAAATGAATTGGTCCAAAATCTTCCACCTCCACATTTATACCAGGAATGGCGTTGAATTCAGGGCTGAATGGAGCTGCCGAATCCGAAGCCTCCCATCTGGGAAATGCTAGATCATGTGGCAAAGCCCCTTGTACACTGGCGTGCCCCAATTCTCTAGTAGCAGGGACAGCGCTTGTACTGGGCAGTGTTCCCTGATTTGGAGACGTTTCTCCAGTAGCGCTATTTGCCCCTATTGCTGTACTGGTCCTTGGGCTTGAGGATGGAACTGAATCACTGCTCATTTCTGAGCTCTGTGTCGCCGCTACTAAAGCCCTCAAAATCCATATCTACATCTGAGATTGCACTGTCATCAGTGTCACAACATAGCAGGGCATACACCTCTTCTGCGGTATAAGTCTGACGGGCCATTTTATTTTTATATTTTTTGACTGGACTGAACGGACCGGACTGAAAGGACGGGACCGGACTGGACTGACCGGACTGGACTGACCGGACTGGACTGGACTGACCGGACTGACCGGACTGGACTGACCAGACTGGACTGACCAGACTGGACTGACCAGACTGGACTGACAGGACTGACTGATCTGACAGGACTGACTAATCCTAACCTTACTTTCTTTTTTGATTTTTATTTTTCACTTTCACAGTGGCAAGGCTGACAGCTCTTTTCACAGTGTTTCCCCTCTGCTCTCTCACTGAGATCGGAGGAGAAACAATGTATTTATCAGGCAGATCGCCCGGGAAAGTTTGTTGCTAAAACAAACTTCCCTGGTGATCTCTCTGATTGGCTGGTGTGACGCTGACATCATCGAGACCTGAGCCAATCAGGTCTCGATGATGTCAGAGGTCACAGCACTGGGATCCCCGCCGCTGGTAAGGTATGTGGGGGGTCCCGATCGACGACCACCGGCTGTCACTATCTTTTAAATGCTGCGATCGCTATGGATCGCGGCATCTAGAAGATAGGAACAGGTTAACATCATGGGGACCTGATCCAATCAGGTCCCCATGATGCCACATGTCGGCGCTATCGCTCTGAACCGGTACCGCAGCGCTAGCAGGACCCTGGGGGTCCTGAGCGCAGCAGGACCACCCACCGTTTTTAAACGTCGGCGCTGCACAGAGCCCAGGCAGCGCCGACGTTTATGTACAGTGGGCGGTCGGGAGCCGGTTAAACATTTTTTTTTGTTAGGAGGGTTAAAAGTTTATCAGCAATTTCAAATTTTTCCAACAAAATTCACAAATCCAATTTTTTTTAAAGACCGCATCCCATTTGAAGTGACTGAGGGACCTATATGAAAGAAAATACCCAAAAGAGACCATTTTAAAACTACACCCCTCAAAGTGCTCAAAACGACATTTAAGAAGTTTATTAACCCTTTAAGGGTGGTACAGGAATTTTACCCTTTCGCACTAGAGCCTGTTTTCGCCTTTATTACCAGGCAAATTTTTACAATTCTGACCAGTGTCACTTTATGAGGTAATAACTCTGGAACGCTTCAACGTAACCCAGTAGTTCTGAGATTATTTTTTCCTGACATATTCTACTTCATGATAGTAAAATTTGATCAATATGACTTTTAATCTTTACGTCCTTAAACTAGAAAGTTATGTCACACAAAATAGTTAATAAATAACATTTCCCACATGTCTACTTTACATCAGCACAATTTTTGAAACCTATTTTTTTTTCTTAGGAACTTATAAGGGTTAAAAGTTGATCAGCAATTTCTCATTTATACAACAACTATTTTTTCAGGGACCACATCACAGTTGAAGTGACTTTGAGGGGCTTATATGAAAAAAAAATACCAAAAAGTGACACCATTCTAAAACCTGCACCCCCCAAAACTGCTCAAAACCACATCCAAGAAGTTTATTAACCCTTCAGGTGCTTCACAGAAACTAAAGCAATGTGGAAAGGGAAAAAAATTAAAGCTTTACCTTTTCCCACAAAAATGTTACTTTAGCCCCAAATTTTGCATTTTCACAAGGGTAACAGAAGAAAATACGCAATAAAATTTGTTGTGCAATTTCTCTTGAGTACGCAGATACCCCATATGTGGTGGAAAACTACTGTTACAATTTGTAATGCAATTTTTTCTGAATACACCAATACTCCATAAATGGTGGAAAACTACTGTTTGGGCACATGGCAGGGCTCAGAAGGAAAGGAGTGCTATTTTGGCTGGAATAGGTTGCGGACACGATGTCACATTTGAAGAGCCCCTGAAGTGCCAAAACAGCAGAAACCCCCACATGTGACCCCATTTTGGAAACTACACCTTTCAAGGAATTAATCTAGGTGGGTAGTAAGTACAATTTATTACGCAATTTCTCTTGAGTCAATACCCCATAAGTGGTCGAAAATTGCTTTTAAGGCACAGTGTAAAACTCAGAAGGGAAGGAGCGCCATATTATAGTTCAGATTTTGCTGTTATAGTTTTCGGGTGCCATCACCCACTGGTAGAGCCCCTGGAGTGCCAGAACAGCAGAACCCTCCATAAATTACCCCATTTTACAAACCACACCTCTTAATGAATTCATCTAAGGGTGCAGTGACCATATTGACACCACGGGTGTGTCACAGAATTTTATACCATTGGGGGGGTGAAAAAAAAATAATTACATTTTTACCACACAAAAAAAGTGTTTTAGCCCAAGATTTGACATTTCCCAAGGGGAAATGGGTAAAAATGCCACCAAAATGTGTCACACAATTTCTACTGAATGTGGCAATACCCCATATGTGTATGTCTAGTACTGCTTAGCCACACAGAGACTTGAGAAGGACGGAGCGCTATTTGACTCTTGGAGAACAAATTATTGTAGAATAGTTTGCAGATTGAATATACAGAGCCCTTAAGTGCCAGAAGAGCAGAATCCTCCCTAAAGTGACTCCATTTTGGAAATTACACCCCTTTGGGAATTTATCTACTCGTGTAGTGAAGATTTTGACTCCCATGTGTGTTCTCCAGAAAAAAGCAGTGGATGTTGTGGAGTGAAAATTGCAAATCTTCCAGTGTAGTGCCCAATACATTGTAGTGCCCATACATTGTACTCAGCTCGTGCTTCTGAAGACACGCACCTGTAAATTAAGCGGACTCTCATTGCTACAGAAATGCCAAACATGTGGACACTAAATGTGGTTTAGGCACACTGGAGCTCAGAAAGGAGGGGGGCATTTGGATTTGGGGGTGCAGAGTTCGTTGGATTTCTTTTTGGGGACGAGGAGTCATAGCGCTTTTCCAGAGCCTTTGTGCTACCAGTAACGTGAAAGCCCCCTATATTTCCATTGACAGATGAAGGACCTGAGTCGGGACTTGCTTTTTTTGTGGATTGAGTTGAAGCATTTATTTTACATAACATTTTGGATCACATTTATCCTGCGCTCTATGCTGAGCACTTACATCAGGGTTTCTATCTAAATATCCTAATGACGTGATTCAGATGAAACCCCAGAATGATCCATTCACTATATTGAGGCAGCAGAGTTACTCTGGACTCCATCTGGCCTCTGTTCAGCGTTGTCCTCTTCGGAAGTGCACAAAACAGTGTGGTTGACTGCTTTTTTTATGCATGCCTAAAAAGACGGACACCTCTGGATCATAGGCCAGACAGTGTCCACAGTGCCTCCATCTGCCTCATTATAGGGAATCTTCTACTGGGGCTTTCGTCTGAATCTCGTACTACAGAGATTTACACGGAAATGTGCGCCAAGCCTTATTGCGATCTTTGGGAGGCAGAATGAACAAATCAACAGGTAAAGCATTGGTTTCATTTATTTTTTATGCCGTTCCTCGTGCGGTATAAGTGATTTGACTGCTTTATTCTTCGGGTCGATTACCGATTTTATATTGGGTTTTTATGTTGTTGGCTGCAGTCACACACTAAAAAGACACTTTTTAAAAAAAAAAAAAAAAGTTTTTGCATCGCCATATTTAAAGAGCTATAATTTTTCCATATTGCTACAGACAGTCATGTGACGGCTTGTGTTTTTGCGGGACAAGTTGATGTTTGTATTGGTGCCATTTTTGGGCACATTATGCTTTTTGATCACTTTCTATTCCGATTTTTAAGAGGCAAAATGAATAAGAACCAGCAATTCAGGATTTGTTTTTTGAGGATTTTTTTTATGCTGTTCCACGTGTGGTAAAATTGATAAGGCAGCTTTATTATTTGGGTCAGTACGATTAGAGCAAGACCACATTTATATCGTTTTTTAAGTTTTGCTGCCTTTACACAATAAAAACTAATTTTTAGAAAAAAGATTTGTTTTTTGCATTGCTTTATTCTGAGAGCTATAACTTAATTTGACGGAGCTGAATGGTGGCTTGTTTTTTGTGGGACAAGATTTTTTGTGGGACACAAGTAATGCAATGTATGAGAACTGTCGGTTTTACTGTTAGCCAGAAGCTGAGTCTAAGTCTGACAGGCTACCATACCTGGCAGACCCGGAGGTCACCATGTGACCTCCGTCTGCCATGACAAAGCTCGGCTCCCCCATGATCACGTCACAGGGGGCGCCGGAATGGTAAGAATAGTGCTTTCCCTTTCACGTTCTTCTAAATGCTGTGGCATCTAGAAGATAAAGGGCTAACATCATGGGGACCTGATCCAATGAGGTCCTCCTAATGATGTCACCTGTCAGAACTATTGCTCTGCATCACAATTGCAGCTCTTGCAGGACCCTGGGGCTCCTGAGTGCTGCGAGACCGCCGACCGTTGATAAATGTCAGTGCTGCCCAAAGCCCAGCAAGCGCCGACGTTTATCTACAGTGTTCGGGCAGGAAGCGGTTAAAGCAATGTGGAACGAAAAATTAACTTTTTCCTACACAAACATTGCTTTAGCCCAAAATTTAGCACTTTTAAAACAGTAACAAAAGAAAATGGACTGTACAATTTGTTGTGCAGTTTCTCCTGCGTACACAGGTACCCCATAGATGTGATGGAAAAGCGCACAATTGGCTGGAATAGATTGTTAAGACCCGGACCTTCAGGAGGGGAATACATGGCATTATTATTAGTGTTGAGTGAGCATGCTCGACACTGCTCGGTACTCGCCCGAGCATCTCACTACTCGGGATGTTCGGCGAGCACCGAGCATTTCCGGGTTACTCAGGCGGGAGCTCGGGTCTCCGCCCTGCATGTTTGGCGCTCTTTACAGAGCCAATGAACATGCAGGGATTGCCAGCCAGTCACTGTAATGCCGCAGCCATGTTGGTTGTGGGCATTACAGTGATTGGCTGGCCGCACAGCATCACCTCGAGTATTTAAAACCGGGCGCCGGCATCTTGGAAACAGTCGCTCCGGATCAGACGGTGTAGGGAGAGTGCTGCTGAGTTAGGGAGAGGTTTATACTGCGAAATAGGTAGTGTAGGGTCTCTAAAGCCTGCAAAATCTAACAAACAGTCCTTCTCAGGACTAATATCCATCCCAGATATCAGGCAGGCAGGCTGTATAGGAGACACAGTGGTTATACCAACAAACACTGCATTACAGTCCTGTGTGCTTCTTTTCAAATTGCTAGACTTAGCCCCAGGTCTCAGGGGCCAGGAAAAATCCTTTCTTTTTCATCTAAATCCTCTTTTTTTTTTTTTTTTTCCTCAGTCAGACTGTACAAATACCTGTCTTATTAACCTTTTGGTATCCGCCCCCCTAAAAAAAATTCTGTGTCTGTGAGTGTTCAGACACAAATATATCTGTTTAAAAGAGTCTGGTGTAGGCCAGATAACTAGAACTGTGTTTTTTCTCTTCCACGGTTCAAATCTCCTTTATATTACCCTTTTGCCATTGATAGTGCGAGTGTGAGCTATTTTACTTCATTTACAATGGGCAAGGTGCGTGGCAAGGGACGTGGAACTGGACGTTCTGGTGATGGTGCGTGCAGAGGACGGGGCCATGGCTAAGGTGAAAATGTGCCACAACCAACAGCCACATCTTATCGCTCCCAGTTCTTGACCGAATTAATAGGGAAGCACACAACAGCACCACTGATCAGTGTGAACAGGTTATTAATTGTATAGCAGATAATACTTCCAGTCACTTGGGCACCACCACCTCCGGTCTGTCTTCCACACGGTCAAGTGTTAGTAGCCGTGAGTCTCGACTGCATACTCCTCCTCACCCTGATGCTCCTCCCTCCCACCATGCCGAGTGTCGTCAGACAGCAACTGATCCCACAGTTGGACACTCTGAAGAGCTGTTCACTGGTCCATTTCCATATTTGGGCCTCTCGCCTGTTCCGCTTGAAGTGGTGGAAGAGGAGATCTCATGTAGCGATGGCCAAATATTTGAACAGCCACGGCCACAGGAAGGCGACGCTGGCAATTTGTCACAAGAGGTGGACGATGATGAGACACAATTGCCACGAAGTGAGGAGGAGGACCGTGGTGCAGAAGTAGAAGAGGAGGAGGTGGTGAATGATCTAGTAACTGACCCAACGTGGCAGGAGGACACGCAGCGCGAGGCCAGCAGCACACAGGTGGAGGGAGGCAGAGTACCCCAACAGGCAGGAAGAAGCAGTGTGGTGGCCGCAGACAGAAGGCGTGCAACCATTCCCCGTAACACCAACACAACGGACGTTGCCAGTACAACCGGTAGGTCTTCCAGAGTCTGGAATTTTTTTAAAGACTCTGCTGATAACCCCAAAAAGGCCATTTGTACCACCTGCCAGGTCAACATCAGCAGGGGTGAAAAAACTACAAGCCTGACCACCACCAGCATGATCAGGCACATGTCAGCAAAGCACCCGACTTTGTGGGGTGAACCCCAGGGTACACAACCAGTGTCAGCGGATTTCACCACTGCTTCTTCCGCTGTTGTGCATGTAAGAGAACCCCCTGTTGTGCGTGCAAGGCAATCCCCTGTCCATACTGCATGCAAAGATGCCCCCTCCTCTCAGTCTTCACTTGTTATGGCAGTTTCTCAAGAAACAGCATGAAAGTCCACATCCCACCGCAGTGTTCAATTGTCCATATCCCAGACCTTTTGAACGAAAGCGCAAATTCGCAGCTAACGCCCCACAGGCCACAGTCCTAAATTCGCACATTTCACGACTGCTTGCGTTGGAAATGCTGCCTTTTAGGCTGGTAGAGACGGAATCCTTCCGCAACCTTATGGCGGTGGCCGTCCCTCGGTACTCATTCCCCAGCCGACACTATTTTGCCCGGTGTGCCATCCCCGCACTAAACAAGCACGTGTCCCAAAACATCTGCCGTGCCCTCAACAACGCAGTTACTGGGAGAGTCCACCTGACAACGGACACGTGGACAAGTGCTTGTGGCCAGGGACAGTACATCTCCCTAACTGCACACTGGGTAAACCTAGTGGAAGCCGGGACACAGTCGGACCTTTGGACGGAACGCATCCTTCCCACACCGAGGATTGCGGGCCCTATGTCAGTCAGTTGCCCCCACAGTGTACAGCTCCTGCGCATCATCATCATCCTCCTCCTCATGTTCAGCCTCCATCTCAGATATCACCACATCAGTTACAAGCTGGAAGCACTGCAGTACTGCCTCAGCCAAGCGGCAACAGGCTGTGCTGAAACTCATAAGCTTAGGTGATACACCTCACACTGCTTGTGAGTTGTGAACAGCTGTGAAAGAGCAGGCAGATCTGCGGCTGAGACCGCTTAACCTACATCCAGGCATGGTCTTGTGTGACAATGGCCGTAACCTGGTGGCGGCTCTGAGGCGAGGCGAGATCACGTACGTACCATGCCTGGCTCATGTGCTTAACCTCGTGGTTCAGTGGTTTCTTAAATCGGACCCCGAGTTGCCATATCTGTTCGTCAAAGTACGCCGCCTGTCAGCTCATTTTCGGAAGTTGACTACAGCTTCTGCCACCCTTGCTGTGTTGCAGCAGCGTTTGCAGCTTCCGGCACACCGACTGGTGTGTGATGTTCCCACACGTTGGAACTCTACCCTCCACATGTTGCAAAGGATTTGTGAGCAGAAGAGAGCAGTTGTGGAGTACCAGCTGCAACAAGGCCGTCGATATTCAGGTCAGACTCCACACATAAGACCTCAGGAGTGGACCTGGATGTTTGACATATGTACCATCCTGACAAACTTTGAGGAGTCCACCAAGATGGTGAGTGGCGATGACGCCATCATTGGCGTCAGCATCCCACATGTCTGTCTTTTGCAACGCTCTCTGCAGAGAATTAAAGAGGAGGCATTGCAGCCAGAGTATGATGAGATGGATCATGCATTGGGGGACAATGAGGGAGAGGAGGAGGAGGAGGAAGAACAGGAGCTGGCATCATGCGCTGTAGACGGTAGTAGCTGTACAACTGTCATACCGTCGGTTCAGCGTGGGTGGCCTGAGGATAGGGGGAGGAGGAGGAGGAGGAGGCGAGCATGGTCAGTCGTCATCTTGGTGAGGACACGGAAGTCTTGCCCGTTACCAGTTTGGCACGCATGGTTGACTTTGTTACGCTGCCTTAACCGTGACCCTCGCGTTGTCAAAATGTTGGGTGACAGTCATTACTGGTTGGTGACACTTTTAGACCCCCGCTATAAGGAGAACTTTCACTCTCTTATTCCTGAGGTGGAGAGGTCTACAAAAATGGGGCAGTACCAGAAGGCCCTTGCTGCAGAACTGTTAAAAAAAATTCCCATCTGAACACGCTAGCGGCAGAGGTCACAGTTCGTTGCCCAACCAAGGCGTACAGGCGAGAGAGACACAACTCCAATCCAGCAGATGCAGGGGAACACTGTCAACATTCTGGGACAGTTTTCTGAGACTCGCCCAGCTTACAGGCACTGAGGCGCGGGGTACTCTCGCAAGGAGTGGAAAGTTTCAAAAGATGGTGAGGGAGTACCTTGCCGACCGTACCAGCGTCCTCCGTGATTCCTCTGTGCCTTTTAATTATTGGGTATCCAAGCTGGACACTTGGAATGAACTCGCTCTGTACGCCTTGGAGGTCCTGCCCTGCCCTGCCGCTAACGTGTTATTGGATCGTGTTTTTAGTGCCGCTGGGGGAATTATAACTGATAAGCGCACTCGCCTGTCAACTGACAATGCTGACAAGCTGACCCTTATTAAAATGAACAAGGGCTGGATTGGGCCAGACTTCTCATCACCACCAAATGACAGCAGAGTAACGTAAAGTCAAATCCACTGTGTTATTTCGGGAGGTGTATTCCCATGCACCGCTAAACACCCACACATGGGTATACGCATCCTCATTTCGGCTGTTTTTTGCTCTTCTCCTTATCCTCAGCCTCCACCACCACTATACCACCAGGGTGACCATGGTCCGTGTTGCCAGCATTGCAAGTTCCTACATCCTAATTTTTGGCAGCTTTTGCTTGGAAAGCATAAGCAAAGACTATGGGAGACCCACTCCCCAATAATGGGAATAATGTTTTTAATATGCTGTACTGCATGGCTCTTGTAAGGGGCATTAAAACCGTCTTGTTAAGCTACTGTGACCTCCACGTTTCTTCCAAGGGGCATTAAAACAGTCTTGTTAAACCGCTCTGAACTCCACGTCACTTGCAAGGGGCATTAAAACCATCTTGCTAAACCACTCTGACCTCCACGTTTCTTCCAAGGGGCATTAAAACCGTCTTGTTAAGCTACTGTGACCTCCACGTCTCTTCCAAGGGGCATTAAAACCATCTTGTTAAACCACACTGACCTCCACGTTTCTTCCAAGGGGCATTAAAACCGTCTTGTTAAGCTACTGTGACCTCCACGTCTCTTCCAAGGGGCATTAAAACCATCTTGTTAAACCACACTGACCTCCACGTTTCTTCCAAGGGGCATTAAAACCATCTTGTTAAGCTACTGTGACCTCCACGTCTCTTCCAAGGGGCATTAAAACCATCTTGTTAAACCACACTGACCTCCACGTTTCTTCCAAGGGGCATTAAAACCGTCTTGTTAAGCTACTGTGACCTCCACGTCTCTTCCAAGGGGCATTAAAACCATCTTGTTAAACCACACTGACCTCCACGTTTCTTCCAAGGGGCATTAAAACCGTCTTGTTAAGCTACTGTGACCTCCACGTCTCTTCCAAGGGGCATTAAAACCATCTTGTTAAACCACACTGACCTCCACGTTTCTTCCAAGGGGCATTAAAACCATCTTGTTAAGCTACTGTGACCTCCACGTCTCTTCCAAGGGGCATTAAAACCATCTTGTTAAACCACTCTGACCTCCACGACTCTTCCAAGGGGCATTAAAACCATCTTGTTAAACCACTCTGAGCTCCACGTCTCTTCCAAGGGGCATTAAAACCATCTTGTTAAACCACTCTGACCTCCACGCCTCTTCCAAGGGGCATTAAAACAGTCTTGTTAAGCTATTGTGAACTCCACGTCTCTTCCAAGGGGCATTAAAACCATCTTGTTAAACCACTCTGAACTCCACGTCTCTTCCAAGGGGCATTAAAACAGTCTTGTTAAACCACTCTGAACTTCACAGCTCTTCCAAGGGGCATTGAAATGTTGTTTTTAATTAACTCTAACTTCCACGACTCTTCCAACGGCATTGCATTTCCTCCTAATTTTAGTCAGCTTTTGCTTTTTAATGCATAGGCGAACACTAAGGGAGACCCACTCCCCAATAATGGGTAGAAGGTTTTTAGTACGCTGTAATCCACGTCTGTTTCAAGGGGCATTGCAGTTCCTCATAATTTTTGGAAAGCCTTCCATTCACTGCTTAGGCCAACAGTGTACAGGAGACCCAGTTGCTATAAATGGAAAAAACGGTTTAGTTAAGGCCCTCTGACCTCCATGTCACTTCCAAGGGGCATTGGAGTGCCTCGAAATTTTTGGTAGGCATTGCACTCACTGTATGCCCTATAACTGTGTATCCGAACCGCTCCTTTTGGTACAGAAACATATCCTACAAGACATGTGTGGTTGACTGGCCTGATATTGATGTGAATGGTCCCTGTTCCTCCTGCTCTTTCTCCTTTGCCACCACCTCATCCATCATTCATCACCTGAAGCTTTGTTTTAACGGGAGTCATAGAACTGGGATAGTAGCAGGAAAACATCCAGCAATCCTCGGAGGATGTAGGATATGCGCCAAAACGCTAACCACCTCAGGCCTAGCCGCTACTACATACATGCGCTTGCATTCCAAGGAACAGAAAGCTAAGGAGATGGATGGCCTCATGATCATGAATAATTTACTCGTTGTGAAGGAGGGCGACCACTGCTGCTGTCTACCTTCTGAACTTTGTGTTGAAGCCTGATTGACCCAGGACCCGCAATCCTCTGTCTGGAGGACGTGTTGCATCCCAGTGTCCAACTGTGTCCCGGCTTCCACAATATTAACCCAGTGTGAAGGCGTCAGTGAGATGGATCATCCCTGGCCACATTCAATTGTCCACGTGTTTGTGGTTAGGCTGTCCTTCCCACCAAATGCACTGGGGAGGGCACAGGTAATGTTTTGGTATGCGCGCTTGTGTATAAGGTGCACCGGTACAAATGGGGGCGGCTGGGGACCGTGTGTGGGCACCCGGCCGCGGGGTGGCTCGGGACCGAGTATGGATACCAGGCCGCCGACGCAGCCATGACGTTGTGGCCAGATTCCGCCTCCACATGCCTAAAAGGCCCAATTTCAAGTGCAAGCAAGCAGTATGGTATTGCAGCCTGGGGGTGGGTGGGTGGGTGGCCGGTTGCATACTTGCGCTTGCATTGCAAGGAATCGGGGAGGTACAATTGAACACTGCCCTGGGACAAGGACTTGCACGGGGATAGTTGCAAGTCTGCATCTTCTGATGCGCCAAGGATCACTTCTGATGGGCACACTTTTAGGCAGTGACCTGGGTGTTAGAGATGCTTCCAGGGGTCTTCCCCATGCTGTTCCCATGTCTTTTCAGCACTGTATGCATGTGTCACACAGCACATGGCCAGATAAGGTTGTAAAATGTTAAAATGACATTTCCCGGTGAATGCATTTGTCATTGTTGAAAGCAATACAAAAGTGCAAAAACGCATAAAAAAATGATACTTGTGAACATAGCCCAAGGTGTGGAGGAGTATTTTTGTTTTTGGTTAATTATTTTACCTTATACACAAGTCTTTACCCTGGAAAGGATGTTCCTTTACATATTTCACAGGAAAGCAGTTTCAGTTTTGTTTTTGAACGTTTTATTGTGAGCCCGTAAAAGTGGCTTAATACCTCTGACCACGTTGTTGACAGCAGTGACCTGGGAGTCAAAAATGCTTCCTGGGGCGATCCCCATGCTGTCCTTATGTCATTTGAGCACTGTCACTATTGTTTTGGGCACTTTTTAGGCTTTCTACAGACTGCCGGGGGTGCCGCCGCCGCCAAAATGCTCAGGTCTCCCATAGACTAACATTGGGCTTGTTGCTCGGGTCAAGCACCCGAGTATCACGGTGAGCTCGGCCCGAGCTTCGAGCACCCAAGCATTTTAGTGCTCGCTCAAGACTAATTATTATGCATTGTTTTCCTCTCCTGAAAGGGTTAAGTGGCTGGAATGGTTTCCCGCCGTGTTTTTCCCGCCATGCTGGGGATTGGTTCAGGTAGCCAACCTGTCAGTGAGGTGTCGCAGGGGGAAGACTACTTTTTCCCTATGCGACAGCTGCTGATAGGGTCCTAATATTTATTATACATTGGTGGTTCAGGGTATTAAAGATGGCAGCGCCTGAGGAGAGTGTCAGTCCTCAGACGCTGCTCATCTACTGCTGCTGCCCTGCCCACCCTCCCTACATATATATTTATATTCGTCACAGCCTTGGGGTTAGTCGTTCAGGAGACTGAATGGACAGCAGGTTGGTAAGGTAAACGGGCTTGAGCTTATGGCTAAGCTGTGGTGTTATTAGAGTTTTATTAAAGTTATGGTTTTTAAGTATAAGAATTTTTAATAAAGGCCGTGGCCATTAATTTTTCCAACCAAATCTGCGTATGTCATGTTTATTGAGTGTGATAAATAATAGATTTTTTGAACGGAAGGTTAATATGCAGTATAATGCCAAGATGCCACTTTACCTTTGCAGAGCCCCTGATGTGCCCAAACAGTGGAACCCCCCCCCCAAGTGAACCCATTTTGAAAACTACACTCCTCAATATGTTACTTCAGGCATAGTATAACAAAATCTGAAGAGATGAGTAGTCTCGAAAACTTGCTATTTTTTACCATCTTTTCACCTAGCCATAAAAAGGTATTAACCACTGCGGACTCTCAAACTTGAAAAATGAGTAGTATGTGAGGAGGTGAGGTGCTGCTCACCTGATGGGAGTTGTGATTGTCGCAACTCCAATAAGAGCCTTTGTTGTAATGAGCCGCTGCAGTCACACCAGCAGGTAGATCGCCTGTAGATCTGTAGCTATTTTGAAAAAGGGTTCTGATCCAACCAGAAATGTGTAAATACAGATACTTGACTCCACCTTAGAGTGTAGAACTCTAATTATCTACAGCAGCACGGTCATCTCCAAAAGGAGCTGTACCCTGGACCTGTCGATACCATCACATCTTTTTTCCTTCTTCTGTAGGAAGTTCGGTGTTTGGCGTGTCCCAGCATTCTCTCTTTCCGGTTGAGCTCACAGATGAGAATAGTTTACAGCAGAGAGATCATTACCTGAGAGAATACCATCAACAACTGAGGCAGTTTATATCCACTTATGGGCCAGCAACATCAGCCACTTTGGCTGAAGATGATGAATGAAGGACTGGCCACAGTTTTACTGTATAAAATGTTTGGTTATCTTATTATAGTACATAACTGTTGATTCTAATTTATTCTTACAGTGCAGACTATACTAATCTGTAATAATAAGTGTTTAATACAAACTGGTTCCAGGTGCTTATTGAGCAGTTCCAATAACTTATCCAACTGGTATTATAGAGAAAGGGTTTAAAATCCTCATCGAATTGTACAAGATGTGTCTCTAGTGCTTTACATTACAATTCTAAGGGAAAAATTTGACTTGTAAGATGCTTAGTCTCCGCTCGCCTGGACACACTTTTTTTTAATTTCAGCAACCTTTATTAGAATGGTATGACCAGTCATCACAACTTGTACTGGCTTATTGAGGTCTAACCACAAGTCTCATACTGATGCACAATTAGACTTTCTCCCTTCACCCATGACAGCACACCTGAGAGAGGATCCACCCTTCAAGGACAGGAAACCATCTGAAATAAAGGGGCGGCACCTCTCCCCCACTTCAGTTGGTTTCCTGTCCTTGATGGGAATCCTCATGAAGTATCAGGCGGCTGTCATGCTGAAGAATCTTACCCAGACCTGTCCTGGCGCTGTAAAGCTGGCTCTTGTCCGTGGCACCGTCCGCAGGTTCCCCGGGGACCTGTTGCACGTGGGAGCGCAGGCAGTGGGGAGGTCCTGGGCTTCTGTACACCACCGCGCCGCCCTCCCCCTGCCACCCTTGTGACCAGAAGTGACCGCGGTCATGTGCCTCGATGACGTCAGGGGCGGCGCCGGAAGAAAGATGGCGGCGCCCTGTATAATGCCGGCCAGCATGGCAAAACACTGGCAGCGGCTGCGGAAACTGTTGCCAGGGGGAGGGGGCTAATCACCGGAAGGATACCTCAGGGACCTGGAGGTGGCTGACCCTGCCCATCTCCCTATATAGAGGAGCACCTGGGGTCAGAACGCTGCTCAAGGTCCCGACATAATGTCTGACATAGAGCAGCAGCAGCTGTCGCCACGGCCACAGTCGCTGTCACCTTCATCACCACCTCCGTCTGCTCGCCGATCTAGAGGGTCCAGCAGAAGGAGCAGCAGTCGTCCCAGTCAGAAGGGTAAAGCTTCTCAGGACTCTACGGTCTCCAGGAGGGATGCATCGCGTATCCTAAAACAGTCTTCACTTCCAGTATCCGCAGTGGCAGGGTGAGTGATCTTCGTGAATGTGCGATATGCACATGCCCACTAGCGATAGCCTGGCAGAAGGAGCTCTGCTCGGACTGCATTCAGAAAACTATTTGTGAGGGTACCCTGGATTTTGCAGCTAGCCTCAGGTCTGTCATCAGATCGGAGGTAGAGGGTTCCCTTAAAACAATTTTGAGGAAAAGAAGAAAAATTATATCTGATCCTTCTTCTGACTGACTCCTCTGTGTTAGCGGATGGACAGTGTCGTAGTAGGTCCTCATCCTCTTCAGACAGTGATAGAGGGGGGAGACCATGCTTCCCTATAGAAGACACAGATAAGTTGGTAAAGGCTGTAAGAACCACTATGGGGGTTAAAGGAAGATAAATCTGTTAAGTCCCTAGAAGACATCATGTTTGCAGGGTTAGAAGAAAAGAAAAAAAGCACCTTCCTGGTGAATGCTAAGGTCCAGGCACTTATCAATAGAGAATGGAGGAAGCCTGAGAAAGTAGGAGCCTTGCTTTCATCCTCAAAGAGGAAGTATCCCTTTGACCTAAAGGACTCTGAAAACTGGGATAAGGTGCCAAAAATTGACTCTGCGGTGTCTAGATCATCAAAAAGATCGGCACTCCCTCTTGAAGACTCAGGGGTACTTAGAGACCCCTTAGACAAGAAGGCAGATACCTTTTTAAAGCATACTTGGGAATCTGCAGCAGGAGGTCTAAAGCCAGCCATTGCAGGAACATGTACCGCTCTTTCCCTTATGATATGGTTACAGCAGTTGGAAGATCAGCTGAAAGATAATTAAAAAAAAAAAAAAAAAAACACCTCAAGGGAAAAAATTCTAGCCAACCTCCCCCTATTACATGGTGCAGCTGCCTTCCTTGCAGATACCTCTGCTGACTCAGACCAGCTGACCTAGCTGCCAGTTTTACTATCAAACGTGGCTAGACGAGCTCTGTGACTCATGGAATGCCCTGGGGACTTACAATCAAAGTCTAGATTGTGTTCTATCCCCTGTGACGGACAATTTCTCTTTGGCAAAAAATTGGACGATGTCCTTGAGAAAGCAAGCGACAAAAAAAGGAAGGTTCCCTGGGTTTTCGGAGGATGCCAGGAAGACCTATTTTCGGAAGAGGAAATTTAGTAGAGGTCGCCCCCCCGGGAGAGAAAAGAACGTGGGATTTCAAGAACAAGAAAGAGTCTGGATATATGTTCGGAGGTCCCTCCGCCGCCTCCAAAAAACCTCCACAATGACGCCAGGCTACAAGTTGGAGGGAGACTTTCTCAATTTGTTCAGGCCTGGGAAAACATTTCCTCCAGTCCCTGGGTCCTCGACATAGTGAGAGATGGACTAAGGATTCAATTCCTTCAGCAGCCACGCCGCTCGTTTGTGATAACTCCTGTAAGAAAATCCCCAGATGAACAACTCACCCTAGAATCAGAGATCTTGAGCCTGTTGCACAAACGAGTGCTATGCAAAGTTCCGGTCAGTCAAAAAGGAAGGGGATTTTATTCCCCTCTCTTTGTAATAAACAAAAACGGATGGTTCATTCAGAACTGTTTTAAATCTAAAAGGCCTCAACCCATTTGTAGACAACCATACATTCAAAATGGAATCTATAAATTCAACAATAAAGCTTCTTTTCACAATTGCTTTATGGCAGTGATAGATCTCAAAGACGCATATTATCATGTCCCAATTCACCCAGATCATCAAAAGTATCTAAGGGTTGCTCTTTACATCCAAGGGAGTTGCAGACACTTCCAGTTCCAAGCTCTTCCCTTCGGGTTGTCGATTGCTCCAAGGTTATTCACCAAGCTGATAGCCGAGGTGACAGCCTTTGTTCGCATTCAAAATACAGTCATAATACCATAGCTCGACGACTTCCTTATAGTGGGGAATTCAGAGAGCCACTGTATTTCACAACTGAATCAAGTCATGGCTGTCTTGCAGAACTTAGGCTGAAAGGTCAATACCCAAAAATCAAGGCTAGAACCCACAAGGGTCCAGGCCTTTCTGGGGTTTACTCTAAACTCCGAGTGCCTACATAAACCACCGGGGGGGGGGGGGGGAGACCTCATTCTCTTCTGGAAGCAGTAGGCAGGCTTTTCAAATAGCAGAGCAAAATCTTCTCTCTCTTACGGCGCTACATATACGAGGCATAGAAAACACGAGAGCAGACTTCCTAAGCCGCAACAAATTGAGACAAGGGGAATGGGCCCTGAATCCCAGAATATTCCATCAGATAGTACAGCTGTGGGGTCTACCAGAGATAGATTTGTTCGCCAACAAAAATAACAGAAAAGTGGAGAAGTTCTGCTCACTAGACCCAAGGGGAAACCCATTGGCAATAGATGCTCTCCAGATTCCTTGGAGCTTCAAGTTGGCCTATGCCTTCCCTCCAGTAGCGATGATACCTCTGGTAGTGAGGAAGATCAGGAAGGGTCAAGCGAGAGTGATTCTCATAGCCCCTTCTGGCCAAAGAGACCATGGTTCTCCCTTTTGAGGATGATATCACGATCAGACCCATGGATCCTACCAGAGAACCCAGACCTTGTAGCTCAGGGACCAATATTCCACTCTCAAGTGAAGGGTTTCCACCTAGCAGCGTGGAATTTGAGAGGGCAATATTGAGGGGCAAAGGTTTTTCATCAGGTTTAGTGTCTACTCTATTAAGAAGTAGAAAACCCATAACCACCAAAATCTATGGTAGAACATGGAGAAAATTTTTAGATTTCCTAGGAAAGCCTTTAAGCCAAAAATCTCCCAAGTAATTCCATCCTGGAGTTCTTACTGAAAGGGTTTGAGTTAGGTCTGGCTACCAGTACACTTAAGGTCCAGGTTTCTGCCTGGGGTGCAGTATATAATCATAACCTCACAGCCAATAAATGGATTACAAGGTTCATTAAATCTTGGGGTAGATCTAGGCCAGTCTCAATACCCAAAGTTCCTCCATGGAACCTGAATTTAGTACTAGACGCCTTAACTATGGAACCCTTTAAACCAGTTTAGGAGTTGTCTGCAAAATACATAACTCTCAAAACAATTATTTTGGTAGCTTTCACATCGGCCCGTAGAGTAAGTGATTTGCAGGCCCTATCCATAAATTCTCCATATACACAAATATTTAAGGATATTATAGTATTGAGGCCTGATCCAGCCTACCTTCCTAAGGTTGCACTCAAGTTTCATAGATCTCAGAAAATTGTTCTGCCCTCCTTTTGTAACAGCCCAAAGACCCCAAGGGAACAAAAGTTTCATAACCTTGACGTTAGAAGGGCTCTACTAAAATACATAAAAGTAACTAGCCCGTGGAGACAGACTTCCAGGGGAGTAGGAAGGGTTATGGGGTGACAAAAGCAACTATAGCCAGATGGATTAGGGAGGCCATTTGCTTAGCCTACTCGACTAGTAACACCCGATCCCTGATGGCATCAAGACTCACTCCACCAGAGCTGTGGCTACCTCCTGGGCAGAGAAGGCAGAGGTATCGATAGATCAGATCTGTAAGGTCACTACATGATCATCACCATCTACCTTTTTCAAACACTACCGTTTGGATCTATCCTGCCTGACTTAACCTTTGGTAAAAGGGTGCTGCAAGTAGTGGTCCCTCCCTAAGGTGTTTCTTTCTCCAAAATTCTCTCAGGTGTGCTGTCATGGGTGAAGGGAAACCACCAAGGTTACTTAGTGGTAGCCGGTTTTTCCAGAACCCATGACAGCACCCATATATACCCCCCCCCCCCCTTCTTTCTCACCATATGGGTGTGCACATTTGTTGGGTATTATTTGATGTGGTGTTGGATTTTGTATATAACTTTTTTTTATGGAGGTCCTCTCAATGCTCTGTAACAAACTGAAGTGGGGGAGAGGTGCCGCCCTTTTATTTCAGATGGTTTTCTGTCCTCAAAGGGCGGATCCTCTCAGGTGTGCTGTCATGGGTTCTGGAAATCCGGCTCTCAGTAAGTAACCTTGGTGTATTCTGTAACAAGATTTAGCCCATCTAAAACTGAATGTGTTAGCTGAATTGAGGCAGGAGGGAGGACCAGGGTTTCTCCAATTGAGGCCACGTTCAAACACTGAGCAATTGATCAGTATTTGTAAGCCAAAATCAGGAGCGGACCAATGAGAGGAAGAGTATAATAGAAACACGTCACCACTTCTGTATTTATCACCCACTCCTGGTTTTGGCTTACAAATACTGAATGTTTCATTAATAATCCAAAATTAGAAAAATACGACTTTAAGGGATTGGGAATTTATGATTTTAGTACAACCCCTTTAAACTAACACCTTCCCAAGATGCTTACCTTTGCAAACAGTTTGATCTCATCATATGAAACTGATTGGGCCAGACAAGTTTCTTGCCTATACAGCTTAAATATTTAGCATTTAAAGCCCCACCAAACTTAGTTATGCAAGATCATCAGGAGACATGATATTTACCTGGATAAGAAGATATTTTTATATTTTAGTCAGTCTTAAATATCCATATGTATATTCACTTACTTTACACACAGTATGAGAGATTCTTTTAAAAGGGGTATTCCAATCACCAAGATCTTTTACCAATATGTAGGTGTAATATTGGCAATACCTCCAATTAGAAATGTATAGTTCTTCTGATTCACCATGTTGCTTATTCCATGTACTGGATAGGACAGTATCCATGGTTACAGCCACTGACAATTTGTAGAGGTCATGGCCATAGATACCCAAGCTACTATGCCCTGCAAATAGTTCTTCTAATTTGCTGTGTAAATTCCCATTACCTTCAATGAGAAATTATTGGCTAGTATATTACCTACTACATATTGGGATAGGATCTTGGAGATGGGAATTCCTCTTTAATGTCAGTATACCATATACAGCTACCTTGGACAGAAGAAAGTCCACTTTTCCAATTGAAGCTCATTACATTTTATCTCTGCAGAAAAGTGTGGGATGTGGTGGGTATTAAAGGAAATGTCATTTGCCATTTGGAAACTTATGAGAGTTTGTCTAGGAAAGTGATCACTACAGACTCAAAATGGCCACAACCTTGTTACATGACAGAAACTGGTCCTAGAATGTGAATAGGATCAGGAAGAGCGAGCAGTAGGACGCTCCACTACAGTGTGGGAGAAAGCTGGACGGTACAGAGTATAGATTTCTCACAGTAGTCACTCAGAAGCAGGACGGACAGCAGTGTGAACAGCTTCTTACCTTCAGCATCTTCCTATGTATGAAGTGAGCATCCTAATGACAAGCTCACAGGCACCAGTCTACTTGCCATTCTAGAACTGGTTTCTATCAGGGTAACAAGAGAGCGGTCAGTTTAATTGTATAGTGATTACATCCCTAGACAGTTTAATTTGCCATTTAAAAAAAACAAAAAAACACGCATTTTAGAAAGTTAATTTTTTTTTTTTTTACTTAAGTGATTGTATCTGGTGCACAAGATGTTTGCAAATCTCTTAATCAAACCAAGTTGCAGTTTGCCTGTTACAGTGGAACAACAGGCTATATTGCTGACTGTAGAATGAGTAAACTGAGAATCCATCAGCAAGCTTGTTTTGATGGTCTGACAGGGTAACATTTTTCCCTGTCTTTCAAGACTCCTTACAGCTGATTTATGATTACAAAGTTTAATATTCTTGACAATAGAGCCTGTTAGAGCCACTAAGCAAAAATTCATGAAGTGATTTATATCCCACAAAGGTTTTTTTAATCCTTAACCTTTGCCTTAAAGGTTCTTATGCCATAGGCTAATAATGCATGTTCAAATGGGGGTGTATCTAATTAGTGCCACCTACAGGAAGTAGCAATCCTAAAAGTCAATAGTGACCCTTTAATGAGCCTTATCACATGACTTAGGATAAAAGCCAATACAATAATATTGTGTGATAAGGCTCATTAAAGGGTCACTATTGACTTTGAGGCTGTGCCCACAATGCAGAATTGAAGCAGAAAATTTCCGCAGCGTTTCTGCATGTTAGCAGTAAAAACGCTTGCGGATTTTACACGTGTTTTTACATGCGGATTTGACTTGTGTGGAAAAACACAAATAGACATGCTGTGGATTTTTCTGCAAGGAAAATTCCACAGCATGTACACAACATGTGGATTTTCATTGGTGACCATGGGGCACAGATTACCAAGCGTTTTTAAAGCGTTTAGGCTGCAGCAAAAATGCTTGAAAAACGCATAGTGGGCATGTAGCCTTAGGATTGCTACTTCCTGTAGGTGGTGCTAGAGTTCTAGTCCTCTTTCTCTCTGAAGAGAATTTGCATATTTCCCAGAGAAGCATTGCAGTTTTAGAAGTCTTCTCACCTGCCGTGCTTAACATGTCACTCTCCACAAGAAAAAAAATATATTACCCCTAGATTCTAATTATAGTAAAATCCAAGGTGAAAAGTTATAGAAGGTAAAATTTCAACTCTTTACTGTGGATACACCAGGACTCTAAACCTATGCATGAAAAACTGCAGGCAATTCATGCAGGTTTCGCAGTGCAGATTACATTCCTGTGAACCATTATCCATCTGACCAAGCAAAAGCCAACTACTGAAAATAGGATGGGAGGTGAGGGAGCACTGAGCAGGAGAGCTTGTTGTTAGAAAAAATAAATTCAATGTATAATACATCATACCCAGCCATCTTACCATGCATAACATACTGTACCCCATGTACACATCAGAACATGCAAAAAGGGAAGCAGTTAAGAAAAAAAAAAGTTGACAAAGTAATAAAACTAAAGACCCGTTATCACCCAGCATATTCCCTCGCAGCTCCCATGCCATACACCACTATTGCAGCTGCAGCAGTCTCATGCCATACACCACTATTGCAGCTGCAGCAGTCCCATGTAATCACATCATTGCAACAGCCAAGTAAATATATACCAAAAACGTGGCACTAGAAATCATTGGAATTAGGCTTTATTACATTGCTTTTCTTCTGCAATGTCTTCAACACAGCATTTGGAATAATTCAGTATATAATCTGTTTTAATAGAGTGTTAATAAAGTTGCAGTTTAATTTTTCTGTATTCAGTGTTCAACACAAATCAGTCTTCATTTCTGTCCAGTTTTTCCAAATTCGATGCCTAAGAAGTTAAAGAAAAACAAGCATTATGTCTATAAAAAGAGCTAAACATTTAAACAAGTGCAATCGGTGGTGTCAGTGCTCACTCCTCAGACACTTAAAGCCTCAGCATTTACCAATCAGATGGGTAAACGGCAAAGATGAATCATCACTGAGTGAGCAGGATGTGACAGTCACAAACAGAACAAAAGTCACTGTACAAACATGTTAAGATAGTTTAACCTTTAATCACACAGGACTGGTCAGTGGGTTTCCCTTAATCCCTCTCACATGTGATCTTAATAGGTTACAAAGTGTAACCATAGAAGACAAACAAGGGGGTCACGGGGCATTTATATTCATCTGTATAAAATGAGAAGAGTTACAAAGTTCTTCAACTATATTCCCCTAGAGTCCATGCTTCCTGGGGAGAATCTCCACTCATGCAGCACACAAGGAAGCCTATGCAACATTATGGAGCAAATTAAGACCGGCACTGACCACTACTTTTACATTGATGCCCTATCCGTAGGATAGGGCATCAATATAGGATCGGCTGGGTGTGGGACCCTGGCCGATCATGGATAGGGCATCATGGTAAAAGTAGCGGACCACCCCTTTAATGAAGGGCTTGCTGGAGTAGAATGTGCTGAATTTACTAAGCGGTGCATGCCACTTAATGAATTTGGTGCATCTTCTTGGTGATGACTTGCCAGGAATGCTGCGTCAGACTGGAGTAGCATTTCAGGAATGAAGGGAGAGGGGGTAAAAGGGACAAAAAAAAAAAAAAGCCCTGTCCCAGCTCCTATGTTAGCAGAGCAGCTTCAAGCTGGTGTGAAATGCAAAATGTTGTGCAAATTTTTTGCAATTCCATGTAGCAGACATTTTGCAAAGCGTTCTTTAGTACTGTAGAGTAAAAGCTTTGATGAATTCCCCTATAAGCAAGTATACTAAGGATAGTAAGCCCATGCATAGGGAGGGTTTTTTAGTTGCATGGTTTCCTGCTAAAATTATACTTACCACAGAAGACATCTGCACAAATAGATCTGATTTAAAGGGAATCGATCTGGAGGATATTTGACTCCTAACCAAAAGGAATAAGTGTAAAGCCTCTTTATTGCTTACCACATTGATACCTTCCTAGCAGAATTTTGTTGGGGCATTTGAGAGATCCATTCTGTAGAGAGGTTGTACATGATTTGGACAGCTCCTTCTGAATCCCTACAACTCCTAGTAGAACACCTATACTCCCCCCTCCAGGGATTGTGTGACATAATCAGAGGAAGCTTCACTCTCCCCCAAGTTCAGACATCCAGGGAAAGCTGATGCCTTAGGGACTGTATGACAATGTTACATGATCCCTGGAAGAGCCAGCACCCTTAATGCTGGAATGGTCTTGGCACCAGAGGAGAGTATAGGTGTTATTTTACTGGGGGCGAGAGGAAACATTGGGATTGAGGAAATATTGTGTACGTGCAGCAGGATGGATACGCACTTCACTCCTAAGCTCTGGCCTCTGTTAGTTGATATCTCACTCTTCCTCAGTGACCTCTCCTGCATAGGCATTGCCCAGGTTATTCTCATCAGAAGGGGCAGCATCAGCACAGTGAGCTGCTAATGACATGGTGAAATTATACTGGTCAGATGCTCATTACAAAAGGTGCAGTCATTGCCTGGCTTTGTTGCAACAACACCATCTGCACAGGGGAGACTGGTCACTGAGGGAAGAGTGACCCGTCAAACAGCCAAGTACAGCAGAATTGAGATTTTAATAAGCATTAAAGGGGTTTTACACTTACAGGATGCCTTTAGTTAGGGGTCCAAAGGCTGCGGTCACTCTGCACCCACCCTGAAAAACAAAGCATCAGTGATCTATGTTTCATGGGCTGGGCTAATCCCTGCGCAATGTACACAGACAGCACGCTCTATCCATGCTCCATCACTGGCTCAGATCAGCAGTAGTCAGCAACAGGCTGCGTAGTCAGAATACCCAGTGTGCAGAGACCACTGACATGACTTGCAAGGGAAGGTGGGGGTGTGAGTAGTTTAGATTAAGGAAATTTAGACTTTGGACTACCCCTTTATTCATAATTTGTGTCATTGGTCTATACTACCATAAGAGGACCTGTTCTTACATTACACTGGCCTTATTAGCCAAAGCAGCAAGACAAATGAAATCATACCTCTGACTCATTCAATGGTTGATGTGACGTGTGTGTCCAAGTTGTTTGTGTAGAGCCTTCACTAGTTACACCCAAGCTTCAGGCAAAGGCCATTTTTCAAGCTGCAAGACATTTATACCATACAGACTTACTAGACTATAAAGGAAACACATCAAGAGAAAGAAGTGCAAGGCAAATATCTGAAATAAAAGTACATCTTCATTAATAAATTATATACACCGTATTAGACTGCAAAAGGGATGGTGGCGGGAAGTTATAAGGACATAAGTGTGCACCCTGCAATTTCACGGTCTGAAAGACAGTGTATAACTACAAAAAAAATTTAAGTCAAGGAAAAAAGTGTATCCATTTAAAGTAAATCCATGGGATAAAGTGTACTAATCAACTACCCCCTGTATGTGGGGAGCATAAAATAAGCCTTCCAGAAAGGCGGACTACTGCCTTGTCGCTAGTGTTAAGGCTATGATCACGTGTTTTTTTTTTTTGTTTTTTTTTTAACCGCAGAACCTGCTCTTGGCATTAAATAAAAAAAAAAAAAAAAGCCTAATTCAACTTCAGCAGGTTGGCACCAAACACACAGCAAAACCTGATATCTGCATTCTCACTACCCATTGGTGTAACATGATTAAGGCCCTTAGCTGAAATGTCGGTTTTGTGTGATTTTTTTCTGTTTATCTCATGGTGACTAGTGCTTTTATTTTTAACACTGATAAAATATTTTTTCAAATTTATATAATCTGTCATCGCTGGAGGACCCTGCCTCTGTTTGAATTTTGTAACTATTAGGCTATGTGCCCACGATGCAGAAATGCTACAGACTTTTCCTGAGCGTTTCTGCATCTCCCCGGCAGAAAAAACGCATGCGGATTGTACATGCGTTTTTCCTGCCAGGGACAAGCGGAAGTGAAGTGTTTTTCACATGCGGGTTGTCAAGCACATTTAGCATCACTTGGAGAGTGCTTGACAACTTTGTAATACTATATAAATCCATGCAAACTGCATGGATTTATTTAGTGTGACCGTACAAGAATGGTAAAAAATAAATACTTACCTTCTGATGGCCCCCATTGTCACGCGGTGGTCTGAAAGGACCAACCATGATGTCTAGTCATGTGACCGATCATATGACTAAATGACGTCATGGCAGGTTCTTTTAGACCACCGCGAGCAGCTGGGAAGCCAGGACGGATCGGATAAGGACACCGGGGGCCATCAGAAGGTGAGTAAAATGTATAATTTTTTTTTTTTTTTTTTACAGACACTATGGTACCCAGGTCTGGAGGAGAGTCTCCTCTCCTCCAAACCTGGGTACAGTCCGCACATTGAAACGCATGATATCCCCATGTGCACAAGTAGTGATGCGGATATTATGCGAGTCAATGGCGGCGAAAATGTAGCGATTCCGCAAAATAATTGGTAGTGCTGCAAATTTTTCTGGAGCATATGCACAGCACATATGGATCATTGGGGAACATGGCAGACCTTCTACCAAGCGTTTCTGCAGCGGAGACCCTTTAAAAAAAAAAAAAAAGCATAGTGGGTACACAGCCTTAGAAGGGGCCCATGAAAGGAGACATCAGCATTAGTATTGTACGAGGACCACAGAGGGGGAACTTACTGGAATGCATTTTATTTTAGGGGAGAAAAGGGAATTACTAGCAAGGTATATGGCATCACAGGGGCACTATGGAGTTGGTGTTAAAGTATGTGGGGGGAATGAGGAGGGTAATAGCCATAGTGGGCTGTGGGTTACATTCTGTACAGAAGACTTGTGGCTAGAAGAAACTGTCTTAGTCTGTGTGAAATGAAGGTCTTCAGCTGTACACACATTAGATTGGACCAGTCACTATACACTTGTACAACCATTACGTTTTGAGGTGGAGGATAAACAGTCAGAAGGACTGATAAGAGATATGAAAGTTACCTTGACAAAATTAGAAGAAAAAAAAAAAGTCATACATTAACCTTGTTGTCACGTGGTCATGAAACAGACTAAAGTGTTCTAAATGTTTCATGACAAGTTGTGTAGGCCGGGGCCACATTACATCCCATCACTGTTACCAGTGGAGTAGTTTATGCATCCATTGAAGATTATAAATGGGAGCATATGACCCCCTTAATCTTCACATATCTTTCAAAGACAAGTCCAGCAATACCTTTTCATGGCTGGTCCATTCCTCCATTACTGAGAAATCAGTGTTAGCTATTCAGCCTCATTTGCATACCAGTTCCATTTGTAGATCTGAAGCCTGTGTCACTCCAGCTCTACTCCCTGCTCAGCACCACCACCTCCTTGACTGACAGCATCTATGGTGTGCAACTTCAGGTAAAGTGGTGTCTGTTCTTAAACACTGCCAAAAGATATTGAAAACAAATTGACTTATTACAAATTACGACTAAAGAACACAGTGCTCACAATACAGCCATAATCATACGGCAAGTTATCAGCTTACAGCAGAAATGATGGTGTAGGTTTTCATTTGACACACCTGTATGTTCTTACTGACCAAGTGTCAGCCATGATGGATGGACTAAGGTTACAAAGTGACCCTGACATGGTGTCCAGGTGCAGAGACTACAGGGGGATGAGAAGCTCCATATTGATTAAGGGTCAACTCACCACACTACCAATGAAGTCTGTAAAGGTGTAAAATAGAGCAAAGATGTCCCCAGAGATGGTTACGTTAAAAAGTAGTGTCAGTCACCCACAGCATTGAGAAAATCTGCCCACTTGACCTTTAAGATGACCAATTTATCATCTGGCAGACTCCGAGTGTCAAACATGATTTATGAAGACATGGAGAGTATTGTGGTTGTCAAGGAGAAACTATTGATCTAAGAAAAAAAAGTTGCATTAGGAAAAATAACAGTCCAGCAGATGTCTGGTGATTAGGAAATCTGTACCAAAAACAGGACACTTCATGTTCAGTCCAGCAGGGGGTAAAGCTTACTGCTGCCCATTCTAGATAGTCCCCGGGCAGTGCTCCAAATGGCCTATGGAGGGAAATCAGGTGCCGACACTTTCACTGTCATCATCTGTACTCCAGATGACTATTCTGATATCAATGCAGTTGAAGGCAGGCAAGTAGAGGGAAAAGCAGGGGTTTGGAAGCCAGACAAGCAATTTCTACACCCCCACCCCCCCTTTTTTAAACAGGGAGAAAAAAAAACAAACTACAGAGGTTACAGGTAGCAAGACTTTAGCTACTCCCACAATGCAGGCATTTGTACGCAGACGTGCTGGCATCAGTTTACAAAATGCTTCACCACAGATAATCTGATGGGTAAACGGCATGTGGAATCATCATCACCAGCAGTAAGGTACAGGGGCCTAGTCAGCCACATACGGAGGCTGCACGGCCGGCCCAGATCACCTGCACAACAGCATTTCAGCATAAAAATGCAGGTGGAGAGTGTCAGTGAAAAGCTGGTGCCAGGCAGGAGAGTCACCTGTCCCATAAACAGCAGCAGGTCCCACACCCCGGGGCTGCTACTACAAGACACAGGTGTGCAGAGTCATGCTCAGGCAAGTCATAGCTTTAATCATCGCCTACAGCCAGATCATGCTATAACATGGGTGTTGTCACGAAACCATGAGCCAGGCAATGTTGTGGGCTTCCACCCATCACCCCCTGTTCAGGGCAGGGCTGGCCATACCATTGGTGCAGCTGCACAGGGGCCCAGTGTCACCTCCAAACCCGGTGCTGAGCTCTTGGCTGCAGAGGTCCGGACACTGCTCCTGCCCCGGGGCCTCCTCTATCTGTGGCCTCCACTGACTCCAGGGCAGCGCTAGCAGGTCCTGCAGAGCAGCCGGGCCTCCCCTCTCCACCATGTGTTCTGCTGGCGACCCCCGATGTGGTGGGAAGACTTATTAACCCTTGCCTAGCAAACACCCATGTTATAGCTGACGGGCCGCCATGCGGTGAGGCTGTTTTACCAGTCAGGGCCCGTCTTCCAGTAATATTACCGAGCACAGCCCTATAGCCGCCACTATATAATGATCAGCCATTACTGCACATACAACAGTAGCGCCAAGCACAGGTGACCCCAGAGAAGCGACACCCGCCCGGCCTGCAGGGCACATTGCCTGGAAATCAGAGCAGCACAATCCTCACCATATCGGGGCTCAGTCGACACCTCGGCCTCTGGAGCCGAACACGAGTCAGGCCAGAGACTCCGCCCACCGCTTCCTACCTGCAACGTAGCACAAAGCTCAGTGCCGGCTCCGCCTCTTATCTACTGCGACCATAGAGCCGCTGACAAACCAGAGCGGCCAGGTCATCGGCGGACATCTTGAAAATGGGCAAATCACCTGTGACCCGCTGCAGCCTGCCCATGACATACATCAGTGATGTTCCTGGTAGGAGTGCGCTCCCCACAGCGCCACTGCAGAGCTGTATCGTATTGTGCCACGTGGCGGTAGAACGCTCACTGCTGCCAGGAACAAATATGGCGGAGGTCAAGTATGTGTTCTATGGAAACATAATATTTGGGTTGTATCAGGCGGACACTTATGGAAGGAGGACGGTGCTCTGGGGAGTATGGAATGCCAACTATATTTCTTATTGGGGGAAAGAAGAAGATTTACTTCCTTCAGATGCACAGTAATAGAAGTATTACTTATATAATAAAAACACACAATCTCTCGGTGTAAGGAGGTCATACAGGCACGTGGAGGCCACACACAATACTGAGCCTCATTTTTCACTTGTTTTAAGGACATTACATCAAAGTTAGATCAGCCTGTAGTGTGTTTTTCCACATTAATTTTGGGGGTGACTCCAAATCCAGGCCTCCATTGGTTAATAAATTTGATTTCCATTGATGATTTTTGTGTGATTTTGTTGTCAGCACATTCAACTTTGTACAGAACAAAGTATTCAATAAGAATATTTCATTCATTCAGATCTAGGATGTGTTATTTGAGTGTTCCCTTTATTTTTTGAGCAGTGTATATATATTATATATATATATCTCTCTCTCTATCTCAGAGATAAGTTGTGAGATGCAAAGAAACGTCACACGTATGACGTGCCATGAGGACTCTTCCACCATGTTGTTGAAACGCTGCCTCATGCTATTACGGACTGTATCAGATGGTGGTGCCAGCTGTTGTGGTGTGCTGAGGAAGGTTTTCCACATTTCGGCCAGGCTAACCCTGCATTCCAAGGTGATGGCGGTGTCCCAGCTGCGTTGGTGACTTCCGCCTCTGCGTTGTTCTTCCACAGACCCCGCTGTCACGTGGAAAAGCCGTCAGTAGTGCCTCTACCAGCGAGCACTTGTATTCTCCAATGCCGCTCCAGTGATGGAAGTAATGATGGTACATTGTCCTTGTAGCGGGGATCCAGCAGGGTGACTACCCAGTGATCAGCACTGGTAACAATCCGCGCAACTCGGCCGCCATGCATGGGTCCATGTGTGCCAGGCTGCTCAGAGGCAACGACAAGCTGTCCCTGGTGGCAGGTGTATGGTCTGGGTCCTCTGTATCCCCCAGCCACGCTCCGGTAATGCCCGTGAGCTGCTTGAGTGCCACCCTGCTGTGAATACAATTCCTTCTCATCTTCCAAAACTGTCCCCTGACTGGACAGTTGTGTACCTGGCCGCCGTTGGGACAGTAACCCACCCTCTGAGCAATGTGTGGACGACAGGCCTGATAACGGTGTGAATGGTCCATCTTCCTCCTTCTCTTCCTCCTGTGCCACCACCTCATCCAGCATCGCCTGAAGCGTTTTTTCAGGCAGGCATAGAAGTGGGATGGTAATTCTGATGATGGCGTCATCTGCACTGGCCATGTTAATGGAGTACTCGAAGCAGCACAACACTGCACACAGGTCCCGCATCAAGGCCCACACGTTGGTCGTGAAGTGATGTTGCTCCACAGAGTGACTAACATGTGCGTGCTGTAGCTGAAACGCCACTGTTGCCTGCTACTACTCACACAGTCTCTCCAGCATATGAAAGGTGGAGTTACACCTTGTGGGTACGTTACCTATGAGGAGGTGAGTGGGAAGGCAGAAGTGACACCATACCTTCCAACTTTTGAAGAACAGAAAGATGGACAAATCAAGCGGCGCGCTAACTGCCACAGCAAATTTTGGCCTCGCTCCTGGCCACACCCCAATCCACACCCACTTACCATTATCTTTCTCCCCCAGCAGGAGTTGTCAGAGGGGCACTGTCAGTGAGGGAAATTCAGCAGATGCCCAAGACTGCAGGGCGCAGACCCAAATCCGGGACAGTTGGGACTAGAGTTGAGCAGATCGATTCCCGGGTCTCTCGTCCAGGTCAGTGGTGCCGGACGACTGGGCAGGAGGCCGCGAATCTCTTATTTTCCGGGGCAGTGCAAAGTCATCTGTGCGTTCTGCTTATCGCTCGTTGGGACCTGAGGATTATTTTTTTTGTTCTCTCATTCACAGTCGGAGCCACCAGAACTTTCTCATCTTTATGCAGCTTCATTATATGACATCTGCCTTTTTTGTGGGGGCTCATATTGTATCGAGGTAGCTATGTGGTGGCTCATACTGTATGTAGGGGTGGTGTGTGCTAATACTGTTTGTACGAGGTTATGCTGGGGCTCATACTGTGTATAGGTGGGCTGTATGGGTTTTTTTATGTAGAGGGCTATGTGGTGGCTCATACTGTATATAGGGGGATGTCAGCATACTTAATTCTGCTCAATATTAAGTGATAATATTAATATTAACATATTTATATTAAGCAGAATTAATTTGAACCTATTGGTTTGGTCTCCACAACAGTCACGGTCTCTCATGTGGCCCCTTGGGAAAATTAATCTCCCACCCCTGCTCTATTTTATATAGCGCTATGTTATACATAGTGCCAACATAAGAGATTTTTCCATGTACAGATAAGCACCAGAGCATCTGTGTGTTAGTCACATGATCTATGAAAAGGGGATCATGTAACATATCACGTGATACAATGGGTACTCGGGGGGGGGGGGGGGCACCACACCTACTAAACTGCCCAGGGCCCTGGATGCTCACGCCATCACACGGACATCATACACACAGCGGGCACGCCATCATACACACCGGGTACACAGACATGGGATCTGCACATATATAGATTATACATGTACTTACACATGACATATGTATGCTCGCTTTTTCCTCATCATGTAGCCAGTGGTAGTAATGGAGGCCTGAAGTTGGCAATCAGCAGCAGAGGATGGGCTGTACACAGAAGA
The DNA here is from genome assembly GCF_046119375.1 of Phyllobates terribilis. Taxonomy (NCBI): domain Eukaryota; kingdom Metazoa; phylum Chordata; class Amphibia; order Anura; family Dendrobatidae; genus Phyllobates; species Phyllobates terribilis. The sequence goes on from NW_027362764.1 coordinate 641,607,631, forward strand.
GCTGTCAGCCCTGCACTGTCCCTGCTAAATCACCCCCCCCCCCCCCCTAGTCCCGATTGCTGAGCTGCTGGTGATATTACACAGGAGCTCCCTCCTTCCTCCTGTAATAACAGCATCCACAGATGGAGAGGCTGCATGTCTCCCCACTCCTCAGGGCTGCAGCTTGTTGTCCTCTACAGACTTGGCCCCGTCCCCTGTCCCCTCACCTCCTCATGCTGTAACTGATGCCGAGGAGGAGCTACATAGGGTCACACCTGTGTCTGCAAAAAAAAAAAAAAAAAAAAGCGCCTAGTGACGCCCCTGCCGGAAGAACAGCTGAGCCGCGACGGGACATGGGACTGAGCCCTCAAATTGGGACAGTCCCGCCGAATACGGGACGGTTGGGAGCTATGGTGACACTGCAGCGCAGACAGGCCAAGAATGCCAAAAAGCGCATAGACGGACTGCACTTTCAGCAGCAGCTCTGACATTTCATGGTCATTTTTCAGGAAGCTCTGAACCACTAAATTCAGCAAATGCACCAGGCAATGGATGTGTCAAACCGGCTAGGCCCAGAGCTGCTGCGAGATTTCTATTATCACACACCACCAGGCCCGGCTTGATGTTCAGCTGCACCAACCACTCACCTGTCTGCTGATTGATTCCCGTTCACTGCTCCTGCGCAGTATGGAATCTTTCCTCCAAACAGATGCGTTTCAGAACAGCCTGCTGTCATTTCCCCCTGCCTGTGTTGAAGTTGGTGATGCAGGTGTTATGCTGACCGAGAAACAGAGAAACATCCAGAAATCCTTGTCGGTGGTAGGACATGGGCTAGAACACCTCAGGCCCAGCCACCACTACATTTACCCAGTGGGCAGTTAGGGAGATACAACGTCCCTGGCTGTGCTTACTGGTCCACGTATCGGTGGTTATGTGGACCTTGCCACTGATGGCGTTGCGCAGTGCACAGCTGATTTTTTCCGCAACATGTTCATGCAGGGCAGGGATGGCCCGCCTGGAAAAGTAGTGGTGGCTGGGAACCACGTACTGTTTTGCCGAGTACACCCACCCAAGCTAAAACTGTCCCTCACTCGAGCTGCGTCCTGTCCCTACGCTAGTCAGAATGGCGGTGCTACCCGTGATCCGGTGGTAATACAGAACGGGTCACGTGGTGTGCTGGCCATTCACAACCTTGCCCATACTAGCACAGTTGTGATGGCTGTAGAAATGGCCACAGCCAAAAAGCTTGTTGATTGGCTGTGCTGCAGCCTTTCAACAAGCTTTATTGAAATCTGAACTCAAAACACTAAAACGGACTTTCGTGAGAAGTCCGTGTTCGGAGTTAAGCACTTTTACAGTTTGGGTTCGCTCATCTCTACTACGGTCACATCAATTCTTATATATGTTAGTATTCCTGTTAGCTTTACTTTTACATAATGATACTCTTATAAGTAATTGCACTTCCCTGATAACCTTCCTATACTGCAGGTACCAGCCCTGGATATAGTTTTCCCGGTTGAAATGTGCAGCTTATCCCACCATTGTAACACAAGTATCCAGAGCCGTGGACTATATGGGGCTTTCTGGACTTTTGCATGAATATGTTTTAAAGAGAATCTATCACCAGATTTTGCTACCCCATCTGGCAGCAGCATAATATAGGGAAGAGACCCTGATTCCAATGATGTCACTTTCTGGGCGGCTTGCTGTCATCTTGATAAAGTCAGTTTTCTGTGCTGCAGACCTACAAACTCTCTGAATGCTGAGCTCTATATTATCCCGCCCACACCACTGATTGGCTGCACTGTGTATACTGTGCATAGGCTGAATGCTGCCAATCAGTCTTGGGGGCGGGGTTATACAGAGCTCATGAATCCTTACTCCTCCTGTACCAGTCGACATAACGTTTTGTTCAAGATTATTGTAATTGTTTTTGCTATGTATACCCCTTTTTCACATGTAAAGCGCCATGGAATAAATGGCGCAATAATAATAATAATATGCCTGACTACATGGCAGCAAGCTTACTAGTCCTCTAGTGGTAAAATCAGTTTTATTAGCAGGAGATTATCAAAGCTACAGTAATTAGCCCAGTAAGTAACACTGCTGGAATCAGGGTCTCTGTCAAACATATACTCCTTGAGGCTATGGAGACAGATGGCATGGGTCAGAGTGAAAACAAACACAGTATATCACGTCTCAATAAGTATATTGTAGCAATCAGGATTTAGTAATAAATGATAAGCAAATCCAGTCTCTAGAAACAGATCTGATGTCTTGTACAAACCGATAAGTATTCAAGGTCCAGAAATGCAAAGTCCAAGGATCCGGAGCCCGGACTGGGCTCCTTGTGGAGAGCAAGCCGCAATGGAGATAGATGCAGGGCAGATCTGAACGAGTCGAATCTTCAGACGAACGGTAGATAAGTAGCAGACGGGGAACCCCGATGATGAGAAGAGGCAAGTACAATACAAGTCCTCCAAGCTTGGCAACAGGTGACGCACGAGATACACAAGCAAAGGTATAGTGGACGGAGTCCCTTTATATATCCAGCAAACAGGAAGCAGGAAATGTCAGACAGGAACAAGATGGCCCCCGTGAAGCTGTCAACTCCATCTTGGATAAGGGCAAAACCAGGCAGAACAGGTATATGGTTCAGATCCTTACAGTCTCTGCCTCTACATCATGCTGCTCTCAAATTAGTTAGCAAAAGCTTTGTGATAGATTCCCTTTAATACTTTTTTTCACAACAAATGCACAAAATTTATTTTTGGGTTGCTTCAATTTTCATTGGTACCATTGACTCGCCCCCTGGGCCGTGGGGCACTCGGATCCGGGCAGTGAGGGAACGATGGGAGTAGTAGTGGCAACCCGGTTCCGTGGCTCAGGGTGGTCAGACCAATGGTAGTCTGCTATGCGCTATTGATAATGTCCGACTACGCCACCCGTGGATTGCGGTTATTAGAAACCGCCGCTGCATGCAGACCGCTGGGGCTGATGAGGTGTGCAGCTAGGGTAGTGTGACTCCCCACGGGAAGAGTGCGGCCCCAGGGCAGTATAATGGATGGTGGGAGTGATGGTGGTGAGAGTCCCAGTACCGGTAGTGCTGGAGGCGCGAAGGAGCACACAGACAATAGGTTGCAGTCCAGGGTCTTTACTGAAACAGGTAAACTGACCC